>NC_081415.1:29653477-30268659 GCF_030272615.1 Cryptomeria japonica | reverse complement strand
TCATGTGTGAATTCAAGAATTGAAAGTGTTGGTATTTTGGTATGGTTTTGTCATTGATGTCAACACCTACTGAAACACTAGCACTTTGGAGATCCAGCAACATTCACCAGCAAGCAAGTAACTATTGCACAGTTACTGGTATATGGTTCACCGGTAGGATATAATGTTCACCGGCACTTGGAATGATATGGAAGACACTTGGTAATGTTTAATACATCATATGGACACTTTGTTTTGAAGAATTGATCATTGGTATATTCATATTTGCATATTTTCTTTTACCGGCAAATAGGTCCAAGGTTATCTAGGGTTATATCGGCAGGTTTATCTTTTCCAGATCAGCATGGCACGTTATGGAGATGATTTATTATTGTTGTAAATGCATTAAGCCGACATGTTTAATCGGTTATTGCATCGGATATTATATTGTATGTAAAATGTTTTTATTGTAATATCTTGTAGAGTCGACCTACTAAAATTGGTCTTAGGTTATGGTATAAATGTAAGATCTTATTTGTAAGATCGAATGTGGAATGCGAAAAAGAATTGTGTGAAGGTATATGTGAGATTAAGCAGAGGTATACATGAAGACATCATTTGAAGGTGAAGCTAGGTTTTTGTAGAAGCATATCAACATTACACCGATACTGAATCCAACATATGAAGATGCTATTTTGTGCAGTACATTCTTATTGGATTTAACCATCCAACTGTAGTCAGTGTGACTCCCATTTTGTGATTGAGCAGTGAGCTCTAGGCTGTTGGCCTTTCTGCATGTGTAGACCCCATTTATGTACACTTACTATCTGCAATAGTATCATCTGATTGTGGGTAAGGTTTCCCACCGTGGTTTTTCCCCTTACAGGGTTTCCATGTACAAATATTGGTGTTATGTGTTGTGGATGACTCTATGTTTATGTTTCATGCATTAATCTCTACCGGTATAGCAATTTACTGTTAATATTGTCTACCAGCACACTTAACTGGTTTACCTATATTAAGCATTAAGTTGGTTAATTGGTTTTTGGTTTGAATTCATTAGACAACTTATTACCCCCCCCCCCCTCTCTCAATTGTCTCCAGGACCTAACAAGAAGAAATAGAAGGAATTTCTCAAGCTTTGAGTCTTTGTGCTACATTCTTGAGTTTGTGTTCAATATTATCTTTCTTGCAAGTGTTTCTTAAAGAGCTTAATCACATCTGATTTGCAATCTTTGTGCTGCAAGTAGTTGAGGTTAATATAGATTAAAATAAATATTTTGTTGAGAGAAGTTGTAAGTCTTTGTTCTTTCATTTGTTCTTAGGACAATTTAGGAGTAGATTTTATGAGAAATAGTTGTAAGTCCTTGAGCTTATACTACTTCCCATTCTTTTAAGTAGAAAAAATAAGATATTTCAGTCTTTGAGCTGTTATAACTTGTCATTTATAACATTAGTATAGAAAAGGGTAGATAGGACTTCATATAATCAAGTCTTTGAGATTGATATTGTTGTCCCATCGTGAAAGAAGTGACGAAAGTCTTTGCGCTTTCAGGAAACTTCATTTCCTTTCTCTCATTTCATTTGAAAGTGGTTACTGTTGTTTGTATTCAATCACTATCCTTTTCTATGAAGAGAAAAGGATATTGTCTTTCTTGAAAGAAGAAGAAAGATTGTTGTCCCATCCTATTTTATTTTCAAAGTTGTAGTTAGATAGGGGGAGCCTTCCCTTAATTAGGAGAGTTTTACTCACACACTGTGGTTGAAACCATAATTTTGTATATTTTCTCAAGTGTACAAAATTTTCAACCAATAGTTTTTTGGCGACTCTGCTGGGGATACAAATGCATTCGGAAGCCTCATGCTTTTGTTTCAAGACTAGTGTCTTGTTGATTTAATAAAAATAAAAATAAAAAGGGAATAACTTTTCTTGGGTTTCTGCTAGGATATGATATGCATTCAAAAGCATCATGCATTTACTTGAAGTATACCGGTATCCTATTCATTGTAATTGTTGTTCTTGTAATTATGTAAAATGGCTCCTCAATGTCCTTGGGGGAATGCTTTTGGTCCGTTGAATCTGACTCCGCCATTACATGCTCTTCCTGATGGTTCGAGGAAGAACTTTCCCAAGTTCTTCGGAGATGGACAACAACACCCCGATGAACACATTGCTGCTTTCTACATTAAAAGTGGTGTTCATGGTGTTGAACACGAAGATGTATCTGTAAGGCTATTTGTGGAGACTCTCTAAGGTATTGCAGCTGATTGGTTTTATAACCTTTCTGTTGGTTCGATTATATCTTGGGCTACACTTAAAGTCAAGTTTGAAGAGAGGTTCAAGCCTGTAGAAGATGTGCATGCATTGTTAGTGAAAGGAAATACAAGAGCAAGGAAAGAAAAATAAAATCCAAGAAATTTTATTGATGAAGTAAATGTTACCAAGAGAAATGCAAAAACCTTGGAGCAATCACCCAAATGTGAAGGAGGCACAAGAACTTTTTGAAAGGGGAAAAGCAAAGAAAAACCCCTTGTGATATTATGAATGAGGCAATGCCTAAAATGAGAGAGAGAGAGAGAGAGAGAGAGAGAGAGAGAGAGAGAGAGAGAGAGAGAGAGAGAGAGAAGCTCTTTACAATATTGTCATTAAGAAGAAATGAGAGAGGAGACATCTCTTAAATAAAGATGAGGAGAGGAGTTACAAAGTAACTCCCAAATCTATGAATGCCACCATTCATAAAATGTGTGTGCCATGTGTCCACATCCTCTTATGGAGGAAATCTAATATTCCTTAATAAAGGAAAATAAAAGAAATGACTTGTCCTCACACATGTACTAGAGGACAAATTACATGTAGGAATTCCAAAGGAATATCCTAAACTAAATACAAATAAACCTAAGCTAAGTAAAGATTAAATATTCTAACACCCCCCCTTAAGCTTTACTTGGGGAGCTTACATCAAACCCTTCAATGGGTTGTAATCCAAGATTTTTACAATGAAATTGGAACTTTTCTTTACAAAGTGGCTTGGTCAAAATATCTGCAATTTGGTCTTCCCCCTTGCAATACAGGAGTGAAACTTGCTTGTCTTCAATTTGTTCTCTAATAAAGTGGTGTTGGAGAGCAATGTGTTTTGTCCTTGCATGGAAAACTGGATTTTTAGCCAAGGCAATGGCACTTTGGTTGTCACAATACAATTGAGTTGGTTCGTGTTGAGGTAGACCCAAATCTTCAAGTAGTCTTCTAAGCCACAAGACTTCTTTGGAAGCATTAGTGCATCCTTTGTACTCAGCTTCAGTGGATCCAAGAGAGGTAAATTGTTGCTTTTTACTATTCCAAGAAATTGCTCCTGAACCAACAAAAAAACAATAACCACAAGTAGATTTCCCATCCTTGGGATCTCCACCTAGATCGGAATCAGTAAAACCTTTTAATGTAAAATCAGAATTTGCATCATAAAACAAACCTACATTAATAGTTCCTTTAATATATCTTAAAATTCTTTTAGCAACTTTAAAGTGTGTTTGTTGAGGTTTAGACATGAATCTTGAAACCAAACCAACACTATAAGCAATATCTGGCCTAGTAAGAGTTAAATAATTTAAACTTCCAACTAATTGTCTATACAAAGTAGGATCAACAAGAGGAGTTTGCATATCAAGCATTAACTTAGTGCCTAATTCAATAGGAATTGAAACATGGTGAGCATCATTCATGTTAAACTTATCTATAAGATCTTGAGCATATTTACTTTGAGATAACAAAATTCCTTTAGAGGTTTGCCAAATTTGCATTCCTAAGAAATAATGTAAAAGACCTAAATCAGTCATTTGAAATTTTTGATTAAGTTGAAACTTAATATCAGAAATCAAAGTATTGGAACTTGAAGTAAGAATCAAATCATCTACATACAAGATAATAAGTATAATATCATCTTCACTATGTTTAATATACAAGTTAGGATCATTTTTACTTCTAATAAAGCCTTGCGAAAGAAAGAATGTATTAATCTTTGAATACCACTCCCTAGGAGATTGCTTTAATCCATAAATTGATTTCTTTAATTTACAAACTAAGTGTGCATTACCTTCTTTAATAAAACCAGGAGGTTGAGACATATAAATTTCCTCATGTAAATCACCATTAAGAAAAGCACTTTTAACATCCATTTGGTGAATAGGCCAATTCATTCTAGAAGCTAAAGCAAGCATAAGTTTAATTGTAGGCATTTTAGCAACAGGAGCAAAAGTTTCAGTATAATCTAAGCCTTCAATTTGAGAAAAACCTCTAGCAACTAATCTAGCTTTAAATTTACTAACTTGATTATTAGCATTCAATTTGGTTTTATAAAGCCACTTGCAAGAAACAATATTTTTACCATGAGGCAAGGGAACTAAATCCCAAGTTTGGTTAGAAATTAGAGTATCATATTCTTCCTTCATTGCTTTTTGCCAATGTGGTTGATTTTTAGCTTGATCAAATGTTTTAGGATCATTAGAATTCATAATAGTAGTCATTAAAGCATAATTACAATAATTAACTCTTCTAGCTTGAAGTCTATCCATTCTAGCTAAGTATTCATCACTATCTTGAATTAAAGATTTAAACCATTTAGGTCTTCTTTTAGAAGTAATGGATTCATCACTAGAAGAAGAGTCATGAGGAGTAGAGTTATTATTATCATCATCACTATCACTAGAAGGAATAGAAAGAAATGCATTAGGAGTAGGGTTAAGAGAAGGAGGTTGGTCCTCCACAAGCACAACTTTGCTTTGAGCAAGTTCATCATCCTCTACTTTAGAACAATCATGAATGCCTTTTTCTGCAATACAAACATCTCTTGCAACTTTTACCTTGTTAGTAATAGGATTGTAAACTCTATAACCTTTAGTATTTTCATCATAACCAACAAAAATAAAAGGAGAAGATTTAGCATCTAATTTTTTTCTTTTCTCCTTAGGTTTGTGAACATAAGCTATGGAACCAAAAATTCTTAAATTTTGCAAATTAGGCTTTCTACCAGACCAAGCTTCTTCAGGAGTTTTATCCTTTAAGGCTTTGGTAGGTGTTCTATTAATTAAATAAGTTGCACAAGCCATAGCTTCAGCCCAAAACTTGTAATCCATATTTTTTGTATGCAATAAACATCTAACCATTTCAACAATTGTCCTATGCTTCCATTCTGCCACACCATTTTGTTGTGGTGTATAAGGAACAGTAAGCTCATGTTTAATTCCAAACGATTTCAAATAAGCATTAAATGCATTATTGACATATTCTCTTCCATTGTCAGTACGAAGAATCTTAATTTTAGAACCAGATTGCCTTTCTACAAACATATGAAATTCAATAAACACATCAAGCACTTGATCCTTACTATGAAGGAAATATATCCATGTTCTCCTTGAAAAATCATCAACAAAGGTAAGTGCATACCTTGAACCTTGGATGGAGGGATTCTCCATGGGACCCAAGAGATCACTATGAACTAGATGCAATTTAGTATATGCCCTCCAAGATTGACCATGAGGAAAGGGTTCCCTATGCATCTTACCACTCATGCAACCATTGCAAACAATTTGAGAAGGAACAATAGTAGGCAATCCATCAACCATATTTTCTTTTTGCATCAATGAAATATAATCAGAATTGAGATGGCCAAGTCTTTCATGCCATATAGTAAAATCAACAGTAGTAAGCAAAGAATACTTTGGAGGAGCAAATTCATAGAACTTGAATAAGTTATCACTATCCATTTTAGCAGTAGCAATAACATGATTAGTGTTTGGATCAATGATATAACATATGCCGCTATAAAAGTTAATTTTATAATCTTGACAAAGTTTAGGAACTGAAATCAAATTTGATTTTAATTCAGGAACATAAAGAACATCATGTAATTTCCCATTAGGAACATTCACATCACCAATAGCTTCAACTTTACAACTATGATTATTAGCTAATTGAACAGGAATATTAGAAGTATCGGGATGCAAAGATTCAAAACATTCTTTATGAGAAGTAACATGTTGAGATGCACCAAAATCAATAATCCACTCAAGTGGTTGAGAAACATTATAAGTACATGTAAATGCATGACGAGATGAATTACCATTATTATTACCTTTCTTATAATGAGGTTTATGTTGATTATTTTGATTATTTTGATTCATGGGCTTTTTACCATTTTGTTTCTTAAAACAATTATTAGTAATATGTCCATCTTTCCCACAATATGTGCAATGGGGTCTTGTTTGAGAATTATTCCTTTGATTATTGTATGTATTATTATGATTATTATTATGAGAATTGTTATGATAGGATTTAGAATGAGATTGATAATTAGAAGATTTGTAATTATTATTATGATTATTATTATGATTATGATTATGATTATTATTATTGGATCTAAAATGATTATTATGATTTTGATTTTTAGACATAAAAGCATGTTCACTACTTTTAAGAGTACCAAATTGAATTAATTTAGCTTCCTCTTGACGCAATAAATTACGAAAAATATCATAAGTTAATTGAGTAACTAAGCTAGGAATAGCAAGTTGAGCATGAATATTCGTAATAAATTGTTGAAATTGACGAGGAAGACATTTTTTAAGAATAAGATGAATTAAACGTAAATCAGCTAGAGTAACTCCTAAACCAGTTAATTGACTATTAACAGAATCAAACTTTAATAAAAATTCATCCATAGTTTTAAAATCCGTATACCTTAGATCTTCAAGTTGATCTTGAAGTTGAATTTTTCGGGATTCATTTGAGCTATCATAAGTTGTTTTTAAAATTTCCCAAGCTTCATGCGCTTTTGTACAATTTCCAATTAAAACATACAAATCAGGAACCATTGAAATACCAATTAAACCAAGTGCTTCCTCATTTTGAGCCTTCCATCTATCTTGGTCGGCTTGAGGAGCAGTTGTAGCGGGCTCAAAGGTTTTATCAGTTGCAACATCCAAAAGGTGTTTGAAACGAAATATAAAAGAAATATGTGTTTTCCAGGAATGATAATTAGTGCTATTTAATTTAATTTCGGGAATTAAAGTAGACATGATATAGAACTTAAAAAAATAATTACCTCTATTAAAAACAAAAAATTAACTTACTGAATTAAAAATGAATCAAATCTCAAAAAATAATTTTAAATTTATCATAAAATGTTATTTTCAAAAAAAAATTGATTACAAAATTTTTTATTTTTTTTAAAAACTTAAATTTAAATCTTTATTAATAATAAATAAATTATATGGAGAATTAATAAAGAAACTTCATATATTAAAATTCTTCATTAAAGAAAAAGAGACACAATTAAAAAACTTAATATAAACTTTTAAAAACTCTTTTTATATATAAAAAATCTTGTAAACTCTGTTACAAACTTGTGAATATAAACTAATGTAGTAAAATGATTATGAGATTTTTAAAACTTAGTAATACGTGGAGAATGATTAAGCATTTTTTAATTAAATACATGAAAGGTAAAGAGTTTATGAGATTTTAAAAAGGTGAGTAATACGTGGAAAAGGTTTAAGCCTTTTTTAAATTAGATGCATGAAACGTAAGAGGAATATTAAGGATGTATTATATAAAAAAACAGATGCGCAGTAATTACGGATGCAGAAATAATAATGGATGTTAAAGAATAACAAATGCAAGAATAATAACGGATGTTGAAGAATGAGAGGTTTAACATGAGCAGAATGCAGCCGAAGCAAGTGTAACAGATCTGCAATCAAAATATTAGCAGAGAACAAATACTAGAAAATAAAATGTAAGCACACCCAACAAGAAAAGGTATGATAAGATTTAAATCTAAATAACAGATATAGAGGTATTTCCTGCAAATAAACAAAGATAAATCAAATCTATTGATATTTAATAATAGATATACCAGGAAAGGAAATACAAAACAATATTAAACATTTGGTAACAACAATCTGCAATACATAATACTGGAATAAAAAACCAGACAATACAAAAGATGTTAAACTTAGAATGATTTACACAGAGAAAGCAGAAATTATAGAATATTAAACTTCTGGAATAAAAAACTGGCAATACACAAACCTAGAGAAAATAATAGGAAAAACAGAGATAGTTATAATACAGAGATCAATATGAATCTTTTTAACAAAATCATGCAAACACAATAAATGTTAAAACCTGCAAACAAATCAGAGATGCAATGTAATAATAAATTAGATTTGGCGGCAAGCCGACCAAACAGATTAAGGAGGCTGAGTTTGGTGGTAAACCTTCCAAACTATTCACACTAAAAAAAACCAGAAACTTTGGTGGCAAGCCTTCCAAAGACACAAATTTAAACTAGAAAGAAGAAACTTTAGCGGCAAGCCTTTCAAAGCCCTTTTTTTTTTAATAAAAAAAAAACTAGAATAGAAGATTAAACCTGCAGGCAAACTTGTTAACAAGTTTGAAAAAAAAGTTAAAATCTGAAACCAAAACCTGCACAATAGAAAATATTAGAAAAGGAACTTCTTCTCCTCTCAAGAATGCCTCCAACAAGGTGAACTCCACAGAATGGTAACCTTCATCAATGTCAACTTAAAACAAGGATTAGAAACCTGCTCTGATACCATGAAAGGAAATACAAGAGCAAGGAAAGAAAAATAAAATCCAAGAAAGTTTATTGATGAAGTAAATGTTACCAAGAGAAATGCAAAAACCTTGGAGCAATCACCCAAATGTGAAGAAGGAGGCACAAGAACTTTTTGAAAGGGGAAAAGCAAAGAAAAACCCCTTGTGATATTATGAATGAGGCAATGCCTAAAATGAGAGAGAGAGAGAGAGAGAGAGAGAGAGAGAGAGAGAGAGAGAGAGAGAGAGAGAGAGAAGCTCTTTACAATATTGTCATTAAAAAGAAATGAGAGAGGAGACATCTCTTAAATAAAGATGAGGAGAGGAGTTACAAAGTAACTCCCAAATCTATGAATGCCACCATTCATAAAATGTGTGTGCCATGTGTCCACATCCTCTTATGGAGGAAATCTAATATTCCTTAATAAAGGAAAATAAAAGAAATGACTTGTCCTCACACATGTACTAGAGGACAAATTACATGTAGGAATTCCAAAGGAATATCCTAAACTAAATACAAATAAACCTGAGCTAAGTAAAGATTAAATATTCTAACAGTTAGCTCAGTTGGCTCAAATGAAAAAAGAGTCACATGAACCCATGCAAGATTTTGTGGCTAAATTCAATAAGTTGTGTAACAAAATTTCAATTGTTGCTCAACCTACAGCTGCAAATTTGAAGTGCTTCTTCATCAATGCTCAAATGCCAGAAGTATGTTTCTTGTTGAGAAGGGAAGTCCCAAGAGACCTTGCAGCAGCGCAAGCTTTGGCAATTGATATTGAAGATGATCTTATCCTTGATGGTAAGATAAAGATAGAATCAAATGGGTCCAAAGAAATCTCTTCATTGGGATCATGGGCTACCAAGAAAACAGATCCCATGCTGCAGAAGTTGGCTAATGAGTTGGTTGCCTTCAAAAGGCAAATAGCTCAAGGTGTATTCTCTTCCCCTTATGAAGACATTCCAAGGAGGCCATACCCAAATATTCCTCCTAGTTATGTTGCTGAAAATAAAGATAAGCTCCCTTCATCACCAGAAGGGCTTTCACTTGAGGCACCACCAACAAATGCAGCAGTGGAGGATTCTGAATTTGAACAAAGTGATATTGCGGGTCTCTTCCAAGAAGAAGAGGAAGCGGACGTAGCTGGCGACTCTCAAATCTGGTTTATGCAGTTCCAGAAAGCTGATGAACAAAAAGAATGGACCATGTTGGATACCATGGACAATGCACAACAAGAGGTTGAAGGCCACCTTTGCAAGGTGTTGATTAAGGAGGATAATCGCGTCATAGGATGTGAAAAGATGGTTTATGAACAAAAAGACAATTCTATTTTGAATTTTGGAAAGTTTGATGAGAGTTGTCATGAAGCAAATTTCAGCTCTCCTATTCAAAAGAGCAAAGAAGATATTGAAGAGGATACATTTTGGGATGAGATGGAATTGTTTTGTTCAAGCTTTGATGTCAAACTGGTATCCTATAAGTTAAAAGATCATGAGCAGCTTGAGAAAGATGAAAATCAAGAGTCTATTTTCCAAGATGGAGGTTTTAATATTTGTTCAAGTCCTCAAGAAATTTCTATAGAAGAATCTTGTTCAAGTCTTGTTGATGATTCTCTCAAATCAGAAGTTTGTGAACAACATTTTGAGGAAAGCTATGCAGCCATGTTTTCACTTGAATCACATGAAGATCTTTCTGTTCAGCATAAGGCTATGGTTGAAGAAGCAACTGATAAAGATGTAATCAGCAAGAAGAATTATGTTTTTGTCTCATCAAGAGGATGTCCAATCAGACATCTTGCTTGGTTGGAAGCCAATGGGAGGACAAAGGTTTCACTTGTTCCTGAGCCGGTAGATACACTTGAGGAAGAGGCCAAACATGCATTTTCAGCTAAGTAAGAACAGTCTGGTTTCAAAAATCTACTTTGGAGCAGCAGTACATATGATTCATTTCAAGAGGAAGGTGAATTTGTTCATCTTTTCCAAGGAGTGTTGCACCAAGTTCTAGTACAATTGTTTGTTCTTCAATTGGTTGTGGTTGCTCATGATCATGCAAGGTACTATAACTTGTTGAAGAAAGGCAATTATTTTGTTGAGCCAGTGAATGGTTTCATTTGAAAGGTTTTTCTTTGTGGCTAGTTTAGAATAGGTAGGTTTTCATATTCAATAAGTGTAGTTACACAAGTTAGCGTCTTAGTTAATTGCTTTGCGTCAGTCATATCATTCCTCTTGTCATTTATGTCTTTGTTGCTTGACTCTGTAACCCAATGGATACTAAGGCAATTAGAGTTCTGGATTCTACTCCCTTCAATCGCCCCAACAATCAAAGGAATTTCCCCAGTCAGAGCCAGTTGTTGTCCTCATTTTTGTTTTAAAAAATGAAGGACCATTACATGAAATTTTTGTGAAAATTTTGAAGATTTTACTCTATGGCATGCTTCCCAATGTATAATTTTGACTATTCCTTGGATTGGCTTAATCCTCAGTCCATCATCGAACTACGTTTCAAATTTCATCGCATTCAGGATTCATTTGCTATGTCTTTCCTTCAAATTCGGGTTTTTTCTCTCTAACTGCAGGTGGAGAATTTTCCTTGAACTGCAAGTTTTAATGATTTCCATTGTTTTGGTCTTTTTAGGGAAATTTTTAGCTTATTACATGTGCACTTTATTGAAAAATAAAAACTTGAAATTTTCTTTTTATTTCCCCTTTGTTGTTTTTGTTGTTTTTTGGTTTTTTTAGTTAAAATAGGGATTTTTTGGTTAAGTTACAAGTAAACTTGTAATTCTTTCCAAAAACCCCTACTTTAATGGTTTTTACATGTAATAAGGATTTTAAACCCCTATTACATATGTTCAAGTAAATTATAACTTGTTGTGGGGATTTTATTTCCCCTTTGCAAGTGATTTTAAAACTTGCACTTTATCTCCAAAAACCCGATTTTGCTTATAAAGTGCATTTTTGACATTTTAAACTTGTTATTTGGTCAAAAAATCCCGATTTTGCCTAACATGTTGAAAAATTGAAATTTTAAACTTGTTATTTCCTCCAAAAAACCCGATTTTCATTGGTTCATGCAAATTAAAACTTGCCATTTGTTCCAAAAAACCCGATTTGCAAGGGAAAAACGTTTTTTGAGGTTTTTTAGCAAATTTTTGTGGAGAATTTGTTGGACGAGGAAGGCATTTAGGATTCCTTCCTATTTTCATGCATTGTTAGACACCTTTCTTGCCACACAGAGGTTAAGATTGCTGGTTTTTTGCTTTATAACAACAACCACGTTTTTTGGAAATGCCACAAATCAGCAATCTTATAAATCGTTTCTGCTTGGTATGTTAAGGCATTGAGGTTAGAAAGAGTCTTGGCCACTTTCCATGCCATTTTCCATGCATTTGACACCGCATTTTTTGCAAAGGACGTTTTTCAAAAAACGTGGCAAGGGTTTGGGATTGCGGTTTTTGTTTATTTATTGGATTGTCTTCTTCATTCCAAGATTGATTAATCATCTTGTTGAAGAGGCATTTTCAGATTGGAGCAAGGTAAGATTTCTTTTCTTCTTGTTTCATTTTTCTTGTTTTCAAATATGTTAGTTCTTCCCCAAAAAAAATCGGTTTTGTGAGAGAGATTTTCCCCTTTGTAAAGCAATTTTAGAATTGCATTGTTCTTCCCCATTTTCCCTCTTTACTTGTATTCAGGATTTTACATCTTGATTACAAGTTGGAAGATAATAATTGTTCTTCCCTTACGGATAAAAGATTTAACCATCTTTTGTTGAAATTTCAAGTTGCAAAGATGAGAAATACCCATCCTTTCAAAATCGGGTTTTTGGAACCGGATTGCATGTTGAAAATTCTTCCCATTTTCTTGAAGATAATCTTCCCAAAAAAATTTCATATTCATTTCCATCATTCGTACATACCATTTCATCCACTCATTTCACAACTTCATTCATTTTTCCCATTTAAAGTCTTCACTTGCAGTCAGCCATCCAAAACCCGAAATTGGTCTAAAATGCACTCAAAAAACACTTGAAAATGAGTTTTAAAGGTTCAATTACAAGTGCAAACTTGTAGTTACCCATTACACATATGAAGTTGCATGTTTGTTCTCCACAATTGCAAGTTAATGCTCTTGTTTTTCCCACACATGTAATGCAAGTTCCAAAACCCGAAATTCACTTGTGAGCCCATTTTTGCATCAATTTATCCCTTCCCTTGTCAATTCGGTTTGCACACATGATTTACCAAATCAATGGTTTAAGGCATGCGCCTTATTATGCAAGAAGATTTCAAGAATGAAGGAAGATACAAAGAAGAGATACAACAACAATTCATGATTGAGAGCATAGAATGCTTTCAAGACAAAGATGGTCATGACATGAAAAGAGGAAGGCGACCCTTTCCCTCTTGAAAAGCTAGTACTACACCAAGCAAGAAGATAAGGATGCAAGTTCCCGTTCTAGCAAGTTCCCATTCCGGTTCAAGATGTCTTTACCAATCCAGAATACTTCAAGTTCTAGCATCCTAAAGCGACATAAAGATCATCACAGACAAAGGATGATGCAGTTAGAGTCGTGTCTTTAGACACATGGAATAGTTTTAGTTATGCATTTGTAATTTTGTTTTGACAAGTTACATGTAAAAATATCTTTGTAATTGCAAGTTAACTCATTACTTGCACTTTTGTAATTACATGTAAAGCAACTACAAGTTGTGTTCAATTAGGACTGTAGTTGGAATAAGTCTTAGTTAGTTATTGAAGTCTTAGTTGGTTATTGAATAAGTCTTGGTGGTTGAGAGAATCTCTCAAGTTAGTTGGGATCCTCCCACCTTTTTTTCAAGGCTCCTCTTCTATAAATACTTGAGGGGAGCTATTGTAATCTTTATATTTTGAAAAGCAAGCAAAAACTCTGCCAAATTTACAGAAAAGAAGTCTTTGAGCTTTCATGTGTGAATTCAAGAATTGAAAGGAATAGAAGGAAATTGCTCAAGCCTTGAGTCTTTGTGCTACATTCTTGAGTTTGTGTTCAATATCTTCTTTCTTGCAAGTGTTTCTTAAAGAGCTTAATCACATCTGATTTGCAATCTTTGTGCTGCAAGTAGTTGAGGTTAATATAGATTAAAATAAATATTTTGTTGAGAGAAGTTGTAAGTCTTTGTGCTTTCACTTGTTCTTAGGAAAATTTAGGAGTAGATTTTGTGAGAAATAGTTGTAAGTCCTTGAGCTTATACTACTTCTCATTCTTTTAAGTAGAAAATATTAAGATATTTCAGTCTTTGAGTTGTTATAACTTGTCCTTTATAGCATTAGTATAGAAAAGAGTAGATAGGACTTCATATAATCAAGTCTTTGAGCTTGATATTGTTGTCCCGTCCTAAAGGAAGTGACGAAAGTCTTTGCGCTTTTAGGAAACTTCATTTCCTTTCTCTCATTTCATTTGAAAGTGGTTACTGTTGTTTATATTCAATCGCTATCCTTTTTTGTGAAGAGAAAAATATATTGTCTTTCTTGATACAACCCAAACCATATATGTAACATGTTCGTATACATTGTTACTACTTATCAAATTGCCCTTAGTTTTTATATTCAATGTCATACTATATACTCCAGTCGGTTAACACTACCGAATCATGCAGTCGGTATACACAGAGAAGTCGGTATGCACAGTCTAGTCGGTTATAGAAGAAAGCAGTCACAGAACGCAATACACACCGAGCTGTCTACCGAGCATCTTTTTATGACTACCGAGCAGCAAAGATGACACACCGAGTGTAACATGTTACCAGATACATTGAACCTAGACATGCATATGAAAACGTGTTACAAGATCGAGGCACATCTAACCGTTATCACATTGGAAATTGCACTAGAAGATTGTGTATGATTTTGAGATCAATCTAACCAATGAAATATTTTGTATAGTTATTCATTCGAGGAATCTTGTTTGTAAGATCGAAACAATGAATTAGATCACCGTCTTAAGAGATCTATTTATACAGCATGGGTTAAGGGTGTATGTATGTGTGTAAGAAGATTGTTACAGAGACACAGAGGTCGCTGAGAAGGTTTTCAGAGAACAGTCGAAGAACAGAGTAAATAGAAGGGTTTACCGAGTTACTATATGGGTTACCGAGGTATGTTTTAAGCAAGGTAATCTATTCTGAGCACATAGAATCTGCTATAACATTTCAGATGTAAAGTTCCAGATATTTGTAATGATTTTATTGTAATATTGTGAAGTTGAAAGAGAAACCTTTAATAGGGTAAAAGACTCTAATCAAGTCTATAAATTGTAAAGCCTCTAACCAGGTGCAACATTCAAATTAAATGTTGTAAAATCCTTTAGCAAGGTAGACCTAACAGATCTTGTTACTCCTAACAGGGTAAGCTATCAAAAATAGCTAAAATGTAGCTCTAACCGAGCACTCTTTATTATTGCAGTAGTGAAGTTGTGGGTGCCATCCCCACTGCAGTTTTTCTCTCTAACCAAGAGTTTCTACGTAACCAAAATATGTGTTATGGAGTGAATCATGTATGATTGGAGTACTGATTCACCCCTCCCCTCTCAGTACATTAGCTTACCATATTGGGCCTAACAATTGGTATCAGAGCTTGAATCTTGGAAAAGGGTTTAACTGCCTAAAGAGAAAGATCTTATCAATGGAAGGCTACAAACAATCTCGGAGGATTGTGTATCTGCAAGAAGAGTTGGATCATGCTAATCAAGTGATTGCAGACATGCAAAGGCAAATGCAAAAATCTCTGAAAGTAAGAAGAAGATTATCTGATGACTTGCAGGATTCTCAAGAGTTGGTGGAACAAATTGAGACATCATCTGAGAACAGTATATCTAAAGAGACTGAAGAAATGATTGGAGTATTGAAAGAAAAGAACAAAGCACTGGTTGATCAACTAAAAGCAATGAAAAGAGAACATGAACATTTCAGCACACAAATGACTGAAAATCTAGATGCATTAAGGACAGCTGAGGATAAAGCAAGAGATCTAGAAAGAGAGAAACAACAACTTGAAGTCGTAGTATCTGATAAAAATGATGAAATCATAAGGTTGACTAGGATTCAATAAAATATGACAGATCAACTAGGTTATGCACATCATGAAGCAATTCTGAAGAATGATGAAAATCAAGCATTGAAACTCGAAGTATCAAGGTTGACCAATGAACTTGAAACAAAGAAGAAATCCAAAGAAACACTGAAGAAGAGTTATGAAGCATCAAAGATGTTGGATGAGCAATTGAATACAAGAAGACCCAACAAAGATGCAGGACTCGGTTACAAAGGAAAAGACTCTACCAAGAAAGGAATTCATACTACCGAGAGAGGAGAATCATCAAAGCAAAGTGGAAAAAGGAATAACATCAAAAGAAATAAGCCTATTTGCTACTACTGTGGAAATCAAGGTCACATTGCCAACATATGCCAAATCAAAAAAGGTAAGCAACCGAATATCACTAAGTCCAATGATTATTGTTACAATTGCAATAAATATGGTCACACATCTAACCAATGTAGGACAAAGTCTGTTAACAACTATCAGAAGGAAAAATACAAAGGGTTTTGTAGAAACTGCAATAGATATGGACATAGTACTGAAAAGTGCTCACTTAAGAAAAAGATCTACATGTGGTCTGCACACCGAGCAAACACCAGAGGTTACCGAACTCACACAGATCCTTACAGACAATATGCAGCAGTACCATGGGATTACAATACAAGGATATGGTGTGAATGTTACGGAAGATATGGACATATTAGTGCCAACTATTTTATAAGGTTTGGAATGAACAACCGAAGATCATGGAGAAATCCTGGTATGGCATGTTTTCATTGTCACAAAGTTGGACATTTAGCTGGAGATTGCAGAGATCAACCTAGAGGAGACACTGAAGAAATAAAAGAAAAATTAAAGATGATTTGGAAAAAGAAGGAAATTGTGTCAAATGAAGAAAGCACCTTACCTACTGAGTTAGGTGCACCTATTCCAAATTAATCAGTAAAGGTATGAAGGGACTACATTCTCTAAAGGTTAAAATCATAACAGTTCCTATTCTATTATGTACTAAATTCAAAATCTACATAGTTAAGATGCATTAGTAAGTTTGAAATTCTATCAAAAGTACTTTACAGGAAACTTGTCAAGTCGATGAATACAGGAAGCTTGTCAAGTCGGTAAATGAAGGAAATTTGGTTACTCAGTTAAAACAAAAAAAGAGAGTAAATTGGTTAAAGGTGAACCGAGTGCATTTAATGTTTTTGACCTAACCCGCACAGAGCATGATAAGGTATTTTGTGTACTTAAAAGCATTTTCGCAGTCATTTACATTCACCAAGTTTTTGAAAGAGCAGAGCAGAGCGATTCAAGGCGATCAAACCTCATTCAAAGCGAATCCAAGGTATTTACATCAAATCTCATCGCATTGTTAAGCTGGTTTACCGATCTTATCAAATTGTTATTATCTGCTGAGTGTGAAGTGTCTAGCATTTGTAAACCATCAAACCCTAAGGATAGTTTGCTAAGTTTTACCTGAAATCTACAATGGCACCCAAGTTCCAAGATCCCATAGTTATTAAGAATGTAGAGAAGCCCTCACTAAAATACACTTTGACTCCTAAAGTCGCCTCTGAACCGGATGACAAAACCGCTTTTTCACTCATCCCGAATCGAGTCTTGTTAGTTGAAGATGTGAGATTCTTCACCAAATGTTGTGTTGAAGAACTCGGTCATGTTGAGATAAGAGACACCTATGATGAACTATGTACCGATGGTGTATTAAACAGCAAGTATGAACACATCAGAATCAAAGGATTGATTGAAGCCCTAACCTACCCTCGTATGTTAAAGCCCCAATGGGTCAAGTTTGTTTTAAGCAGAGTTCATGATGATTTCATGTGGCTAGAAGAGAAACCATTCAAAATCACCAAGGAAATCATTCATGTGATCACCGGTTATCCTATCTATGATCATGCACGAGCTCAAAAGATGATATCATAGAAGGAATTAATCAGTTTAACTGGAGTTGAATCTAATTACAGAGGATTAAAACTGAACAATGTCACTGATGCAGAACTTAAGTTTGCCATTAGAGTAATTGGTTATTGTTTCTTCCAATCAGCAAGGGAAAACAGTGTACCATGTTCAACAGTTGACATAGCCTATAAAATTGTGAAAAGGGGAATGAAAATTGATTTATGTGAAGTGTTACTGAAGAACCTGTTTGAGAACTTGAACACAATAAGGAAGCCGAAGAAGAACAACTCAGCAAATACACTAAAGTTTGGTTCACTTCTTGTCTGCATGTTTTTCTACTTTGAAATATTCTTTCCATCAGTCGGTAAAGTAGTTTGGGAGCTACACCGACCAATCACCCATCAGATTAATGACTTTATCAAGAAGCTAGGTGATAATTTCAATGACATAATGGATGATTATTTCAGCAAATTTCAAGAGAAAATGCACAACAGGTACCGGATTCCACCCCAGGTAGTGGATAAATATAAAGATGACATATGCTTTGATGTAGATACTAATTACTGTTATGTGAATGTTGTGGAACCGAGGACTCAATCTTTGCCACCTATGGGTTACGAGATTGACTTTGATATCACACAACAACAAATTGATGCATATCTTTCATTACCAAGGCATGCCACCGAACTGAGGTATGGAACCTATGAAGAGGTGAAGGGAAAAGTAAAAATGAGCATTGTAGTAGCCAAAGCTACAAGGAAAGCAACAAAGATGATAAAGGTTTTAACGGAGAAATTCGGAGAAGATTCTTCCTCTACACCTGTCAAAGGCACTCTTGCCATCACCAAAGAGGAATCTGAAGCTCAAAAGGCAGCCATAACATTGAGCACCAAACTGCCTAAGGGTAAAGTGTTAAAAAGAAAGAAACGAGACACTTCAAAGGCCCTACCGAATCCTCCAACAAAGAGACCTAATACAAGAGCATCAGCTGCATCACCGAGTAAGAAACAATAGAGTGTTACTGCTCCCAAGGTAACCAAGACCTACAAGAAATCTACTCGGAGACTCATTCTAGCAAAAGAGTCTAGTGATACAGAATCTGAGGATGCCAACAAATTCCAAATTGTCAAGAGCAAGAAGGTATGTATACATAGTGTTGAAAACTTCTGTGCCAATCTAAAAGAATATGGCGGATTTGGTTCTTTTAGATATGTCAATTATGAAACAAGAAATAATGATGAGAAGAGACAAATTGAAGAAGCTGTCATTTGCACACTTCTAAAGTTTCGGCTAGCTCCATTAGAACTAGTAAAGTCACTTCCAAATGAACTTTACTTGCATATTGATAACAGGTGGAAATATGCAATGGACTCAGAGAAACAAATCAAAGAAAGAAGTCTAGTCCATCTATTTCCTGATATGTCTGTAGTAGAAATAAAGGAACATTTGACAACCTACAATTCAAAGTTTCTTGTCAAACAAAGAGCCTTAAAATTGATGAATGGGCTATATATTGACGTAGAGAATGAGACAAAAGAAAAATGGCAAGAATCTTCAAAATCAAAGATGTCGGTGAACAATCTAAAGTTGAAATCATTGATGTCACCGAGCAAGATCCTAATGTCACTGAGCACGATCTTGACGCTACCGAGCAAGACCCGGCTGACACTATTCAAATTGATGAAGATGTCATGGATACAAAGGAACAGGAGCAGGAAATGATAGAAGGCACTACATATGCAAAACTTGTATCTAGTGAATCCATTTTAGAACAAGTTCAGCCTTATCCACCAATCACTCAACCTGTCTCTACCGAAGCTCCTCAAGATACAACACAAGGCACTGAAGGTCACAAGTCTAAAACAACAGAAGATACAACTCAAGGATAGACCTCTGAAGCACCTTCGAGCACCGAAAATGTAGCAGCGGAGACACCCAATACCAAGACACTGAAAGACACCACAGCAGCTACAGGTACCAACCAAAGTGTTGTCTCTATCAAGCAACCTACCAAGGGTTAGCAAACATCTCAAGCTATTGTCTTGGTCCAACCGACCAAAGGTAAAGAGAAGAAGGTGAAAAAGCATAGTTTCAAAGTTGATTTATCTAAACCAATAGTGTTGCCCAATGTGGATATATCAAAATTAAAGGGGCAAGCACTCATTGATTTTGGTGAACTATGCAAATCAAAGGCCGAAAAAGAAAAACAAATGGCCATACAAAAGAAGAATAAAGTACTTCAGAAGGTGAAGACACTGCTATCCGATATGCTGCCTACAGCTACAGTGTCAACCGATGCAGCCATCCACATTCAACTGGATGAACTCCTTAATCAAATAGAAACATCTAGACTTGATGCATCTGAGTACTTGAGCAAGCTAAAATACAAGGAGCTTACTGCAAAAATGATAGAAGAGGTACAAAAAGCTCTAGCTATTGGCAAAGTCAAACTTGTCAAATTCATTGTTGAGTTGTCCCCTCAACTCAAGCATATTCTTTATTTATTTCAGAAACTTTGTACATTTTCCATATTTATTAAAGATATCAAGAATAAAACTGATGCAATTGAGAAAGAGATCACCGATCTCTCAAATAAGTTGACCCTAGAGCCCAATTCAGTTCAGAATTTTTATACCAAGCTTCAACAGCTCATGGCTCAACAATTAGAACTACGAAATGAAGAACATAAGATCAGGATGGATATAATGACACTCCAAACATTATTCCTTCCTCATCTTTCATCAGTTCAAGAACAAATTAACCGAGCTACACGCCTATCTACTACACAAGAGGGAAGCACTCTTGATGGCTTAATATCACTATTGGCTGATATTCAAGCACAAAATTCTTTAATGGAAAGTGTAAAGGATGCACTCTCTGTCGCACTCACCGATGCCCGAAAGAAGTATAAATCTATTTTTGACCAGTTACCACCCTCGGATGGAAATTAAGTTTTTGATGTTTGTCAAAAAGGGGGAGTGATACAGTTTTGGTGATACAGTTTTGATATAATATTCGGAGTATTGTATACAGGGGGAGTATATCGAGCAAAGTATGCAGAGTATTCAAGGACAGTAAGCAGAGCACACAAGCATAGAACCGAGCATGCAAAATCAGAGTTATATACAATATAATGATAAGGGGAGTATATTTGAATATACTATTTCATTGACTATTGTATATACTGTCAAATATAGTCATTTTGCAAAGTATATAGATTTTTTGAGTTATGACTTTGAAAGTAGTTTTTGTCAAACATCTCAACTAATGTCAAAAGGAGAGATTGTTACTGTAGTCACATAAATTTGTCCACTTAATTAAATGAATACTTAGTATTTATTTGATTATTTAACCATCAATTAATAATTAATTAAATTAATATTTAATTAATTCATCTTAACCCTCTTCTCCTATTAATTAAATAAATTATTCAATTTATTTGATTTAATTCACTTAACCAAATTCAGACCATTAATTAAATAAATAAATCATATTTATTTAATTAAATCTTCTCTCACATTTAAATAAATTAATATTTATTTAAATCCCCCAAAATCCCACCTCTCACATTTAAATAAATAAATCATTTATTTAAATCACCTTTATCCTCCACCCACTTGCATTTTCCTACAAATGCAAGTTGCACAATTATTTTAAATAAATAATTTATTTAAATCACCTTTATCCTCCACCCACTTGTATTTTCCTACAAAAGCAAGTTGCACAACTATTTTAAATAAATTATTTATTTAAAATCCTATTTATCCTCACCCACTTGAAACCTTTAATGGTTTCCCTTAAAGTATTCAAACTTGATGGCTTTAAAGTCTTCAAACTTGATGGCTTCCTTCTATAGTCTTCTTAAGACTTTAATGGTTTTCCTTAAAGTCTTCAAGCCTTTAATGGTTTCCCTCAAAGTCTTCAAGCATTTAAATGCTTTATCTTCATTTTCTCATTTAAATAAATTAATATTTATTTGAATATTTATCCAAATGCAAATTACACCATTTAATTGAAATAAATGATTTTATTTTAATTGAAAATACCAAAATTTCTCCCACTTGCATTTTCCTACAAAATCCACTTGTATGCCTAAACCCCTTCTAGATTCTTCTAAACCCTTCCTAATTAGCCTAAATTCATCCCTTAAATATTGTCACATTCCTAAGCAAATTGGAGTCACTTCTCAAAGACTCCAAAGTCTTTGAAAAGCAATTAATGCTTTGTGTGTTCAACAAATTAACCCTCAAAGTCTTGGATAACCTTTGAAAGCTTCCAACCTTCAACCACTAAATGGCTCAAAGTCTTTGATAACCATTGAAGGCTTTCAACCTTCAACCACTTAATCCCCAAAGTCTCCAATAACCATTAATGGTTACCTCAAACCCTCCCACATGGTTAAAACATTTGTTTTGACTCAACCTCTACCCAACCCAAAGGTCTCATCAAGCCTTTAATGCTTTGACCATGATTATCTCTTAAACATTTGCACAAAGGTTTATCCTTGGATTAACTCTTAATCCAGTGGGTAATCTTAATTTAGACTTGACCCTTACCTTCTAGATAACCATGAGGTCTTCTCAGGCCTTTAATGCCTCCAACCTCTTCTCTCAACCCAATCCTATGTTGACACTTGTCACCATTTTATTGGTGCCAATTGTGCACATGGATCCCCAACTTTCAAACTTGGCCCTTGATTAAACCATTCAATCTTAACCCTTCATTTCCCCATTTCTTCTATAAATAGAACCCTTCTCCTCGAGCAAAAAGAAGCATTTTTAGAGTATTGTTGTTATACTGGCATTAGCATAGAGCTTTTTCATAGCATCACTATCTACTCTTGCATAGTATTTGCTTATCATATTCAACCATCTTGAATCTCCATATGGCATCCATGGCTAGTGCTAAAAGCTGAGAGCTACACTCATTTGGGACTTGGAGAGGAGAGAAACAAGGGAGAAGCATCAAAAGGCATCATGGAAGCATCTTAGGGAGGCTCTTCTCCTTTCTTTTATTTTGTTAAACTTCTTTCATGCTTTTTGAAATCTCTCTTGATATGTTTGGAATGGTTTTTAGTTCTTTGTTTTGTTTTTATGGTTGAAACTAACTTATTAACATTGAACTTTGTTGTTGCCTTGTCCCCATTTTCATGACATCATTTGGTGAACCCGACGTGAATCCAAACACCAAAAAGATCAATTTTTTTTTTTTTTAACCAATAACATGTTTGAATGTTGAAAATGTCACACAGGTTGCGATTTTGACACTGTTTTGGTGCGTTTGGCATTATTTTGGCGCTATTCCCCCTGTTTCAGTGCTTTTCCTTTCTCTGTCTTTCCCTTTCTTTTAATACGTTTGTGTTAAATAGTGCCTCTGTTCAAACGCAGACTAGCGCTATTGTAACAAAACGTTGTACAAATCACTTTGTAACCAAAAAAAATAAAAAACCAAAAAAAAAATAAAAATTTAGGCTTGTAGAAGCCCACCAAATAGGCGGATTTTACTAACTATTTTTCTCTTTTGTGCAGATTTAAATTAGATTAAAGAGTAGATTTATATTTTTTACTAACTTGTTTTTGAAGTTGGTTTTAAAAATGAATTCACTTTTTATTTTGGTTTAAAATTAACTTCACATTTCAAATTTGGGCTTTTGAAAAAGAATCACACATTTGTTTGGGGCTATTAAAAAGAATTTCATTGTTCAAAGGTAAAAAGAACCACAAACTTATACAAAAACAACTTTATTTTTTTTGCAAGTTAGAAAACAAACTTCGTTTTGGTGCTTAAAATCAACAAGGCAAATTTTATTTCTTGCATCAAGATAAAACTCACAATCCACACTTCCATTTTTGGTGCAAATAAAATTCACAATCAACTTGTGTCATTTTCAAAGCAATTTTACTTCATGCAAACGTGTTTTTCATTAAGTTGACCAGGATTTTCAAATTCTAGTTTACTCAAACAATTGCCTTTGAAAATTAAAAAGAACACCATGATTGTTGGAGCAACATCTCCAAATAGTTAGATCACATTGCAATGACAGATTAAAAAGAACAAGTGTTTTTCGTGCTTGGCACACTTGTGCAAAGAGTTGGTCGAGTGGTCCTACTTCTAACACACACTATCCTCTCCCTTGGCTTTCGTGGTCCTAGGTGCAAGAGAAAGGTGTTAGTAACGCTCAAATTTTATCTTTTTAAGAGAGGCCTGCCAAGGGATCGATACTCTTGGGAACGACCTCGAGCGGTAAATCCTTCGAGCCGCTATAGAAATCAGGTGTGAGCGAAAGCTGTAGCCTTGGGTATAGCTGTTCCTACAGTGTAACTGGCCGAAAGGACAAATGGGCCCCACCACCAGTTACAAGGCTCTTAAGTGAGTCACTGCAGAATGAACTTATGTCCAAAAACATCGAACATGACTAAACACCTTTAAGTAGTAGCCCACCCGTTCTATTGATTGAGGATATTTGAGGTATAATTTAGTGCAAGAGCATAGATGGTTTTGCTCCCAAGATACTCACCATACATATTTCCTTGAGTAGAAACATAGCTTTTTGAAAGGTCACTTGTGGCTTGATAAAAGTGGTGACTCCCCCATCATAGGGATCATCTATTTGTTATGCTCGTGCAAGACTTAGTATATCACATCCTTACCTGCCACGGCGGGATTCATAAGGTATGTAGTACCAAAGTCGAAGAAATATCAAGATGTGGGCTAAATTTATCACAACTGGCCATTTGACCTTAGGGATAAAGAGTGTTTGAAGTGTGTTTGTTTTACAGACCTAGTGCAAATTGAGCCGACTTCAGGCTTTGGAATTACACCTTAAAATAAATCTAAAGGAAGGGTCAAAAACAAGTCCAAGGATTGGGTTGATCTAGACCCATACTCATTTGTGCCTTTTGAGGCAACATTCTTGTGTTTGTGTGCTTGCTTTGTTTTCTTGTCAAAGAAAAATCAGAAAATCAATCCCAAAAACAAAGTATTCATCCAACATCTGTCAACACAACCAAAAATACCAAAAACAAAGTGCAAACAAACAAAGAGTCAAAAATTTATGACCATTCTTCACATCTTGCGAAAGAAGAAGTGTCATCAGAGTATCACCTTGAAAAGGAGACCACTAAGCTCAAAGGCTTTAATCAAAAGGAGGAAATTCTTCTATATCAATCGACAAATCTTTGTCTCCCATAGAGTCTTTCTACATCGCATGCGTCTATACCTTCAAGGTAAAACAAACGAGTTTGATTCAGAATCATTGAACCGCAGAGCTTTTATGCAATATAGAGCTCTGAGTTATCACAAAAATCAAGGAGGAAAGATTAATCCCAATTTCTTCCCAAACATCTGTATCACCTACAACACAGCTCGAGAAGTGCCACCAACGTCTGAAAGGGAAGAAGAAGAGTTTGTCCCATTTGTGACACAAAGTTTTTATTGAAAGTTGAAAACATTTTCATCCATCATCCCACTCATACATCATCACTTCATCATCAATCCATCCCAACTCTCAAAACATTAAGAAGTTCTTGTCCCACGATTCCTTTTTAGATATTGCTTGAAATCAAACACATCACATCACTTTTAGATTGTTTCTACATCTAGGATAAGCTCATCCTAAGAGACACATCTACGCAGGTTAAAACTAGTTCATGAGTGAATCCTCTCATTGCTAGGTAGTCAAAATCTGTAACACATCTCAGATTTCTCTACACCTTATCACATCCAAACTCATCAAAACAAACAAGCAATTCAAAGAAAGAATTCTGGTTACATTTACCTTTAGAGTGCTAGAGATCTACAATCCACCAACCATCAATCTTTCATTTCATCACCAACTCATCATCATCTTCAATCAACTTCAAAACAAACTTGCAAACAAAATGGCTCAAACCCGATCACGATCAAGGCAACGAGAAATAGAAATTGAGGAAGAAGAGGACAACCTCAATGAATTTCAAGAAGCACTTGGAGGAAATGTGAATGACGAAAACCCAAGTACTCCCACTCCTTCAACAATCGAAAGGGTTCAGCATAACCCTCATTTTAACAGATTATTTGATGAAATATTAAGGAGCAATGCGGATGCTCACTTTTTAAGACTCGCTCAAGAAGGAGCCAAACTCCCCTCAGACTTTGATCTTGCCCAATTAAGACAAGCATCAGAAAGACAAAGTTGCCATGAGGAGGAAAGAGGTAGAAATCACATCAGATATAACATCCCTCGAGGTAACCCACCACCTCCTCCTCCAAATGAAATGGAGATGTTGCGGCAACAAGTCGAGAATCTCGCCCAACAACTTCATAGTGGTGTTAAGACCAATCAATTCTCACTTAAACGACATCTGTCCCTATCCGTTTGATAGGAATCTTTATATGCCACCCTTTCCACGCGGGTTCGAAACACCAAAATTTGAAAAATATAGAGGAAAGGGAGATCCTCGTGATCATGTCCGAGAATTTCATTCCGCTTGTCTCGAAGTCGCTTATGAGGACACATACCTAATGCACCTTTTTCCCCAAAGCTTGGGAGGAACAACCACATCATGGTTTTCCCGACTACCAGGTGGCATAAGAACATTTGAGGAACTCATCCAGAAGTTCCTATCTCATTACTCTTATAATATTGAACGCGACATCACCATGGCTGATCTGTGCAACACCAAACAAAAACCAGGTGAATTATTCTCAGTATTCCTGCAACGATGGCGCCAAATGTCTAGCAGACGTTCTCTTCAGTTACCTGAACGAGAACTAGTGGAAATTTTCATTTCCAACTTAAACGAAGAAATGGAATTTCACTTGGATGTCAAAGACACAGACTCTTTTAACGATATGATCACCAAGGGTATAAAATGTGAAAGGGCACTCATCAAAAAAGGACTCATCAAAATCTTTAATGAACCCAAAGATGGTCCTCGCCCGCGCTTCAATAGTGATAAACCGAACTTCTGGAACAAGAATAAGAATATCGTCAACGATGGAGTTGTGGATGCTCGAACTATCCAAAATGCACAACCTGTGGTTCGATTTGCAGGACAAAATCCTCCACCTCAAAATAACACAAATGTTCTTCCCAATCAAGGTCGCATCACATCTCATGATGAACCAAGACCCCGTCCACAAAAACAAAAACGCACATACACTCCCTTAGGGGAACCCATTGAAACGGTGATGCGACAACTTATTTCTCAGAATTTGATCACTCTACCTAAGTTATCAAATTATGAGCCCCAAGTCAAACCAGCATGGTGGAAGGATACTGAACATTGTGAGTTCCATCAAGGAAGAGGACACAAGACAAGTAATTGTCACCGATTGAAAGATCTCATTCAGGATCTTATTGACCGAGGAGAAATTGAAATTGAAGGGCATGACCCAAAAACAACCAATAATGATCATCAGATGTTCAAGAATCCACTTCCATCGCAAGATCAAAGGGGTCCTTCGACGTCCAGACGAGGTCCTGATACCACTGATTATACGCAAGCTGCGTATAATTACACTGTCAATCACCTGTATGATGCCAGTGAACAAATTGCAACTATAACCTTCAAAAATCCCACCTCAAATTGCAATGTTGTTACACGTCGTGGCAAGGTCACCATCAAGGCAGCTCCACAAGGCACCACCTCCATCCCAAAGTAGTACAATCTTGTGGAACACTTAGATAAAACGCCTGCGCTTATATCCATTTTAGAGCTATTGCGCCTATCGCCATCTCATAAAACTATCTTGGATCAAGCACTCCAAGAAGCGTCAGTCCCTGCAAACCTGAATACGGACCAATTTCAAGCCATGGTTGGAAATCTAAAGTCATCACCTTGTCTCACTTTTTCTGAAAGTGACAACTCTTCCTTCCAACAACCTCATAACGCTTCACTACACATTGAAGGCTTTATCAACCAACACAGGATCAAGCGAGTCTTGATAGATAATGGAGCAGGCCTAAACATTTGTACACTACAGTTGGTCACAGCATTGGGATATGCAATAGAATCAGTGGATCCTCGCAAGAAGATCACCATCAAGGCCTATGATGATGCAGAGCGTTCATCCAAAGGAGCGGTGGTGCTACCAATCCGAGTGGGCCCTGTGGTAAAACACATAATTTGTCAGGTTCTGGACCTTCCTCTGCCATATAATCTATTATTAGGGAGACCTTGGATACATGCCATGCAAGCCGTTCCATCTACCTACCATCAATGTATCAAGTTCCCACATAATGGTGCAGAGATCACAATCCTGGGCGATGCAAATCCCTTTGCATTTTGCCATAATATCAGCCATCAACCAGAGATTACTGTTCCTAATAATAGGGAAGCCATTTCCTCCACATCATATGTAAGTCCCACCTCTCTTGCTAGTTCGAACACCCCTATACCCAAGCAAGAAAAGCTTAAGATGAAAGTAGCAGAGGAAGGTCCTGGAGAATACAACTTGAGTCAACTCTTTTGTGTGGGACAAATGCTCACTTCTCCTAGAACACATGGTAAACCACAGCAGTTGCTCCAGCAACCACTAATCACGCCTCCATGTGCCTTAACGCCTTTCATCCTTGGAAAGAGTCAAGAGGAAGAAACACAAGATGAGGACCTAGCGGACTGGATCTATAAAGATCCCATCACCACTGACAAACTGCAAGTTACACTTCCTACGAAACAGTATGGTAAAGGCCTTCTCATTATGCAAAGAATGGGATATGATGGTCAGAGTGCTTTGGGATACTGCAAACAAGGACGACACGAACCTCTACTACCAGAATTCAAGCCCAAAGGTAATACAGGCCTTGGCTTTGAAAAAGAGATCCTTCCTAAACTCAGATTCAAAGGAAAACCCAGCAAACCATTTTGCCCACCTACTGCAAAGAGGATACCTTTCATAATCAAAGCACCATCAAGCACTATCCCCACTGCCCCCTCAAGGCTCACAACTCCACCATCACCAATGTCACTCATCCCATCAAACGAACCAGTAATCCTATCAGCAACACCATTTGTAGCAGCAACTATATTGGAACCCGCAGCAGCATCTATGGCACCAGTAGTTCCAGCAGAAGCCACTGAGTCACCATTACCGATACTTCCAGTGACAAATCCATTAAACCCCATCACAATTCCTGCAGCACCGATCACTACAAGGATACATAAACCAATCACACCTGCCGTGTTTAACTCCAAAGACATCCCAGTATGGTATAGCAATCGGATGCTGGAGAGTGATTCAGAGACCGACTCACATGAGTGGGAATTCGATTCAGTGCAACTTAACACTTCAGATGAGGAAGACACATCACCACCTCCACCCCGCAAAGACATCCCTGTTTACGGAGAAGCACAGATAAAGACCACTTGGGTACCTGAGCTGGAAACATCTTCCACAGACCCAACGTCTCATCCTACGCCTGATTCTGACAGGGAGAGTACCATCAACGACCTTCACCACACTGTCTTAACCCTCACTGATACATCACCCGCACTTAATCTAATCGATGAAGTAATGCCTATTATACACCCTGAACTCATCGAATGGAACCAACCAAATCCCCCATGTCTTGACCTCTTCCAGAACGATGAGGCTATCATTGACTTTTTAGAATTACGGGATAATCTACCAAGCGGGGATCACAAAGCTGGATTCGCCATTCAACTTAATAGCGCAGCATACTTCGGGGCGGATGCCAAACCCTTCAGCTGCAAAAATATAACAATAAAACATGGATCTTCCAGTGAAAACCACAGTGTGGCACTGTTTGATCCAACAAAAGTAAAAAGAAAGAGCGTATCCAACGATGAAAACCTCTCTGAGGCGCCTGAGGATGAAGGGTTTGACATTCTCCCTGCTAGTACACAACAGGAACGATCGACGATTCTCATTGAGGAGACTAAAGAATACAATGTGGGGACTCCTGAAAACCCTCATATCATACATCTGGCATCTCTTCTCACTCCAGAGGAACAGCCTCAATTTATAGAGTTCTTCCAACAGCGTCAGATCAACTTTGCATGGTCATATGCAGACATGCCTGGGCTTGATCCTGATTTAGTCATGCATCATCTCACAGTAGCAAAAGGAGCCAAACCTGTCAAGCAGAAGCTTCGTAAGATGCATCCTCAGATTGCCGTGCTAGTCAAAACAGAACTCAAGAAACTCCTGGATGTTGGTTTCATTAGACCAATTGATTATGCAGAATGGATCTCCAACATTGTACCAGTTGGCAAACCAAAAGGGGGCATCTGCATTTGTACAGACTTCAGAGATCTGAATAAGGCATGTCCTAAGGATGACTTCCCTCTACCAAATATCGACATCATAGTAGATTTGACAGCAGGACATGCCATGCTTTCACTCATGGATGGCTTTTCAGGATACAATCAAATAAAGATCGCACTAGAGGACCAACATAAGACAGCCTTCACATGTCCATGGGGCACATACTGCTGGAATGTAATGCCTTTTGGTCTAAAGAATGCAGGAGCGACCTATCAAAGAGCAATGACCACCATCTTCCATGACATGATGCATACTATGATGGAAGATTATGTGGATGATTTACTAGCAAAATCACTTACTAGAGAAGGACATCTTCACATCTTAGATAAAATCTTTGATAGACTGGAACAATACCATGTTCGACTCAACCCAAAGAAATGTGTCTTCGGAGTGACCTCCGGGAAGCTTCTAGGATACATTGTCTCAAGCAAAGGCATTGAGGTCGATCCAGCAAAGGTTAAAGCAATCATGGACATGCCACCTCCAAAGAATATCAGTCAGCTAAGAACACTACAAGGACGGCTTCAATCTATCCGCAGATTCATTGCACAATTGGCTGATAAGTGTCACCCATTCACACACCTGCTACACAAGAACATCCGCTTTCAGTGGGATGACAGATGCCAGCAAGCATTTCAGGCGCTTAAAAACTATCTCATGAATCCACCATTGCTGATGCCACCAGATCCAAGTAGACCGTTGTTACTTTATATCTCAGCGACAAGTACAGCACTGGGTGTACTACTGGCACAACATAATGCAGAAGGAAAAGAGTGTGCTATTTACTATATCTCTCGCACACTAGTGGGCTATGAACTCAATTACACGCCTATTGAGCGAGCTTGCCTAGCAGTAATCTTAGCAACCACTAAACTGAGGCACTATCTGTTAACACACAAGGTACAACTCATCGCAAAAATTGATCCACTCAAGTATTTACTCAGCAAAGCAGCATTGACAGGTCGCTTAGCCAAATGGGTGATGATTCTAAGTGAATTTGATATTGAGTATGTGGACCGTAAGGCTATCAAAGGGCAAGTTATTGCAGATCAGTTGGCCGATGCACCACTCATAGGCGATCATCCTCTCATTTCCAATTTTCCAGATGAAGAGATATTCATGATCACAGAAGCACAACCATGGAAACTATATTTTGATGGTTCATACACTAGGCACGGCTCGGGGGCAGGCATTCTATTTATCACACCTCAAGGTGATAGCATCCCGAAGTCTTACAGGCTCACATTTCCATGCACAAACAACATAGCAGAGTATGAGGCCTTGATCACGGGACTCAGGTTAGCCGTACAATGGAAATTACAAGAACTACAAGTATATGGCGATTCCCAACTAGTCATTCGACAAGCAACAGATGAATATCAGACCAAAGATGATAAACTCATGCCATACAAGCAAATGGTGGACAATCTAAAAACATCATTTACTACTATCACTTTTGAGCAGATACCAAGAGATCAGAATCGAGCTGTTGATGCCATGGCTACCATCGCATCTCTACTAGATCTTCCACAGAATTCAACACGCTACGAGTTCTTGGTAGAACAGCTTTGGATCCCCGCTTATGATATCCCTGAATCTGAGATGATATGTCGCCTTGTCGGTTCAGAATCCCCATGGTATGGTGAGTTCTACACCTATCTCCGTGATCACACCCTTCCTCCTAACCAATCAAATAACCAACGAAAAACCTTCATTCGCCAAACTGCTCGATATACCATTATTGCCGAAACCCTATACCGACGTAGTCTTGATGGTACTCTCCTTCGATGTCTGGAACAAGATGAGATAACAAAGGCTTTGGAAGAGGTACATGAAGGAATTTGCGGGACTCACTCAAGTGGTCCGTCACTAGCCAAGAAACTCATGCGAGCTGGATACTATTGGCCATCTATGGAAAAGGATTCCTACTACTTTGTCAGGAAATGCAAGAAATGTCAAGTTCATGGCGACCTAATACATGCACCAGCACAGGAACTACAACCAATCACAACACCATGGCCTTTTTGTCAATGGGGCCTTGACCTTGTGGGTAAAATCCATCCATCTTCATCCAATGGCCATAAATTCATTATTACCGCCACCGAATATTTCACCAAGTGGATCGAAGCTGTTCCACTTACCCAAGTCACCGGCAAGCAGATCGCCTCATTCATCCTCAATTACATCATCTGCCGGTATGGTGTGCCCATGTCCATTGTCACAGATAACGGTCTTCCTTTCAAAAATCAGGATGTTTGTGAGCTTTGTGAGAAATTTCATATCCAACACCGCTTTTCCACTCCCTATTACCCACAAGGCAATGGTCAGGCCGAAGCATCCAATAAAAACATATTGAGGATCCTAAAGAAGACAGTCAATGATGTCGATCGTGATTGGCATGTTCAATTGAATCCAGCGCTATGGGCATATCGAACTAGCATTCGGACCCCTACAGGTGCAACTCCTTATTCATTGGTCTATGGTGCTGAAGCTATCTTACCTATTGAGGTCGAGATACCATCCTTACGAGTTTCATTGCACAATCTCATCGATGATGAAGCATACAGAGTATCTCGTCTTCAGGACTTAGAGTTACTAGATGAGAAGCGACAAGCTGCATACAATCACCTCAAAGCCTATCAGCAGCGCATGAGTAGAAGTTACAATCACCGAGTTAGATCTCGTACATTTGAGGTAGGTGATCTTGTTCTTCGAGAAAATCCTCGCAACCAACCAAATAGAGAACATCAAGGCAAGTTTGAATCAAACTGGCTTGGCCCATATGTTGTCACTGCTGTATTCGGGTCCGGGGCATATCAGTTGGCTACTTCAGAAGGAGAACCGCTTGCAGATCCAATCAATAGCATGCACCTCAAAAGATTTTATACCTAAGGTGTACAGAGCATCAGGCTCCCCTACATATCAGAAAAATACCAAAAACATTCAGAAAATGTCCTGAAGAAAATACAAAAACATTCAAAAAAGTAAAGAAAAATCATGCATCCAAATGGTGAACAACCACTCCGGTGGCACCTTGGGTAAGTACGATGGCGAAAACCTGGCAAACAGGCGCCACTCGTAAAGGCTATGGCTCCATTGTCTTTCAGGCTTGTTGCGATCACATTCATACATACACACATCCATCCATCTAACCATGGCTTGTTATTTTATCTATAATCCAAGAAAGTACTTCATGCGTCTAGCATCCCGCTTTTTCATAAATCATGTCCAACTTGGGGGCAATGCCCTTACAATCTAGATGATGGAAGTGGATTCTACATTACTGGTGATTCATTGGCAAAAACATTCAAAAATGTCTCGCAAAATACAAAAACATTCAAAAATGTCTCGCAAAATACAAAAACATTCAAAAATGTCTCGCAAAATCCAAAAACATTCAAAAATGACTCACAAAATCCAAAAACATTCAAAAACTATTACACAAAATCCAAAAACATCGAAAAACCCATCGAAAATCACACCAAAACATGGCAACACCTTGTACATATTCATTCAAGCAGATGCAAAACCAACATTAACACAGTACTCACACAATGACCACTTATCACTCGACCAACACAATCAACATCAACAATCCAAACTATCTTAAACAAGGATGCATCCTTCCTTACCAAAACAAAGACAAAAGTGACGTTTTCTTTGACAAGAAAATTATGTTAAGCTATCAAATGCTTGGTTGATTCGTGAGTAATTCATTTGTTTATCTGTATCGGGATCTTTCAGCATTGTTTTGTATCGTTTGCGCATTATTTCCGATGAAGTTCTGGGACATGTACTAATGGTGTCTACGTGGGAAGTTCACCAAGCTACGTGATCTTATGCAAAATGCAGTCATAGATCACTACGGCTTGCTGACTACAGCGTATACCTCGACCATATGAGCATGAACCATTACCAAGGATCCATATTCTTTATTCTTTATGTATATATTGTTTGTTTGCAGGTACAATTCTCTTTCTTTGGTTCCTCCTATCTCATCCAAACTGGATAAAGGTTTTATCTCTTATTACGGTATGCACTTGTCTCAGGATATGATCAGCCTAAGATCAAGGAGGACGTTCCAAGTCATGCATGAAAGGAGATAATCCTTATCTGTTCCGCAAGCAATACTCAGGTCAACTTGATCCATTATATCAAGTTGCTTGTATTAACTTGCTATATCAAAATCCATGTAAGAAATACTCTGGTCATCTTGAATCTTTATGTCAAGTTGTTTGTATTTTCTTACAACATTTTAAAGCTCAATGATGAAAAATAATGCACCATGGATCATCATTCCATCTCATTTGTATATATTGCATTCTGTTGCATTCCATCCATCCATACATTCATAAATAGCTGCATATCATTCATACATAGTAATGACAATGGATACTCTATTTTCCTCTTCTTCCATAGGAATGTAATAGGTCCTCCATTTCTTCTATCTAACATTGCACCCCCCCCCCACCCTCCCCATCTCAATAATCAACATCACATATCCTTCATCGTGTCCCAATCAGCCTAATCAAGCCACGTTCATCACCATCCATCTCTAACTAGGAGGGATTGTGTTTCCTATCCTAAGTCATCCAATAAGTCAAGAAAGTTACTCTATCTGCACAGATACATCGTCTCACACACACCTAGACTATCAACAGATACTCTGATCAAGTATCTTCGGGTCTCAACAGGTAATCGATTATGGTAATCCTAGACTACATCAGGCATTTATCATAATGACCTAGTCTCAACGGGGCTACCATGATTCCCCACAACCATCCATCACACGCACATACTATCAATTGATTAGCCAATCAAACACAATCCAATAGACAATTACATCAATTGTCTAAGTCTCAACGAGTATTTTGCTTCATATACCTTGACTTCATCGGGCAATTACATCAATTGTCTAAGTCACCATCAGGTCACTTTGATTCACTTACTCAGACTTTATCTTGTCCAAGCGACCAACTGACATCAACTGTCACGCTTTGACTTGACTGGGGCAATTAAACCGATTGCACCAGATTGTCCAACCAATTTTGATCAATTGTATAGCATCAATCCAAACCCCACACTACATCTGCTATGTATCTCTTGCATGACCTCAGGGTACTCGCTGGCTTGTTGTTTCTTCATATTCACTCCATTTTCTCCCATTCTTTCATCATTAGTTCTAATTTCTTCTATTCTACATCCCCTCCACTTTTCATCCTTTTTCGAGAGACCGCCCGATTTTTTTTCAAAAAAATTCGGCCCATCTCTCGAGGGGGCATACCACCCATTAAATTTACATTTTATGGGGCATTTCTTCACACCTATTTTTCTTTCTTTGAAACGACGCGATAAACCACACCGTCTCAAAGAGGGGCAAATGTAGTCACATAAATTTGTCCACTTAATTAAATGAATACTTAGTATTTATTTGATTATTTAACCATCAATTAATAATTAATTAAATTAATATTTAATTAATTCATCTTAACCCTCTTCTCCTATTAATTAAATAAATTATTCAATTTATTTGATTTAATTCACTTAACCAAATTCAGACCATTAATTAAATAAATAAATCATATTTATTTAATTAAATCTTCTCTCACATTTAAATAAATTAATATTTATTTAAATCCCCCAAAATCCCACCTCTCACATTTAAATAAATAAATCATTTATTTAAATCACATTTATCCTCCACCCACTTGCATTTTCCTACAAATGCAAGTTGCACAATTATTTTAAATAAATAATTTATTTAAATCACCTTTATCCTCCACCCACTTGTATTTTCCTACAAAAGCAAGTTGCACAACTATTTTAAATAAATTATTTATTTAAAATCCTATTTATCCTCACCCACTTGAAACCTTTAATGGTTTCCCTTAAAGTATTCAAACTTGATGGCTTTAAAGTCTTCAAACTTGATGGCTTCCTTCTATAGTCTTCTTAAGACTTTAATGGTTTTCCTTAAAGTCTTCAAGCCTTTAATGGTTTCCCTCAAAGTCTTCAAGCATTTAAATGCTTTATCTTCATTTTCTCATTTAAATAAATTAATATTTATTTGAATATTTATCCAAATGCAAATTACACCATTTAATTGAAATAAATGATTTTATTTTAATTGAAAATACCAAAATTTCTCCCACTTGCATTTTCCTACAAAATCCACTTGTATGCTTAAACCCCTTCTAGATTCTTCTAAACCCTTCCTAATTAGCCTAAATTCATCCCTTAAATATTGTCACATTCCTAAGCAAATTGGAGTCACTTCTCAAAGACTCCAAAGTCTTTGAAAAGCAATTAATGCTTTGTGTGTTCAACAAATTAACCCTCAAAGTCTTGGATAACCTTTGAAAGCTTCCAACCTTCAACCACTAAATGGCTCAAAGTCTTTGATAACCATTGAAGGCTTTCAACCTTCAACCACTTAATCCCCAAAGTCTCCAATAACCATTAATGGTTACCTCAAACCCTCCCACATGGTTAAAACATTTGTTTTGACTCAACCTCTACCCAACCCAAAGGTCTCATCAAGCCTTTAATGCTTTGACCATGATTATCTCTTAAACATTTGCACAAAGGTTTATCCTTGGATTAACTCTTAATCCAGTGGGTAATCTTAATTTAGACTTGACCCTTACCTTCTAGATAACCATGAGGTCTTCTCAGGCCTTTAATGCCTCCAACCTCTTCTCTCAACCCAATCCTATGTTGACACTTGTCACCATTTTATTGGTGCCAATTGTGCACATGGATCCCCAACTTTCAAACTTGGCCCTTGATTAAACCATTCAATCTTAACCCTTCATTTCCCCATTTCTTCTATAAATAGAACCCTTCTCCTCAAGCAAAAAGAAGCATTTTTAGAGTATTGTTGTTATACTGGCATTAGCATAGAGCTTTTTCATAGCATCACTATCTACTCTTGCATAGTATTTGCTTATCATATTCAACCATCTTGAATCTCCATATGGCATCCATGGCTAGTGCTAAAAGCTGAGAGCTACACTCATTTGGGACTTGGAGAGGAGAGAAACAAGGGAGAAGCATCAAAAGGCATCATGGAAGCATCTTAGGGAGGCTCTTCTCCTTTCTTTTATTTTGTTAAACTTCTTTCATGCTTTTTGAAATCTCTCTTGATATGTTTGGAATGGTTTTTAGTTCTTTGTTTTGTTTTTATGGTTGAAACTAACTTATTAACATTGAACTTTGTTGTTGCCTTGTCCCCATTTCCATGACATCAGTTACTACTTATCAAATTGCCATTAGGTTTTATATTCAAAGTCATACTTTATACTCTAGTCGGTTAACACTACCGAATCATGCAGTCGGTATACACAGAGAAGTCGGTATGCACAGTCTAGTCGGTTACAGAAGAAAGCAGTCACAGAACGCAGTACACACCGAGCTATCTACCAAGTATCTTTTTATGACTACCGAGCAACAAAGATGACACACCGAGTTGATATACACCGAGTGTAACATGTTACCAGATACATTGAACCTAGACATGCATATGAAAACGTGTTACAAGATCGAGGCACATCTAACCGTTATCACATTGGAAATTGCACTAGAAGATTGTGTATGATTTTGAGATCAATCTAACCAATGAAATATTTTGTATGGTTATTCATTCGAGGAATCTTGTTTGTAAGATCAAAGCAATGAATTAGATCACCGTCTTAAGAGATCTATTTATACAGCATGGGTTAAGGGTGTATGTATGTGTGTAAGAAGATTGTTACAGAGACACAAAGGTCACCGAGAAGGTTTTCAGAGAACAGTCGAAGAACAAAGTAAACAGAAGGGTTTACCGAGTTACTATATGGGTTACCGAGGTATGTTTTAAGCAAGGTAATCTATTCTGAGCACATAGAATCTGCTATAACATTTGAGATGTAAAGTTGTAGATATTTGAAATGATTTTATTGTAATATTGTGAAGTTGAAAGAGAAACCTTTAATAGGGTAAAAGACTCTGATCAAGTCTATAAATTGTAAAGCCTCTAACCAGGTGCAACATTCAGATTAAATGTTGTAAAATCCTTTAGCAAGGTAGATCTAATAGATCTTGTTACTCCTAACAGGGTAAGCTATCAGAAATGGCTAAAATGTAGCTCTAACCGAGCACTCTTTATTATTGCAGTAGTGAAGTTGTGGGTGCCATCCCCACCGCAGTTTTTCTCTCTAACCAAGAGTTTCTACGTAACCAAAATATATGTGTTATGGAGTGAATCATGTATGATTGTTATCTATTTTTTTTAACTTTATTTTATGTTACTGCACTATTCTGTTTATGCATAACAGTAAAGTTATTAATCAAGAAAAGTTTTGGAGTACTGATTCACCCCTCCCCTCTCAGTACATTAGCTTTACATATTGGGCCTAACATACACTGCCTGCAACATTGTACAACTTATAGACCCAACAATGCATCATACAAATCCAACAATATACTAATAACCATATCATATGAGAGTAATATTATATGCACAACTAAGTATACAATGACAAACATCAAATCACCAAGATTCAATTTTCCATTAACTCATACAATCACTAGTCGCAAGAATCCATAAACAACTTTGATTGATATAATAATAAATAAATCATTCAAAAACCATTCTAAATCAATTCATTACGTAGTTCTTTGAACAAGTTTTACACCAAGTATTTGAAGTCCAAAATTTAACTCTGTTTGCACAAGTTATGATCTTTCCAAGTCAAAAAAGAATCATCTGACTTCCAACAAGCATTTCACTATCAAAATGGCAAAATTTGGATTAAAAAATCACACCATTATGTAGTACTCAAAACTACCTTTCCAACGACTATAAGAAATCAAAAAATTGACACCATATGTTCAAGTTATGTCATGTGGGAAAAAACTACACAATATGGCTATGTATTGCATATAGGTGGTGACAAAAAATTGATGGAATAAATTTTGAATTTTGGTTTATAGATAGGTGGCAGTGGTCACCCATTGGATTAGGGGAGCACGTTGGGGGCAAAGCCCCTACCAATTATGAGACCTTCTATTGAGGCCCACCGAGTGTGGCAGGTATCCTATCAACACGTGTGCGATGGGGGGTTTGTGGATCACACAAAGCATAATAATTTTTTTATTTTTTATTTTTTCAAATATTTTTTTTTAAATTAGACTGCAACTAAAACTTTAATGTCCATAGTTAAGATATTATTTCTTCTTCATTGATGCCTTCTTGCACCCATATGTCTATACAAAAGGACAAGGGCGATTTTTTTTTTTTTTTTTTCAACTTTGGTTAAATAGGTTGAATCTGATGTCGATCTTTGTCTCTTGGGCCTCCTAGATCCAATGGTGAGGTTTGTTCTAGGCCAAGGGGCATTTGTGAAACCTCCCCACCAAAACCCTCACAATGAATGCCCATTAAAACCTTTTTTCAAACAAGGATTCATAAGCATAGGTATATGAAAAATGACCACAAATCTACAACCCCAAAACTCAAATATGCAAAGAACAACCTGCACAAAATTTCTCATATCTTGCCATGTCTTCATTCTTTTCATGCAAGCCCTAGATTCAAACTTAGCATGAAATCTACTCCAACAAGGGTTATACAACCACAACCATGGCTTTGATACCAAATGTTACAAAATTTCTAGTCATAAATGATAAATCTCCACATAACCCAAAAGAGAAATCTATGCAAACGAGTATTCAAAATCCACATGAAAAAGAATAGACAACATACCATCAAATATGACACAAAACATACCCTGGGAAAACCCTCAAGAGGGTAAAACCTAACCTCCAAAATTATCTATCACCCATGCATTATTCAATAATGAAATCATTACAAAACATTTTTATAGTCCTCCATGAACACTTTTGAAACACAAGTTCTCTACAAGCACTCCATGTGAACATGAATGTAACTACACATCTCATACCATGCTTTAAACTCTCACAAATGCAAGAAGAGATGCTCTCAACCCCTTAGCCATAATGGCCAACTAGCCAACCTTAGACAGCGACCCTTTTGTTTTCTTTTATAGAAACAAACTCACCCAGAACCACCAAGTGGTATTACACCAAACCAAGTGACTAATATCATGAGATTATGAAACCATTGACCCCTCATTTAATTTTGGGTACTAACTTTTCACTTTATTAATATTTTTTCAATATTAAATTAAATACATTTCTCATGTGAGACACACATTAAATATATTTCTCAAAGTTACATATAACACATAAAGTGGCCCCAAGAATGTAAACTCCTAGTGATGCACATATCCCTAGTCCCTCTAGGTGCAACAGATACATAATAATAAATTAAACACTATGCAAGGTGTACAACGCCTAATTCCTGATAGTAGGCATTTTGTACCCTAAACGCTACCCTAGTAGGAGGAAAACAAAGGAAGAAATTTAGTTCCCAAAAACTGAATTCAATGAAATCCACTTGATGGAAGGAACTCTTTAGCAAAGTTACTCTAAAATAAAGCTAGCAAATTTTGGCTACTTGACTACTATTGCAAACCAAAGACTTAGGGTTTTTCCTATTTTTGGGGTTGACAAGAAAATATTCTACAGACCAAATTGATCCATATTGATAAGTACATGGATGAGGTTAGGTGTATGCCTAGAGTGAATTTGATAGAAGAGATACCCCTTGGTCACAATATCTAAGCTGAACTTACCTTGCAAGAAACATAAAACCTATAAAAATAGGCTTCAATATTATATGGTCATTTGGATATTGTTTTCAAACATCATTGGTCAAAGATTTCTGAAACCTTTAATTTTTGTGTAAAACATAATGATGAAACTTTCTTGCATGAGGAAAAAATAACCTTTTAGAGTGATAGGAAAAAATGAACCCATCAAGATTAAATTAGACAAGGTTGTGTGTGAGCCACATGATCAAAATTCTCAAGAAGGACAATGATAAAGACATAAGATCTTGTGCAAGAAATTCAAAAGACAAGGAAGATGAGTCAAAATAAGTAAAGTGAAATAAGATGTTAAGTCACCAAACCTCGTGACATATCAACATCTACATCTACATCATGGTGAGATAACAATCATGAAAACTAAAAGAATACACTATGTGTATACTTAACATCTTGAGAATAACAATTGTATCGATTTGAAATTAATGATACAACAATATTATAAGAAAATAGCATATGTATACTTAACATCTAGAAAAATAACAATCATTTGTCTACTTAGAATCAATGATGCAACTATAGAAATTGCACCATGTAAGAATAGTTACAACTACAAACATACATGGAATCGTCCACAAGCACAAAACATGTCATCATCAAGACCATTATAGATGAAGATCTCATATATATGTATAAATTACTTTATTTGACACTAAATATATCTCATTCTCATTAAGTCATTGTTTAATTTCTCATGTTTTGGAGACAAATCATGTTAAAGAGAGAGACCATGTGTCAATTCATTTTGGGAAGCAATCTTTAAACCATGCAAGTGGTCAAAGAGTCAAGAAACATGGATCAACTCTTTATGAGAAGATTTCTCTACATTATGGGAGGGGTTATAATTTCCCAACGTGATTCATTACTTCAACCAATATTCCTTCAACCAATATTCTTCTTAAGCTTTATTCCTTTATTGCCTGTGGTTTCCAAATCATGTTAAAGAGAGACCACATGTCAATTCATTTTGGGAAGCAATCTTTAAACCATGCAAGGGGTCAAAGAGTCAAGAAACATGGATCAACTCTTTATGAGAATCTTTCTCTACATTATGGGAGGGGTCATAATTTCCCAACGCGATTCATTACTTCAACCAATATTCTTCTTAAGCTTTATTCCTCTATTGCCCATGAAAATCACATATATGATAAGTGACACACCATCTTTATCATGACTATTTCATGATTTCCATCAAACATACCTCCTACATATTTTCAATCTAACAATTGTTGGCAGCCAGATATTTGTGAGGTCTTATAATGTTATTTGTAAGGTGAATACCTATCTGGTAAAATTAGCATAGCTTTTATGTCACTAACTAGTTTCTAAAGTTTCTTCATGGTAAATAAGAATATGATCTAACAGAAAATAGAAGTCATTAATATTTTTTCTAGGAGTCAAAAGATATTTAATTTAATGATAAATTTTATGTTGTAGACACCTAAATGATACCAAGTTCAAATTTTCTATAATACAAAAAAAAAATCCCTAAAATACAATACAAAATTCCAACTTATAATTTCAATTGGTAACATGTTAAACAGTTATGTAGATCATATGAATCTGTTTCCAGTGATGAGATGGATTGTCTGCTAAATTCCTATTAAGACACTATCTGTAACCTAAATTGTAAATGAATTATTGAATGTATTTTCTCATCTCAACTCCGTTGGACGCATATACCAATTCACTCTTGCCACAATGTGTATTCGTTGGTTAGCTATGAAAACAAATCAATACTTCATTATGGAACTATAATCAAAGGGTTGTTAAAAAAAGGGTAAAGGTAGAGAATTCTTCTGGTTGATGCAAACAACAGGAAGAGGGAAAATTTCTAGACAATGTGTAATAAGTAAGACAGGACTACTGTGGATGAAGAGAAACATGTCAAAACCTCTTAAAACTACCCTAGCATTTGAAAAATACTGCAAGTTGCTTTACATATTTAAACTAGGTTGTTCACAAAGATGGTATTTATTTGTCAATATCCAGTGGGATCACTAGCACCACAATTGAAAAATTAATTAAAAAAGAAAATGTCATATAAATTGTAAATTAAAAAATAATAATAATTGTCATATAGATTGTCATTCCTAAAGGCAAAATTGAGGAAACCATGGCTGATTTTGGGCCCATTACCTTGCAAAATAGCTCTTACAAAATTATAGCAAAAGCTTTGGTCTAAAGAAATAAACCCATTACCCAAATAATAGTGACACCATAACAACCAAGTTTCTTAGGATGAAGATTTATCCTCAACAATCTTGTGCTAGCTTGGGAAACTATTGAATGGGCTCAAGAAATTGGTCAAAATGCTCTTATCTTTAAGATGGGTTTTGACAAAGCCTATGATTGCATTTGGTGGCTCTTCATTCTTAACATGATGCACTGGTTGGGATTTGGTACTAAAATCCATGATCGTATCAAAATGCTTTTCATAAATCCTAATGCTAGACTAGCAGCTGATGGTTCCCTTTCTCCTCAATTCCCTCTTCAAAGATCTATCCACCAAGGTTGTCCCTTGGCCCCTTTTCGCTATGTCCTTGTAGTTGATGCTCTTGGTTACTTATTACATCATGCAAAGACCAATTAGCTATACCGTGACATTGTCTTGCATAATAATGCCACCACTCTCAACTCACACTTTGTTGATGACAGTATGCTTTTTATACAAAACACAACTAAAGAGGTAATTAATACCATGGATACTTTGGACCTATTTTATACTATTTCTAGATCTAAATTGGCTATGTGCAAGACAAAATTTATTATGACTAGTCCAACTCTTCAACTAGCTTGGACTCCCACATAATGGAAAGAAATAAAACATGGTTCAATCACTAGATATTTGGGCACCCCATTTGGGATCGAATTTTTTCTCAAAGACGTGTGGAATTGATTTTTGAATAAAATAAAGGCCAAACTCTTTAGATGGACTGATAGATTCCTATCTATAGCTAGTCATATCCAAGTGGCAAACAAAATCCTACTTGCTAGTCATGTGTATATCTCCTCATGTTGTTTGCCTTCCAAAATTGCTACAATCAACTAACTCAGCTTATTAGGAATTTTTTTGGGTAAAATTGGGGAACAAAAAGGGCCTATTCGCTACTTCCTAGCAACAATACATACAACCAAAAGACAAGGAGGCCTAGTACCATAGATCTGTATACTCAAGGAATATGGTCAATAACAAAATGGATTATTAGAGCCTTGGAGGGAGATGCTCCTTGGAAAGTATTGTTTGAATTTCCCATCCAAACTATGTTTGTTGGGCACTCTTGGAGTACTATCACTAGAAAGACAAGATTCTTTTAGTTCAAAACTTTAAAACTCACGGGTCTACTTCCTTCAATTCTATTTGGAAAGTTTGGCAGACTACTTCAAAAAAGCTCATTTGGTTTGATTAGTTCCCTAGTCATGGGAAAAGTTTTCCTTACTCCTCTATTTGGTGGAATCAGTTGGTACAACAAATGGCATCCCACTAGGAACCATTAATAGGCTTAAAGGGAAGCGCCTCTAAAAAAAAAGGCATTCAATTTTTGTGGGATTTACGAGACCCCTCCACCTTCCAAACTGAATTCCACCTATCAGCCTCTGATAAGCTGCCAGATCGTTGAAATCGAGCAGCTTGTTACTCCTGAGCTTCACACTTTGTTATCCATGGAATGTCATGCTAACTTTTTGAATGATTGGAAATGGCCTAATGCTTGCAACATTTGCTTCTTCCCCCTCCAAACCATTTACATGCAACTCCTTCCACCTATCACCATCTCACCTGTCTCAATAGAAAGTGGTATTACACTTTTCTCTAGTCTAAATGGAACAAGCTCAGCTATCAAATCTGGAAGTCCAAAGCAAATGCTCAACCTCAACTCTTAGCATGTAGAGTCCTAATGTCAAGTTTCCTATTGTTAATTGCCTTAAGTTTATTTCCCTATGCCTTTTTGTGCCAATATGGAATCCATAAAACATGTTTTTTGATTTAGACTCTTAGCATGTAGAGTCCTAATGTCAAGTTTCCTATTGTTAATTGCCTTAAGTTTATTTCCCTGTGCCTTTTTGTGCCAATATGGAATCCATAAAACATGTTTTTTGATTTTGTGATTTCTAATGTTTTACTTAATGAAAAAAGACATGACCTGCTCCTGTAGCTGCATGTGATTACTGAAGATAATGGAGAACGCTACATAAACACTAGTGATCACTCACTTTCTTGATAGCTAGGCTGATCCACGGATGCATGGCTGGATATATCCATGATATGAGCTGCTTTCAATTGAATGGCATCTATATGTTTATAATAGCTTACAACTTCATTTTGCTTCTACAATTGAATGTGTTTGTTGCTGGTTTGTATTTACTACAATAAAATTGTAACTATTGTAACAATAATTATGACTGTTGGTTTATTTTTTCTTGCAATAAATCTCTTGTTGCTATAACAGTTCTATACTCTGTAATTTGTTTTAAAATTTCGTTTCTTTCGATTCAAAAATAATATTTTTTAATAAAACTTTCGATCTATGCTCAAATTTATTTGAGAAAAGGAATAACCTCAATATTGATCAACAAAAAAACATTACTAATTATGTTGTTTCCTAAGGAGTGTAGATACTTGTTGTGACATTTTCACACATCGCCCCATTGCAAATGGAGACCCCCTACTTTTTAGGCCCTTCCGGTCTTTTGGCTTTGTTTTTTTGGGTCTTTTCACATCAGTCTTTTCAGTTTCTCTGCTTTGCAAGTGTTTGTGGGTCATATTGGTCAAGTCTGCTTTTCGTTTGGGTGAATTTGATGAAGTCTAGGACTTGTTTTGCATTCAGTCCTAGATTTTAGGGGTTTCTGTTAGGGTTTTTTTTTAAATGAATGCAGAACTGGAGTCGGGACCCTTCGAGGAACCTCCCAGTAAAATTTGAGTATTTTTTAGGGATTTTACTGTGTCCCAGAATGTCTTCATTTGGCCAAAAATCAAACTTAGTATTTTTAGTAATTTCTATTCTTAGTAAGTTTCTATTTATAGTAAGTCATTATGTGTCCTTTTTTAGGGGTCTAACACTGACGTTCTGAAAGTTTCTATTTTTGGAAATTTATTTCTGGCAGGACCATTCAGGCAAGGTGATGAAGATCAAGCATCAATGACTACTTCTAATTCCCGAAAGTTGGAAAGTAGACAAAATCAATAAAAATGGCTAAGTGTTGGCATCAAGTCCTGAAGTGGAAAGCTCCAAAAATCATCCAAGTTTGGAAAGCAACATAAAATCCTTCAGTAATTTAATCTGGCATCCAAATGAAGGAGTCTGGCATCAAGGAAGGAAGAAAGATGAATTTCCTTCCCTCAGGCAATCCAGTGCCCAAATCAGGAAGAAGGTGCCAAAACTGAGGGGTCATGGAGAATTCAAAATGCAATGAAATTCCCTCTCTAATGCAAAATTGCGCCCTATACCTAAGAAGGGTGCCAAACTCACATCCCCATGGAGAAATGGAAGAACTGCAAAATTCCAAGACTAAGGCAAAAATATGCCTAAGAGTTGAAAGGGCGTCAAAATGAAGGATGCACGAAAAAGGTCCAAGTTGATGAATTCCTCCACACATGGAAAAATCCGCCCTAAGGCATGGAAGGGCGCCAAAGTGGAGTGGTCAGGGAAGAATTAAAAAGGGTATGAATTCCTCCACCTATGCAAAAATCCGCCCAAAAGTGAGTTAAGGCACCAAAATGAAGTATGCAAGGAGAACTTTAAAATTTGTGAATTCCATGCCCTTAGCAAAAATCTGCCCAAGAAGGTCATAAGGCGCCAAAACAAGGGATTCAAGGAAGAACTCCAAAGTGTGAGATTCCTCCTTCAGTACAAAATTCCGCCCTAGGAGTTGGAAGGGCGCCAAATAGAAGGAGCCATGGAATTCATGGAAAATAGTGAATTCCTCCCTCATAAAGAAATTGCGCCCACGCTAGGTGAATGGCGCCAAACAAGGGTGTCCATGGAAAGCATCAAAAAAGTAAAAATCCTTGCCTTAAGGAGATTTGTGCCTAGGCAGGATGGAAGAGCACTAGAGAAGAGGAATAATGGAGAAGCCAAATAATGATGAATTCCTCCTTCATGAAGAAATAATGCCTAAAGATGATGAAGGGTGCCAAAGCGGGGGTTGCATGGAAAATGAACACTTGATAAAATTCCTCCTCCTCCAATTAAAAAAAAATGCCTTGGCCAAGGAAAAGATGATGAAACGGCTAAGTCAAAGAAAATCAAAGGAACGAAGAAATTCCATGGCAGAGTGAATTCCACGCCTTGAGAAGAATTTCACCCTACTCCTCAGGAGGGCGCCAAATTTGCCCAGGAATGGAAAATCCAAGAAGGTTCAAAATTCCATCACCAAGTGAGATTTGTGCCTAAGGAAGGTACTAGGACACCAAAACTTGATGGTCGTGGAAAGCTTCAAAATCACAAAATTCCTTACCAATGCAGAATCATTGCCCAAGTCCAAAGGCAGGTGTCCAAGTCAAGGTATCAAGGAAGAGTACGGAAAGGATGAATTTCCTCTATCAAAGTCAAAATTCCAGGCCCAATTAGGAAGTTGAGAATTTACTAAGGCATGGAAATAATGAAATTCCTTACACCAAGCTAAATTCCACGTTCCACGCCTAAGTTTGAAAGTCCAGGATGGAAATTTCCAAGGCAAAGGAAAATTTTGAGGGTCAAGGAAGAATGGAAATGCAGAAATCCCCTCAGCGAAAATTTTGAAAAATCTATTTTTAGACACCAAATCTCGTCGGAATCCGGAATTTTTTGCGGATTTGGACTTGTGAGAGATTACTCTCTCCTAGATCCGGGTCCTAAATTTTAGGAAAATTCCTAAAAAATAGGAGATGGTGGAAAATTGTTGAAAATCTCCTCCAAGGCAAGGAAAGTTGAGAAACTTCAAAAAAATACTTCCAAAGTCAGAGATTCTCCCTCTTAAAGTTTTCTCTCTCCAGGGTTTTTCTCGCCAAGTGGTAGCCGAGTCAACAGACGCTAAATTAATGAAGCATCTCTTTGCATGCACCATCACATTTATGGCATTATGACAGATTCCTTCTGCATGCAACCGTCACGTTCAGGAGATGATGGTGCATTTATGGCATCATGGGCGATTTTCGCATGAGGGTACATTCATTGTATAGTGGGCACTTTTTGAATGTAATGGTTAATTAATGCTTTATGGGTGGCATTTTTGGCAAGATTGTAATAAATTGTATATGGGCTTTATGGGGTATTTATTGCTGATTCCCACCTTGTTGCGTCTTGAGTGGAGAATCTTTTAGGGAAAACCCTAATTAGGGTTTTGGATTTAGCCAAGGCATCAAGCCTATATAAAGGGGTGACCCCCCCTCATTTGAAGAGGAGGGAGCTTTGTATGAAATTGTTGCGATAAGTTTTTGAGATAATAACAATGAAATATTGTTCTCTGATGGTGTCCACTTAAGTTATTTTTTCAAAACTTGCATGGTCCAGATTTGTGCTAAGTTTGATTGTGGATACTCATTTGGATTGTGTCGTGTTGGGTATTCAAATGCACTTTCTCGATTTGAAAATCCTTCAACATCCTCTGAAGATTGAACCGGTTCTTGCGGAGTTGTAGTTAAACTTGGCGAAGCAGAGCCTGGTTTATTTGGAATTTGTCCATCGAAGCATTAATTGTTGATATCATCGCCCTTAGGAGTAGATTTAGATCCTTCTAAACCATTTTCCCCTTTATTTTCAGTTCATTTTAGTCCATTTGAAGCAAAAGCATCGCAAAATTGCCATATTCGATGATGGAGTTCCAGCCACAGCAAAGAAGTGAAAGAATTATGCAAATGTAAGGCCCCTTGGATTACCAACAATCACATCAACCAAATGAATCACGTCTGTAGCATAAAGGAACCTTGGAGTCGATTGTTTGAACTTCTTGCAATCTTAGCATGCAATCGCACTTTGTTCAAGAGAGAGTGAAGTGACCATTAGGAAACTTTATTATGTGTTCGACATAGTCATAAAAAACACATCAACAATACCCAGCATGCAAAACATAACTCAACGGGTGTACCCTTTTATCCTTGTACATGTATGCCCAAATTTAAGTTGTTCATACGTTGAAGTTTGTAGGATAGTGAGAAGTCTAAAAAATTTAGTGTTCTTAATACAATAAAGATCGATTCTTTATATATATAAGAATGGGCCAATTTGATGTTGGAGTTATTCTTTCACATTGCAAAGATAAAAAGTTTGGTGTTTCATAATTTAATATTAAATTTATTTATCAGACTTGTGCAGATGGATCTTCATCCTGACAATGAGACAGAATTATATTAGCTTTATTAGTAATTGAAAGATTTAAATTTTGATGGATGGTACAGTGGAATTTGAAAGTTTGGTCATTTAAATGTCTTTTAATCGACATTTTAAGAAAAATATAAATTATCAAAAAAATTGTTCAAAAGACATCTATCAAAGATTTTAAAATGTATTTCACTTTTCAAATTCTAGAAATTATAGTTTAAGTATTTGTCAAAGAGTCTATAATGCAATTTTGAAGCTATAGGAAGGAAGAATGGCAAGGCAAGCATGTATGAATAAATACAACAAACACTACAACTTAACCATCAACTCAACCATCACAACATGCCAATGTGGGCATTTAAAACTAGTATTATCTCAATAATACGAACAAATCTCAAATTTGCTTTGTAAGAAATTCTATCAAATGCACTACCACAAAATAGAATTTCATATAAATTTTTATTAACAAAAAAATATTATTATTATTTTTCAATGATGTGGACAGACTTTTATACAGGAAACACTATTATATTCTCCATACAAAACAGTACCTCATCAAAAACACAAAATCTGTAAATCACAATAGAATTTTATGAGATTTCTACTGGTTCATTCCTTTTAATCTGTCTTCTCAATACTATAAAGATGCAAAAAAAACAGCAGAAAAACAATTATATTATACAATTTTATATTTTTGATACATAAAAATAATAAATAAATTATTTTTTAAGCTTTTGGGACTCAATCGAATAACTTTCCATTTTAAATTGTACTGATTTTTGAATCATCGAGCCTTTTGTACTGTAACAAGCTCCTGCAATGGTTTCAACTGGTTTGCAATTAGCTTTTATTATGAGTGTGTAAATTTTCCAGCGAAAAATGCATCAGAAGTGATCTTTCTTCAACTTTATCATTTTTCAGAGATGATCTCAAGACAATATTGAAGCAGCAAAGAGATGAAATTGATCAATTCGTAACAGTCGAGGTATTGTTTTGCAATGATCAATGTCAGCTCATGCTGGAGAAAATAGTTTGCCTTGCAGTGATAAATAGGGTTTCAAGAATTTGGAAGCAAATATTATTAATAAACATATTACAACATTGTAAAACAATATCTGAACCGTTGCGAATTGATCAATTTCATCTCTTTGAGATCATCTATGACAATGAGAGAGTTAGAAAGATCACTTCCGGATGCATTTTCTCCTTAAAACATTTACACGCTTATCTTGAAAGCTAAGTGACCAACATGTTGAAAAAGGATAATTCAAAAATCAGTACAATTAAAAAATAGAATGTTGCACTCCATTCAAAGAGCGTAACCGATGCAGTCGCTCCACTCGAATTTTGAGAGATATGCACTTCCCTTTTTTTCTTAGTGTGTGCTTTCAGTATTTCAAAGAAAATCTTGTCAATTATCAGATTCTACTAGGAGGCTCTTCCTCCTCTTACTATAGATGACGGGCTTAGGCAGGGGTCCCATGGGAGGGGCTTAAGCTCTATTTTTAAGGAAGAGGCAGTCCCATGCAGATTTTTTTGGGGGGCTAGAGGATTATTTGGAATCTACTCCTGAAGAATAGAAGCTCCTACTTTTTAGGCTTCCATTTTTAAGCAGGTGAAAATGGGGTGGGGCTAGAAATTGCCCCACCAGCTTAGGAATTCTATTTGCCACTTGGCAATCAGAAAAGAGTTGAGATGAGTTTCACCAAACATTTTAGAGGAAAATAGAAAAAACAAATTATTTCATTTTTCACTGCTGCTCATGGAAACACTAGCTTCCTTCAATTTAGGGGCTTAAATTTTTAAGCAGAACTGTGCTACACATTTTATGGGACCACCGCTTTAAAAAGAACCCTAAAAAATCTCTGCAACACCCTCTCTATTTTTTAGGAAGCCCCCCTCCATGGGACCCCAGCCTTAGTATCATATTTTGTGGTTTTTAATGATCTGCAAGAACTCTTTAGTATCATATTTGTGGTTTAATGATCTGCAAGAACTCTCTTAAGTATATCTCTGTAAAAAGTTATCCTTCTTATAATATAAATTTTGGCTTTGCCTTTATTGACCCAAAAAAAAAAAAAATAGAATGTTGCAAACCATAATATAGAAATCAGTTCACTTTAAAATGGAATGTTTCTCAAACTAGTGCCAGTTTTGAAGGAAGCTTAGAAAATATTTACTATTTTGAATTGTTTTGGGTTTCTTGACATTCACATATAATTAGAATGCCTCCTATCATAATAATATGTATTAGCAATTGTACTTTGGTGTGTAATAGGTACGTCGAAGAGGTGTGAAATATATATAAGCTCCATGGATCAGCCTCGCTCAACTGTATATGGAAAGCTTGGCAAATGGTTTCCCACAAGTTATCTTAGTTTGACCAATTTTTCAGCCATGGTCTCAGCTTTGCAAAATCATCAATTTGATGGAATCATCTCATTCAGGAAGATAACAACCCATTGGCTATGATCTCAAGGTTTAAAGCTAAGTGCCTTTTTAAGAAAGGCATTCAAACATTCGTAGATCTTTGGGACTCAATTAGCTTCTCATGGAAATCATGGCATCGGCTCAAAATATGCTTTAATTTAAACTATAGACATAAAGTTGCGATGATGGAAGTCCAAAATATTGTGCCTCCTAATCTTACTATTTTAATTTCTTCTAATTGTCACTCTTGCTTTCTCAAAGACTGAAGGTGGCCTAATGGTAGTAATCTTAGATCCTTTCCTCTTAGAACTCTTTATAAGTAGCTTATGCCTGACATGCCCATTTCACGTAGACTTAACTCTATTTGGAGATGCAAGCTTAAGCGAACCAACTGAAACAAACTCGGCCTTCAAATCTAAAAAGCTAGAGTTGATGCCCAATCCCAACTCGCTGCATGGAAACTTCTTCATGTGAAACTCCCTATTGGACCTCGCCTTAAATTCCTCAACCCCCCACCTTCTTGTCCTTTCTATGGCAAGCTCAAATCCTTCAAGCAATGCTTTTGGTTTTGTCCTCACGTTAAAGTGCTATGGTGTGAGTTGTTTGCTTCATTGCCTGCCCTTTTCCACTTTCCCTGGTCTTGGAAAGCTCCTCTCCTTGGATTCTCCAAGGAACACAACTTGATTTCTAGATCTTGTCAGTTAATCATAATCAAGCACATTTGAAAATTTGGATGCTTGGTTGCCCTTTCTCACTCCTTTCCTCCTGTGGAGATTGAAATCCAGACTATATGCTACAACCTCATAACTCAAATGATGTTCATACTGAGCTCTTCAAAGGACCAAGACAATGCTATCAAGTTACAGGCAGAAGCTCTTCTATCCGAGCTCGGGCATAAGGTTTCTCCTTGAGACTTTTTAGGCAGTCAGACATTGATGGAGACCGAAAGATATGGAAAGAGGAGTAGGGGAGTGATCTTCAAATCTTTTATGGACTATGGAGGCTGCTTAAGGGAAGACAAGAATTTGCTTATTCCATGGATGAGGACGTTCAACATCAAGGATAGCAGTGACTAGATTTAATTACACAAAGCACAATGTTTTTGTATCTGTTTCTCAGTCTCAAAGATTGTATATTTGTTGTTTCATGGATAGTATGTACTTTGTTTCAAGTGTAACTTTTGTATCTCAGACTTTGAGACTATTTATTTGTTGTGGGTATTTGTCCATTTAGAGTGGATTTACTATCTATTTGTTGGATGATCTTATGTTGTTAGACTGTGTGAAACCACCTCTATGGGCAGCAACCATGTCCTCGTGTGTTGTTGTTCTGTTGTAACTTGCTTTGGCTGATGTAAAACTTGATGCATTTTTTTGCAGTTTTCTTAATCCAATATAAAAAAAGAGGTGTGAAAATATCAATTAGGGAAAATTTTAGTCTATATTTCTGCAGCAGATGAGGTCAATTGGTTTGTTAATATGAAAAAGGTTTAAATGGAAAAGTGATAGCTTCAAATCAACTATGCATCCACTTATAAGGATCCATTACCAATAGACTCATGTTCTATTTACAATAGAGAGAGGGAGAGAGGGAGGAGAGAGAGGGATAGAAAGAGAGAGATAAAGAAGAGGTCGGAAGGTTGTGAGAGGGGATGAGGGAGGAAGCCAGATATAGGGGTAACATGTATAATACTATATTAGCAATCGACTTAAATTAAATTACAATCTATAATTATTAGATTTATTTTAATTATATAATCTCTAATAATATTGTTTAATGAAGGGTTGCATTTAGATTATTCAATTAATTGTCCTTAGATGGTAGTTATAAGCACATAAAATATTTAATACTTGCAACATATACTTACAAGTCATTTATTTAAATTTTATTTAAAATATATCAGTAATTAATAAAAAATATTCATAATTTTTTTAGTTACAACTTATTAGAACGTTTGGTCTATTTAATGAGATAGAACAATTTATTTTTATAATAAAGATAAGGACAACCAAATTATGTTTACAAATTGTGTTAATCTTCATATTAAATGTGGTTTGTTATCTTTGGTGTCATTTAAGAGAAGTATATAATGGTATTTGATTTAAGATTTTTATATATGAGTGGAGCACAATTCATTTTTAGATAATTAGTTCACCAAACCAAGTTTAATTTGATTTTGAATTTGAAGTATTAAATACCTTAAATACATGCATATTTTTAAACATGAAAATATGAATATACTTTTTATTTAACTTCAATTTTCTTTACCTAACATTATTATTATTTGAAAAATTAAATATTAAATCTATAATTTATTTTTAAAAAAAAATAACATAAATTTTAAAATATAAAAAATTTAATGTATAATTTTATATATTATATTAGAAAATTTAAATTAATATGATGATGAAAACATATAAACTTCATATAAGAGATCATATTTCAAACTAGAAGAGAAAATAATTATATACCTACATTTATTAATTGAATGATGATTAAAGAATCACAAATAGATGATATTTAAAAATAAATAAATTATAATTTTTTATAATAATATTAATTTTTTAAATTGACAATAGATTACTTTAAAAAGGGCCATTGACAGTTAGAAAATTAGCTCATAGAACATATGCAGTTCATAGTCATAGAACCCATGCAAGGCCATCATAAAACATAATACTACTTGGCAACTTACATATTACTACTTTCACTATAAACATCAAGGTTGTTCCATCCAATAGAAGGATCTATCTCAAAAGTTACTTCATTGAACCTTACTATTTCATAAGGTCTCTTGGGAGTACTTATTTAGTCTCTTCCAAATCTCCAAATAGTTCCTCATGAGCTCCTCATTATCTCTCTAACAAAAGGCCAATAGCTAGCAATTTTAATTTTGATTTGTTAAATGTGCCTTGACATTTGTTTATTAGCTCGTGGAACTTCTCTTTGGAGATTTTGATGGCAATGGTGACCTATACAACAAAAAGATGAAAGAGGAGTCTTTGGGAAGACTTAGTAAGCAACCTCTTCTTACATTTGAATCATCCCCATTCCTTGATTTCTAAAGAAACCAAAGGATTTCAATAGATAAAATAGGTCAAAATAGATTATAAGCTTTATTTAGACCATTAATAAAACCAAACAAAATTCAAGCTTGGACAAATTACCATTAATCCCCAAGTTCCCAACCTAAAGAAGAGGAGAGACTAGATTTCTTAGAAAAAAACATGTCCAATGCTTTCAAGAATCTTGCAAATAGGATTGATATTATTACAACTTGAAGAAGACACAGATAGGGGTAATTTATTCATGAGCAACAACCATTGGAAGCTTGATTTTTTAGGATCCAAGACCTTAGACCAAAGATGATCGAAGACTTTAGACCAATGGTTAGGACTAAGGTTAAGTTCCAGTACACATTGAGATGCCTTATCACTTCCTGGGAGTTAACAAGTGTGTTATAAATCGGCTTGGAACTCACTTTGTATAACACAAACCATCACACCATTTGGTTTCACTAATCATGACTAAATCAAATTCAAATTGAATAGGGAAGTGCAATATCCTACAAGATTCTCTACGCACAGAGCAGGTTCTCTAGTGGGTATAAGGGATCTCAAATTGTGCACATAAAAAAAACCAACATCTCAAATTCAATTATTTTCAAGAATGTTATTAAAGTCTTTAAGGTCTCTTTTGCTCCAAAGTTTTGATGAGAAACCTTGCAATAATGCCAAAGGTTTATCCTTATGAAACAAGTTCCACCAAATAGATCTAGAACAAAAGATCTTATTGTCATCCTTATTGCAAAAGTCATAACCAACAACCAATTTCTTAAGAAGCTCCCAAGCTCTTTAAATACTCTTAAATACATTAAAATTAGAGGGAGTGATTGACAATTTGTCAAATAAAGAGTCATAAAGGTGGACATCTTTCCAAAACTTGTCATGCTTTAGAAAAGCCAATTGAATGTTTTTCTCACCAATACTTTCCATGGTTCATTGCCATCTAAGGCCTTTGAAATCCATTCAATAGCCAAGGAGACATTATGGGGCTTCAAATCTTTCAAACCCATGCCACTTGTATTAAAAAAATATTATTTTATAAATCTAAAGTTAGTTATATTTGATTGAGGAGGTCATTCTCTATTAATTGATTTAAAATTTTTATAAAGATCCTAGAATTAATTTACCTTTAAATATGTAATGTTAATAAATTTTCACCTACTATTTTGTACTCAAGTGTGTAATACAATATTATACAAAAATTATTTTATAAATCATAGAAAGTCATAAAGAATCAATACCATAAGTATGTTTTAGATATAACATCTAATAAAAAGAGAAAAAAAAGTTGTAAGAACTTGAAAATTTCAAGATGGTAGAGCAAGAGTGTGTTTGAAGTGGACAAAGGTGCTAACAAAGATGTAGATGATGAGCCAAACTTGAATGAGTGGATTGTCGCTTACAAAGATGACAATGTTGAGAGCCTCGGGGCAATTTGGTTAGAGGCATAGAGGTTTGTGCAAGTGTGGTTGTCTTCTACGTTGCTAATTTCGTATTGTTCTAAGGTTGGTGACTGCAGGTATGCTCTTTCAAGCGTTTTTTGCTTCCCTATCCTAGAAATTCTTCTCATTTGGATGTGGAAGGTATACAATAAGTTATTATTGTTGCTTGTGTGATGGAGGTTCTTGAGTGACCTCTCTTTGTTATAGTGGCCATGGCATCCAAGGACACAAATGGCTTGAGTTTAAAAGATATAAAAGCCTATTAAGTGGTTATGGAGGCGAGTTGTTGATTGAGGAGGTCATTCTTTATTAATTTATCTTTTTGATTGAGGATTTTATTCTTGAAAGCCCTCCCTAGGTTCTAACTATTGTTGATGTTATTCCTACCCTGGCCATTGGGGTGGAGCTAATACACCAAATAATCATCTCTAACTCTCTCATTAATAGGTCATTTTCTTGGCTCAAGAGCTCACTTGTTGAGAGATTATGTGGTTCTCAATGCTACATTTGTATTGTTACAAGACGGGTGCTTAAAAAATGGAAACTATGGGGATAGGTTGAGTGGTTTCTTTATAGATTATTTATTTTTTAACTTTTCATTTACCAATCTAGGTGATTGCTCAAGGATCACTTTAGGAGGTCTTTGGCTCCTTGGTAGAATACCCTTTGTCTAAAAAAATGACCTCTAGATTTTAATCCAATGAAAGAGAGCATCATCAAGTTTCTAGTTTGGGTTTTATTGGGGTTTCTATTGGAATATTAAGATGAGATTTTTATGGATGTTACTAATACTTTTGGGTAGGATATTGCATTGGATGTGGTCTCAAAATTCAAGAAACATTTGTTTGCTAGATTTTGTGTTTTTGTGGAGGATAACAAGGTGCTCCCTTCATAGATTGCCTTATCATTCAAGCTAGTATAATAGATTGATTGTTGCTTCAAAGTGGGCCATGCTAATATTGTTTTCCTGAGCAACAAGAAATACTCTTTGATTTGGAGGAAAAATGAGCAAGTGCCAACTGTTGATGATGATTGCAACATCGCCATTGAGGATATGTAGAAGCAAGTAGGAGGAATGCTCCTAAAGACCATATTGTAATGGAGACCCCTTCGAATTGAAATGGAGCTTCAAGGGTAGGAGATGGGATTGCTTTACCCTTTAGATCTTCTTGGTTCTTCCAAATAAAAAGGTGGTTTGTGCGAAAAGATTTTGGCACTAAGAATAAGATGGTTGAGGTTAATCAAAGATCATTGAAACAATTTTGCATCAAACCAGTTTGACTTTGGGCAGTCATTTATCAAGTATTATATTGCCCCTTTGTTAGCTGTTTTAAGTTTTGGTATCATTGCTTTGTTGTTGGTTTCTCATGCTTGCCTTCTATTGTTTTAATGAGATTTATTGCTTTATCCTCCTTATTGTACAAGGGTTTGGACCCTTTGCAAATCCCTATTTATCTTAATCAAAAACATTTAATTAAAATATTTTACATTATTACTTAATTCAAATATTTTTTAGTTACTTTTATGTTATTTATATTTGGAGTTAAATTAAGATATAATAGTTCTTAATTATTATAAGCATTTTGTTGTTGGAGTGACGAAAAATATAGTAACATGGAATATAATATATTTGATATAGATGATTAAATAAATGAGAAAATGAGATATAATAATATATAGAACTTCTTGCTTGGGTGGGAGTGAATTTTTTATTTTTATGTTTAAATCATAGGCTAATATTAGTAATAAAAGTAGATTTACACCATCATTTCATTGCTCCATATAAATGTTTAGTATTTGATTTTTTTAAAATATTATCAATATAGCACAAAGAATTCATGTAATGGTTAACAATAAATATTAGTAAGCAAATCAAACCTATTTTTAGTATTGCGATGGAAGTCTATACATGGTTCAACACGAGTGTTTGCTCACAAGTGCAATCCCACAAAGAAGGTTTATGTCCATATTTATCAATTGAAATGAAATAGACAGCCAATGAGTTGTTCTAGAATTATTAAAAACAAGATATGCACAACCCTACAATGGGAGGTGGGATACATCAAATGCTTCTTTAGATTCAAATTGAATGAAAAGAAGAGGAAAATTAAGAATAGATTTCAAGAGTTCTATTTCTAATAAAATAAGATAAGTAAGATTTAACATTGTCAAGTGGAATGAGATTAAGAGATTAGTTATCAAAGCTTTCGTCATGGAGGCCTATGTTTAAATCTTCAAGAAACATGTTACATGCTAGAAAACATGCAAATTTAAAATATTTATTAGGTAAACTACCACATTCAATTTTAAGTGTTGCAAATGAATTTAATGGAAGGTATACCCCCTGGTCATAGTATTTAAGCTACAAGTCACCTTATAAAGAGATAAAGCCTAATACAAATGTAAAGTGGAAAATTGGATCCTAGTGACTCCCCACCTAGGAGAGAGAAAGGAAGCCACTAGGATGATTTTCACTTGGGAGGAACTCTACATTCAAAAGAGGGTTTGAATCCACTAAATCCAAATCTGAGGGAAACAAGGATGTGAATATTGAGTGGATTGCAAGGGTTGAAGTGTGATTTACCCACTTTTGTAAATGAGAAGGTTGACTTGTTGACTATGTGGAAAAGAGAAAGGAAATGAGTGAAATGTGAGGCTACCAATTCAAGATCACGTTGTAACTTCGGATCTGAGCTAATTAGACTAATATGGATCTGCCCTACGAATTTGGAGAAAAGTCATCGGGACAGTGGCAAGAATGTACATGGTCCTCCACAATCCGCGAAACGAAAAGGGTTCTTCCGTCTCTGCAAATGAAGTCTAAACCTGCAATTGCAGCTACGCACCTGCAACCTACACAAAAAAAAGAGAGGGAGAATGGTTGTGGATAGGGGTTTGTCTCAATCAAACCCCGGTTGAACAATCAACCTTGAAAGAAAGTAATTGCAAATGCTTGAATGTAAACAATGGAAATGTATACCCTGTAAACTTGTTGATGATGATTGTTTTTCTTCTTGAATGTAATAACAAATGTTGTATGAAATGGCATGTAACATGACAAAAACCCTAACACACACACATGCTTGCAAATGAATGTTGTAATGTTGCTCCAAAGGATGAACAAAGAAGACTTGAATGCTTGAATGCTTGATGATGACCTTGAAATCTTGTATCTTCACCTTATGCTTCTTATCCCTTATCATCCGTCCATCCGTCCATCCATCCTTGAATGAGGGAATTGAATTCCTTTTTATACATGCCTCAAGGATTAAGTTTTAACCACCGAAGGCCGACAAAGAGGAATTACAAACCCCGAAGACAAGTAATGCATAGGAGACCGGGCAGACCGAACATAGGGCCACCCTAAGGGGGGGGACAAGGGTGCCACGCCCCTGTCCTGCCCTATTTTAGGCCTCGGACAAGATATAGAGCAACCACGGGTCTTGAAGGAGAAAGGGTGAAGGGATAAAAATGCAGAAATAGGCCTTGGTTAAGAAGGAGATGACGTCGCCAATGTGAGGACCTAAAATGTGGTTAAAATTGCAGGAGGCGCAATTTTATGACACTACAACAAAATTTAAAATAGGCTTCATCATTGTTGAACATTGTTCTCAAACATCATTGGTCAAAAACTTTGAGAATAGTCAATTTTAATGTGCAAAATAATTGATGAAGCTTTCTTGCATGAGAAAAACATAGGACAAAAGAAACCAATCAAGATTAAAAAATACAAGGTTATGTAAACCACAAGATCATGACCCTCAAGAAGAGCATGGAAGAGAACCCGAAGAAATATGCAAGAAAGAATTTGGAGAGCATAATAAAGACATGAGACCTTGTGGAACAAACTAGAAAGACAAGAGTCAAATAAATAGAAGAAGAAGCAAGATAAGTGAAATAAGATGCTAAGCCAAAAATTTTGAGAACCATCAATTTTAATGTGCAAAATAATTGAAGTTGGTTGTCTGAACCACAAGATAATGAATCTCAAGAAAAGCATGGAAGAGAACCTAAGAATCCAAAGAAGTGGGCAAAAAAGAATTTGGAGTGCATAAGTGGAAGAAACTCAAAAGACAAGGAAGAGCAGTCAAAAGAAATATAACACGAAGCAAGATAAGTGATATAAGATGCGGAGTCACTGAAGGTTATGACATATTACCATCCACGTCACAATGAGGCAACAATCATGAAGATATAGTGCAAAACATTATAAGAAAACATTGCATGCATATTTAGATCTAGAAGATAACAATTATATGTCTACTTAGAATTAATGATGCAACAACTATAAAAAGTTGTGCCAATGTAAAAGTAGGTACATTTGTAGACATACATGGAATTGTGGATTAGAAGCACAAAATATTTCACCATCAAGTTCATTACTAATGAAGTAGATTTACTTTGTTTGGCACTAAATATCTATCATTCTTAGCAAGCTATTATTTAGCTTCTTCTCATGTTTTTGGGACAAAAATTGGTAAAGAGGGACCACAGGTTAAGTCATTCTAGGTAGCAGTCTCTCAATAATGTAAGGAGTCAATAACCAAGGAGCATGGATCAAATATTTTTGAGCAGCTTTCCTTAGATTATGCGAGAGGTCCTAATTTGCTAATGTGATTTAGAGTAAGTGAAGGGTCACACTATGCTGATGTGATTCATATGTTTATGTTCTTATAGGCCTCATACTTTTCTTTTCCTTTTCTGGAAGTGAGATATATTCTATTATCTAGTTATATTTTTATACACATCATAGTCATAATCTGAACAAGTCATGATAGTAAACCATTATTTTAACCAATGTTGTTCTTAAGCTTCATTTCTTTATTGCCTATGAAACCATGTGATAGTGACATACCATTGTTATATGACTATTTCATGATTCTATCAACCATACATCCTACATATTCTGAATTCAATAATTGTTGGGAGCAAGATATTTGTGATGTTTAATAATGTTACTTGAAGGGTGACGTTTGGTAAAGTAAGCATTCCCTCACAAAATATTTTCCAAAGTTTTTCCATGGTAGAGAAGCATATAAGCTAACAGAATAAGGATGTCACTAACATCATGTTCCCATGCGGCTGCTTAACTCTATTTTCTGCTTAAATTTAAGTAGTTAAGTGTTCCCATGCAACTTAAAAATTGTCAAAAAAGGGATAATTTGGAATCTTTCCCTATTTTGGTGGAACAGCTATTGTTTAGGAATTAGAAATAAGCTATGGAACAAAAGGGGGGGCTGGAAATAAGCAGTGGCTGCTTATTAACAAAAATACCACATGGCTCCACAATTTTCTTTCCCTTTTTTTTAAAAGATTTTATTTCTCTTTTCTTTCCAAATTTTAAGTGCACAAATTAGTATTAATGCTATTAATACAAATTTAAGATGTTTTGCTTAAAAATAAGCAGCAAAGATAAATATTCATAAATATTCATGGGTCAGCTGCTTCACAAATAATCCCTAAAAATATTGAGCAGTGGCTGCTAGTCAAAATAAGCTAAGCAGCCGCATGGGAACATGCCCTATTATTTTCTCTAAGGTACAATACGAAATTCCAGGTTCTCTATAAGTTTTCTGTTGCTAGCAGCTTTGCAGAGCATATGAATCTGTGTGTAGCAATGAGAAGAATTGTCTGCTACCTGCCTATTAAGACACTATCTGCAACCTACATTGTAAATGGATTTTTTAATGCTTTCTAATCTCAACTCCGGTGGAAGCACACTAATTCACTCTTGCCACTTAAGGCTCTCTTAGGTCTTTATGTGTACTTGCTGATTAACTATGGAAGCAAACCAAACCTTCATTATGGAACTATAATCAAAGGGCTCTTCAAAAAAGAAAAGATAGAGAATTCTTCTGATTGATGCAAAAAACAGAAAGAGTGAAAGTTTCTACGCAACATGTATGTAAGACAACAGTGGATGAAGAGGAACTTGTCAAAGCTTCTTTAAACTATCCTATTATTTGATAAAAACTGCAAGCAAGCTGCTTTACAGATTTAGGCTAGATTGTTTAAACTTTATAATGCTTGTAATTATTTGTCATATCCACTGGGTATCACTAGCACCACAATTAAAAAATTAATTAGCACGACATTTATTACAGAGCACTGCAATGAGTTCTACGGGCTCTGTGGAATGTAGAGTTCAGTGGGATGTGGCTGCAAAGCCCTTGGCTTGTAATATACACACTTTATTTATGCTTTAGTATAAATAGGACCAAGTCTTTTGTTTATAAATGAATATTTGGGTTAAACACCAGAGGATCATACAATGATAGTTACTTAGTACTTACCCTTCTGGAAGACCCATGTACAAGAAACAAGCTAAATTTTATTTTCAGTTTTGTAAGGAAATAATCGACAGCTGAATTTCAAGTTTTCCTTTCAATTCTATAAAATAAAAGAACACCAAACAAAAAAGCAGTAATATTTTTGTGATTTTGACAAACCTAAAAAATTGAGAATTCAATATTGTTAAGAGTTTCCCAGCATTTTCAAGCTTCTAGCAGTTTATAGTTCAAATTTTTTATTATAACCTGTCAAGAGGATTAATTTTTGCTGTAAAATGTTATTTTTGAGGCATTCCGTGTTAGGAAAATGTATGTTTTGATTGAGTTACAGCTACAGAGAACCACGGATCTGTAATAATTTTGAAGCTGCAGCAAGTCCACTTAATATGGCACCTTCAACATCTGGAGCAACACAAAAGTCGCCACAAACTACCAGTCTCTTGTTCTCAATCCATAGGCACTTGTCATTATTTGCTAGTATTGATGTTGGCAAGGCACTGCCCCTGCCAATTGTTGGAAAAGCTTTAAAAAACAAGAGAAATTCATGGTCTTTTTACTTTTTTGTTATTTCAAAAAAGGTCAAACAGTTAATAGACATTTATAATCACTGATGTCTTCAAACTACAAAGCATTTATGAACATTTACTGGGGTGAAATTGATCAACAATAAGAGTTTGATACTTGGAGCCAAAATTAGTTATGAAAAATGGTAGAGATTGCAGTTACAGAAATCTATACTCACCATCGGTGTACTTTCATGAAAAATGGTGAAGGTATATCGGGGGCTGTTTTCTGAAATTCCTGAAACAACTCATTTTTCACATTGGTCAGGATATCATCTGAAGGTGGCTTCTCTAGGCCAGTCTTGCTAATGATCTCATTAGCATACTCGGCTGTTGAATGTAAAACCCAGCACTCACTGAGAAAAAACAAACTCAGGCTATGTCACTATGGCAATTATAATTAATGAGATCAATCCTATTCAACTTATATTTTGATAGATATTAGAACTAAAATGGTGATTCCGCTGCTACCTACATGTTCTAGTGCTAATAAAAAAAGTAGTCATACTCCCAAACCTGCCACTCTTGAAACGCCCTGGCTTTCTACTATCACAGGCTGCCCAGCTTAAAACCTTAGAACCTACTATGGTATAACCATTTACAGGAATCTGCAAAAATAGTAAGTTTAATACGTTCAAAAGGGCATTTCGATTGCTTATCAACCAGCATACCAATAGGGAATAATAGACAAAATATTATGGACATCTAATCATTTGTTCATAAGATGCAGAATGAAAGTTCTTTTGCATATAATATGCAACTGTAATAATAGAAGTGCATCAAAAGCTCACTGATGTCAGGGGATTGGAAAATGCCAACATCACTGCAAAACAGGAACTTGCCAAAACTGTTTGCAATTTTGGTACTAATTCTGATATCTCAGCACTTTCTGTGAATTCAACAAGCGAAAAATATTTTGTAAGAATACTGCCATTAATATATGAGATAGCTGCTACAGATGATTGTGTAGTATCCATAAATTGATTTTTTGCTCAAATCTAAAAATTATTTATTTTATACCAAAGCTTAAACAGATAAATCGGATGAAACAAACAATTCACCATTATTAGAATAATGTTTTGTTTCTTTAATGGTCATCTAGTTGTCTTAGTTAGTTTAGGAAAGTTTCCTTTTGTGCATTCTGTTAACGATTGTTTCTTTTAGAAACATCATCTCTTATAAATTCTTTATACAAAGCTTTCGTCTCTATTGTTTATTATAACATCAATTTATCATAACATGGTATCAGAGCGTGTCTATGGGGTTTTTCAGAATTTGGCAAAAATTTTAAAATAAAAATGTGGCCTCTTGCTTTTTGGCGAATTTTTTTTAAAAAAATTCATGGGGTCTTGTTTTCTGAAATTTGAGGGTTTTTCAGCCCATTTTTCATCTTCTGAAGATTTTTGAGTTTTATTCTGCAATTTGTTCGAAGAGCTTCTATTCGAGGGTTTTCGTGCATTTATCTGCGTGTGTCAAGCCCTGTTCTTCTTCCCAAGATTGGTTGCAATGTTTCCGTGACTAGTTGCAGTGATTTTTCTTTCCCCACGAAAGATTTTTTTTGGTGCGATTTGCATTTTCTCAGCGGATTTTTAAAGAGCTTCTGCGGTTTTCCAGCGGCCAGACTGCGTCGTTTTTCTTAGGGGCCGCGATTTCCTACAACTTCGGGGCTTCTTTTGTGACTTCCGTCTGTATTTTTTTCCGGCAGCTCGTGTGCGGATTTTTGCCTGCGTTTTGTTCTCTGCGACCTGCGAAAAGGGAGCAATGGGCGTGTTCTTTTTCTGGGCATTTTTGTGTTCGCGATCTCTGGCTTCCGCAAAGGTTTTCAGCAATGGATCTCGATGTCTGGTTTTATACCGTGCTTTGTGGGTTTCTGCTCTTCCTGTCAGCTAGGGTTTGCAGATTTTTTTGGTTATCAGAGTTTCTTTATAATTTTTTCCGCAAAAATTATTTTGGGGGTTTTTTAATTTGTCCCTTCAAAAAATTAATAGGGTTTATATTTTTTATCATTAAAAAATATTTGTGGGTTTTATAATTTTTATCCTAAAAAAATTATTTTATTGGGTTTTATAATTTTTTACCTTAAAAATTATTCTGTAAAGTTTATAATTTTCTCCTCAAAAATTATTGTAAGGGTTATTTTTTTTCTTCAAAAATCATGTTGAGTTTTACCTTATTTTATCTTCAAAAATCACTGGGTGTTCCTGTTTTTAGGGTTTTACCGTTTTTCCTCAAAAACCAAATTTTGTATGCTGATCCGTGTCTCGGATTTTGTGCTAGCTACTTGCTAATGTTTCAGTGTTTGGGTTTTGATCGATTTTTCTCCTCAAAAATCATGTCTTGTTTTGATCGGTTTTTCTCTTCAAAAATTGTGTCTGATTTCTTGCAGTTGTTTTGGATTGCACCTAGAGTTGCTAGGGCAATGGTTTGCACAAGGGTGTGTCGATTTGGATTTGCTGATTTTCCTTGAAAATCGTGGTTTGGGTTTGAGAAGTTGTTCTCAATGTCTCTAGCTACAAGGAGGGGCAGTATTTTTTTTTCGCAACATCAGGTTGGAAGCTAGTTATCTTGATCATTAACATTCTGCAGATCTAGGGAGGGTCTCGACAGCTGCAAATTGTTCTGAAGAGAAGGGGCAACCTTCTTTGTGTTTGTGATCAAAAGACTGCAGATTGTCTTTTGTAGGGTTGTTAGGACGATAAGGGAAGGTATTAGAATAATGTTTTGTTTCTTTAATGTTCATCTAGTTGTCTTAGTTTAGGAAAGTTTCCTTTTCTGTGTCCTATTAATGATTGTTTCTTTTAGAAACATTGTCTCTTGTAAATTCTTTATATAGAGCTTTCATCTATATTGTTCATTATAACATTGATTTACCATAACAACCAATAATCATCAAATACAAACCAGATTCTTGTGCAACCCAAAAGGAAAGTTATTGCAGACTTAAAATAAGTTTTGGAAAACATTCTTTCTGCTTCATACATCAGTAAATAGACACAATGTCTGCTACTAATTATCTTGCACTAAGACCACCTTTCCTGTGACTCAAAATGTGAAGAAATTACACTATTTTCTCATAAACTTGCTCCCAAACCTCACACCAATGTACACAACAACGAAAAGCATTTATTATTACTTCAGCTAAAGCAAATAACCCTCTACAAATGTTGTTATTAACAGCAACACAATCTGAAAACTCAAATCTACTCTATGCACACCAAATTGCACAACTCCTACAAACTATTCAACAAAATGCTCACAATTACTAAGAGCTTTCAGTGCCATTGCAACTTCTGTATGAAATTGCCACTGTAAACCCTCTGAACCATTGTCTTTGAGTCTTCAATCCCCTTGGTTTGTCAGCCTTGGATATTCATTCTTCTTTGGTTTTCCAGCCTTTGAAGAATAGCAACAATTTGTTCAAAATGATTAGAAAGAATGAATCCAAATGGAGCCAATTCCATGCATATATGAAATCACTTTCAAAAATTAAATTCAAACCAAAATGAGCGCCTAGAATCCAACTCCCAAGGAAAGGAAACTTCTTTCCTAGTGTCGGAACTCGTATAGCTCCAAAGGAAATTTGCAATTTGCCAACAAAAGTCAAACAGGGAATGAAATTCAAAATGTTGCTAAAACAAGGCTTTCCAAAAACCCATGCCATCGCTTGAGTAGAAAATTTAAATAATACCTTTGCTAATTAACTAAAATATTTGATTTAATAAAATCATCAAAATTGATATTATTTTTCAGGCTTATTTATATGGCTGTAGCTAATCTGGCTCCAAAAACGCCACGATTTCCGCATAACATGAGGGTAAGTTGAAAATTACAAATCTCAGCCGTGCTCGGCAAAACTAGCTGCTTCTTTTATTTTTCAGCTGTGTATAACACGAAGGTTAGTCGGCCGTTTTGGAGCTAGATTAGCAGCATCCTATTTATATGTCCTGACTTAATATTTTTGGAAATCGGACTTACTATAAATAGTAAGTGCTATTTTGGGAAAAGGCTATTTTTAGAAAAAGGGGACATGACAGATTAACGTAAATTAACACAATAGGCACCATTGTAACTAGTAAAAAAGATGCCACATACCATGCATAAATGTGTAGTTATAGAAATGGACAAAATGGATGGCTTTCATCAAAAATGGAGAAAATTGAAGAATGGTTAGATGCATGATAATAATTCATAGTGCACAAGGAAGAAGAAAGAGGTTTCTGAATATTGAAAATGGCTTCCAAAAATAAAATGTAATGTCCCTTTTTCTACATACTCTAGTTTTTGCCCTAAAATCATAAATCAAGTTCAGATCAACAAGAATTATTATTTCACCTCAAATCACAGTTGTAATACTAATATCTGTATGCCTGAATCTGATTATACCAGGTCTGCCCCTGTTCGATCTCTTGCTGCTCATAAAGTCGGAAATTAACTTCTCCTGAAGTCTGAAATAATCTGCTCATAGTCTTCACACATTTCTGCTCATAAATATTCCTTACATCTGCTCTAGAGTCTGTTTATTATACCTTGAGTAGATATGATATTCAATGGAATGCTTATAATCTGTTGGATTAATATATTTATATGTTGGATGTAATAGGCCTGCTCTGATTTGTAAAATCCTTCTTCTACTTTTAGCTGGTCTGATCTGATTCAATTCTTTCTTTGATGACCTACCTTAGGGAAATTGTTCTACTTTTATATCTATAATGTCCCCTACTAGGAAGCAGCCAATTCCTATAGCTTAAATAACAGTTCTGATCTGATCGATGGTCCTGTCACTGGATGCTTTTGATTCCTTTTCTTTATATCTCTCAATGTGAAGGAGAGGTCACACCTCTTCATTATGGATGCCCTTTGGCAAGAGACACGCCCTTTCACCATTAGCACCCTTTGAAAAAGTGCAACTCTTAATTATTTCTGCCCGTTGAAAGGGACACAGCCTGTCACAATCAGATCTGATTTAATAATCAGATCTGCATTCCTTATTAAATCAGATCTGCACTTCTGATTCCTATCCCCCTCAAATGAGGTTCTCTTCTCGTTTTTATATCTCATGTTTGAGGGAGTCACAACTTTTCATTCATGCCTTTTGACCATTCATTAACTTAATTAAAATTTAATTATATTCTTTTATATTTTTATTTTTATTTTTATTTTATTATTACCATTTTATCATTAAATTGTATTTCAAATTGGGGACATTACATAAAACTAAATGGCAGTACTAAACCATGTATAACCATAAATAAAATCCATCTTTCTCCGTTTCCACTGATTTCCATTTGCTTCCCTAGCACTTGATGACCTTGTGACTTGCTGCCCACTGTTTCTCCCCCTTAGCAATTGTGAACTTGATTCTACCATGAGATCTTTCATCTGATTTTAGCTACTCTTACTGTGGTTCAACACCACTCAAACTTGGCATTCACAATATGTCGCCATCTCCTCAATGTAGTATGATTCCAGACATGCATTGCTGGCTTCAACCAGTTGCCTCACATGTATATCAACACATATGGACCTAACATTTTTTGCCAATGGCAGCACTTTATCTGTCACAGGGTAGTTATTGATTCTTCAAGCTCAACCCTACCTCATGTAAGAAATTTTGAAGCCAGAAAATTTATATGCTTGGGTTGTTTCCATATGTGCAGCCTTTATACTTGATAATGCAATTGTCGGTCATTTTTTGCTGCATCGGCTAATTGCTCCAAATCCAAGTTCAAAGAATAGCTACTTCTTGATTCCCTGCTCTATATGTTACCTGTCTAATTGATGGCATTGAACCTTACAATGTTCCAGAAGCCCTGCCTACTCCCATTGTAGGTGATTCCAAAATATGTGTGGTATGCACATATTTAAGCATATGTTCCACTGTTGCTTAATATTGTATCCTGGATCACTAATGTACATCTCATATGCAAATATGTCCTTGTTGAAGCCAATGCATACATGACACTTCCAATCGTACTCTAATAATGAATGTTTTTCATCTGCTAAGAATTTGCATCTGTCAGTGCCTCTCTACAATTTGCAGCTAGACAGTCTGACCTTCTATGAGATAGTTTTTGTATATTTCTGTTAATTTAGATCAGACTATTAAATATAGATAGCAATAACAAAGAACCAAAATAATGAACAGAAATAACACCAAAATACCCTGGGAAAACCTCCCTCTTGGAGGTGAAAAACCCAGCAATAATCTCAGATCTTATTATGCAATAATCAGTAGGTATCTTTACAAATCTGCTTCAACACTTGAAGCACTTAGAACAGCAGTATATGCACAGATGAATCCAAACTAGGGCACAGCAGTACAATGTGCTTACCTGCAATATGCTTCAATGCTGATCAAGAAAGACAGATCATAAACACCATTCGCTGATAATGGAGAAGTTCGCTGCCTCTAAATGGATTCGCTGTTGGAAGTAGTTCACTGTCTCTAAAAGGTAGTTCGCTGTCCTTGAGAGATGATTCGCTGACCTTAGATGATATTCGCTGACCTTAGGATATGATGCTGATCACTGCTGGAGGAGATTGTTGTGTAAGTGAATGTGTGATATGCATGATGGATGCTTTGTATATATATGTGTCTTAGCCTTCCAATACACCCTAGGTCGGCTTTCAACGAGAGCAATTTAATTACAACATAATATTTTAAGTTTGGCACCCAATATAGGGTCAGCCCCACACGTTGCAAGTTATATTGTATTTATTGCATATAAGGCGTGACTAAGGCCAACGGCCAATTAGTCACATACATGTGCTAGGTCGGATTCCTTCTATCAAATCAACAATTTCTTCTAACTAAAGAAAATCTTCTCGGCTTTTTCTGTCTCTAGTCACTCTGTAGCCAAATATTGGGGAATGCACATGAAGATCTTTCGTCTTGAACTCGGATGAGAGTTGCCACATTGTCTTCGACTCTTAATGGTTAAGTCTCATCTTGAACTCAGATGACAGTTGTCACATTGTCTTTGACTTTATCATCAAGTCTCCACTAGAAGTCGTGACTAATTAACAATATATAATGAACATAAAGAGCAATAACCTGAATTGCTCCCTATAAATACATTATTTTCCCTAGGCACTTCCGGCTTCATTATACCAATCATGTTTGCCTTAGCTGGTACAAAAATTTAAGGGAATGCACAGTGGATGTTCTCCGCCAATCTACTGGTACGAGGTAGCCTTTAGACAATTCTGTGTGAATTCAATTATTGCTATTCACTGTATTGAAATCCATTTGCTGCAGCTCCAAATTATATGTTGTATGCTGCTGTAATAGCAAATAGAAATCTAATTGAAGTACCTTTTTCCAGAAGTGGGAAAAGTTTCTTTGTAGTTGATGCAACCAATCTATAAGTATTCCCCTGCTAGCAGTCTGATTTTGACAACCTATTTGCACCCAATATCCTTTTGACTAGTAGGTAGAGGTTCAAGCTACCATTTACTATATACATTGGTACTCCTCCAAGGCCTGATGTTGTCTGCATCGTCGTTTTCTCAAGCTTTCTACACATTCCACAGTTCATCAATACATGCAACCAATATAAACCTCTCAATCTTTTGCACAACTGACACTGCCTATCAATCTTCTTGTTGCGAGTGTTTCTCTTTCTGTGGGCTTACCTCAGTGTCACTCACATAAACCTCAAACTTCATTTTTTCAATTTCTCCTCGATCAACCTCTTCAACATCAAACTATGCTTTGTTACACTGAGATTAAGGTTTTTCTATTTAGGTTTTCATCTTTGTGGTCTGCCTGTTGTCTTATTGTGACGACAGTTTCCTTGATTTTCATCCTTGGTTGGTTCATCAAATACATACCTTCCATTGTTTTCAATTATATCAATTGTACTTAAACTGTTGGATAATTGTAGTCAATAGAAACATCACCGTTCTCATCTCTATTCAAAAACCATAGCCTAAAGCTCAAACTTTCACTTCATAGTGCTGTTCAATGACCACTAAGGAATAAAGAATTTAAGATTGTACAGTCTATACCTAATTATCACTTTACTGTATGAGAAGAAGCATTTTGGAAAAAGTTGTATATGATATTTTGAACATCAAAATTTTGGATCACACTCCATTATCCTTCATCAAAATGAAAAAGATTTGAAACTTTATTGTCTGCCATGCGTTCCCCTGACTGACTCCAATTTACATTTTTTCTGCTTCACAACATGTGAATATGTATCACAGGAAAACACTCTAAGATGAGCCATAGTCAAATTTATCCCGTTCAGTCTTTCCTCTGGAGTTATATGTTGCCGGAACCATTGCAACGGTTGTCTCTCATTCAGATGGTTGGCTGTAATCACAACCTGGAAGGAATCATCAAATTGTTTTAACATGCTATTGGCTTTCTCCGTCAATATTCCATTTCTTTCATTTTTATTGATAAGAACTGTTCTTTCAAACATTTTTTTTAATAATAAGAACTGTTCTTTCATTCATAGTACTTCTTCCTTCCAGAAGCATAAATGTGCAGAACTTCAGATAAAAACTGCAAGCTCTTAAGTTATGGTCCCATGGAGAGAATTTTTATGTCATTGATAATTAGGTGGTCCTGTAAATTTTACGGAAGCAAGCAATGCTAAAAATTTAAGGTGAGAACTTTAAGGAAGCTGGTATTCCATGGATTTTTTTAGCAACAACTAATGCTAAAAACTGGCAAATGTCTTCTAATGATACCAGGTAGCGGGATAAGATTCCAATTTATCATTTAGCTGTTATTTTCTCATCTCATAGGACGTTCAACTCCATAAAAATAGATTTTTAAGCGCCCTCCATGGCACAGCTTATTTTTAAGTGTTTTCTCCTTTTCTTTAAATTGAAATTTGGAGGGTTGGTAACTCTGGAAAAGGGTACATTAATTTAGTATTGGTGGCCACGGATAGCAATGACTCCAAACATTGTTGAAAGCCCAAGGGCACACTTTTACTATTTAGGTATGCCTACCTATCCTAGCTTTTGCCATAGGAATGTCCCACTGAAATTTAACTATCTTGTGTGCTAGGGTAGATTTCAGAATTAAATAAATAAATAATTATGCCCATTGGCTTAAGGTAACATGAGTTTGTTATCTGATTTTATCAATTTTATTATAAATGATTCAATGTTATTTTTTCTCAAACGTGAATTGAAGGATGACTATTAGCTTCTTAAAATTATAAAGAATTGTAAAAGTCATCTTTCTTTTCCATGGCCTTCAAACTCCACATCGTTCTTGCTGAGAGTCTCTAGATTTTGAAGGGCATGCATGTCTCAGGCTTCTTAGGGCCCAAGTTAATCACAGAAAACTTGGTTTTAATTTTGATAAAAATATTGGGCACACCATTTAGTTGACTTAGGGTTTATGTGACATTCCTTGGGGTTATATTTAAACTTGAAAGTATTTGAGTAGCGACCGTAAAATTACAAATTACCAGCAACAAGACTAGACTTTGCAGTTTATGATACCACAAATATTTTGATTTTTCTTCCCCTGATAGGATTGCGATAACTAACAATCAGTTCAAGGAGCCCAACCACAGAAAGGGCTAAATTTGTGTCACGGATTTGACAACCCATTTTTCTAAGTCTAGATATTTTTGGTAAGATTTTACTTTTATTGAGTCAACGAGGCTGCAAATTTGTTTATTTGATTATCAATTTCCTCATTTACAATTGTTTTTATTTGGGTAAGTGCAAGGCCAACCACTACAATTCGTTATATTTAATGTTGAATAACAAGCTTATAGTCTACACCCAAAGGTATGAAATTGAGGGTAGATTCCATTGCACTTGTCTAATACACATGAATATTTGAATTCACATTTTGTTTTGACTTTGCATTTTGCACCATTTTGTAGTGTTATTCATATGCAAAGAACTGATACACAGAAGTCAGTTTTGATTGGACAGGCTGTCCCATAGGCTATCCTTAGCCTCATGGACGTTAAAATTGTCTTCTTCTTCTTCTTCTTCTTCTTCTTCTTCTTCTTCTTCTATGCTCACTTCTTCTTCTTCTTCTTCTTCTATGCTCACTTCTTCTTCTTCTTCTTCTTCTTCTTCTATGCTCACCTGGAAATATGTAAGAAATATATAGTGAAGAGGACCAGACCTGAAGTCCTGATTGAAAGCTCAGTTAGAAGAAACCCAGCTCACTGTAGATGAGTCATAGTAGTCTTATAACGATAGGCTTTTATGTCAGCATAGGATGAAATCCATGCAACCCACGATAGCTCTGCATCAAGCATCTTTAATTGCAATTCTTTCTTCTATGTTATTTTTGGTATTACTTGTGGATCAATGGATGTTGTTACGTTGAAGCTCAAAGCCTCTTTGAGAAACAACTTAGGGCTAGCAAGACTTATGCAGTACTAAAATTCAATAATTGGCTGAATTGCCCCAAATTAAGGAAGTTCTTTATTGTAATAATGCCATGGAGATGGGTGCTGCAGTCAGATTTATTTGGAGTGGGAGATATTGTAGTTGGTATGAGATTCTTACTCAGAAGAATGGTGAAGATGAAAAGATTTGCTAACGTGTATCATATTATCAAGATGCAAACTTTAGTGAACAAGTCATACGCCCTTAAAATTGGACACACAAAAGCAGTATGTGGGTCACAAGTTCAAGGATTTTGATATCAAGTAGTGAGTAGCCACCAAGGCTAGCAACTAAGGGGAATTGCACAATGAATGTTTTCTAAATATTTTCATACAACAATACTATTACATTTCCACACTAAGATGATTCATAATACACTTAAATGATATTAACACGACTGCCAAGACGAAGGGTAAAAGTCTTGACCTCTCGAAAGGAGCAGCAAGTAGAAATAGCATATGCTTGAAAGAAGACACACCTAACATGTGGAAGTTAAAACACATTGTTACTGCCTGAAATTTCTAGCACTACTTTACACATACTTCACAATGGTTAACTTTGATTCTAAAATACGGAGCATAACATGTGTTTGAAGTTGAACAGATGAACTTTCCACATATATCATTCATGAGGAGGAAGTACATCCCTGTTGTGATGTATTCACACATCGCCCCATTGCAAATGGGGACCCCTACTTTTTGCTTTCTGGGGTTTGTTTTCTAGGTCTTTTAGGGTTTTGTCTATTAGCCTCTACATGATGAGTGTTGCCAGAGGGATCAATGGATGGCAGGCTCTGCTCGAGCTTAAGATGAGTCAGTAGATGGGTTTCTTTCCAAGTCTTCTTTAAGCTTGGTTTTGCTGGTGGTGTCCAATTTGAGTTCGAGGAACTCAGTGAGTGGTTGAGCAAATTTGGCTAAGACAAGGAAGGAATGAATCAAGGATCTAGCCTAGAACAAAGTCAAGCCAGTTTGAGGGTGAATCGAGCCAAGAATGTAAATTTCGCTTCTGACCCTTCCAAAGGGTCCAGAGCGAAATTCATATTTCCTCTATTTTGCTTCTTAGCTTGACCAAGTTAGGAACTTCTAAGGCATGGTTTGGTAGGTTTTGATACATATTTTCCTAGAAGAAGAATTTTTGGACCTCAAGATGATGAAAGCTAGCTTCAAATGAGGATTTCGCTCCTGACTCTTCCAAAGGGTCCAGAGCGAAATCCTCCCTTTTTGCCTTACTTTGGCCTTAAAACCTAGTCTGACCTTGCCTGGACCCAGTTGAGTGATGGAATATCTTGATAGTGAAAGGTGGAGGTTGATTTGATCAAGTTTGGTGGAGAATGAAGTGAACCTAAGTAAGAAGCTAGCCAAGAGTGGGATTTTCGCTCCTGACTCTTCCAAAGGGTCCAGAGCGAAAATCCCCTTACACATCAAATTCTCACTTGTCAAGGCTAGGACCATAGCTTCCTTAGGCATGGTAAGGGCAATTTGATACATTCTAGCCCTAGGGAGTGATTGATGGTGGATGAGATGAAGGATTTTGGTCAAAAATTGAATTTCACTCCTGACCCTTCCAGAGGGTCCAGAGCGAAATTCTTGAAAACTCTCATTTTTCCTTGGCTAAAGTCAGGATCTTGATGGAGATGCGTGAAGAAGGATCTATGTTTGCCTCTCAAAGAGAATTGGAGTTGAAAAGGTCAAGAGTCAAGCCCAAAACATGATTTTCACTCCTGACCCTTCCAAAGGGTCCAGAGCGAAAATCTTGGTAGCTCTCATTTCCTTCCCAATTTTGGCTAAGTGTTGGTTTCTAGGGCATGTTGGGGGATGAATTGGTATGTTCTTGCCTTCAGATGGAGTTGATTGATTTTGAAGAACAAGATTTTGGCCTAAAGGAGAATTTCGCTCCTGACCCTTCCAAAGGGTCCAAAGCGAAATTCATCATAAACTTCATTTGCTACCTTGTTTGACCATGAAACCTTCTTCCTCAGGTGGAAAATGATCTAAGTTTGCTTCTTGAAGTGATTTGAAGTTTGAAAAGTGAGTAATCTAGCCTAGAATGAGATTTTCGCTCCTGACCCATCCAAAGGGTCCAGAGCAAAAATCCTCTTAAAGCTCATTTCCTCCTAAGTTTGACCAAATTTTGATTTGCAGGGCATCTTGAAGGGAAGGATGGACATCTTGTGGCCTTCGGAAATGTTTGAAAGCATTGAAATGTAAAGGATTTTGGACCAAAAGATGAATTTCGCTCCTGACCCTTCCAAAGGGTCCAGAGCGAAATTCCTAAAAACACATATTTTTCCATTGAAGGAGGTTTAGTCCTTGGTTTTTTATGGCGTGGATGGAAGTGAGATAGCATGTCTTTGCCTCTTGAGGTTGTTTTGAATTGGAGAAATGAAGAATTTAGCCCAAAATCTTGATTTTCGCTCCTGACCCTTCCAAAGGGTCCAAAGCGAAAATCTCTCTAAGATGCATTTCCTTCCTTATTTGACTAAAACTTGATGTCCAAGGCATGATGAGAAGGAGAATGAACATGATCTTGCCTTTAAGAGTGTTTGGTAGCTATGAAACTGAAGGATTTTAGCGAAGAAAGGAAATTTCACTCCTGACCCTTCCAAAGGGTCCAGAGCGAAATTCCTTACAAGCCTACCTTTTGACCTTTCTCAGGCTTAAAACCTTGTTCCTAGGGCAAAGAAAGGTGAGATTCTACCTTGCAATGAAGTTTCAAGTTGAAAGAATGATGATTTTTGGTCCAGAATGAGATTTTCGCTCCTGACCCTTCCAAAGGGTCCAGAGCAAATTTTCTCAAAACCTCTCTTTGCTATCAATTTTGTGCTAGATGAGTGAGGGCTAAGGTAAAATCAAGAAGGAGATGTCCCTAAGATTGACTTCAAGTTGCTAGAAATCATTGAAACTAAAGGAATTGAACCAAAACAAGATTTTCGCTCCTGACCCTTCCAAAGGGTCCAGAGCAAAAATCTTAAAATCACCTTGTTTTCCTTACAAAATCAAGTCAACTTTGACTCTTTATGGTTTGGATGAGTGTGAGGAGAGGTGTTCTTGCCCTGTTGAAGTTGATTGAGGACAATGAAATGATGAAGGAGTAAGCTCAAGTCAAGATTTTCGCTCCTAACCCTTCCAAAGGGTCCAGAGCGAAAATCCCAAGTCCACCTACTTTCTTTGCAAGGCAAGATTAAAATTTTGATTTTTATGGCCTAGAGAGGAGTGAGGCGAGGTGTCCTAAGTCTTGGAGGTGATTTGAAGTTGAAAGGATGGAGAAATAACCCTAAAACAAGATTTTTGCTCCTGACCCTTCCAAAGGGTCCAGAGCGAAAATCCCAAATCTACATATTCCTTTCAAATTTGTGCCAAACCATGCCTAGACCAAGGTGAAAAATGCCCTTGAGATTGCCCTTGAGTTGATTGTTGTCTCCAAAAAATGATGATTTTGGGCTAGAGGAAGAAATTCGCTCCTGACCCTTCTAAAGGGTCCAGGGCGAAAATTCTTTAATCACCATTTCTCCTTGCAAAATCAAGTCAAACTTGGGTTGGATGAGAGAAGAGAGGTGTTTCCTTGCCTTGTGAGGTGAATTCAAGATGAAATGATGGATGAACATGCTAGAAAACTTGAAAATCGCTCCTGACCCTTCCAAAGGGTCCAGGGCGAAATTGTGCAAAACCTATATCTTTTCCCTCAATTTTATGCCAAATCTAGTGTGGGTCAGGATCAAAGAAGGCCTTAGGAATGACTTTGACTTATCAATGATTATCAAATTTGAAGGAATTGAGCCAAAAAGTGATTTTCGCTCCTGACCCTTCCAAAGGGTCCAGAGCGAAAATCTTAAAACCACCTATTTTCCTTGCAAGTCTAGTCAAACGTTAGGTTTTCATGGCTTGGATGGGTGCGAGGAGACATGCTCTTACCTTTTGAAGTTAATTAGTGTTGAAAAATGATGGAAATTGGCCCAAACCAAGGATTTCGCTCCTGACCCTTCCAAAGGGTCCAGAGCGAAAATCCTAGGATCACCTACTTTCTTTGCAAGACAAGTTAAAATTTTGATTTTTATGGCCTAGATAGGAGTGAGGCAATGTGTCCTTAGTCTTGGAGGTGAGTTCAAGTTGAAATGATGGAGGAATGAGTATAAAACAAGATTTTTGCTCTTGACCCTTCCAAAGGGTCCAGAGCGAAAATCCTAAAACCCATCATTTTCTCCAAAATTTGTGCCAAGCTAAAGCCTAGACCTAGGTAAGATAAGCCTTAAGATTGCCCTTGAATGGATTTTGGTCACCAAAAATGTAAATTTTGAGCTAAAACAAGGATTTTGCTCCTGACCCTTCCAAAGGGTCCAAAGCGAAATCCTAGATAGGTCCTATCCCTGGCCATGATTTTGAGCGAATTTTCCCTTTTAGGCCTTCCGGGGATCAAGCAAATGTTGTCAAGTTGAAAGATAGATCCAATTGAGGGATTCAAGGGGAGACAGAGTGAGAAGAATGGAATTGAGTGAGGGAAGACAAGCTAGGAATGAATTTCGCTCCTGACCCTTCCAAAGGATCCAGAGCGAAATTCTTCAAATCAACTATTTTTCCCTTGTGTGAGGCCAAGACTTTGATTCTTAGGGCATGGTTGAGGATGGAAGGATGTTATTTAGCCTTGCAAGATAGATTGGAGTGAAGAAGATGAAGGATCAAGCTTAAAACTTGAATTTCGCTCCTGACCCTTCCAAAGGGTCTAGAGCGAAAAACACTAAAACCATCCTTTTCTTTAAATTTTGTGCTAAGACAGGCCTGGACTAGGGTGAGAAAAACTATTTGGAATGCCTTGGAAAGATGTTTGACCTTCAAAAGTGTGAATTTTGAGCTAAAATGAGAATTTCGCTCCTGACCCTTCCAAAGGGTCCAGAGCGAAATTTTGGATAGGTCCTGTCCCTAGGGAGAACCTTGAGCTTACTTCATTTTAATATCTTTTGTTGATGATTTAAGGTGTGAAATACTATGTTGAAATGAATTTATTATGTGTCCTTAATCATCTTTTGATTTGTTTTTGCAGATGAAAGAAAATCAAGCCAAGACAAGAACGACCTTCTCCAGTCCGGCATCAACAAGGACGACCTTCTCCAGTCCAGCATCATCAGGGACAACATCTTCCAGTCCAGCATTCCAAGGAAAGGTACATCATCCATCCTGCACATCAAAGACAAAGGAGGTTAGAGCAAGGGTCCGTTGGATAAGCAGGCAGTTTCAGAAGAGTTAACTAAAGTTAGCTTCTCAGCATCACCAAATTGAACATCAATCAAGTGTCGGACAAGGTGGCGTCCCAATCATCACTCCTCCATGTCGGATTGGTCCACCCCAGTGTGTCCAGATTCAATGTACCTGGCTCATCAAAATGGCACAAACTTCGATGTACCTACCTGTTGTGACCATTTCACACATCGCCCCATTGCAAATGGGGACCCCTTTTTTTTTTTTTGCTTTCTAGGGTTTGTTTTCTAGGTCTTTTAGGGTTTTGTTAGTTAGCCTTTGCATTTTGAGTGTCGCCAAGGGGATCACCTGGATAGCAGGTTCTGCTTGAGTGAGGTCAAGTTGGTGAGTGATGAAGTCTGGAAAGTCCTGAAATTTGGCTAAGTCTGGAAAGTCCTGATCCTGAAATTTGGTTAAGTCTGGAATGTCCTGATCCTGAAATTTGACTAAGTCTGGAAACTGAAAAACCTCCAAAAACTAGATTTTGCAATATAACTCCTGGAGGTTTGAAACCACTCTCAAACATCCTGAAAGTATATATGGAATATAACTTAAAGTATAAGAAAGAAGAAATGTTATATTCCATAAAATTATCCTGTCGGAAAGTTCAAAAAAGTCGGATTTCGCTCCTGACCCTCTCAAGAGGTCCAAAGCGAATCTCGTTCCTGACCCTCTCCGAGGGTCCAGGGCGAAAATCAATCTAGGACTCATTTCTTGCCTTATTTGACCAAATGTTGACTTGCAAGGCATTTTGAAAGGGAAATTGGAAATATTTGTAAACTTTGAAATGATGATTTTTTTTCCAAGATTAGAAATTTCGCTCCTGACCCTTGCTGAGGGTCCAGAGCGAAATTCATTATAGACATCATATGCCAACTCGCTTGAATTTGAAACCTTGTTCCTGGCCTTGAAAATGATCTTACGTTGCCTTGTGAAGTGATTTGAAACTTGAAGATTGAGCAATTTAGCCTAGATTGTAAATTTCGCTCCTGACCTTTGCTGAGGGTCCAAGGCGAAAATGTTGTTCGAGTTTATTTCTCGCTAATTTTGGCTAACTCGTTTTGTGCAGGGTTTTCCGGAGAGAAGATTGGACGTTACTGGATGCATTTGAAAGTTTGAAAGTTTGAAAAATGGTGAATTTTGGGCAACAAAGACAAAAATCGCTCCTGGCCTTCACTAAAGGTCCAAAGTGAAAATTTCAAAGGCACAATTTTCTTGCAAGGACAAAGCGATTTTATGATTGAAATGAATGAGGGAAGGTGTGTTTTGCCCATTGAAGATAATTTGGAGGGCTAACAAAAGATGGATAAGCTTGAATTTGCAAAATCGCTCCTGACCCTCACTAAGGGCCCAGGGCGAAAAACCTAATATCCAACCTTTTTCTCCAAAATTGAGCAAAGCTAAGCCTAGGCACAAGTTAGAAACGGTGTTTGAAATGCCTTGAAGTGGAATTGAGATGCTGAGAGTGCAAATTTTGATGACAATAGGGAAAATCGCTCCTGACCCTCTCCAAGGGTCCAGGGCGAAATTTCCAAGAATTCTCACTTCCCTTGTATTTCGAGATGGTATTTTTGTTTCCAAGACTCAAAAGGGAGTGAAGAATGATATTCTACGCCTTGAAGGTATTTTGAAGTTGAAGTGATCAAGAATTTGTGCAAAAAGACTCAAAATCGCTCCTGACCCTCACTGAAGGCCCAGGGCGAAATTTGCAAAACCAACAACTTCCCTTCAAGATTGCGCTAAGGCAAGGTTGTGCTAAGGTGGAAAGGTCCTCCAAAGCGTGATGAACATGGATTTACCTCCAAAACTTGATGATCCTAGTCTAAATTGCAAAAGTCGCTCCTGACCCTCACTGGAGGCCCAGAGTGAAAATCTTTGAAGCCCCTATTTTGCATTGCAAAAGCAAATCAAGCATGCATGGAACGAGTAAAGGAGATCATTGCTTACCCCACAAGGAGAATTGACAATTAAAAGATGAAGGATTAAGAGCAAAATTGAAAAATCGCTCCTAACCCTCTCTGAGGGTCCAGGGCGAGATTAGTGATATCCTTCATTTTTACATTATTTGAGCGTGATATTCTTAAAAATTCACCAAATTTACTCACTTCGAAGCCTTTGGAAGATTAAATCAAATTCACATTAAATTAAAGGCATTTCAATTTAATAAATTAATTTTGTACGTTGAAATAATCAAAATAAACATCTTAGAGGTATTAAAATTAATTTAAATAGTTAAAAGATTAAAGGTTGAGCGCACAAGGCATTATTTTGTCTTTATTTATCAAGTCGGCCTTCTTCTTGGTGGTTTTTTATTTTATTTTAAAGCTTAATTGCTAGGTCGGCCTCAACAAGAATCAAGGTAAGTGCTCTATATAAAGGGAGAGGTTCTTTAGCTAATTCAAATCATTCTTGCATTATCTCTCATGCGAACTTGAAGAGCAGAAGATTGAAGGCGAAATCCAGAAGATTGAAGGTGAATTTCCAGATTTTGGAGAAGCTAGTGGAAGGTGAAGCTCTTTTGAAGGCTAAAGGAAGCGTACTTCATCCAAGGGAGGGCTATAAATCTTGCCCAACAAAATCCGGTCTTCTTCCTCCATTTTTCAAGGTTTTGTACTTAAATACTCAAGGGAAGGTATGAAGAATTACTTTTTTGAAGATCTCATTCAAGACTTATTGTGATCCCATTGCAATTTTGTAAAATCTAAGTCTTGAAAATCCAATTTCCATTCATGATTAATTTGAAAATGTATAGTTCTTGATTTATCATGACTTTTTTCAAATTAATATCTTAAGTTTTACCTTTGAAAGGTCTTAAATTTCATGCTTTGAGGTTTGATGCTCAAAAGACTAACTTTAATATTTTGTGTAGGCATCAAATGGAGATCCCGGAGTTGGAAAATCAAGCCAGATCAAAGACGGTCTCCTCCAAGAAGATCAAGCAAGGACAAGGGAGACCTCCTCCAGTCTAGCATTGACAAAGACGGCCTTCTTCGGACTAACATCATCGAAGGCGACCTCTTCCAATCCAGCGTTCCAAGGCGAGATACATCAATCATCCTACACATCAAAGACAAGAGAAGTTAGAGCAAGGGTTCGTTGAAGAAGCAGATAGTTCCAGAAGAGTTAATTAAAGCTAATTTCTCAACATTACCAAATTGGCATCAACCGAGTGTCAGACGAGGTGGCATCCCAGTCATCACTTCTCCAATTGGATTGGTCCACCTCAGCATGTCCAGATTCAATGTACCTAACTCATAGGAGGTGGCACAAACTTCGATGTACCTACCCCAGCTATCTATTGGTTGAATTTTCCAAAAAAGACATGTGTCCTTAAAATGTAATTTTATCATTGGTCAAGCATTAAATGTTATGTAATGGTTGTAACAAACCCTAATTAGGGTTTTCATTGTTGAATCTTGGCCATTGATCTCAAATTCATCTGAGCCATCGAATTGTATTGTGGACACTATATAAGCCCCAACTCTTCATTTTGTAAAGGCAATAGTTAGAAATAGTTAGAAAGGAGTTAGTGAATAGAGAGTAGCTAGAGAGTGAGTAGTTAGTTGATAGAATAGCAATTAGAGTAGAGTAGAGAGAGAAGGCAAAGATTGTTGCCAAGGTGTTGTTGTAAAAGACTTGTAAAACTTCATTGAAGAAATGGTGAAATTTATGGGTCGATTCAACAATTTGCATGGTCTCTATACTTCTCATGTTTGATTTCATGTTATTAGATGAGTGGAAGAAATGTGTTTGCTTGATGGTGAAATTCGTATATCCATACTACTAGCAGTTTGTTGATTGCAGACTTGCCTTGTGTAGTCAACTGGAATCATTCAGCTCAAGCTTAATTTCAATTGTCGCTTCTTCATTGATATGCATCAGCCTGATGGTGTCTATGCCTGTAGTGATGATTTGAACATCATAAAGCTTTCCTTCGAAGATCGCACTAACCTTGTGGAGATGGTCCTGTGATGTCAAAACAAGACTTAGTTAGAATTTCATCAAAGATCGTTCATTGCTCCTACATTCTTAGTTTTAGGATTAGATTCTTTCCTCACCCTCATCTTTTTTCCTTTTTTCAAGTCAAAGTTAGTAAGACTTGTGATTCCAGCAAATCAGACGTTCAGTCATCAAGTGTAAGTCCCCTTGTGATTCCAGCAAATCACATCATACCACAGAGAGCTTATCCACACGTAGAGATCCTACAACGAAGAACCTTGAAGTCACCCTGATTGATCCTTTTCGCGATATCTTCAGCATTCAAAGACTTTACTCAAGAGAGGATAAGGTACCCTTGGGTATTTTATTCTGTGTTTGAGAGTGTACAAAATACACGTCAACACTACCCTGGTTATCCATTGGTCGATTATTCCAGAGAAGACATGTGTCCAAATAATGCAATTATTTCATTGGTCGGAATTGAGTTTGTTGTAACAAACCCTAATTAGGGTTTTCATTGTAAAATCTCGGCCATTGATCTCAATTTGATCTTCGCCATTGAATTGTATTAAGGGTGCTATATAAGCCCTGGCTCCTCATTTTGTAAAGGCTAATAGTTAGTCATTAATAGCTAGAAGGTTAATAGTTAGTTCATAGAGGTTAGAATAGCTAATGATTAATAGCAAATAGAATAGCAGTTAGAGTAGAATAGGAAGAGAAGGCAAAGATTGTTGCCAAGATGTTGTTGTAAAAGACTTGTAAACTTTATTGAAGAAATGGTGAAATCTATGGGTCGATTCAACAATTTGCATGGTCTCTATACTTCTCAGATTTGATTTCATGTTATTAGATGAGTGGAAGAAATGTGTTTGATTGATGGTGAAATTTGTATATCCATACTACTAGCAATTTGTTGATTGCAGACTTGCCTTGTGTAGTCAACTGGAATCATTCAGCTTGAGCTTAACCTCAATTGTCGCTTCTTCATTGACATGCATCAGCCTGATGGTGTCTATGCCTGTAGTGATGATTTGAACATCATAAAGTTTTCCTCCGAAGATCGCACTAACCTTGTGGAGATGGTCCTGGGATGTCAAACAAGACTTAGTTAGAATTTCATCAAAGGTCATTCATTGCTCTTACATTCTTAGTGTCAGAATTAGATCCTTTCCTCGCCCTCATCCTTTTTCCTTTTTTCAAAATCTAGGCTGGTGAAATCCTGTGTTCCAGTAATATTCAAAGCAAATTAGACGTTTAGGTCGTCAAGTGTAAGTCCCCTTGTGATTCCAGCAAAATCACATCATACCACAGAGAGCTTATCCACGAGTAGAGAACCTACATACAAGAACCTTGGAGTTGCCTCGACTGATCCTTCGGCGAGATCTTTAGCAGTCGGGAAACTTTGCTCAAGAGAGGATAAGGTACCTTTAGGTATTTTATTCTGTGTTTGGCCGTGTACAAAATACACCTCAACAATCCCCTAGATTTAGGAGTTAAGGTGTTTGTAGAATCAACAAATTGATCTTTCATGCAAATCACCAATATCATTTAAGTAGAGAAAGAATATCTTCTTTACTTAGAATTTGCCATGTTTTTATATTCCACGACTAATGTTGATTGACTTACTTCATGACACAGTTTCTAGCTTATTTGGTGACTTGCATGCCATTTGTCAACAATTAACAATTTGTCATATTCTTATACAAGGAAAGTATTGCATGTCATGATTCATCAAGTTATACTGACTTCATAGTTGTAGAAAGCCAAAAACAATGTGATGCATCAGGTTGAAAAAATTATAAGCAAGGATAAATTTTGAGTATCATTGGTCTTGGAATATAAAGGTCCTTTAAGTGGGTTTGAATACCTAACTAGTTCACAATTCACATGTTAATTTTACTTAGGTCCTAGGGAACCTTTCTAAAACTCTTGGTTGTTGACTAAATCTTATCTTTTGGCATTTAATTATTGAGTCCTAGTTCATTTAATATTTATCAAGTTAGTTGTCTCAATATATAGGATTAAGACACATGTCACAATCTTGTGTAATCCTCTCTATCAACCTTTCCTTTATAACATCATATGTACATTTTGTAATGTAGTATCCAATTCAATCTAATCCATTGTGCCCGTAACCATGCATTATTTTTCTCTTGCTGCTCTCTTGTGGAAGGCATCTTTTTGGTTTTGTAGGTGATCTTGGAGGCTTGAGTCCATTGATGACTCTAACATGGCATCAGAGCTTCCATCAAGCCTCCTCAAATCTAAGAGGTAATCAAGCTTGAGTTTTCTACTAGATGCACTTTGGTGTAAATTTGACCTCACCATTGGTTGATCTTGAAAACTTGAGTATACTCTTCTCTTGCATCATATGATGACTTGGAAATTAGAAAAACTTGATAGAAATACCAGATTTGGGATTTTTTCTTTGTGGGTTCATTTTAGAGCATGTTGGTGCAAATCTAAGCTCATCATTAAGTTTAGAGCATCGAAGAAAGTCAAATCTAGCTTTTATTTCACTCAATTCGACCACTATATGATACAATTGCAAACTATGGTTTGAAGCTCAAATTTGCTGAACAACTTTTTAATGGAGCTTTTTTTGTCCAAATGGACGTTTTCATTGCATTTATGAGGCCTAAAAACCCCTATTTTCAAATAAAATATGTCCATTTTGGACAAATATGATTTTTGGCAAATTTTTATTTTGCCCAGGGGTCATCACTGCATGCTACTTCAACCCTTTATTTGAAAATTCATCTTTTGATCTAGAAGTCATTTTTTTACAAACAAGATATCATTGGAAATATGGCTTTGTGTACTTTCAAATGTTATAGATGTCATAATCATATCTATTTGTTGATGAAAGTTATTGCTGTTTGAAATTAGATCTTCATTTTTGGCTCCTAGGCTCATAACTTTTTGCCTAGATATCCAATTTTTGTGATTCTTGTGTTGTTGGAAAGGTATGCGGATCTCTATCAAGCTATCTATGCAAATTTTTCAGATTTAACCCCAAGTGCATTTTATTCAGTTTTTGTCATATTTGCATTCTAGAGGATTACTTGGACATGCTAGGACTTAAAAAGGTGCTTTGTTGATCAAATCACTTCACTACAGGCCCATTTTATGTATTGATCTCTGATTTAATCACATGAGGAGTCTACATTGTGATCATGGGTTATCCAATTCATCCTTCATAATCATTTTAAGGACAATTATGAGTCTTGGCAAAAAGGCATCCTGACACATTGCAGAAGGCTCAATTTTTTGCCTCATCTTTAAGGACTCATCTCTAAGCTAGAAACAAATATGGAAGAAATCAGTTTGGGGTAATAAAAATGATCACATCATAGGATTGATTGGTACAATAATCAGTGCTAGCATCTTTAGAGAGACCTACAATCATATCTCAAGAATCAGGTGCCCATGCACAATTAGGACCAAGATTTTAGAGAGCTATGGAGATCCACAGAATTCTCCATTCCCACGTGATCCTACATCATATTGTCTCGTTCCACTTGATGATGTTGATAAATATTCCCTTTGATGATGTTACCTTAGAGGAGCTTGAATATGATGCAACACTTGAGTGACCTCTCCTACAACTCCTACTTCTGCAATTAAGATCACACATCCATCTTAGTGTTGTTGATTCAATGAGGACTTGGTGACACATGAGCAGATTCCAAAGACAATCATCATACATTTGGATTCTTCTTCCTATCAAATTGTATCGAAAATGGCAAGCATTCCTGAAATTTTACTTGGTCTATCTTCTTTCCAAAGTGAGAAATGTTTTTTAGGCATTGGATATTGTTTTGTGTTCAAGTGTTTACCATTTATGCAGGACATTATACATTGTGGTGGGGGGGGCACATAGTCTCTCTCTTTCCTTCCTATGGAGGGATAATTGATTGTATATTTGTGATGGTTGTAGTACTTGGGGGGTATAATTGAATCCTCTAGCTTTCATCACCTGCATTCTTTTTTCTCTCTTTTGGAGAGGAGTTTTGCTTCCACTAGGTTTTCTCCTTTACTTTGTTTATGAGAGATTGCATTGCAAATAGGTAACATGGTCTAGTTGGGACCCATAATCATCTTCATATTTTGCATCATTTGCATGATAATCTGCTACTCCCTAAGTTGCACTTAAGGTGGGGTATTGGCGTGAATAAGGAATTTTATCTAACTAGTTCACTAGTAGGTCCTATTCACATATTAAGTTTACTTAGGTCCTAGGTGATCTTTCTAGAAGTCTTAGTTGTCAATTAGATCTTATCTTATCTTCTGACATTTATTTCTTGAGTCCTAGATCATTAAATATTTATCAAGTTATGTCTCATTGTATAGGGTTAAGACACATGTCACAATCTTGTCTAATCCTATCTATCAACCTTGTCTTTGTAAGCAAGGCATCGTATGTACATTTTGCGATGCGGTATCCAATTCAATCTAATCCATTGTGCCCATATCAGACATTATTTTGCCCTTGCTTCTGTCTAATCCTATCTATCAACCTTGCCTTTATAAGCAAGGCATCATATGTAAATTTTGTGATATAGTATCCAATTCAATCTAAACCTTTATGCCCATAATCAGACATTATTTTGCCCTTGCTACTCTCTTGTGGAAGGCATCTTTTTGGTTTTTTAGGTGATCCTAGAGGATTGAGTCCATTGGTGACTCTAACATTAAGAAGATAGTAAAAAGAAAGGACTCAGTTTGATCTTTTGCAATTTAACTTTGAAAGTTTGTTAAAATCCTCTAAAATTGCCCTACTATGATCATTGTTGACAATTTGAATGTTGCATGTTATGAGCTTAAATACATACCCTAAGCCTCAGATTGTAGCATGACAAGGGTTCATGTGTTCAGATATGGTGAAAATATGGCTCAAAATCACTGCTCAATGAAAGGTGATGTTACTACCCAAGCAATATAAAAATTATACGATGGCTAGGAAAGCTGCAAGAAAAAACAAAATAAGATAGGACTTAATATACAGATCCATCAATGGCCTGACTACGCAACAAAATATCTCATAGCTCAAATCTTGAAAGTGAAGCAAAATGCAGCTAAATGCAGCTAAGTGTGCATGGTTTACATGAAGTTTATTAAGGTTCAAATTGAACAAACATTGGATATTTGTAGTCAAAGAAAATCACAGCCATTGTCTTTTAATTCAAAAATTTGGTGAGAAGTTAGAAGCTTATTAAGGTGGTTTCAAAGTAGCTAGATGAAATGTTGGAATAAGATGTTGGTCATGAGCATACGAAAAAATTTCAAATGGGGGTGTTAAATATTTCTACAAAGAAATTTCAAAACAGTATCGTAGATGAAAAATCACATTTATAAGGCACAGCTTTCTTCCAATACAATTGGTTAAGTGGAATATAAACCCTTATTTGCAATATAAAGATCAAATTTTACCTCCAAGCTATCTTTGGAACCAAGTGATGAGATCAATACTTTCTATAGTTGATTTTATTGTCTTACTGCAGAATTCAGTGCCTGCTTTATACTATAAGGAAAACTTGGAATCCTTTAAAGTTTTTGTCAATTGCAAATAGAACCTTTTAACAGGCATTCACGTCTTCAACAGATTTATCTGTTAAAGATGAATGAGAATATGTCCAGGCAAAACATATATCTTTGGATGTTGGATAAGGAGAGACAAGCATACCTAAAGGGGGTGGAAAGGCATTCTGAACTGTGAACCTTGGATATGCTAGATACTTGTCTGATGCAACCACCGCATCAAACTTCCCAATGCTTGCAAGATGTAAATCTCTCAAATCCCAGAATCCTTCCTTCTTGCCCCACTGTAATTTTACAACAGTCACTCCGAACTTAGCTTCTACCCCTGCCCAAGATGTCCATCATAATTATTACAAACTGTGCAATAACAGGTTTTCAGACTCCGTAAAAAATAAAAATACAGGCTTAAACTGAATATGTTACCAGGCTGACTGCAAATATATTCACAAATAGAGTTCATTCCTGGAACACCCACATATCTCTTCAATGAATTCCCCTGTTACAAATTACCGAAAGAGAAAACAAAAATACTTAGATCCATTTAAATTATTAAAATTGTGCCGAAGGGCTATGACTATCCAGGGGTTACACTGTAAACAATTCATTGAAATTTAGCCATATACAACTTGAATATGGTCACAAACACTTCTACCAATCAAAATCACTTGCACATACAAGGTTGTATATGGGCACCCTCATGTGCATTAATGTAGTTCAGTGCATTGGATAGTCATTGGGATATGCAGTTACTAACCAACTCTGCGATCAATTTTCCAGAGCTTACATCAAAACTTCCAAATGGTCCTTTCCATTCAGCAACCAGACCAGCAGCTTCCCATTTATCAACTAAATCATGGACACTATGATCATTCACCGTAAAATAGGAAGCGCCATGATCGAAATAGAGTTCCTTACCATCTTCTGTTTTCTCTCTAACAAGCAACAATAGTGCTCAGTTGTTCCAGGTTCAATGTCCACAAATATAAAAGAAAATAAGTAAAGACTAACCACTGCACATATCATACATATGCCATTGTAGATAATACACATGGAATAAGAGAAATATATGCCTATAGCCTAATAAGAAAATATAGCAAGTATTTGTAAGTTCAAAGAGCTATTTATGGTAGCATAAAGCTGGATGCCTTGACGGCCCTTATTCATACTCAAAAACAATCAATATTAATAACCATGCATTTGCTCCTCAATCGTGGAGGTAGCAGCTGAAAGCCTTAATAGTAATGGGGGTCAAACCTCCGCAACGTGCACCCTAAGGAAAACTAAAGATAGGGAATGTTATGTACAAACCATGATGCTACTAGTTTGGAATACATTGTTAAGGTATTAACCTATGTGGAAGAAATATTCAATTGTTAAGTTGAGTGGAATGAATATGACTTAAGTATTTATACAGAGACATTGAATGAGATGAGCACCTCATTATCATAGTTGAACTTAATACTGGGTTTAGTTTTCCTTAGGGTGCACGTTGCAGAGGTTTGACTCCCATTACTATTAAGGCTTTCAGCTGCTACCTCCACGATTGAGGAGCAAATGCATGGTTATTAATATTGATTGTTTTTGAGTATGAATAAGGGCCGTCAAGGCATCCAGCTTTATGCTACCATAAATAGCTCTTTGAACTTACAAATACTTGCTATATTTTCTTATTAGGCTATAGGCAATGGTAAAGTTGAAAAAGAAATTTTAGTGGAGAATATTTGCCAATTGGCTATTTTGGTCTGTTTATTTTTCAATTCTTTTCCATTTGAAAAAATATATTTTTCCTAACTTCTATGGAGCATACGAAATCTTCAAGAGATTGCAAAATATTTTTAGATTATCACCACACTTAATGAAACTAAGAATTTATTATTGACAAAGATTATCTGAGATTAAAAAAAAAAGTGTGCTTGCTTATAATATACTCCAGACAATGTTTTTTTGTCTGATGAGTTTTTGTGACTTAAGCCTTTGCCTCCACCTGGACCCGTATTAGCATAATGTGAAAGGATTGAGTTTTGATCCAAAAAGAATGAGCTAAAGTGGTAAAGTGTTAGTGTTTTAACAATAGAACCCAAGGTTCATACCTTAAGGACATTAATAAGTATTCAAAAAAATCTTTAAAATGTCACATCAAACTTGCTAGGTGCAGCATGTGCAACGGACAAGGATGGTTTAAGTCCTGGTGGTTTTGATGGAAGTGATCCCTGTAGATCATGACAACTAAAGCTGATAGTTATCCTAAAGAAAAATTTGCAAATCAAAGAAGCAGAAGGTTAAGATATCGCTAGAGCATGGCTCTAAGACAAAGGTTTCTCCTCAAGACAAAATCATCGAATGAAAGAAGCTAGAGGTTGAGATGTCTCTAGATTGTGGCATCTAAGCCAAAGACTACCCATCAAGACAATTTCACCAAAAAAGAAACCGAGAAAAATGTAATAAATTGTCACATCCAACTCACTGGGTTCAGCATATGCAATGGACAAGGATCTAATTCCAAGGTGGCTTTGATGAAAATAATGCCTATAGATCATAGCATCGAAGCTAATGGTTATCTTGGGTTGAGATACCTCTAGAACAATGGCATTTAAGCCAAAGGTCACCCCTTGAAACAAAATCATCAAATTAACTAAGTTGGAGATTGAGCTATCTCTAGATTGTGGCATCTAAGCCAAAGGATACCCATCAAGATGAATTCACCAAAAACAAAACCAGAAAAAAATTAATAAAATATCACATCCAACTCATAGCGGGTAGTGTACATCATACACAAGGATGGTCTAAGTGGCTTTGATGGAAGTGAAGCCTTTAGATCACAACATCTCAGCTGATGGTTATCCTGCAAGACATATTTGCCAAATCAAAGAAGTACGAGCTTGAGATACCTCTAGAAAATGGCATCTAAGCCGAAGGTTACTTCTCAAGACAAAATCACCAAATCAAAGAAGCTGGGGATTGAGATATCTCGAGTGTGTGGCATCTAAGCCAAAGTTTCCTATCAAGACAAATTTGCTATAAAACAAACTGAATGTTGAGATACTTGCAGATCATAGGATAGACGCCAAAGGTTACTCTTCAAGACAGATTCACCAAATCAAAGAAGCCAGATGTGAAGATGACCATGGATTGTGGTTCATAAGCTGAAGGTCACCCCTCAAGACAAATTCATCAAATCAAAGAAGCTGAAGGTCTCAAAACAAGTTCATCACATCAGAGAAATTGAAGGTTTCGAGATAAATTCGTAACCATAGCATTTCAGATGAAGGTTAATCGCAATGAAGATTACCAAGTCAAAGAATCTGAAGGCTATGGATCAAGAAAAATTTACCAAATGAAACAAAAATATTATTAATAAAAAAAGAAAAGAAAAAATGACCATGTTTTGGACCATAAACTGATGCAGTTATGCTATTTTTTTTAATTAATAAATGTGAATTTCTTTATATGGCAAAAAGAACTCTTGTATTTGGTGACTGCATTGCATCTACAAGCTATTAATTAAATACTGTTACACATATACATGTAGATGTACATGCATGTGTATATATATGTTTATATAGAGACACAGAGAGATTTTAAGAGAGATATTTCCATGTATGTACCGGCGCTGAGACATACGGCCTCCTGGGCCTCGAGCACTTTCAAAGACTGTGACCGAAACTCCTTTTTCTGCCAGTGTGGATGCACACACTAGTCCAGACACTGTCAACATAAGAAATTATTCAAAAAATTAGAATACCATAGTTAAACACATTGTATATTTAATTTGAAAATATATAGGGGATTTATCTTGAACTGGATGAGCTCACGGTGTAAAAGTGTCAGAGCTTCAGAAACATAGCCCCAAGTTCAAATCTACGGGAAATGATATAGAGTTGAAATTGGATAAGATACAGCACACGCCATTAAACTTAAGTAAATAACAGATTTAACTCAACATTTTGAACTTAGATTAAACATCACATCCATCTGTAAAAATATGCAAAATACTCTTTACAATAGAAAAATGGTAAATGTTACTTGCAAAGTTTCAACTCTCAACCGCATGTTGCATCCAAATTAATGAAGCTGGATGCAAATCCCCTCTGAATTTGTCACAAGAGACATCTCAAGGCAGTGGCGTCTAAGCTTTAACCTAAAAGAGAGAATTTACGTAACTATGTAATAAAATAAGAGATATATATCAAATGGGATTTGAACAACAGGTAAAGCGTCAGAGTTTCCCTAACAGAGCTACCAGTTAAAAACCCCCAGGAAAAGTCGGAATGCCTTGTTGAATCAACCACATCCATAATTCAATGAATTGTTAAAAAACAAATTCTGTCAATTCTACATCTGATTCTTGGGCGTGGCGTGCCCAAAAGATGAAATTTTGTGAAATTCAGCACCCAATTCGTTGGGTTGAGTGTACTCAAGCTACACTGAAGGTTCGAACATATGGGAGGCTTGCCAAACTTACTCAAAAATATATACATTAAAATGATTGGTTAAGCTCTACCTCCAGCTCCGATCACTGCAACCCTCATTTTGAAGAGATTTGTTTTTCAGTTGCAGGCATAACTTTGGTTTATTCCCAGTACAAATCAGGGCTTCTCTACTTGTTAGAGAAAATTATATTTTAGCTTTCTGCTGACAATCCGGTTTGTATTACAGTTAATTCTGTTTATTATTTGGTAATAGTTATGAACTAAACTTGCTTAACAGGTATTGCTCCTTTTTGCTGATTATGATTTGTTTTTGTTCTCTTTTGGATCGGATTCTTATTAAAAGCTTTTTGATGGGGAGCTTTTAAATTGAAGCTATGGCTCTCCCTCGGTCCTCGAATTTCACGGTCACCCTAATTTTATGTTAAGAAAAATAAAAATTGTCATATATATAAAGAATTTTATAATAAAATATTTTTATTGATTTTATTAATCATTTATATGTTCTATTGTTATTGATGTTTCCTTTTTACTAAATCGTGTATTTGCAATAATGTTATGCATGTTTGTGTATGTTTCTGGATTTAATTGTGTGAGTGTTTTTTGCATCAACATTTCAGATCACACAATATGATCCATCATTAGGATGATAGAGAGCATAAGGAGAAAAAATGGACCATCTTGATGATGGATCGCAGAGTGTGATTTGAAACGTTGATGCAAAAAAACACTCACACAATCAAATCCAAAAGCATACACAAACAATTGAATGGATTGTGGAAGTCTACTGACATTGAATGTTATGCTTGTTGGAGGTGGATCACATCTAGGAGTTTCTCAACCATTGGGGTAATGCCCCTTGCACAGTGGCCTAGGTTCCTCCGAACAACTCTATCTCCCACGATCGTTCAATACCTCATGATCACAGGTGTGGCCGAAGTTCTTCAACTCAACGTTCGCAAACCCTGTAGTCCTATGATCCTGACCACCACTTTGGTAGTGGGAGTGGTTCAACTCGATGGCACTTTGCCTCTCCTTCGCGTGGAGGCTTTACCTCTAGGTGGGGTTCTGGAGGTGTGGGGCAAGTTTCTAGTGGTGGTAGTGATTAGCTGTGATGAAAATAGGGTAGACAACTAAGAGGGGGGGGAGGGGGGTGAATCAGTTGTCACCAAATTTTACAACAACTTACTTTAATCTCAGATCTAATAATTAATAGCGAAATTATAAATCAACAACACAACATGAACACACACAACACCAAGATTTTTGACGTGGAAAACCCGATCAAGGTAAAAACCACGATGGGAACCTACCCACAATATGATGATACCATGTTAGAAGTATATGAAGTATTACAATGGGGAATGCACATGCATTCAGACACACTGCCTAGAGCTCACTGCTCAAAAACAACAAAGGGAAACAACCCTGGGAAGGCTCACTACCTTCCAAATAGTTTCGGATCACTTCCGGAAAATCATGAACTGAGAAATAGCATCCTCAATGCCTAGTTACAGTTCTGATTAAGCACATAACATCTCTCACACTTCTCCACACTTTTGCTTTGCTTTCGAATGATTAATACAATAGTCACGCACACACACCTCCCACAATGATTATTACATTTATTTATACATGACATTAACCTTGGAACAATATCATCAAGGTTGGCTCAACACATATCACCTAATTACAAAAATATAACCATTCACGCTACAATATCACATGCAGACCAAAACAATATCGACTAAGACATATCATGGACCTAAATAACCACCTCGAATTAATGAAACACCTTCAAGAATTATGCACCAAATATCCACAACAAGCTACATGCATTTTGATGGCTAAGAACATGAAGAACACCACCGGATCAAAGAAAATCATCAATAACATGCTCACCGATCAATGCGGACCACCAACACGAATAGCACATGATCTAGAAACATCCATAAGCATCATGAATTACAACAGCAACATCTGCACCAACTCCAATTACTAGAATCAACATTATCATCAAACTGAACTTCAAGAACATTAACTAAACTGATTGTCAACCTGAAAAAATTACTTGCAGAGCTCCAAACCATGAACCACTTAAGTTGAGGATACACGTCAACATCCCAAATATAATCCCAAATCCACAAATCAAAGTATTACAATGCGGAGCAATGCAGATCAAAATATTGAACACTGACAGTATTGAACAACGGAAAAACTGGCCACAACACAGATACTCATAACTCACTCAAATCTTCATGTGGACCCCTGAAACTTGCACTGAACCAACTAGAGATATCACTCTACAAACCCTTTAATCCGCAAACACTGATCATCAATATACAGCATAAACCAACTAACTGAACTTCACTGCAACACTGCACTAGACAAAGAAAATATGTTGACAGCAATGACAACACATCTCTCACATATCATTAAGGCACATATTTCCAGCAATCACCCAAACATCCAACAAGTTGGCTCCTAGTGATGGTGGTAGTTGGCCAAATAGTTCTAAATGCTTTCCCAGACTAGCTTTGGCCATTTCGCTTGTTTGTGATGGTAAAGACGAGGAGGGTGAAGATGTTGTTGACAAGGGATTGTCCTTGGTTGATGTCACTTTGAACCCTACTAATGTATGGGGCTAACCTAGTGATTGAAACCCCCTTTTGTCTCCTTCTAGGATTGCTCTCGCCACTTAAGTAGCTTTTTTTTCATGTTTTTAAGCTCTCTAGGCTCTACCCATATGCTATTATATTACTCTCCGAGCTTGGGCCATGTAGTTTTTATTTTGCTTTCCAGGCTCTACCCGCATGACTGTTTCTACTTTCTGGGCACTATCCATGTGACTTCGAGGAGTGACCTTGTGTCCTCCTACCTTTTTTTGTTTATATATGTACTTTTATTTAATTAATTAATATTAACACACTTATACATCAAAATATATACAAATATATAATTAAAAAACTATGATAATCATTAATAGTAAATATAAATAAATGTAGCATGTTAATGGGCCTCATAGGGTTGATCCTATCTCTCACAAAACAAAGGAAATAAAATGGTAGAAACCATAACGTGGTTGGACTAAAATTAATTTTGATGGGGCATCAAGGGGAACATTGAGGCCTTCAGGTGCAGGATGCATAGTTAGAGATGAGTTAGGTAAGAGTTTAGCAGTAGGAGCACAAAGATTGGATGATGGTACAAATAACGAAGCTTAAGCGCAGGCGACAGTTTTGCTTGTTAATCTGGGAATACAAAATTCAACTTAGAATGTACACCTTGAAGTTGATTCCCAAATTATTGTAAATGCAATCGCAAAAGGGGAGGTTGGAAATTGAATAAATTCATTCGCCTTGTTTCCAAATTAAACCTTTTTTAAAATCTCAAAATCTCCCATATTAGGAGGGAAGGCAATGAGGAGGCAGATAAAATGTCAAGTTGGGGTGGGGAGAGAGAGAAGGGCTTGCGCTTCTAAGGGGAAAATATCCAAGGTTTAGAGAAGGTGGTTAGTCTTTGTGTCAAGTGAGGTGAAGGATATGTTTCAGTGGCGATGCTGAGTTGGATTTCAAATTACAAATGATCAGCTACCCCCAAAGTTTGTTAGGTCAAAATGTGATAAGATGGTATACTGGGGCAAGTGAGATAGGATGTTTTACCTGCAAAGGCTATCTACATCTATCCACCCATACAACTTGTCAGAAAGAAATGTGGGGACTTCTCTTCACTCGAAGTAGAGTGTGAGGGATGCCCTAACAATAGAGTTAAGGATGTCATCACTGCAAATGACTACATATGGCTATGTGAGGGATGCTCTTACAATAGAACTAAGGACATCGTCGCTACATATGACCGCCAAGCTCTTCAAATCAAATGATAAATCAGTGTAGAGATGTTTGAGGGACTTTTTTTTAAATATTGATGACTTCCTTATTTGATATATTCCTATTCACAAGTTAGAGTTGCATGTTGGTTTATTTAGGGGTTTTTGAGAGAGAATATAGTGTAGATTCGAGCCACAATGGAGGCAAATTTCTCTTTGAGTACAAGGAAGCAGCAAGGGGCCTTCAAACAAATTATCATATAGGAAAGAATGTGCAATATCTTCAAGATAGAAGATCCTTGGTTCTTGCAGATGATGGATATGTTTCTTGGTGAAGCTTACATGAAGTCCACTTTGAGGTCTCGCACAAATACAAACATTGCTTCCTTCTTTCTAGCTCAGTGTTTGGAACTGGGAACGAAGGAAGATGTGAAGTGGGTTATGAGGGAGTGTGTTATGGAGGAGTGGAAAGAGGGGTTGAATACATTCCTTGCAATGCCTTGTCCTAGAGAATTTTTCATCACCAAGAGTGGTGAATGGGTACATGTTGTTGAGTTTGAACCCCCTCTAAGGTCATTTCTGGTATGGGGAGCAGATAATGATTGTGAGGTTCAAAGAGCTTGAGCTCGAAAAGGATGGAGCCACATAAAAAATTATCTAAGGAATAGGGAAGTTACTATAGGAGTTGAGAAAATACAACACCACAGGAGCCTGAAGATCTTCTGCAAGCCAAATAACCTGTTACAAGGAGAAGCAATGAAGCAAAAATCTGAAGAACATACAAAACACAGAGAATATGCTCAAAAAGAGAGAGCTCAATATTCACAAAAATATGTAATGTGATTCTTACAATGAAAAGGAAGAACTCAACCTTTAATAGGTCAAGAAACCCTAAAAAGGGAAAAACTAAGTTTGCACATAATAATTAATTAAAATAATTAATTATATGCACCTAAAGTTAGCTTAAGTGTAAAAGAGATAAAGGGAACTTAAATAATTAAACAAAGAATGTTTAATTAATCAAGTAAATACCCGAATACTCTAACACCCCCCCTTAAGCTAGACTTAGGGAGAAGCTAAAACCTAGAACAACTACTGAAAGCAATAAAGATGGGTCCCGGCAACAAGGCCTGATCAGGTACCCAAATACAATGAAATCTCTATGAACTGGAGAAATAGAGAAAACCACGTGGGAACAAAACTCTACTCCAAAAAGAGATGGAAAAAAATATCACTGAAGCATGAAGACCCTGCAAACTCTGTCAAAGAATAACTGCTGATCTGAAGAACATCCACTGAACTAGAACATGACCAGGTAGAGAAGACTGTAATCTGCATGAGTGCCCTCATATGACACTTCTCGAATCAGGAGGCAAACAAGGCAAAACAACTGAAATCGAAGATACAGATGGCATGAGAAACCAAAGCCTGAAGAGCTGATCAATCGAACCACAGAAGCATTAGAACCAACAGGATAAACCTCCCCATAATGCGGAAGTGGGAGAGGGACAGGAACACTGAAAAGGACAGCCAAAAACAACTGCATGACAAAGAACCAAGAACATCAAAGGTGTTGAGACACATCATCATGAGGCGAATGTTGTGGAAGGAACACTCACTTGACAAAGGAAGATGGCAAACAACAGGCAAACATCAACCCCCTCATGGCACTTGATCAATAGTGCATGTACAACAAGACACAAGCTATGCAAGATTCCAAGTAAACAATGCATGATGGAACTTTATCTCAGTGCATTTGCATAATTACAAGCTACAATGATAAGAAGACTGGAAATAGAAACGAGAATCAAAACAGAGACACCCTACTCAGAAAAGAGATCCCAGGACCTAAAACAACCACGATATCCACCAGAGTGCTGAAAAGCAAAAAACTGAATAAAATATGCATGGAGTAGAATCTAGAAAAAAAATCATATTTCTAGAAATTACACAGAACACGATTTTCGAAAATATAATTTTTTCGAAAAACGGAGGTCGGATGCTCATTCTACGTCTCCCGGAGTGCAAAAAAGAGACCTCATTTTGACTGTAAAAAACAATAGTCAAACAACAAAATTGGAAAAAATTACCAACACCATGAGTTCAGCCTCGGAACCAGCTTTCCGACGCCTATTCGTTCGCCAAAATCCGACTCCATATGCCCAAGATAGGGCCAAAAAACCAAAACCCCCCTGAAAAAACCAAAAAAGGGGGTATGGTTGCTTGTTGGTGGTCCGGTGGCCAGGGAGCGGAGCTCCGGTGGCGCACCGGTGGCAGCCGGGTGGCAGGGCGGCGAGCTGGGGCCGCAAGTAGGTGGGGGCCGTAGGCAGCGGCGGAAGGCGGCGGGCACAGGGAGATGCGGCAGCCGAGGAGATGAGCTGCGGGCAGTGGCCGGCGGGGAGAAGCGGCAGCCGGCGGGGAGAAGCGACCGACGGAAACGGAAGCCGGGGACTTGTAGCGGCCGACGAGGAGAAGCGGCGGCGGGGATCAGAGACTGGGCCGACAGCGATCGGAGAAACAGCAGCAGCGGCCGGAGGGGGCCGCAAGGGCCGGACTGACAAGTCTGACAGGCCTGTCAGTCCGGTACCCACACAAAATGTGCCAAAAAAAAAAAAAAAATCTTAAAAAGAAACAAACCCCTCCTTTTTTTTTTTCACCTTTTTTTTAAAAAAAAGAAAATTTCGGCCTGCATGCCGTAAAAAGGCAAAAAAAAAAAAAATTTTGAAATTGTTTTCTCGATCTGCATGCCAGGGCCGTACGACCTGGATCTGAGAAAAAAATTGCTCCCAGAGGCTCAGGAACCAAAATAGGTCAAATTTTATATGACCATAGGGGTTTTCGGGCCTTCTAAGCACAATGGTGAGGTCCGTTTAGGCCCAAAGTGCTCAGAAAAAAGCTCAAACCCTAGGTACATAAAAAATTCCTGAAACCCCAGATCTGCTTCCAAAGCCAAAAATCTCAAAACAAGAACAGGTAGCTGCAGATATGATGCTCTGATACCATATAGGAGTTGAGAAAATACAACACCACAAGAGCCTGAAGATCTTCTGCAAGCCGAATAACCTGTTACAAGGAGAAGCAATGAAGCAAAAATCTGAAGAACATACAAAACACAGAGAATATGCTCAAAAAGAGAGAGCTCAATATTCACAAAAATATGTAATGTGATTCTTACAATGAAAAGAAATAACTCAACCTTTAATAGGTCAAGAAACCCTAAAAAGGGAAAAAACTAAGTTTGCACATAATAATTAATTAAAATAATTAATTATATGCACCTAAAGTTAGCTTAAGTGTAAAAGAGATAAAGGGAACTGAAATAATTAAACAAAGAATGTTTAATTAATCAAGTAAATACCCGAATACTCTAACAGTTACCCTTCAAGATCAGGAAATTGGGGAAAGGAAGAAGAGCAAAAAGAAATAGGTCTTCAGAAAAAAGACTATTGGGTGAGCAGAGGAAGGCCACAGGGTGAATCTTCTAACTAGTAGAAGAAGTGTTGCTAGTGAGTCGGTTGTTATGACTGGTTTATTGTTTTTGTATAGATGTTTCTCATAGTAGAAATATGTTAGTATTTTTTGGTGAAGGGTAGGGGTTGAGAGTTATAATTAGTTGATAAGAGTTTATATGGCACACTGGTATGTAAGATCTTAGATGTTGGGATAGTTTGGTGGTGGTATGGCTATGCCTTTTATGTAATCAGTTTATGTAAATCCTTTTATTATAAATATAAATACGTTTATTGATAAAAATATATATATAAATAAATGTAAAAGCTAGTCTTGTTCTAAAATTAAAAAAAAATTATATTATTTTTTGAAAAGCTTATAAATGAACATATTTTTGTATGATTTAAAGATTAAAAAATCATAAATATTTATGTAAAATATAAATTTCAAAATCTTAAATTTATTCTTACAAAATAACAATAAATAAATGTCAAAAGTCTTAAATTCATAGAATAATTTTTTTATTATTATTAAAAATTAGTAATCATGATCTAAATTTAAAAATAATTATATTAGATTTTTATAAAAGATTATAAATTTCAAAAACTTAAAATGTGTTATATCTAAGAACTAAATCATAAAAAAAATGGCTCACAAGGAGTAGAAAATAAGTGAGGGGCTGCACAAAAAGCATCCAAAAGAAAAAATCTCATGTGAAAGATAGGAAGATTGCGATAGAGTCAAAACCCTAAACAATGGCAATGAGGATACCATAACCAAATCAGGAGAAAGTAGTTAGAAGGGAAATTTGGAAGAGGCAACATGCTCAGAATACGACCATAAAGATATGCAGACTATAGATCTTTTAGAGGAGACAAAGGTTGATATGAATCTTCTTGAAGATCTGGCGATATTCTATAGAACCATTGGGTCAAAGTTTGATTGAAAAATAATTAAGAATTGGATTCAATAAAGTTGGAACACGTAAGAAATAACTAAAATTCTTCCAAAGGTATTTTTGTGATTTCACAAATGACGAAGAAAGAGAAAAAGTTTTACAAGGTGGATTGTGGACAATAGACTGACACCCTATGTACATGCAAAAATGGTTTCCAAGTTTTGATCTAGAATCATTAGCTCCATATGACAAACCTATTGGGCTTAGATTTTATAATATACCTATTGAATATTGGTCAAATGGTAGTTAATCAGGAGAAAGTAGTTAGAAGGGAAATTTGGAAGAGGCAACATGCTCAGAATACGACCATAAAGATATGCAGACTATAGATCTTTTAGAGGAGACAAAGGTTGATATGAATCTTCTTTGAAGATCTGGCGATATTCTATAGAACCATTGGGTCAAAGTTTGATTGAAAAATAATTAAGAATTGGATTCAATAAAGTTGGAACACGTAAGAAATAACTAAAATTCTTCCAAAGGTATTTTTGTGATTTCACAAATGAGGAAGAAAGAGAAAAAGTTTTACAAGGTGGATTGTGGACAATAGACGGACACCCTATGTACATGCAAAAATGGTTTCCAAGTTTTGATCTAGAATCATTAGCTCCATATGACAAACCTATTGGGCTTAGATTCTATAATATACCTATTGAATATTGGTCAAATGGTAGTTTATAGAAGATTGGAAGGTCACTTGGAACCCTAATTGAGATTGATTCAGATTTGGTTAATAATGATGCATATATGTATGTAAGTATAAAAATTGAAGCGGTTAGGGTTGTCCCAAAATAAATCAAGCTTTGTGTGTACGAAATACATTGGTTCCAACAAGTTGAAATAGAGGAGGATTTTTTTTTTTGTTTAAGATGTAGGAAGAGAGATCAAAGGTAAGCTAATTGTAGAATAAAACCTAAAACTACAACAAAGTGGGTGCCCAAAGAAACATCTAAAAGGAAACAAGAAAAATAGAAAATAATAAGGAGCAAAGTAGAAAATAAGAAGCAAAAGGATAATCAAACAATGAATATATTAACCCCCACATAAAGCCAAAGGAACATCACTTAGGAACGAAGATCAGAGGAAGAGGAAAGGTATATTTAGGAGGAAGCACAACATGTCAATGGAAAAAAATGAACAGAAGGTGCTGGCAAGGAAGTTAAATCATTCAGAGGCAAAGGGTTGCACTAATAATGAATCAGAAGATGAATGGGAATTAGAAGGGGAGGAATGCAATGATGGGGAAATTGGCATCATGGACACCAAATGCATTAGTTAGTCAGCCAATATGTTACTAGGAAGAGCAAAAAAAGGAAGAGGTGGGAAATCTAACAAGGAAAAATGGGAAGACATGACAAAAGAAAAAGGAACAGTTAGTGTGACCAATTCTATGAAAATGACCAAGGGAGCAAAGTTCTCCCTTAGGGACCAATAAATATGCTAACGTGGAATGTCAGGGGCCTACCAACCCTTGACAAAAGTCATTTAGTCAAGTGCTATCTAGACAAAAGTATGGTTGATATTAATTAGGAGAATGGAAGTAAGTTCTTAAAAGTACTATAGAAAGTGGGATGGTCTCTTCCAAGATTCGAATGGTGCTTCAGGAGGACTGGGAATCCTATGGAACCCAAACACAGTTGATGTCAGATTAGTAGAAGCAAATTCTCAATGGATGACATGTCATAACAGGTGGCACAAGACAAACAAAGAATATTTTATTATTAATATATACGGTCCTACGCGGATGGAAGACAAGGCAGTGCTTTGGAGTTGCTTGAAAGAAAAGTTAGAAAGGATAGGTAACCTAGATTTTATAATTGGTGAGGATTTTAATGCAATTCTAAATACAAATGAAAAGAACGGTGGTATTACAAAACCAAATATCAAAAGTTCATGGAAGATAACGATTTAATTGACGTGGTACCAAAGAATGGGTAATATATGTGGACCAATAGGAGATTAGGGTTCACCAACATCTCCGAAAGACTGAACTGTTTTCATCTCGGACATTCCTAGATGAACAGTGACAAGATGTTCAAGACATAGATTCTTCCAATCACAATATCTGACCAATTCTTGGTACAAATAGAGTTGAACAGGAGTGAAAGACCCAACAATGAATATTTCAAATTTGAAAGCATGTGGTGGCATGACCGCTACTTTGAACTACTTGGAAGACCGGTGGAAGGAGAGCAATATTTATGAAGGTAAGCTCAATTTTTGTTTTATGAAAAGATTGTAATTTATTAAAAGTAAATTAAAAGTATGGAATAATGAGTCCTTAAAAAACATATTCAATGAAAAAGAAGTAATGGAAAGAAAATTGTCTGGCTTAAACAAAAATAATAATTAAACAAGGCATATTTAAGGAAGATAATCTAAAAGAAAAAGAATTAAAAGAAAAACTATCAGAAAACTTGGCAAGAGAGGAGATGTTCTAGATAGATGAGGCTAGAGAATCTCGAGTAGCGGTAGGAGATTCAAACACCAAATTATTCTTTGTGTCTATCGCGACAAAAAGAACAACAAACAAGATAGATGGGTTGAGTTACCTGATGGGAATTAATGATGCGACCAAGCGAGAATTAGCAAAGTGGCTTGATACAATACTTTCAAGAACTATTGGGCAGAGGAAGTAACAAAGGCACTAATATAGAGGGCAAGGCTTTGGATGTCATCCCCAAAATACTCATGACAAAAGATAACACATAGCTATCAAAGCCTTTTTCGTTAGAAGAGATAAAAGTTGCTACCTTTCAATTAAACCCGGACAAGGCTCCTAGGCCAAACGGTTTATTGGCCAAGTTTTTTCTAGAAGAGTTGGCATTTTATGGGGGAAGATATTCATAGATTGGCCGAGGACATAAGGAAAAATAAGAAAATTTTAAAAGATATGAACGATACAATCATTGTGCTCATCCCTAAGAAAGCTAGTTGTGAAACCATGGTAGATTACAGATCGATCTCTTTATGCAATACTATATATAAAATAATGACTAATGGCAATTAAATTGGTAATGCAAAGATTGATTGCACAAAAAAAAATGGCTTTACACCTGGACGTGAGATCTCAGACAATATTATATTGGCATTAGAGATAATACACACCATCAAGATAAATAAAATAAATGGAATGACCATAAAAGTTGATGTTTACAAGGCATACAATAATGTTGATTGGGAATTTTTATTAGAGGTGCTAAGTAGATTTGGACTTGATAACAACTAGATTGAGGTCATCCGATTATGCGTCTCATCATTGAGATACTCAATATTGGTCAGTGGCACCATTAATGGTTTCTTTGAGGCAACTAACTAGCTCAAACAAGGCAACCCTTTGTTGCCTTTCCTTTTTGTGCTCATGGCAGAAGTACTGAGTAGATAGATAAGGAAAAAGAGGGAGTAGTTGTTATGGAAAGGGGTGATCATAGACAAAGAGTTGGAACTAATAACCCACTTACAATTCACATATGACACAATTTTGTTTGGCGAGGCCTCAATAGGTGAAGCAAAGATTATAAAATCTACTTTGGATGAATATGAGGTTGTTTCAAGAGACGAATATGAGGATGTTTCAGGACAAAAGATGAACACATCCAAATTAGAGATACTCTTCATTAATACCAACAAGAGAACACGAAAACTTTTTTTTTATGTCTTAGGGTATAAAATATCATAACTACCATCAAAATACTTGGGAGCACCTTAATTTGCAGGAAGAAATAATTAACAAATGTCAAGCAAAAGTATTGGCCTGGACAAGTAGCTTTTGAAGCACACAAAATTCTTATGATAAAGTTGGTCCTCTTCGTTGTCCCTATTTATGTCATGTCCTATTTCAAATTTCCTTGCAAAGCTATTTATATTATTGAAAGCATCTTGAAAAAATTCACGTGGGAGGAGCCAACGAAGAGAAAAAGATCCCTCTAATCAATTGCGATATAGCGTGCCTAATTAAGGAGGATACTAGTGCTAGCCTCAAGAAGATGGAGCTACAAAACCTTGTGTTAGGGGCTAAGTTGATATAGAAAATGTACAAGCAACCCAACAAAGTGTGGTGCATAATAATGCAAAAGATATATTTAGATTCAAATGACCCGACCAAAATTCTTACTATGGATGAAATGGGTGGGGGTTATGAACTATGGATATTTATGTGAGAAAGTAGAAGCATTATCACTAATCATTTGACATGAAAAATTAGGGATAGAAGAAAGGCATTTTTGTGGAGACTCGTGGAATGGGGAAAATGTAATTGAAAACTTGATAGATAATAAATAATAAAGAATGGATTCATATAGTGGAAGGCAAAATGGGAATCTATGTAGCATATTACCTGATTATTGATGATAGTGATCCCGAGTGTGCAAAATGGAGACAAATCAAGGAATTCTTCCCCTCCACTCGAGGATGTTAGAGATATCCTAATCTAAGTCTTGAAAAATAGACAAGCAATATCATCAACATACGAGGATGAGGGCATTTAATGTGCCTCAAAATTTATGGAGTACAAGGTGAATTTGAGGCATGCGATCCATTGTAAAAATCTGAACAAAACTGATTAGCCCACCGCACAAAAGTGTGGCCCCACAAGTAGGGGTATTTCTATGGATTGTTTTACATGGATGTATTCTACTTGGAGGCTGATTCACAAACACGATAATCAATGTCATGATTAGGGATGAGGTGATTGTTGTTGCTTACAAGGTTAATGAAAATCTAAAAAAGAGGTTTATTTTTGGGGTGTTTGATGCAGAGGTAGTTGAAAGGAAGATGAAGGTGGACGAAGCTCCATCTCTGAATATGGTTTGGCTGATTTTGATATGAAACCCTTTGGTAACTATGTAGGTTTGTATGGAGATTTATTTTTTTGCCTCTCACCTTAGAGAATGAATGTATTGGCTGAAGGAATCATCACCTTAGCCCACTAGATGTACTAAGGTTTTTTTTCAAGTAATATGTGGGATCTACCCCCTAGGGTAGAAACTTACCACCCCCAAAAAATTTTAAAAAAAAAAATTCTAAACAAATATATATATATATATATATATAATGAAATTATGTATATTAATATAGATGTTAAAATCTTAAATTTACTCTTATAATAAGTTTCTAAATTCATATTAAAAAATTTCCTTGTTAAAAATATTGTAAAAAAAAAAACTAGTTATATTCAAAATATTCTAAATTAAAATGGATTTTTTGAATTTTTTTATAAAATGATATATATGAATATCAAATAATAATAATTCTAACTAGCATAGACATTATAAATATATATATTTAAAGTAATGTTGAGAGATATCAATTGGAACTATTTTCTTTATCTTAAAATTAATTTATTTAATTTAAGTTACATTTACTACATATAAAGACATTTAAATTTTATTATATTTACATTATTTTTCTTCCCCAATACAAATTTTTTATTATAATTTCTAAAATTTGATTATTTACATTTATTTTTTTACATTTAAATTTTAAACTTGTTATCATTATTTTAAAATATGTTTTGTTATACATTGCAACTATGAAATGGCAGACATATTTTTAAAAATATATTAAATTTTATTTATATGTATATAAATCTTATAATTTTGATGAGAGCATATCTTTGTTTTTTATGTGGTGTTATTGTGAGAATATTATGTTATATTAATTATGTCAAAGGCATTCCCTCTTTGAGATTGAACAACCTACTTTGTTAGATCAACGACTCAAGTAGTCTAGAGAGGATGCAAGATAATTATAAGAAACTTGACCTTTAAAATCAAATTTTACGTTAAAAACAAGTGTTTGTCCAAAAAGCAAAATGGAGACCAAAAGTCTAAGGAATGAATAAGGATCTATGGTTTTTTTCGCTTTTGATTGGCAACTTCCCAAATTCACGTGCTAAGAGACCATTTAGTTAGTAGCATATCTTAATGTATATTTTTTACCAACTAAAATTTTTAGAAGCAAGTTTTTATATAAATTGTAAATCAGATAATGACTCATATTTTGAATTCTATTTAAAATATATTAGAGGCAAGTTTCTATATAAATCGCAACTCTAATAATGGTTCATGTAAGACGTAACATGAAATTCTTCTACAAAATCTAATCTTATTCAGTGAGCTTGTCTTTGAGGAGATTTTGTAAGAAAAATCCAAAAGCCTTAATAACACAAATGTAAGGTACCCAAGTACTTGGAATGATAAATACATATAAAAAATATGATATGTATTAGTATAAATGATTGTACATGTTTTAAAAATTATTTTGAAATCAAAAAAAGATGAATGAATAAAGGAGTATATATCTGAAAGGATAAATGCATATTAAAAATATGATATTTATTAGTATAAAAGATTAAATATGTTTTAGAAGTGATGCTGAAATCAAGAAAGATGAATGAATGCAGGGGTATAATTCAAAGGATATACTCTGAGAAATTTTTCTTGACATGAAGAAGGTTGCTACCTTTTAAGTGTATAGAACTTCATTAACACATTTGACTACGTGACAATACTTTCCAAATCTTCTTAGTTGGCCCACACTAAAACTTCTTTCAATAACCTATATTTTCGTTGAACTGTGAGATTCTAATGGATTGTAAACATTTACCATTCTAAAAGTACATATATATTTTCAACATTCTTTGCATCCCTCCTTGATTTCCTTTTACTTGATTCCCTTATGGTTGAATTTATAATTTTATGAGATCTCTTTTTGCATTTAGTTTTTTTGAATTTTTTTATCTCATCATCAAATGTTGTGTGTTGATTAGTATTTGGGAAATTAGTTTTTTGTTGTTCACTATTATATGTAAGCAAACTCTATTAATATTCGTTATAGGACATCAAATCTATGCTTTTACCTATCCAAGTTAGTAGAATAAATTATTGTCATATATTTATGAAACTTAATCAATCTAAATACTATCTTATTGTTTTAAAAGTTTTTTGTGTCAAATTCTAATCTCAAAACTACCTATTATGTCTTGTTTCGATATCTTCTCTCTAATGAAAGAATCAATATCATTGTTCTCATCCAAAGGCAACTCTTTATTACATAGGTATTTAAAATAAATGTTTCTTCATCTATTATTATATTTTAGACTAGTCAAATGCCACTCAAAATCTATTAGACAAAAAGACATAAGTGAAAATAAACTTAGTTCCTAGTCTTATATATCATAGTTCGTTTCCCTTTTTTATATGTGAAACACCTTGAATTCAAATATTAGAGCATTGCCATTTTTATTTGTTTGCATCAAATTTATTTATTTACTGTTATAGTGGGTTAATTTTTTTGCAACAATTATATAGAGGGTTGGTGTTTTAAAGTTTTGGCTTTAGACTAGAATTGAAATGGTAGACCTCACTATTCATATACATTTTAGCTTTAGATACTCAAACTTGTAAAATTAAAATAGAAAGCCTCCCAACTCTTCTATTAACCTTGATTTAAGGTGAGTAATTAACACTAGTATCACAATTCAATACATGATAGAACCAAAATAAATTAACAATTTTTTTATAGCATTAAGTAGAGACTGAAATATATTTACTTTTAATTTTTAAACTACCTACAATATATGATATTATGAACAGTTGCATGGTGTCACATCCCATCCATTTAATTACTTGAATAATGCAATAAACTAGATTAAATTTTTTAAATGCAAATGAAAGATGAATTAATTATGATGTCATCATTTTCTCATTATGTTTTGACTATGGTTTTTGGATTGACCTATTAATGTGTGAATGAATTTGAATGAGTGTAGGTTTTGTCAAATATGGAAACATGGTCAAGGAGAGGAGTCTAGCCATTCGGTAAAGAATGGACATGACAGAAACTTATCGCACACACACCATGTAGTTTAATCTAGTAATTACATTTGAATGATATAATGGATGTTTTTTGAATGATTGATGATTGTTATTTAATTATTTTAATTAATATAAAAATTAAATTAAATTTGCATACCATGTTTATAACTATGTATTCACACTTGTATACCTTTGCTTTGATGATAGGAATATGTCAACTCTCTTGAACATGGATATTATTATTTTTATCACGTCGAAATGTCCATGCTTCATATCCACATAGTTGTACAAGTACTAATGTTTATATGATTATTAAGCCAATATAGTTGTGAAGACTGATTATTAGAAAAATTGAGCCAACATGGATGAGAGTCACAATGCCCCCCAACACTTTGCAACATTAAGAGATTGGAAGGGGTTGTTTGTATTGCTAGAGATTGGAAGGGGTGTACGTTAGCATGGAGTATACAGAGACTTGGATATGTTTCTCACAATTTACTGAACGAAGAAATTATCGGTGTTCATGGTCTATTGGAAGGGGATTTTGGACACCCAAGACAAGATTGGCCACCACGAGGCCATAATGAAGATTTATGAGATAATTAAGTCTATGAGGTTAAAATGACCATTTGATATTTTAAACATGGATAATAATGCCATTTGGAGTCATCAAACTCATGTAATGAGTCATTTTGTAATAAGTTGTCAAATTGCCATGTTGGGCAAATAATGTCAAAATGAGTAATGTAGTGGGGTTCAATGGGTAGAATAGGTTTTTAATGAGAATTTTAAGTTTCACAAGGTCTTGTGTGACCATATTAATGTAATAAAGTTGATTAGAAAGTGTCAAGATGCAAAAAGGTTAAAAATTTGTCAATTGACAACTAAAAGTGTCAATTTGACAATAAATTAAAATTGTACACACCCAAAAGTGGTTGTATGGGTGGTTAAGAGTTGGTTTTCGGTTTCTATGAAGGGAATAGGTTTAAATATGTTTGTAATGATCCAAAATTAAGAGGTTGAGGGTTGGATTTGCTTGGCATTGTAAGAGTTTGGGGTTTGGCAAGAAAAATGCAAGGTTTTCCTTGCAATTTTTGTCTAAAATCTGCATTTTATTGGTCTGAAACTCTTCTTATTTGCTTCATTTTTTTATTGGAAATGGATTTGGAAATTTAGAGGAGTGTTTGTACTATCATTTGATATTGTTATTGAAGGTTTTACATTCAAATCTGATACACTTCTATTTGTTGTCCTAAAATATGTTGTAGGTGATTGTTTTGGGGGAGTTTTGAGAGACACAATGCAAATGTGACCCGTTCCACTTTATGTGGTTGATGTTTCTTGTGTAATAGGTCATAAATAACGTATCTCTAACTTTACATGTGAAGGGAATAATGTGGAGATGAAGTGTTGATACCCTAGGGTAAGAGATTGAGTGAAGAAAATCATGAAAATGGAGGCATGAGTATAGCAAAAAAAGATTTACCTTAAGGAGGTAGTTTTTTTATGTGAAAAAGTGTTAGGGGATGGTAAATTCATGGTGAATACCAAGTTTCAAGATCTAGAAGTGAGTTTTGGGGTTTGCACAAGGAGGCCCTAGTTTTTTAGGCCTAAAAAGGGGGGTTCAGTATCTAACCTATCAAATGAGTGTCTTGTCTTGAAACCTAGAAAATATATTGTTTTAAAACATTTTTCAAGACTTTTTTGTTTTGTTTTGGTGTTGTGGTTGTACCATTTGTTGGTACTTGCTTTGGAAAAGAGGGCTAATTGGGCCTAGTTGGTGTGTAGCAGGGTGTTGGTCCGAGTATTTCGTTCAAAAGACCCATAGTTTATTTTCACACATGTTGTGTAACTTCCAAAAGGGTATCCATATATATAATTTTATTTTCAATTTTTTAGGGATTATTTTGAGTAAAGGTTAGATCACCCGCTGAACAGGGCTACTAGGGAATTGGCCTATTTGGGAACCCTGGGTAAGGGTTTGTGAGAAAACCAGTTGATAGGGTGAATGAAGCCTATTGGTTAAAGTGGAATAGGGTATTTAGATACCATAGGAAGTGTTGGAACAATTTGGTGAGGTTGAAAGATCTATTTGGGCATCTTGGTGAAGCCTTGTGAAGGAAGGTGAAACAAGAAGAGTTGAGTTTTCAAGAAGAAAGAGTGATGAGTTGCAATGTGATTGTGGGAGGGTACATGATGCTCTACATCAGATTTGAAGATCATTACTAATGTCATTGTGAAAGGGGGTGTTGAGGATTGGAAAATTGACAAGGTGGTGAAGATCGTTAGGAAGCATTTATTTTCCTTTGATAAATTCAAAATTTCTCATGTGTGACATTTGGGCAACATGGAGGCAGATGACCTATCAAAGCAACCTGTTGCATTAAAGTCAGAGTTAGAAGAGGAGATTTGGAAAGATTTCCATGCAGAAAAAGTTGGTTGATGGAGTGGTTGATTAGGAAGGTATATTGAGAGTAATGTTGGTATTTATTTTGTCTCGTTGGAATATTGCCACTGGTTCATGTTGGGAAGGGTGAGGGTAGTCTTGACTGCAATGCCTAAGTCGAGCATTTATTTAGCTTGCTTGGCAATTTAATTTATTTAATTTTTCATCGTTAAGGAGTAGTGGCTCTCTGTTGGAGATTTTTTAGCTTCAAACTCTGAAGACCATGGTGGTGTTTGGGGTCACAAGACTCCTGAGTAACTAAAGTGAGTGTTTAAGTTTGAGAAGGATGAGTTCATTCATTGGGTGTCCATAGTATTAGGGGATTCTTTTCTTGACACAGTTTTCAAATACCAGACTAATGCTAACATTGCCTCATTGTTTTTGGCATGGTGCCTAGAATTGTGCTCAAAGGATGATGCCTTCTAGATTGTGTTTGTAGTGTGTTAGGGAGAAGTGGTGCTTGGGTTTGGCATCTTTCACATCACTTGCTAGGATTGGGGAGGACTTCCTAGTGTTGGGAGGTGATTGGTTGCATGTGGGTGAAGTCATTCCTCCTTTGGGCCCTTTCTTCATCTAGGGTGTTGATCAAGAGAAGAAAATTTGTTGAGTGGCGACCTAGATTGGGCTAGGAGAAATAAAAAATCTATGATGTACTTAAGAGAATCAAGCTCAACATTTGGCATTGAAGGAGAAGTCACAAAGTGGAGATGTGAAACATGAAGGTCAGAAAAGGAAGAGGGGTTGTCCTCCAAGTTCAAAGAGTGATAAGTAGTTGAAGTCTAATGAAGAGGCGAGAGCTTCTTCTAGTAGAGGGAAGCGAGTGGTGGATAGTGATTCTTGTTCTTAGGTTGTGGATGCAGGTGGTGGAAGTGGTTGTGACTAGCGGGTGATGGTGATGTTGCAAGTGGAATCAGGTGGCTCCTTGGTAACAATTTTGTGTGTGTTGTGCTTCTGGTTGGCGTTGCAGCTAGCATGTTTGATGGGTACTTCGGACCTATGGCCTCTATGCTTTGTTCAATTTAATTTTGATGGTGGGTTTGTAAATTTTGTATTTTTTCTCTTGTTTCAAGGGTCAGGGGTGGTGTTGCAAGTGTGCATATGTGCAAGCTTGGGTTTTCGAGGTTTTTTAGAGTGGTGTTTTTCATCATAGCTACTTTTTTATGTGAGATTCATACTTTGATTATTAATAAAACAAATCCTTTACCTATAAAAAAAAATATTTATATAAAAATATTATACAATAATTATGATTAGATGTTATATGATTCTTAATGGAGGCACGTTGAATAAATTTATTAAAAGGATAATCTGTTAAGATTTGAAATCTAATATAATATTAGAAGCCTATTACTATAGATATAATATAATATTATATATTTTAAGAAAGTATAAACCACTAATGATAGCTTTTCAATGATTTATTACTTATGTGTTCTTTATATTTTACACATGAGATATGGCCAGACACACAGATAATTGTGACATCATTGAACTCTCTAGTATAGATACCAATAAAAGCATGCAAATCTCCTTTGTAAATAAATCAAAATGAATCACAACTGACGTGCAACATCTTGCATTAGTTGTGTTGAAAATTTGCAAAGAGATTATTTCTAAATAAAAAAAATGAATGTTAGACAACACCTCTTGTGGAAGAATTGGTTGTTGAAAAAGTTGAGGAAACACTGTCAATGGTCCATGATAGTTGCACTACATTAGAGGGTCTCTAAACTTTTATTAGAGAGCTATTCTATGATCATCATTATAGAAGTGGTGCAACTCCATCAATTACAAGGGCATATGACATGTGCTTGAAAAATATGTGATCACATACTTAAAAATTTTTATCACATAAACCACTTACATTCATCTATGTATAAAATCTAAAATAAATAAAGAACCTTTTATTTCACTACTGTGAGATCTAGATGCACCTATCCATTTATGTTCACTTTACAATAAATGAAGATGCTTCGTTTCCCAAGTTGTTGACATAATAAATTTAAATGATTCAATTCCCTATCTGTTAACTTTAATTTTGTGTTACTTACAAAATTGCATGATAATGTATAATACTTTTACATGTTATAATATATGTGTTATTTGTAATTCTATTAATTTAAATTACATTACATATGAATACAAAGGAGTTTTCCATGCCCCATGGTCTAATTTTGATGTGCTTGATCCTATAAAAAATAGGAACCATATATGTCATGACAAAATAGGTAGAAAAGCACATTTTAAAGTTCCTTTCTAGGTACAAAACCACATTGCAAATATTATTTCTATATTGAAAAATTGAAACTTAAGAAATTATAATATATAATTAAGGGTAAAAGTACAAACTTGTGTCATGTATTTTAGGCTAACTAAATACTTTTGATCGAACCGTTTCCTGTTGGAAAGCTTCAGACCATGGGGGTTTCGAACATAACCACATGGCATGGGTGTGCCCTCATGGTAACACTATTTCAGTCAGATAGGTTTTGGATGAAACGTTATCTGATCAAATGTTTCAAAAATAAATATTGAAAAAAAATGCTCATGCCTCACAACAAGAAAAATCTTTGTCTAAAGCTCTCCCACCACCTGTTCTCCAACAACAGCAAGAAGCTCTCCCAATACAATTATTCTTCAATGTCTACAACCTCTCGCTCCAAGTATGAATTTTTGTTTTGTTTTCTAGTATGCATTTTCTTTATTTTTAAAATATTTTTTGGGATATTTTTTACATTTCAGGGTTTTAAAAGCATTATTAGGATTTTTTTATTTTTTTTCTTCAATATGGTCCTCCAACAACAATGGCCATTTTCTCCTCATTTTTTGGACTTTTGATGATAATTGCAACTTTTTGTTTGTGATTTCTTTTAATTAGGCTTCTTAAATCATATATAGAAATTCAATCCCAACTTGGTAGATACTTGAAGGCATGTCTCTCCTCATGAAATGAAAACCTCTGGACAAGATTGCACTAGGGATCAAATGATAAATCCTTACACCACACCATCTTAAGGCAAAATATCACAAACAAGTGAATAAAATACAAAGATGGATTTTAACCAAATTGATGGCTCCACTACCTTATTCATACCAAATATACATAATAGAGAATACAAGAGAAAAAATGCATATATGCAGAGTGTGCACAAGTAGGACATTGCTAAGAAAGATGGTACTAACATATGCATCCACATGTAGAAGTTTTGTAAAGTATGCACAAGGCAAGCAAAAAAATTATTAACCATGTATAAGTGTGCACAAGAACAAGCATTAAATTTATCGTAGCATGGAGAAGAATGCACAACATGCTTAAATCTCGTAAATATTGAAATATAAAATGAAATAATAGTAAAAAACTAAATAAGAATAATGTATCACGTAGTGCAGGCACGTGATGACTATTTCAAACATTTAAATATCCAATAAGAGATTGTATGTACAAACATATTAATTGAATATACAAGTTGGTGCATGGTCATTATTGCATTATAAAACTATATGCTTGTGAAAAAAATGGTTTATTACATAGAACAAGAAAACTACAAATTCATGATTAATTTATTTAGTAATTACTATGTTTGTAATTTATCCTTTTGTGTACCATACATGTTTAATTAAATTATGGTTAGTTAGATGAGATCAATTTTTATGAAGATCTTGTACAAAAGTGATTGTGTAACCAAGATTCTATTGTTGAATGGTAGTTGGGTTGCTTATACTACCATTATTTAACAAGGATGGTTAGTTTCTTCTCTACTTTGTCATTGAACAAAATGTGCATGACTAGAAACATCAAAACTTCAATTTGGTGCTTCCCATGATAGCCTTCTATACCTACGAGAGAAAACTTTCTTTTGAGATATCTAACATCTCCAATATTGACTAAGCAATGGTGTTTGAAAAAAAAAATAGAGAAGTGGGACATAATTGAAATGCAACTTGTAGCCACCTAAAATTGTCCTAGCCCAATTAAATAGATTAATTATTTTATCCCAAGCATTCTATTAATTAAATATATTTTTATTTATTTAATTAATTCATTTATCATTTTCTAGTCTTTCCTCATTTAAATAAATATTTTTATCAATTTAAATTATCCTTTCCCTAAATTAAATAAATATTTTATTTATTTAATTATCCCCGCTCCCTCTACTAATTAAAAAAATCTTTATTTACTTAATTAATTCATTAGCTTTTTCCCTCCATGACACTTGATATTTATCTCTTAATTTTATCCTTAACTACCTCCTTCATATTTTATTATTTCCTCTACCTACCCTTCAATCCTAGTCGACCATTTACCCTTTCACCTCTTAATCCTATCTCTCCATTTTCTAAGATGTCTTCTATATAAGTGGATTTCTTCATCCTTATCAACCCTACCTAGCTAACTAACAAGCGAAATCAAACTTTCAAGTGATCAAGCAATCAAGCATCTACAAAACCACAATCCGTTCTTTGTTGAGCTCTTGTGCACAATACAAAATCTGAAAGCAATCAAATCAAGCAAGATCAATGGAGATAGGAAACAATAGAGATCAAACCCTACTAAGCATGTGAATGGTATAATCTTTCATGTTTTGTTGTGATTTTCATATTTTAGGTTCTTCATTGGTGTATGGTGCATTCTTAATTGTAGAACTAGGTTTTTATGTGGTTGGATCTTTATTGGTTTTACAATAGTTAATCATCTCATTTTCACTGTATACATTTTGGCACGCCCAGTGGGACCTTAGTCCCTTTTTCTAACATCATTTTGCACTTTAAGCTCTTTTGTTGAGTTGTAGATCAGATTTGCAATGATTTTAGGTTAAAATCGCATCTACGAAATCCTTCGTCACATTTGTGTTTTGTTTGAATTTGGTGTTTTTTGCAGGTTTAACTGAATTGTGTCTGCAACTTATCTTTCTCTGTATGTGATTGATCTTTTTGCATTTGCATATCCTTTTTCAGCGTCTGGGTTTTTCGAATCTAGTTTCATTTTTGCATTTTATTTTGCGTCTATGTCTAATGTTTTTGCATTTGTGTTCACTAGAGTTGCGTATTTGATCTTTTATATTGCATTTGTGGTAGTTCATGCCACGTATCTGATAATTATGATCACGTATGAGATCTATTTTGTCGTGTATTTGGTTTCCGTGATTTTGCAGGTTACACTTTTTTTGGTCAAAGTCTTTCCGTGTCTATGTCAGGTATAATTGTGTTTGTGTTTTGTTTCATTTGTTTTTGGTATTAGGGGTAGATTTTAAATTTTATTTTATTTTGTCCTAACCCCTTGTGGCCTAACAAAGTGGTGCAATTGTCTATATTGTCTTGTTGAAGGCCCCTTTTCACATTTCATTTTGTATTTTCTAAAATTAATCTAACAAGTGTGCTTGCAACTTGGGTTAATTGGGTAAGTGCACCAAGATGGTGAACAAAGAGTGGGGTATAAGTGACCACTTTTTTTCTTTTGAAAATAGGTAAACCTGAACTTCAAAGAGATATTTGAAGGTCATGCACTAAAAAATAGGAGTTGAGAAAAGAATAAGAATTGTAGTGCTCTGAATCTAGTTTGTAAACTACTAAAGTTTTTTAAAATTGGATAAGATTAAGAGGGTCAAACCTCTCGTGCATGAAAAATTGTTTCTGATTTTTTTGAAAAATATAACATAGTTGTTTTTGTGCGTTACACAAAATATATAGTTAGATTTACTAGTTTGTAAAACTCTTTGGTAGGATGATAGGTAAGAGTGAGATCTAGAAGTTATGTAAATTTTTTTGTAATTTTCCGTTAAGTTTTTTTTTTAATGATTTTTTGAAGTGACCACGTCCTGAAAATTTGATACCTATTCATGCGTTGGGCATAACTTGCATCAAAATAATCGAAAATGCAAACTTTTTTTTTTTGAAGTGTATAAAATCTAGTGTAGAACAATAATATATAATTTATTTTGAATTTGGTCAAGTATATCAAAAGTTATTAAAAAAATGGTAGACATATGTCTGTGAGGATTGTCAAGGCACTGGTAAAGAAAATTAAAGTTTACTATGCTAATGTTGTCCAAAAATAGAAAAAAATATATGGTCAGAAAACTGAGAAGATGTGTGAGATTATGGTGGTAATTTTAGAGATACCCACTTGATCGTTTGTAAAAATGTGTAAAGGGACAAAAATGGGGGGGAAATGTGCTTGCAAGCCTTAGGGTCATTTTCCAACCCTCTTACCAAGCCAAAACCCGCATGGGTTTTGAAAAACAAAAAGTACTATTCACAGTTCTTCATAACCCGCACGGGGCTTGAAAAACAAAAAGTACTAATCACAGTTCTACATAACCCGTACGGGTATGTAGAATTAAAACCATTATTTTGTGTTTCACAAAACCCGTACGGGTTATGAAGACATAATAATGTATGCTTGTAAACTTAGCATTTACTACACATATGTACAGATATACATATATAATATGTGTTTATGTATGCCTATATGCATATCTATAGTTATATATATAGAGAGAGATATATATGTATATATGTTTGTATGCATGCATGTCTTTCTTCCCCCATCACCGTATTTGTCTATTATGAGCCCTAATTATCCTCCTTGAGTTCTATCTCATCTCTCTCCCCCTCACACTTCTCTCTCTCTATCGAGTCTCTCGCCCTTTTCTCCTTCTCGTTCTCTCTCTACCTCATCTCTCTCTCTCTCTCTCTCTCTCTCTCTCTCTCTCTCTCTCTCTCTCTCTCTCTCTCTCTCTCCCAATCTCCCTCCCTCCCCCTCTCCTTATCCTACTCTCTCTCTCTCTCTCTCTCTCTCTCTCTCTCTCTCTCTCTCTCTCTCTCTCTCTCTCTCCTTTTTATAATCTCCTTCTCTCTCCCTCTCCCCCTCTCCTTTTCCTAATCTCCCTCTCTCTCCCTCTCCCCTCTCATTTTCCTAATCTCCCTCCACCTCTCTCTCTCTCTCTCTCTCTCTCTCTCTCTCTCTCTCTCTCTATCTTTTTCTCTCATTTTCCCAATCCCCCTCTCTCTCCCTCTCCTCCTCTCCTTTTCCCAATCTCTCTCTCTCTCTCTCTCTCTCTCTCTCTCTCTCTCTCTCTCTCTCTCTCTCTCTCTCTCTCTCTCTCTCTCTCTCTCCCTCCTTATCCTATTCTATCCCTCTCTTCCTACTCCCTACTCTCTCTCTCTCTCTACACTTCCTATTTGGTTCCTAGTTCTATATAACTCGTACGAGTTATGCAGAACTAAGGCCAAAACTTCTAGTTCTGCATAACCCACAAATTTCTAAAAAGTATAATGTTAATCAAAACTCGTACGGGTTTTGAGGAACTTTTGATTTTTTATTATAAAATATAATGTTCCTCAAAACCCATACGGGTTTTGAGGAACTTTTTGCTTTTTTAATTGTTTTTGGCTAGGCTTGGGGTTTTGAGGAACATTTTGCTTTTTTAATTGTTTTTGGTTAGGCTTGGTAACACCAAGCCTAGCATGTTTTTAAATTTCCAGAACATGCACGGGTTATGAAAAAAGATGTTTTTGTTTTGCATGTGGCCACTTTTCTGTTCACCATTTTGGTGCACTTACCCAATTATTGAAACTACTAATCATTTGCTTGCAGGGGTAATTTAGGTGTGTTCCTTTTTCCAGTTTAATTAGGGTCACATCATTTTCATTTGGGGAAAATTAACTTGTTTGAATTGTCTTGTTCTTTTGGCACACTGTGTTTAGATCCCCAAGGTGATAACAAAAGTATCATTTCCCCTCGCCTTCCATTGGACCTTGGGTGTAAGAGAAATTGTTATTATCTTATTTTTTAGGTAGAATGGCTTGCCTCCCGAGTAGCCCATAAGGCCAAGTGAGAGGGAATGACCCAAGTGGTACTTCTTCAACTCGCTATATAAATTAATTAGTTAGGCAAAATCCATGACTACTTGGTGAAATTGGGCTACCCGACATGTTACCTCAGTATCCATACTTATGTGAGATGCGTAAAAATCCTCTTACAAGGATTGGGATAGGCTCTTAAGTGAGTCATCGTCGCATGGTAGACACCAAGTTTCATTGGAGTTCCCCCACTATACACCTTAGATTAGAGGCCCTCCCTTATTTTTGTCTGAACATCGCGATAGCTTCAATGCAAGGGGATAGTTGGTTTTCTCCCCAAGATACTCACCACAAGGCTCCCATGAGATGAGACAATAATCCTTGGCTTAGCATAATCTACTTATAGATTTATGGGGAGAGGGTGATTCGGGTCATCCTTCCAATCCTGGAGGCCCCTAGTTGTCCTCTCACACAAAGACAAAATAGTGTATACACGCCTTAAGGTTTCCCTACATTTGAGTTGTTGGAGATTCCAAGTCGTGGGCTAAGGTTATTGCCATGAGACCTTGACCTTAGGCTAAGAAGTGTTTGAAGTGTTTTCAATTGTATTTAGACCCGTGGAAATTGGGTTGTTTCAGCTTATTGAACATACACATTGGACTCAATTTTTTGACAAAAACACCTTCAAACATTGTGTCTTCTTGTTTGTTGTGTCTTCTTGCCACAAAACAATCAACATTGAGATCTGGTCACTTTCAACATTTGCAAAATTTGAACAGAAAATAAAACTTCACTAGAGTCATGTCTATGTTGCTTTCTGACGTATACAACATATTTTGCCACGTCTGTGTATTTGTTTGATGCATTTCTAATTAAAATTGAAAATATTGCCAACAGTTAAAATCGCGTATTTGATCATTATTTTTGCGTCTATGCAGTATTCTAGCACATATCTGAGCAAAACTAAGATCTGCGTATCAACTATTAAAATGCGTATATGGACTCTAAAACTAGGTATTTATGGATTATTGGCACATTTGTGAACTCGTAGCGTGTTTGTGTTCTAAGATCAAAAGAGTTTCTAAGATTGCTTCCCTAAGGCTTCATTTTTAGGTCGACCATCACTTGTCTCGACTTTTCATACATTTTCAGACATCCATGCAATCTTCCATTCACACTTTTCCAACAAGAGTCAAAAGGTTATTTAGTAGTCCTATTCCTATCTTGCAAACACATTAAATCACATCACTAGGTGGTTCTCGCATCAGATCTATCATCTTGGATACCATTTAGTTATCTTTAGTTAAGGTCAACTTACCTCATTAAGAGTCTATCATCTCTTTGGAAGCCACACCTTGCTTTAGTTTATTACATTTGAGCTTACATTTTGGGACATTGCAAGACAACCCTAGATTCACTTTCCATTTCATAATCCTCTTGGTCTTCCATAGTCTCCACATTTCTTCTATCCTCCATTTTAGCCAAGGTTAGTTCATGGTTGAAACCCGTTCACAAAGGTCTACAAGAGAAGTCGAGGAAGCTTTTAGATCTCTCAACATGAGTGCCTATGAGTTTGAGGGAGATGAAATTTTCCACTCACGAGATTTTGAAAATCACAATAACCCACTAGAAATTGACAATGACAATAAAAATGAGTTCATTATTTCAACAAACATTCAAGATACTAAATCCGATGCACAATTTAATAAAATGATTAAGGAAACTATGAGAACAGATAATCAAAACCTTGTGCAAATGTTCATGCAAAGTGGTGTAAGATTACCCCATGACTTTGATGTGTCACAAATTATGGAAGATGACCCCAACCAAGTTAAGTGTTAATGATAGTGGTAATAGAAGAGAACATCTCGTGCCTGAGTCGCCCTCACCCTTGTTTCAAAAACCCAAAGATGCTCATGCCTATGCTAATTTTGTTAGACATACTCATGAACAACCTCGTGCTTGTCGTCTCCATAGGCAATGGTTTTTTCATGCTTGAAATCATAAATTTAAGCTAATTAGGAAATAGGGACGATCACAAATCCTTAACTAATCTAGCTAAAACCAAACACAAGGCAATAGAATAAATGAAAGAAATGAAAGATGTATGCTAATTAAACTCCCCATTCCACACTTGTGCTTCCATTGTTCTTATCCAAATTGTTGGCGTGGCTCTTAGGTATTGCACTGGGATTTCCTGCATAAGATGGAAATTATTTTGAAGAGTGTGATCTAGCTTGAATTGAGAAAATGATCTTGCTTATATAGATTCTCATGAGAAATGGGGAGGGATTTTGAACTCAAGTTCTAATTGGGAGTGAACTGCTTTAGATCGATCAGTTAACAGAGTTGATTGATTTGTTAACTTAGATTGACTTAGTAGTCAACTAAATAGATTGGATAGTGAACTAAATAGATTAGTCAGTTGACTGGATAGATTGGGGAGATGACTGATTTGATTAGGGAGATTACTGAATTGATTGATTAGTCAGAAAAGGTGATTTGGAGTGAAAAGGGGAGATTGGAGAGTTAACTGATTTGATGAACCAGATATGATTTTCAACATGTGTTGTAGGAGATTGAATTGAAATTCAATTTCATTTTAATTTGGACTTGAATTTTGATTTTCGAATGTTAAAATGCACATGAGATTAACTGAAATCATTTAAATTTAGATTTAGTGAAATGTTAATTTGGAGAAATTAAATTAAATGGAACTATTTGAAATCGACATTTGGGGAATTTCAAGAATAAGTTAATTAATTTAAATAATTTAAATGAAATTACTTAAACATTAGAAATAGAATTAATTAAATAATAAAGATTATTTAATTAAAGAATAAATTGTAATTAATTAAATAAATAATATTTAATTAATATTATAGAAAGGGGTTTGATGATGAATTTATTAATAGATAGAAATTAGATAATTAGTAAAAAATGAATAATGATGATTAGGTCAGTTGAGAAGAATTAATTAGCTTAATTTAATTAATAAGACGAATAATTAGTGCAATAATTGATGAGACATTTTTAGGTGTCTACATTTGCCCCTCTTTTACACAATGTCGAGACGACGTTGTTTCAAAGAAAATGAAAATTTGTTGCCCTAGTATGCCTCGGTGACGCTTATAGTGCAAATATGCCCCCTTGGAAAATGTGGTTGATTTTTTTTGAAATTGAGACCATTTTTTCGATACCATGTTAGTGACCAATCGTGTGATTTTGAGTCAGTTTGACTGGTCTACAAGTGCTTTGAAGTTCAGGGGGACCGCGGTCATCGAAGTGTAAAAACCCTAATTTTGAGCTACAAATAGTGATTAGTCTTTCTAATTAGTCCATTTGTATTCATTTGATTTTGTAGAGCTTTCAGTGCTTTTCAAGCTTTCCTGCAACTTCATAACGTCATGGTGGGTCATAGAGCGAGGTTGCATCTGTTTGATCGAGTCATGTCATATCATAGACCACCTGACACTAGAGGCATGGTAAGTTTTTTGAAAACTTTGCTCGTGTTTGCTTGCTTCTTTCAAAATTTTCCTGATGTTGTCAGAGCAAACAATATTAACTGATGCGCAATTTCCTATCGATATATGTGCAATTGTTTATATTTGTTTGCAGTTGCTTTTAATAATTCGCATTTGTACATATTTGATTCACAATTGTGTTTAACAATGCAAAATTGTTTTTATTAATTCACAATTCTGCGCATTTGACAAGTAAATGGTGTGCAATTGCTTTTAACGATGCGCAATTGCATTAAATAGTTCGCATTTGACTGTCCTTATTATATATGATGCACAATTGATGTTTTTGTGATTTTTCCAAAATGACAGTTGATTTTCTATCATGCGAATATAGTATCTGATATTTATATGTATTTCATCTTGTAGGCACATTACCATGTCCCAGTTGGTAGACAGACGAGGCTAGATGGTCTCGAGCGTCGTCATGAACTTCTTGATGAGGAGACTTCTTTGATTATACACTTGGTCTTGTATCACATAATGTACTTGCCAAAGGTTACGGTCAACAAGGCCATGATCACTGTTTTGGTCGAGCGGTGGCATTTTGAGACTTGTTCATTCCATTTACCTATTGGTGAGACGTCAGTCACACTAGAGGATGTGTGGCGCATTTTGCATATTCTTATTGCTAGCAGTAGAGTTACATTTGATCATGATGATGGTGTTGTTGGACTATGTGATTTGTTAGAGTGATTAGAGGAGGACTTACCTATATAGGGTCGATATGAGATCCCATGGGATGATTTGGATTATGATGACCTGACTGTTGTTATGTGCTCTATTATTGCTGGCCTACTGATTCCTGATAGACGGACACATGGTTTCCCTGTCAGATGGGGTAGTCATCCGAGATATGATCATTGATAGACGTGTTTTTGCTTGGGGTTCATGCTTATTAGCCACTTTATATCATCAGATGCATGGCATTGTATACTTGGAGCATAAATCTATTGGTTGCAGCATCACTTTTCTCCAGGTATGGGCTTGGGAGTATATGTCTATCTTTCAACCAATGATTCATGTAGATCTAGTTGATGAGTAGCCATATGCGTATAAATATATAGTTGGCATCAAACATGGGGGTTCGGGGAACACCCTATACTAGAGACATCAGATAGATATCTTGCATTACTTCTCTTGGAGACCGTATCTTGATTGTCATGGTTGAACCAATGATGCTCAGTATTTACCTTATTGCTGACAGCAATGATATCTCATTGGTCGAGATGTTGGTAGGCACAAGGTTGTCGATATCCATCTTCCTGGTTGGGTACTCCGTCAGTTTGGGGAGGTACAGGGTGTGCCAGATGTGACAACCTACTTCGCTCTAATTACTCGAGAGATTGAGGATTGGGGGGTTTGTGTACAACCTCATGTTGCTATAGCCAAGTTTGATTCACTTCGCCCTTTGCAGTGGGGTTGGTCAGTCGGGGTTGCAGATCCAGGTGTGACTCCTCAATATGATGCTTGGTGGGTTCAACACATACCAGTGTCATTGATGGATCCTACAGTTCCTATCACAATACAACATATTCATCTTGGTAAACCTCAGGGAGGGAGAGGGAGAGGGAGAGGTAGAGGGAGGGGTGGGGGTAGGCGGTATGGTGGAGGTTGAGATGGAGGTCAGATTGAGATGATCGCAATAACAGCGACAACAGAGGCAGAGCAAGAGGGTAGTGAGGAGGATGTAGACATCGGTGGAGACACTGAGTCTATGAGCAGATTTGATAGTGAGAGCGATGATTCTCTATCAGATTCATCTGACAGTGGAGGGAGTGATGGTGGGGATGGTGGTGGGCAAGACATTGAGATGCCCCAGGTAGGAGATTTGCCAGCCGCAGAGGGAGGTGGATTTGGAGACGAGGAGGGTAAGGATGAGCAGGTTTTGAGAGCTCGGATTAGGAGCTTGGAGGATCTAGTTGCCACTTTGAGACATCGACGGATGAATAATAGGGAGCACTTTCAACGATGATATAGTGTTGTGGTTGCAGAGAGGGATCATATTGCAGGAGATAGGGATAGGGCTATTGCTGATAGAGATCGACTCCAGAGAGAGCGAGATGATGCAGTGAGGAGGACTCAGTTGGTTCGAGATGCATACAACCAACATTTTTCTCCAGGTACAGATGTATAGACACATTCTGATGGGTTTTATTATGCTGCACAAGAGGCCTTGTATTATAGACAACTTTATCATGGGGTTATACTCGAGGTAGAAAGAGCTCCTAGTTTCAGTGAGTTTAGATGTTGATTAGGTTCTAGTAGGTCTACCTCCCGAAGGACTAGCAACGGGGGTGTTATGGGTCCACCTTAGACATCGTTGGGACATCCTGGGGTAGGATCCAACAGATAGGATCCTCCTGGCGATAGAGGTAGTGTTGGTTGAGACATTTATTTGATGATATTAGTCGAGCCATTGGGCCTTTTGTTGTATACCTTGACACATTATCATTTTTGAGTTATATGATATGTAGTTTTGGCAACGTTCTATATGCTTGTGTTCTATTGATGATGCATGTTTATGTTATGCAGACTAAATGATTCTATTTGTGTTGTGTGATGTAGCGCTTTATGATGTATGATTTTATGTGATGCAGTTTATGTGATCGTTTATATTTATGTGATGTATTTTTACGTGTGTGTGACTATCTATAATGATTGAAATACAAATATTAAAGTGATGAAATGAAATGTTACTAAGTGGGTGAATGAATGCAATTTAACATGATAATGCAATGAATATGAAGTTAAATGAATGATCTAACTAAGTGAATGAGCTATATTAATGCAATTAATGTTTTTTCAAATGTGCCAAAATATTACGTTATCTCTTTGACTCAGTTAGAATGGAAGAATTGTGAGTAAGATGAAATGATTGATGAGAGAGAGATAATGTAAGATGATGAAAAGATACGTTAAAAAATGAAGAATCAATTGTGTCAACTTGATATCAAGAATTGTTATGATATGATATGAATGATAGTGATGTGTACTCTTCTTTGTCTTTATTCATAGTGCAATACATTATCATCATTGAGCCTTATTATGTAACAATGAAGCTTAGTACACCGAGGTATAAGGAACCAAGAGGTAAAGATATCTCATTGCAAGAAACAAACACTTAGCAGACAAGGAATGAACCCTCCATTATGGGAATTATGCTAGGGATCAAGGTATGTGTGGCATTCATAGGTTGAATGCTCCTATCACAGACACCCAGTAGAGCAATTTCCCCAGAACTTCATTGGTTCACACCACAAACAATAAACAAAGAAAAGGATCATGCTCATCATAGCTCCTCTAATCACTTTTGGACATCCTTGAGTAGCATAAAAACATGATCTTCGCCAATTGATAAAAGATAAAAAACCAAATTAGACAAAACTCAACAATTAAACTGACTATGCCTTTGCTTTGATTTGTTTGATGTGATGGTTGATAATGTCTGGTTTCAGAAAGTTGCGGACCCCGTTTAAGACTGATCTGTCTGTTTTCGAGTTTATCCTCTTTTATTTAAGACAAGATAATGATCACTTTGATATGGATAGTTTGACAATTGATAAGACTTTATCAGATTGATTACAGATGTTGATAAGATAGTTATATCCTTTGTTTAACTTCGTGCGAAGTGTTTGTTGGATATTTGCTAGGGTATTTGTTTCTCACGAGACATTTTATTGCAAGTTTTGATTATTTTCGATTTTTAGTTCTTTTTTAAGAGCTTTTTTTATTTTTAGGGTTTTGTGGATCGATGTTTTTGGTTGATTTTTTTGATTTTTTGATTTTTAAGTTTTTTATGTTTTCTAATTGTTTTGGGTATTTGTTCAGGATCTTTTCTAATTTTTAGGATTTTTTTAGGACTTTTTCTGATTTTTAGGATTTTTTCAGTACTTTATCTAATTTTTAGGACTTTATCTGATTTTTAGGATTTTTTGCAAGACTTTTTCTGATTTAAGGATTTTTTCAAGACTTTTTCTAATTTTTAGGATTTTTTCAAGACTTTTTTTGATTTTTAGGATTTTTTCAGTTATGCCTCTAGTATGCAGACCTATTATGACATGATGATCTAGGTGATGCATATGCAGACAATAAATTTTGGATATGAGTTATGCTAATGCAAAATATGCAAATCTTATTTGAACAAGGATGCTTGTGTGCATCTTTCATTCTGAAATGCACTAATTGGATTAAAGGTGTATAAATATTTTAGAGATAGGAGTTCAATCTGTTCTCTAAAGACTTTAGACCATCCAACCTAACACACTATGAAACCAAGATTTATGAATGGAGGCATGGAAAACTTCTCCATCAATTCTTGAAACTTTGATCTTCTTTTGCCCATGTGTGTGCACTTAAGTTTATCCTTACCCTTATAACCATTACAGACCCTTGGAATCCTATGTGGCTAGTTATGTGAGTTGTTTTGACTTCAAAAGAAACTTCGATAAAGCCTTGCTGCCAACAAGATTTTAGGGCTCTGACGAGGTTATACATCGTAATCTCTCAAATATTGCTCCATTGCCAGCATGCCTCCATAGCCCTGATGGAGTTACTCGCATGTTCCCATAGTCAAGCTTTTATTGGACTTGTATGCATGATATTTTAGTTATATGTTTTTTGCTTTTTTTGCCATGATATTTTGATATTGATTTTGGCATAGCACTTTTTCCTTTTATTTTCTTGCCTTGACTAGTAAGTAATGAAACCTACTTGGGTATGACAATTACACCGACATTGAAGTAGAATTTTGGATTTTTCACTAGCCACATGACCAACTAGGTATCTATAATGACTTAGGGCATGTAATTAATGTGTGAGATATAGAAATTGATAGATGTTAGGTAACAAGCCTTAATAGTGAAAATTATACACAACCATGGAGAAAGCTTAATCACGAGGTGATGTTGAAGATAAATGACTAAAGACCTCGTAAAGACCTCATGAACAAGTATCTAGGAAATGAGACCACCTTCTCTCCTTTCAATGCAGATAGGTGAATGATTAGACAATCACCTTGTTTTATTGATGAAACTATATGCACAAGCAAAGATTATATGCTATGAAGATTGCAAATGCGATGCATTTAGGAAAGAAACTATATGAGATGCAATGCGTCAAGGAAAATGATATGCAAATGCGGAAAGTAAATGCTAAATTAACCCCGCCCTTGGATGTGATATCTCTTTAGGTGCATGTTGTTCATGGGATCTAAGAGTGGATCTCCCTCCATTTTTGTTAAATGATAAGCGCCATTTCCAATCACTTTTTTTATGACAAAAGGACCTAGCCAGTTGGATTCGAACTTTCTTGGTTTTTTGCATTCTATGAGGTTCATTTGATTCTCCTTAAAAGAATGATGTCCCCCACTTTGAAGCAACGTGGGTTTACTCTTTTGTTATAGCTTCATCTCATTTGGTTTTGATAGCCTTGCAAATGATTGAGAGCGCTTTGTCGTTTTTCATCCAATAATTCAAATTCTTGCAAACGGGCAACTTTGTAGTCTTCTTCTGATATGATGTGTTTGAGAGAGACTCTTAGTGATGGCAATTCTACCTCGATAGGTAAAATGACTTATGAACCGTATACTAAAGAGTAAGGTGTAGCACCGGTAGCTATGTAGGCAGCAATTCAGTAGGCCTAGAGAGTTGGATTTAGTTGAAGATGTCAGTCTCTTCTAGCGTCATTGACAACTTTCTTTAAAATTTTAAATATGGTTTTATTTGTTGCCTCTTCTTGCCTATTGTTTTGGGGATAATAAGGAGTTGCAAAACATTGTTAAATGTGGAATTGATCGCAAATTTCACTTACTTCTTGATTTTTAAAGGGTTGCCCATTGTCAGTAACAATGCACATGGGGACTCCATATCTATAGATGATATAATTCAAGATGAACTTAGCTATCTGTTTTCCTGATGTGTAGGTCATAGGGATTTCCTCGACCCATTTGGTAAAGTACTTAGTAGTTGTGAGTATGAACTTGTGTCTGTCAGAGGAGGTAGGGTTTATCTTCCCAACAAGATCCAGTCCCCATTGTGAGAACGACCATGGTGATGTAATCAGTTGAAGATCTTGAGCAGGTGCATGGATCAGGTCTCCATGTATTTGGCATTGTCTTCATCTTTGGATATACTTGTAAGCATCCTTTTCCATCGTTGGCCAATAGTACCTGGTTCTCAACAAAAAATTTCGCTAATGCAGGACCATAAGAGTGTGCCCTGCATATGCCATCATGAACTTCTTTCGTGGTGGTTTGTGCCTCCTCAATATTGAGGCATTGAAGTAAAGTGTCATCTAGGCCTTTTATGTACAAAGTATCAACAATGATTGTGTGTCTTACAACTTGATGGATAAGTGTCTTTCTTTGGTTGCGTGAGAGATTAGGAGACACATATTGATTATGAAGATGGACATATATGTCTTTGTACCAAGGAGATTTTGGTCCCACTATCATGCAAACATATTCAGAAGATGGAGTTTTATATGCTGGTACCGTGAATTGTTCCACTATGAACTTACAGTGAGTTCCATTGTTAGGCACATCCAAGAGAGAGCCTATTGTTGCCATAGCATCGGTCGCCTTGTTTTGTATTCTTGGGATTTGCTCAAATGTTATATTGGTGAAATGTTGCTTGTATTCTTCCACCAACTATTTGTAAGGTGTCATCTTCTCATCTTTTTTATTGTAATCATCATTAACTTGATTGATGATAAGTTGTGAGTCTCCATAGACTTGTAACTCCATGATTTTCTACTTTATCGCAGTACAAAGTCCTATTACGAGGGCTTCATATTCAACTTTATTGTTGCTACAAGAGAAGTTGATTTTGAATGATTTGGGAATGGAATCTCCCTGAGGAGTTATGAAGAGAATTCATGCTCGTGCTCCATGATTTGTATAGGACCCATCAAAATACAATTTCCAGTTTGTAGGTGTTGAAAGTGTGAACACTAATTCGTCTGGAAATTATACCACCATTGGATGACTGTTTTGTAGGGGTGATTCTGCTAATTGGTCTGCTATGATATGTCCCTTGATGGCCTTTATGTTGACATACTTTATGTTGAATTCACTTAGTATCATGACCCACTTGGTAAGTCTTCTGGTTAATGCTGCTCTATTCAACAAGTACTTGAGTGGATCAAAATGTACAATGAGGTGGACTTTATGACTCAACATATAGTGTCTTAGCTTTTGAGATGCAAAGATCACTGCGAGACATGCTCGTTCTATTGGTGTGTAGTTGAGTTCATATCCTATGAGTGTTCTACTAATGTAGTAGATATCTATTTCTTTTTCTTGCTCATCATGTTGTGTTATAAGCGTACCTAAGGAGGAATTTGTTGTTGATATGTACAAGAGTAATGGTTTCCCATGCATTGGTGTGGACAAAAGACATTCTTTTAGTGTTTGAAATGTCTCTTGGCATTGTTATGTCCATTTGAATGCGACACCTTTCTTCAAAAGATGTTGGAATGGTTCACACTTGTCTGCCAATTATACAATGAAGCGTCTTATGGATTGTAGTCTCCCTTGCAGACTTCTTAGTTGTTTAAGTGTGGTGGGTGACGACATGTCTAATATAGCTTTCACCTTTTTTGGATCTATTTCTATGTCACAATTTGATACAATGAACCCCAAGAGTTTACCAGATGTTACTCCAAACACACACTTTTTAGGATTGAGACGAACATTGTATTGCTCAAGTCTTTCAAATATTTTAGCTAAGACATCCAGATGATCATCCTTTGTTTTGGATTTAGCCAGTAAATCATCTACATAATCTTCCATGATTTTGTGTATCATGTCATGAAATAAGGTGGTCATTGCCCTCTGATAAGTAGCACCGACGTTCTTGAGGCCAAAAGGCATCACATTCCAGCAAATATGTTTCCCAAGGACAAGTGAAAGCTATTTTATGTTGATCTTTTGGTGCGATCTTGATTTGGTTATAACCAGAAAAAACCATCCATGAGTGACAATATTTCATGTCCAACTGTTAGATCCATGATCATGTCTATGTTAGGGAGTGGAAAATCATCCTTTGGGCAGGCCTTGTTGAGATCCCTGAAGTCGGCGCAGATTCTTATACCTCCAATGGGTTTGGTCATTGGTACCAAGTTTGAAATCCATTCTGCATAGTCTATGGGTCTAATGAAACCCACATCTAACAATTTTTGCAATTCAATTTTGACCAACCGAGCTATGTGAGGATGCAACTTCCTGAGTTTTTTCTTGTATGGTTTTACTCCTGAAAGTAATGGCAGATGATGCAAGACTAACTCGGGGTCTAACCTTGGCATATCGGAATAAGACCATGCAAAGTTGATTAGCCTTTGTGTGAAAAATTGAATGAATTTTTCTTTTTCCATTGGATTTAGAGATTTTGCCAAGTGTATCTTGTGTACTGTCTCAGCATCTCCAATATTGATCTCTTTAGTTTCTTCAACTAGTAATGCTGATTGTTCTTTGTCTATGGGAAGGTTGTCCAATATGTTGTGAACTATATGTTCTGCTTCATTTTCATCATTTGGATTGGAAGATGAGCTTTCTTCTCCAAAGTATGCAGTACTATCAAGATCTATGGCAAAGCCATCTTTATGATCATCATAAGGAAGTCCATCCCTTGCACCCAAGAATTCAACCATAGCTTCATCATTTTGAAACCAATCTAATTGTGGTTGTCCTTCTTGCCCCCACTCTAGGTGAGGATACATGAGACAAAGATCTCTTTCTTCAACATGAGAAGATGATGCCGAAATCATGTGGATTTTGTTGTCAAAAACATATTTGACTGGTGGTGGGTAGATTGGTATGTCTTTATATTCAATGTCATCATCCTTAATTGGTTGGTTGTCGTAAGCTCTAAATGTTGAAAATGTGTTGCAACTGTGTATAGATAGAAACTCATAATCATGCGAGTCAGTTATACTATCTCTATATGCTTCTCTATTTGATTCATATTCATCAGTTTCTTCAATTGGAGAAAGAGGATTATCAGTTGTATCGATGATGAATGGGAGAGTATCCTGACTAGCAGGATCTTCTTCTGTGATAGAGGCTTCATTAAGTGCTTGAATAAGAGATAGGGATAATATTGAATCACTATCTCTTGTTGGTGCTATCCTTGTTTCTATTGATGTACTACTCGGTGATGAGGGTGTGGAAGTATCTGATGCTAGTACAATTCCTATCTCCATCGCTGCATTGTTATGAGATCCTGGTGCAATTTCTGCTTCTGCCATTGCTGGCGTGACTCCTGTTTCTATCATTGCATTGACGTGTGATGTTGGTGTGAAGCCAATCATTGATGTGTTAGTTTGACTTGGTGACTTAGGATCTTCATTTTCATTTGTAAGTGGCATTGTTGTTGATTGAGATGTTATTTGTCTTCTCATTAGACCAGTATATCCTAATCCCCAATTTTTTGGATTCTTTGATGGTAATATGGGTTCTATTATACCTTGAGCATGTGCCCCAAAGCTTGTTGTTCCATCATAACCATGTTGATGTAACATCTTGAAGCCATTTCCATATTGCTCCAAAGGAAGTCTAACATTTGGATTGTCACTTTCTTCTTTGTATAACCAATTGTTGACATCTTCTTCTAAGTATTCTTCATTAAGCTCTCCCCATCTTATAAAGGAACAAGAGTCCGAGAACTGGACAATTTCTTTTCCTTTATTTTTATTGGATAGATTTGGTAATGCTCTCCCAAAAGATCTAGGAGACAATTGTCCTACTAACAATGTTCCGGAACAAGAATACTCGCCACACCCTTCATCCTTGATTTGGAGGGGTGGCGTTGTAGGTGTGCGAGATGATGATGCTGGTTTGTCAAAGATTTTTAGAGATTCCATTTGTATGGTGAGCAGAGCTGCTTGATTAATGGGGACTTCATTGTCTGTGCTTGCTCTTAAATAGTTGCAATGTTGGAAGGGATTTGGGTCACCATGTATTGTGATCTTGATGGTGTTATAAGGGAACTTAACACATTGGTGGAAAGTTGATGGCACTACTTACATGGCATTTATCCATGGGCAACCTAGTAGCATATAATATCCCAATTCTCGGTCTAGAACCTGAAATGTGAAATCTGTGGTAACAGGTTCTACTTGTACAGACAATGTTACTATACCCTAGGATGGACGTTCTTCATCATCATATGCTTTGATGTTGATTATCTTGGTAGGATCAATATGATGTTGTGAGTATCCCAAATCCTTGATCAAATTTAGAGTGCATATGTTGAGTCTCGCTCCACCATCTATTAGCACTCTTATGACTTTCTTTTTATGAACAAAAACTTATAGGTGAAGGGGATCATTATGCATGGGCATGTTTGTTGGTGCATCCTGTTCTATGAATGCTACCATGGAAGATGCCAAATTTCCCACCATAGTTTGGAATGCATTTTCATCTATATCCTAGGCAACAACAGATTCTTGTAGTGCCTTATCTAAGATTACCCTGTGAGCTTGTGAGATGCGAAGCAATTCAAATAATGACATTTGAGCTAGGATCTTTCTTAGTTGGTCAACCACATTGTAGTTTCTTGTTGGTGGAGAAGTGTTAGTTGGGACACCTTGCAACGTGACCTTTGATCTGCGGGTGATAACTGCATAATCTTGGTTCCTTGGATTCACTGGAATTGTGGCTACTATTGCATCTCCTAAATTAATATCATTGATTGTATAATCATATGCTACATTGGTGTAGTTTGCAGTATTATATTGTGCATTTGAACTAGAAGCTTTCCCTTTATCATGCTTAACAAAAGGGTCTTTGAATATGGTGTGGTTTGTATTAGTCAAGATCTCTTATTGGCATCCGAAGTGATATCTCCTTGATCAACAAGGTCTTGTATCAGGTTCTTGGGTTTGTAACAACTTGTTGTTTTGTGGCCCTTTGAGCGGTGATATTCATAGAAATCATTGTCGTTCCACCAAGCAGGCTTGAATGGACTAGGTTCATAAGGTTGAGCCTTTGGCAAAGTTATGGCATTACTTTGTATTAACTTCTTGAGAGCTGGCTCTATCAGTTCCCCCAATGGTGTGAAATTTCTTTTTGGTGCATTGATCCTTGGGTGTCTTGGATTGCTTGATTGAGATGTATTGGCATTAGCATTGTTGTTTTGAGTTTGGTTCCTATTGAAACAATCAATTGGTCCTTGAAGTGATACCACTGGTTGAGCTCTATTAACAACACGGGCATCTACAATCTCATCATTTGTAACATTCTTGTTTTTAGACCAAAACTTTGGCTTTTCATTGCTTACATTTATGGCTGGTCCATTATCCTTGTGATGTTTCAAAATTCCTTGTTCTAACGAGCCTTTTTCACACTTTATGCCCTTTTCTATGATTTCCTTGAAAGTGTCTATATATTGCATTTGCAATAGATATTTGATTTGGGGAACAAGGTTCTCAGTAAAAATGTCTATTTGCTCAACCTTGGGAATGCGATTGAGACACCTACAATATAAAGCTCTCCATCTTTGCAAGAATGTAGAAAATGCTTCACCTTCCTTTTGTTTGGTGGCACACAGATACATTAGGGTAATTGGATTGTCTATGTTGAATAATTTTTTTGTGATGAATAGCTCAACCAACTCACCCCATGAAGCTATCCTTGGTGGTAGATGTGAAAACCATTCTAACGTGGTCCCTCCAAGACTTTTGGTGAATAGGCGCATCAAGTATGTGTCTTAATGGGGCACTTCTATACATGCTGTGAATAATTCTCTGACATGATCCCAGAGATCACCTTTCCCTCTATACTTGTCAAATCTCAGTCTCAAAATGCGACGGGAAGGGTATCATGCATAAAGTCATCAAAAGGATAAGGATGAAGATCCTCCATAGTATAGCTCTTCTTGTCATTAACTATTTGCATGCTGGTCATATGCTTTTGTAGATTCTCTACTTGTTGAGCCAAGATCTCTGTTTGGGTCAAAGGTGTACTGACCCTATAAGCATTTTTCACAAATGGAATAGTGTTTGAGTATCTCGGAACTTGTTAAAATGTTGACTGACCATATAATTGTGTGCCTTGAATTCCACTTGGTGGTGTGAAACATGTAAATTGCGTGTTGACACTTGGCTGACTTGAGCTATTCATTCCTGTTGACCCTTGGTTCACATTTTGACCGTTGTATGTGATTCCAATGGCAATTGATACTGTAGGTTGAGATGTACTTGCATAAATAGTGTTTTGAGCCATGGTTGTTGTAGCTTGGGCTGAAGTATTCAACATGCTTAACATTGTAACACCTGGTGTGGTTTGAGATGTGAGACTAGTGCTTGAAGATGCCATTGTTGATTGAGCTGAAGTTGTTGCAGCTTGAGTTTGGGGCGCACTAGGTGCTTGAGTCTCATTTTGATCAATATTACCCCTGGTGGCAAGATTGTCGTAATGTCAACATCTGGAGGCAACTTGAGCCCGTTTTGAACTAAAAGTGTGAGATTGATCTCTATCATTATTGATGAGTGCATTCAAAACCATAAGAAGCATTGGATATTGTTGGGATGCCTCCAATTCCTCTTGTGTTAGATTACGTTAAATTTCATCTATGGAAGGCATCCTGTTGCTGTTTGTTGGTAACATTGCAGGTCTTCTACCTTGTGATTGTTGATTCGTAGATAAACTCATATTCCCAGTGGGATTGACCAAGGGGTCGTTGTTTGGATCCATCTTAGATTTTTGTGATCTTGTTAATGGCAACAATGTATCTCCAAACTGATATTGACTCTCTATGACTCACTATGACCCTTTAAAATGCAAAGGGTATATTAAGATGGATGCAAGACTTATGCAAACGACTGACTATGTATGTATGCAATATATGAAGACGCTCTACTAAGGTTTCTAATGGGGGATTGGACTATCTGCCATAAGTTTTTCGAAAAATCGTCGAAATTCTTCTTGTTCTCTTTGTTCCTTGATTTTTTTTGCTAGTTTTGCATCAAGGCGGACATATTTTCATATTTCATTATCTATGATAGCTTCGACTTCCTCATATTGGGGAAGATCAATTCTTACTTCTCAAGCAAGATTATCCAAACCATCAATTATTTCTAATTGATCATTGTTTGATCCAAGATTGGGTTGTTCGAATGGAAATTCATCGTCTCCTTTTAGACCCATGCAAAGGATATGTTCTTAAGACTTCTATTGAGTGATGAACCAAAATGCGGGCTATGCAAGGGTTGACTTTACACTAAGATTATAGATGTGGAATCTAATGTACCCTATCATGATATGCAAGACCAAGGTGGATTCTAAGATGGACTTAGATGATAATAATGCAATGATTAAACGAATGGAATCTTTGACAAAGACTAAAGCTATTTCTACGTGAAGTGAGGACTTGTGCAAGGACTTTGTGTAATATGAGGACACTAAAGAAACCATGTATGGACTAAATGCCTAGGACCTAAGATCACTGAAAGTACAACTTTTTCCATTTCTTGAATGTTGTAATGTTTGATTTTGATTTTGATGTTGATGTTGATGTTGATACTTGAAGCTTTCCTTGAGTTTTGAGATTCTTGTTGATGTTTTTGACAAAACTTGGTTGGTATTCAACTTTGTAATGTTTGAACATGTAGCAAAGACACATCAACAAAGTAATAAAAACACATTGACATAACCAAAAGAGAGCACTGTTTAAAGGATTTTTTTCAAACCCTTGTGGATGTTGGAATCTTTTTCAAGACCTCATTTTGTTTTCGATAAATTTTGGCCATTTTGATCATACAACAGTCAGACTCTACTAAGGTCAAAAGGTCACAAATAGTACCACAACCCACATCTTGATACTCTGTAAGCTCAAATAACCCTATCACACCCTAGGGTGCGCCCATTTTTTTTGACCTTGTCTGGAAATTAAACCAAAGAGGATCGCTCCTCAATTGCTTCGTTATCTTGGGAGATATATGATGAGTGTCTTGGGTGCAGATTCTTCCCCACCCATGCACCGTGATACTATAAGTGTTTGGTTACTGACTTGAATTGGTCTCTAATTTCTAAAGATGTTAGTCAGGGTTTCGTTCAGGTGGTCATAATCAATAGCGTGTTATGCTTCGTTAAGGAGGTCTCCCAGTCTGAAGAGGTTACGATCTACAAATTTTCTTGTACCATATAGGCACTGAGGGAGGCATAATACCGTCATGACAACATGTATTACCTGTTGCTTACAATTTTCATTGCAAACACATTTATTTTATAGTGGCTTGAATTACTTCACTTTAGTCGTTGCCACTCAGGTCGTTCCCTCTCACTTAGCCTTATGGGCTACTCAGGAGATAGGCCTTCTAAAGGTTTTATCCGAAAGCAAAATAGATAGAATGCATGAAAAAGGTGGGTTTGGCTTTTTGGTCACCTAGTTAAGGGGAGAGTATATGCCTACCACCTTGAAAACACAGAAACAAAAAGTTATTTTTAAACCTTCATCGCAAAATTGTCTATACTACTTGGAGATGTTGCTCCAAAAGACATGATGTTCATTTTATCCGATATTGCAATAATGAGAAATAAAAAGTAGATTGTTTATTTTGCTATTTTTAGCACCAAATGAAAGTCTGTCTAAGCTACGCCTATAAGAAAATCAAAAAGTTGTTAGCACATGGTGGGCTTTCCAGCCTAATTCTTCCTCTTAGTTACAACTTTGACCTCTCTGTTTGCAAGAACAAAGCTAATTATTGACAGGAAACCCAAAGAAAATAGGATAGAAATATTTTGACATTTCCTAGCAATTGCGAATTAACTACTAAGAAAATGCGAACTAATATGCTGGCAAATGCGAATTACTGACTAGGCAATTGCGAATTTCTGACTAGGCAATTGCGAATTACTCACTGAACTTGAAAAATTAATTTAGACAGAAGAGAGAGGTCAACCTGCAAGTAAATCACTCCAAATGACGTGGGCCATTACTTCAATGTCGTCATAGAAGTCAATTTTGGCAAGGAATTGATGTATAGTTTTGTGGTATTGGGCTATGGCTTCTTCTTCTTCTAGTTCTTGAAGTCTCCTTTCTGCTTTCAAAAGGTGTTGATAATTTCTCTGCCATATTCTATGCTCTCTTCTCTTCCTAACACCTAAAATTTTGAAAATTAGCCTTCCTGCTATGGGGTTAGAGACATTTCAATGCACAAAAACAAAATTTTCAGAATTGAAAGATTTTTCTGGGTTAATCTAGCAAATGCAAATAAAGCCAAGACGATAATTAAAATTGAAATTTTGGATTCTCCCTATAATTGCACATTAGTTAAAGCAATTGCGAATCAGAATGATAGCAATTGTGCATCAAAATGATAGCAATTGCACATTAATAATGGCAATTGCGAATAACTGTCAATACAAGTGTGCACTCCATTTTTCCTGTCCCGCACAACACTTGCAAATCACAAAAATAAAAAAAGACACATCAGTAGTTGTAAATTCGCATCGGGTTCACCATTGTTTTCATGCTTGAAATCATAAAATTAAGTTAATTAGGAAATAAGGACGATCACATATCCTTAACTAATCTAGCTAAAATCAAACATAAGGCAATAGAATAAATGAAAGAAACGAAAGATGTATGCTAATTAAACTCCCTATTCCACATTTGTGCTTCCATTGTTCTTCTCCAAATTGCTTGCGTGGCTCTTAGGTATTGCATTGGGATTTCCTACATAAGATGACAATTATTTTGAAGAGTGTGATCTAGCTTGAATTGAAAAAATGATATTGTTTATATAGATTTTCGTGAGAGACGGGGAGAGATTTTGAACTCAAGTTCTGATTGGGAGTGAACTGATTTAGATTGATCAGTTAACAGAGTTGATTGGTTTGTTAACTTAGATTGATTGGATAGTGAACTAAATAGATTGGATAGTGAACTAAATAGACTGGATAGTGAATTGAATAGATTAGTCAGTTGATTGGATAGATTGGGGAGATGTCTGAATTAATTAAATAATAAGATTATTAAATTAAGGAATACATTATAATTAATTAAACAAATAATATTTAATTAATATTCGAGAAAAGGATTTGATGATGAATTGATTAATAGATAGAAATTAGATAATTAGTAAGAAAAATGAATAATGATGATTAGGTCAGTTGAGAAGAATTAATTAGATAAATTATAATTAATTAAATAAATAATATTTAATTAATATTCGAGAAAGGGATTTGATGATGAATTGATTAATAGATAGAAATTAGATAATTAGTAAGAAAAATGAATAATGATGATTAGGTCAGTTGAGAAGAATTAATTAGCTTAATTAAATAATTAAATAATTATTTAATTAATAAGATGAATAATTAGCAATGATTGATGAGACATTTTTAGGTGTCTACAGAAGGAACACCAATACATACACTCACACCCAAGGAAACATTCAAGATCATGATACTAGAAGACCCTATGTTAGGTTTGGGCGCAATACTCAAGATCATACTTATAATACCTCTCATCCTCATGGTCATGAGATGTGCATTCGTCCTAGGCCTAGTGCTCCTCATTGTAATACCATACCATGTGGCCCTTACACTAGCTACAATTGTGTTCCTCCTCCATATGAGCATATCTATGACCAATATCATCTCTACATGCATTACATCCCTCTTCCTCCACTCGGTGGCTTAAATATGGGAATATGTCAAAGAGAGAAAACACCACCTAGTAATGACTTGCAACAACAAATCAAGGATTTGCAAAAACAAATGGTAGATATGCACGCACCAATAAAGAACTACACAATGAAAGACATATTTCCTTATCCATTTGATAAAAGCATACTAATGCCTCATTTTCCTCCTCATTTCGTGACACCAAAGTTTGACAAGTATAGAGGAAAGGGAGATCCCAAGGCACATATTAGAGAGTTTTTCACGACTTGCATAGAAGTGGCAAGAGAGGAATCCTATTTGATGAGATTATTTTCACAAAGTATAGATATGCATGCACCAACAAAGAACTACACAATGAAAGACATATTTCCTTATCCATTTGATAAAAGCATACTAATGCCTCATTTTCCTCCTCATTTCGTGACACCAAAGTTTGACAAGTAGAGAGGAAAGGGAGATCCCAAGGCACATATTAGAGAGTTTTTCATGACTTGCATAGAAGTGGCAAGAGAGGAATCCTATTTGATGAGATTATTTTCACAAAGTTTAGGTGGACAAGCCATGGAATAATTTTTACAACTTCCATTTGGGATCAAGTCATGAGGTGAACTAGAAGAAGCTTTTATACAACACTTCTCATACAACATTGAAACATATGTATCAGTGACTAACTTATGTAATACCAAATAGAAAAATGGGGAATCCTTTGGCATCATTCTTACAACAATGGTGAAGTTTAGCTAGTCGATTCTCTTGTTTAATTCCACAAAAATAAATGGTTGAAATGTTCACTCAAAATATGATTAAGAACATTGGATATGAACTTAGAAAAGCTTGTTTATCTACTTTCAAAGATCTAATTGAAAAAGACCTAACACTTGAAAAAGTCCTCATTGAGCAAGGTACCATCAAACTATTCAAGAACAATAAAGATGATTCTAATGGGAAAGATAAATCCAACTTTTGAAACAAAAATCAAGAATACCATCAATGATAGGGTAGTAGATGCAAATGTGCTAAAACAAAAGATAACTTTCCCTGATGCAAGTTCATCTAATTCCATTAATCAATTAAACACTCAAACGCCATCAAGACCTCCAAAAATACACTTCATTGGGAGAACTAGGAGAAGGGTACCAGTAGTGGACATAACTAACTTCATGCAGATAGAACTCTCAAACTGTACGTCGGATTTCAATTTTTTTTTTGGTTGTCTCCGTATATGACTTAACTACTTATAACTATTGATCCGGTTTCTGGGTAGTGACGATGCACGCTGTGGAAATCGTTATGTGCTGAATGGTCAAAAAGTGGTCATTTCAAAGTGCCTACCCATACAAAAACTCCTTTGCACCAATAGTGGATTGTCAACCCACCAAAACATAATAAAAAAAAAAAAACCAAAAAAAAACATATTAAAAATGCTTTTATAAAATAAAAAACTTATAATTTCAACCCATTATAAACATGGGCCCGCATACATTTGTCGCGTTAATGTTAGGGTTGTGTGGCCAAGGAATCCGTGACACACACGTTTGGGAACACGTTGGCGCAGTTAAAAAACATCCGTCGAGCCCTAAAACCTTAACTATTTCTCCTTAAAAAGTATCCGTCGAGCCATTTTAGGGATTTTTTCGCCCGCCTGCGTTGGCTCTCATTTCGAAACCTTCCGCTCACATTTTCTCCACTGCGAACCACCAGGTAACGGTCGCGCATCATTCAGCCTTCAATTTTCATGTTCAATGATGGATTTATGCCCCTTCCTGCTGCACGTTCGGTGATTTTTTTCATCATTTCTGTTGAGGGTTTCATTGTAATGATTTTTTTCTTTTCATACACATTTTATGCACATACATACGTACACTCCTGATGCATTTCTGTTAATCATTTTCATGATCAATGACGGATTTCTAATTTATTGATAAATGATGCATTTCTGGTATCATTTTCACGTTTTCTATCACATTATAATGCATAAATCATTATAGAAAATGCCAAAATGTTGGATTCATGTCTTATTTTATTCGGAACCCTTTCATTTTTTATCATGATAATTTAATGTCATTTCTGCTATGTCGTCGAGGGTTTTGTTTCAAATCACTCTGCCATTTTATATTGTGATTACAACCATAATCATTACAGTTATTGTGAAAATGGAAGATTAATGTATGTTTTTTTTGGGAATCCTTTCATTTTTTCCATGATAATTTAATGTGATTACTGCTATGTCCTCGAGGGTTTCATTTCAAATCTATCTGTCATTTTATAATGTGATTACAGCCATAATCATTACGCAGCTTGCTAAAATGTTAGATTAAGTATGATTTTATTCGGAACCATTTCGTATTTTTCATAATATTTAAATGTGACTACTACTATGTCGTAGATGGTTTCATTTCAAATCTCTCTGTCATTTTATAATATGATTACAGCCATAATCATTATACAAAATGCGAAGATATTAGATTACTGTCTGATTTAATTTGGAACCCTTGCATTTTTTATCATGATAATTAAATGTGATTACTGCTATGTTGTCGAGGGTTTTCATTTCAAATCTGTCATTTTATAATGTGATTACAACCATAACCATTTCAAATCTTCGGAGTAAAGAATACCAAAACATACATACGAAGACACATTTATCCATATACTGATCTGTTTATATATAAACCGACATAAATATATATATATATATATATGTGTGTGTGTGTGTGTGTGTCAGACAGCATAAATTTCAGATGAGGATCTATATAGGCATTTATTTCTTTTCATACAAATCCATATGCATGCCTATCTACATAATGCATATACATACATATATACATAATGCATATAAATACATACATACATAATAATGTATATATACACATATATACATAATAATTAATAAATCATGCATATATATACATACATACATAATAATGCATATACATACATACACACCTTATGAATATACATACGTACATACCGGATGCAGTAACATACACACCTTTCATTTGTTATCATGATAATTTAATGTGATTACTGCTATGTTGTTGAGGGTTTCATTTCAAATCTCTCTGTCACTTTACAATCTCTGGAGTAAAGAATACCACAATATACATATGAACACAGATGTATCCATGTGTATGCATTTGAATGCATAACCATACACATGCACATGTATGTATGAATATACATATGCATACATATGTATGTATATGCATATGCATGCATATACTGAATTCAACAAATAAAAAACATTGAAGCCAGCATATAAATCAGACATAAAACACGTAACCAAACTGAATTGATTAAGCCATCATATAAATCAGAATATAAGGACACAATTTATGAAGCCACAGTTCAAATCATACATTAATTGCAGATGCAGTATGAAATGACCGAGTGTTTCCCACTACTGGTACCCTTCCCCTAATTGAAACCGCCTCACACTTGAAATGTTATTTCGAGTGCAAAAATCTAAGTACCCCTAAAACCCCGACATTTTCAGATTTCGATTGAAGCAGCAGCTGTAGTAAATTGGTTTTGTTTCGTGTCGTTTGAATTTTTTTTGTTGTAGTAGGGTTTTGTAAAATTTTCCTGTAAGCTCTACCCATTTTTATCCATTGGCATCGTCAACAGCAAGACCCTATTTGTGCAGAAGCTTGAGGTAAGTCGCTTGCCATGGTTTCAGTGAGTTTTATTTTATGGAATCTGTATACGGCCGGATCATTTTTTTTGTTGTGTTTTATATTATCGTGAAACAGTTCTGTTGTTATTGTTAAATAAAGGCATTGGTTCTTCAGAAAGTTGTCTCACGCTGGGAATAATGACTTTAGGTAGTTGAAACAATCCTTGCCCCATGCCAGAAAGCAAACTCTATCTTGCAATCAATATTTCCCTTTAAAAGGCTGCAAAAAACTCGAATAGAGTAGCTCTAAAACCCTGATATTGTCGTTTGGTTTTGGTTTTGTTTCATTTAAGAAAATTTGTTGTGGTGGGGTTTTGTAAATTTCTCCTGCGAACTCTATCCATTTTTTCTCATCGGTATCGTTGATAGCATGACACAATTTTTTATATCATCAATAGTGATGTCATACTGCGTATCTTCTACATTTGGAAGCCTTCTGGCAGTCCAGGTGTCTTCATATCATTCCAATCTACAGAACGAAAAAAAACAAAAAGCAATTGAGTTTAGCAATGCTTAATACCAATAAAAACAGCTTCAAGCCTTCATCTACAACTCTTATCACTATTAGCAAGCAGCTCAGACAAAAACTGGTCATCTTGGCTACACTTTCCTTACCTTTTGTTTGGGACCTGACCTTTATAGGCTTCTGAGAAGAAGCTTGCGAATTACAAAAATGGTATGGGACTGCATTGATTGCAGAATCTTATTCTGGAATGTTTTTAAAAGGTACACTTAACAGAATTTAGGACTGCATTGCTAAATGTATCCTACAGTGAGTTGAGTATGCAAAATTGTGCGTGTTTTGTTATTTCCCCTCAATTCTGTTTTCACTTTTGTACACTTCATGTAATCAATCTGCTTTGGATTAGTTTTATTCCCAAGGTTTTATGGTTTTTGAATTCTTGCAAGAAGCACCTAAACATATATCTGTTAATGATTTACTGATATACTTTTATTTGTGATGTACTCTAGGACACACATTCCTTGCATTTAGCTTGCTTAAAATTGATTGTTTGATGCAAAGTATGGTCTATGTATTGTAGCATTGGATTTCATAGTTCATAAAACCTCCTGAGATTTGTGGTAACCTCTATTATTTTTTTTTTAAATAATTTTTGCAAATCAGTAATATAGTAATTTTATTAATATATAAATATAGATTTACATTGATATTAAAGTCTGAGACAGCACCTTCTACAGAAACCCTAACCACCTTGCCCGCATATACCACCATACTGTTTTTCATAGATCGCCATCTGACACTCGACCCTTATACATGTAAACATTATATATTCTAAAGAGCTGTGATGCTATTCGGCTTTCATACAAAAAATACAGTTATCCACAAAAAACAGACCATGAACAGACCATTCATACAAAATTTACAGAAAATTATCCTTTAAATATGCCTAAAGGGGTCCATTGACCCAGTAATCTTCAAATTTGAAACTTTCTCGAGTTCTGTCCTTTTGCTCCTTCACCACACCATTATCCTCATGCTCCCGTTCTGCACAAGCTTTCCCCTTCAGCTCCATCTTTGCGCCGGCATCCTCACGGTCCAAGCCCTGCTCACGGAGATATCCCTTCAAAGCCTCCACCCAATGTATGCTTCTGCCTTCCTCTTGTCTACATTGCTTGCCAAAATCCACCGAATGAAGGGTTGGAGCTGTGTGATGGCTGATCACCAATTTTCAACCAGTCTCCCTCTGCAACCAGAACGCTTTCACCCGGTCATGCCCACTCCAGAATTGGCCTCAATCCATACATCTAGTCTTCTTCCACACACTCCTTGAGGACCCATTGGACGTCCTCCTTACTTCCCAACTCCAGCCCCCACACCACCAACATTGGAACTTTATCGATATTTGTACGATATCTATGCTCCCTTCTCATGAATTCTTCTCCAAATAGAATGTCCAGTATCTGCACAAACACTGTGGAGTCACTTCTCTGAAATCTGGCCCAAGAAGGCAAGTTGCTGCTTGGGGGTGACTAGGTTGAAGTATTCTGCCTTACTTCACCACCAGTCTGCTGCATGCCAACCTACGTTGCCACCAACTCGTTTTGCATCAAATGGACCCCAATCCCTTTGTGTTAAACGTGCACACTTTACCATGATTGTTTTTGCTATTAGTGGCGTACGACCTGTCATTGATCAGTGATTGTAATCCCTTGAAATTATTCCTAATAAAATTCTGCCTGATCCTCCATTAATGATACCGCCCACTTTGGCAACCTGTCCGCCGCCCTATTTCCATTTCTCAGCACATGGGATATTTTAATTTTTTTAAAGAAAATTAAAAGATTTCTGATAATTTTGACTATTTTATTTAAATTCCAAGCAGGGTATTCACCCTTAATTATTGTATTAATAATAATTTGAGAATCACCTTACCAAATGCAAATTCTCCACCGACATTCTCTTGGCCATCTTGATTGCTAGCAATGCCGCTTGGATTTCGGCTTCATTATTTGTGCCTCCTTTAGCATTTTTGCTCCAAAGGCAATTACATTGCTGTTCCAATCTCTTGCCACAAACCTTGCTCCTGAAGGTCCTGGGTTCCCTTTCGATGGCTTGTCAAAATTGACTTTCACCCATTCTGTATCAGGCTTCAGCCATTCATCACTAGACTTCACCTTGGGATCCAGATCAACCTGGACAGGCCCATTAACAGGCTGTATTTTTGCAAATACTTATTAAAGTGATTTTAATGCACAAGTTTTGCTGACCATATAGACATTTCCCAAGTAAGAGAAACCACAGTTTTGCATGAAACATCCAAATTCATTTGTCATTAACCTACTAAAACACCAAATGGGGAATTAGTAAAATAAAAATCTTCAATTTATGCATAATAGTTTCCAGGTGTACATTGTATTTATCTCATTTAACCACATTTCTTTTAAAGAATGTTATTTTATACAAGCACCAAGAATCAATGAGATTTTCTTATATATAGCTCAGCCTTAATAGATTACCGTGCAGGTGTAACTTGCAGGTGTCTGTTTGGGGATTGAGCAAGTATGTTTTGATTGTCCATTAAATGATTTGGCTGTAGTTATAATTCAGCACCACTAAACTATTTGCCAAAATCTGGAGAGAGAAAAAGAAGACTAGCATTCATGGTGACGAAGGAGATCATATGCGATAAGATTGGACTCCCAACTGTTTCTACATATGCCTTATCTATAATAGTTTTTGTTATTCCTTAAGAAATCTTAGAAGAGAGACCATTGTAATAATTGTTGTTAGTTAATAAGATTTAAACTTTTACAGTCTTCACTTTTTTCTCTTGTAAATGCTGTTACCAAATTATATCAATACACCAATGTATCATAAATGTAGAATTCACAGAACTGAAAATAAGAAAATATGTTTTATAGACTTTAGTTGGAAAATGGGAGTTCACTGGCTGGTCATGATCTTTATATTCCTTTTTTATTACTTTTGTCATCAAAGTGCATACACTTATAACTACAGAGGAAGTCTTCTTTCTCTTATAACTACAGAGGAAGTCTTCTTTCTCTTATAACTACAGAGGAAATCTTCTTTCCCTTCTACAAAACGAATGTCAACAGTGCTTGTTCATATATTTTTTTCTGACTGATATATTGCTATTGACACAAACAAGATTGTATCATGTGTCAGAAAAGTAAAGATACCTTTTCGTTGAGATAACTTTAGATGTTTAAGTCAAAGAGAATAATCGAGGAGATGGTAATCGCACGAAACTAGAGTTTTCATGGGTTGAGATCTCATCTTGCTTGCAGAAGATTGTCCACCTAGTCTTAAGGTTCTTGCTTTTAAAGACTTGATGTTTGTGGTGTTCATTTTTTGGTGCAAAACTGGTATATGTTTTTGCCGTCAATTAGGACCTGCTTCAAAGAATGGTATTGGAGGAAATGAAATGGACTTTTGGCAAGTCTTCTACCGAATATGAAGCAGGATCAGCTATTCTGCATAAAACTTAAGACATTTGTGTGGTTCAGATTTAAGCAGTGGTAGTTACTTACAATGTGAGCCTTAATTAACTATAAGAGTACTAAGATATTGATTGCTGATTTGGTTGATATCAATCACCAATGTAGGGTATTTTTAATTTTCCTTCCATTGCTGCATGAGCTATCCTGTGCTGGCAGCATTTCAGACCTTAAACATTCCAACAAACATTCTCAAAAATTTCATCTTTTTGGAGCTACCAGCATCATTTTTTCTATCTCCTGTATTCTTTTTTGTTTCATCTGTCTGCACTCAACTTATTTACAGCAGAATCTCAAATAAGATGCATGAGTAGAGTTTCTATCTTGTACAGCAAGACTGACAACCCTGCTATGAGATGAGCTTGACCATCCTTAGTTCATCCTTTTTCCTTCAAACACGGGGCATAATTTTAGAACAAAAGATGTTAATAAATATAAAATAATGGAAGGAAATGCATACATGGAGATGATATTGCATGCCTCCATTGTATGGTGGCATGGCATTGTTTGGTCTGCAAAAAGATTCAATAGGAAGCATAATGTACTTGCATTTCGATATTGAAACATTGTGTGGGCGATTAAAGGGCCTGTCTTGGCCTTTTAAGTACTGCAAGGTAGCTCAATTTATTTTTACATGCAAAGGAAATAAAAAAATATATATTAACGTGTCATGCCCCCAACTCAAGCCATGAGGCTTAACAATGCATTGGCTGTCCTTTCCTTGGTTTACCCAAGAGGACTTACAGCATTATTGGGTAATTGTGGATTCTTTGGCTTGTATTCTATTCTTAAGTTGTGGGCATGCCTTTTTATGGAACTTAAGTCATTTTAAATTGTGGGCACGTCTTTTTAGGCAACTAAAGTGACTTGTAGCCAAAAGACTTAAGTTGTCCCCTTTTATTTAAGTGATTTTGACAAACATGAGACAAAAAGGCAAAGGGGGTGTGGGTTTTCCAGGAGTCTATTGGCTCATTCTTTAGGGTTTTAATGTGGAGCATTGGATTAAGAAGTGATGGATCAAGGTTTGAGGTTAATTCATCTCTTTTTTAGAGCTCATTATGTTGTGAGTTTTTTTATCTAATGCTGCTGCAATCTTGATTTTTCCTTAAGTTGCCAAAATCCATGACCTTGATCAAATTTATCCTTTACTTGCAAAAGTCCACAACCTTGATCAAGTTTATCCTTCACTTGCCAAACACGACCTTGATCAAATTTATCCTTGACTTCTCAAATCCCCAACGTAGGAGAAATTTATCCTTGACTTGCTCAAATCTACGACCAAGAGCAAATCAAAGTGAAATCAGACTTGCAAAACTGAGAAATCAGACCTGTAAAGTAGATAACAGACCTGATTCGCACCTGAAAATAAGAAATCAGAACATCTAGAGTCTATATTAGATAACATGTTTTTTAAAATCAAGATATATCTTATGTAGTTGATCCAAGAATTCCTTTGTTTTTCAGGTCAAGATCCAGCAGCTGGATTCATGGTGCGAGGAGGTGAACTTATCAATAACAGGGGCAAAGATTACAAGTCAAGGCTTGAGAGGCTTGAAGAAGCATTTCTTTACATCAAGGCATCACTCAAGGATTCAACCGCTACATGGGGATAGCTCTACGAACAAAATGGAGGAGTTCAAGTCAAAGACAAGTAAGATAAGATGCAAGGGGTCGAGATTCACAAGCATGAAGGATGAGATGTACAGTATAAAATATCATCTATCTCCAAGGACAACAGGGAGAGAAGTTCACAATGATGCAATGGAAGACTCACTACATCCAGATAGAGCAATGAAGAAGAGAAAATTTTGCAATTATCTTCAATTTCCTTTGAAAATCCAAGATTCAATGCTAGTACACCATAAGGACCAAGGTCAAGAACAGTCATGATGAAGCATTCCTACATCAATATAAGGACCAAGGTCAAGAACAGTCATGATGAAGGATTCCAACATTGAAAGGTGAGGTGCATCATGATGAAGGACAGGTGAAAGTGATCAAGTCAGATAAGATATGCAATTTGGGAATATCTCCCACCATTATCTCATTAATCATGGGCTTGAAAATGTTGAGTATCAAGAGATACCACAAAGAACTTGTGTCTCTTATCGTGGCATACAAATTGAGATGAAGAGCCAATTTATGTCCTTAGATTTATTTAATGATATGTGGTACTTGATAAACACTTGCAATCACAATCAAAAGTTGTAATGTCCCCATTTTATGCCGCCTTGTTTTGTGAGCGTTGGCTTGGTTTTGGGTATTTTGTGGCATTCAATGATATGGCTTGGAATTTAGTTGGCGCTCTTGTTGTTGATTACACTCTTTGCAGCATTCTAGGTTTTTCTGGGAATGTTCTCTTCAATCATTGGAGAATACTGCTACTTATAGTAAGTGCTCATTTCGGCACCAGTCTTTTTATTTTTTTTTGGGTTTGTTTTCCTCTCAGCCCTTGGAGAACACAACTATTTATAGTAACTGCTCGTTTTGGCACTAGTTTTTTTGGGTTTGTTCTCTTCAGCCTTTGGAAAACATTGCTATTTATAGTTTGCTTGTTTCGGCATCAATCATCACCCTTCAGCATCGGTTATGTTATGACATGATCCATATCCGTTTCCGGTTTCTTGGTGAATTTATTGTAAGGTGGTTGATAACTTTTTAATATTTGCACTAAAGTAAGAAAGTGACATTCTATTATTCACTATAGTGTTTAAACATTGAAAAGGTGTTTTTTGTTTTCAAAGTATGCCTAGGTGATGTGGGGAACTTAAGTTGTTTCGAAACGTTATGGGGGCTTTTTCAAGGGAAATTAAATTATTTGAATTTTAAAACTCCCTAATTCCCTTCAAACTCCATAAATTCGAGTTTTGGCTCTCATTTCTCTCATTGAGAGTTGCACACATATGGAGATGCTGCTGGAGCAAATTGAGAAGTCAGCATGCATTGGTTTTGATTTTGAAAGATCCATCCTAGTTGGTTTGGTGTTTTCACTCGGGAAATAAATTGATTTTATGGAGCTCGGGGTGTTCAAGGTTTCATGGAGCAATGAAGATTTTCATGGTATTTAAATGTGCAGGTTTTTTGTTAATATTCATCTACATTTTATGGTGGTGGTGTTTGGAGATTTTTTAAAGGGTTTGTGGTCAGATGTACCTAGTAGTGGGCTGTACTGCCTTAGGTTGCTTGCATAGGTTGAATCAAGGGTTGATTTCATGTGGGTATCTTATCAGATGTTTTACCTATGTTAGGCAACACCATTTGGAGGTTTAGGGATTAGTTTGTGGCTGGAGATTATATTTTAAGGGGGCCAGAAACTATTTATGACTTGGGGACAGCCGAAAACGTTTCCAAGCTGTCCCCGATCCCTGAAAATTTTTGGAAACCATCTCGGAAACTTGGAAACGGTCAACTATATTTCTGGGGACCGTTGACAGTCCCTGGGACAGCAGGGGACACCCAAGCCGTCCCCTAGCTGTCCCAGGACAGGTAGCCTTTTCTGGCGCCAAGGGCAATTAAATTTTTCTTTTTTTATAAAAAAATTAAAAATATTATTTTTCAGTTTTGAAAGCAATTAATATTTTTTTTAGAAAATCCGGATCCCTGATAACAGTGAGTAAAGTTTTTCTGGTTTTTAAAAATTAATCGCTTTTAAATTATTATAATAAATAAATATAACATAATAAATGTTATAATAATTTACAAGCAATTATTCTTTTTTTTTTTTGCAAATTTTCTTTTTGTTTAATATTTTAGATAATCATAATATCAATATACTCTGATATTCAATGATGATTCGATTTGATTCGTTTGATGCTATGTTCTTAGTTCTATGTTGATTCGATGAATTATCATTGATTCAATGATATTAGAATTAGAATCAAGACTCTGATTTATAAATGTTATTATGTTGCTATGATTAAATTTCATATATATATAGCATCCCCTTTTCCGGGGAAAAAACGTTCCGGAAACCTGTTTCCCCGTTCCCCTGTCCCGGAAACTCAGGGTAACATAGGGTATTTCACTAGGCCCTTAGATTAATGCATTCATCTTCCATGAAAAATTCTTATTCTCATGGTTGAAATTCTTCATGCATGAAAGCATTCTCTGACCCATTACCATGTCATCCTAGCATATCCAGTATTTAAGTCCATCTACTTTTGTCTACTCATGTATACGATTTCAGAATTGGAAACAAGCATATTCCACTATTTCAGTCCAGCTACTCTTTTCTACTGTTATATGATTTCAGAATTGGAAGCAAGGTAGGATACATTTTGGATCCAATACGAAAGTGCATTCAGTTCTTGGAATGCTTGATGTTCAATGATTGTCGCTGTAGAGAAAGAGAATGATTGATAATTTATTTTGTTGATTGAGGAAAAATTGTTCGTGTACTCCATATCAAAGTTAAGTATTATGTCATATGGGTTTTTATTTTGACACATGGATTTCATTTGAGAAAAATACAGTTCAGCTCTAATACCATCTGATTATTAAGGTCAGGTCTCTGCCTGACATAATTTCTCTGTAATTCAAATAAAGGAAGTTACTCTTGATCATCTGTGACCGTTTGATTATTTGTTTTCTTTTTCATTAAGATCGGTCTTCTTCAAAGTTAATGAAGAATCTCAATTATGACAATTTTTTAATAAAATATATATTAATCCAATTGTAAGAACCAGACCATCTGACAAGCAGTCATCATGATAATATATCCCAATGCGACTGTACACAAAATGTGGACTAAGAAACATGACACTAAAGTTGCATATGTAAAGGTGTACTATCATGAATCATCTCATGAGATAGGCAGAAGCTTCTCAAATTAACAAGTCAATATACATTTAAGATCTTTTATAAAATTCTTGGTTTCTGTCTTGATCCAATTCTACGTTCAAATCTATAGGACATTCTATATAAATTGCAATTGGTGTAACTATTGCATCTCGTTCTGGTGCAAGTGCTAGTTTATAGTTGTTATCATCTAATTAGGGCTGCTTTGGAACATTTGAGAGGCACTTGATTGGTGTGTATATGCAGGCATTATATTCAAGCTAGTTGGGATCTGAAAGGAAGGAAAAAGGGTTCAGATTCCATAGTGCTGATTGCCTGGGTTCAATATAGCTATGGGATTTTTCATTTTTGGGATAAACTTTTTCCCCTTGCCCAAAATGGCTGTTTTGTTCATAAATCACTAGTGTTGCTGTAAGCTTATGTTTTTTACACTAATCAAGCATTCAAATCGTTTCAAGTTTTTTCAGGTGAGTTGCTGGATTTGTTTTCCTCTCTGTTTTTCTGTAGGTCGAAACCCATACCCATATGAGGTTTAGTTTTTCTAAAATTTGCTCCTTTGCTTCTTGGGTTAACTTTAATAGTAAAAGGGGATCTTTCTGTTGGATGGCTTTTAACTGTTGTAAATTTTTCTGTTTTTAAGAATGCGTATATTGCCTCTGATTGCAGTCATTTACTAATGTTTACTTTGATAAATAAGAATCTATGACGAAGACATTAGAATTTTTGTTTGGCTCTGTCATGTTTATCTTCCAAGTACCTTCTTTTTGGAGATTATATGAGATGTAGTTTTTGTTTTTGTTTCTAGAAATTTGTGGTTTTCTGTTTTTTGAATGATGGTATTTCTTTAATGCATAAGCTTGTGGCACAATTCAGTTCAGAGGGACATACAGCAAAGTAGGTTTTATTTGATTGTTCGGAAACCAAATATGGTCAAGTCACTTGAACTTTCTGGAGGCTATATTTGGTTTCCCAGATTTGAATATGACGAGGGCTTATTTTAGTTTTGCATACATGCATCCTGCATTATTTATATCATGGCTGATGTTATAACTTTATTGGTCTACTTTCTATGGAGGTCTCTGCAATTAAATTGACAGTTGACTGTTGAAATGATTTTTAACTCAAACACTACAATCGCTGCATGTTCCCTTAAAATTTTCAATGCAATTAATTGAAAATGAGATAATGTTCAGATATTTGCCTTTACAAAGCTAATGGTTATTGTGTCCGATAGGATATAGCAAGCAGGAGGTGAGTGGACCCAGTAAAATGGCGAAGGCAAAGGGTGGTTCTATTTTTATCAGACTGGTCTCGGCTGCAGGCACTGGATTCTTTTATGTCAAGCGGAAGAATCCTCGAAAGCTTCCTGGAAAGTTAGAGTTCCGCAAATATGATCCTAGGGTGAATCGCCATGTTTTATTCACCGAGGCTAAGATGAAATGAGATTTCATTTGTAAATTTATGTTTTCTATTTATTATATAAGACTGCATGTTGTAAATTATGTTGGATTCTAAGCTGAGTTGAAAGGGGTACCAAAACAATATATGACATGCAAGGTTTTACTGGATCTTAATCAGCAATGTGGTCGATGGGAAATAGTTACTATATTAGTTGTTGTGCAACATTTGCAAATTATACGTAGATTTTATAAGCCTTTTTGGGAGGGTTTTTCTGCTGGCATTTTGGATCAATAAACGTGATTCACTGTAGTTTCCATAGTTTTGAATGTCATAATCAGCTTCTGTACCGTGGTAGCAAAAGGTGGGATTATTAAAATACGTTGCTTCTATGATATCTTTGTGAGAAGATTTAAAATAGATAATTTTGTCTTTTGCTAGGATGATCATGAAATGCTGTATCATCTGTTTGTTGTTTGTATTGAATCGTGCTACTCTAAAAGCTAATGAGATACTGTAAAATGGTTCAGGATGCATCCAATATTGATATAAAACTAGTTCAGAGACATCAGTCATTTTCCATGTATTTTGGACCATTGCAGTTCTATTCAATCTGTAATGGTTTGTGATACTTACATATTGATAGAGAACTAGTTTAAAGACTTCTAATGACATTATGGATTTTGTATTCATCATACAGTTCCATCCAAATCTTAAATGGTGTGAGATCCGTTTAAGTGTGATAGGTTTGTTTTGATTAAGGAAAAACAAGTTTTTAAGGGACCAGAAACCCTTTAAGTGTAATAGGTTTGTTGGCATCATCTAGTTTAACTTATTGTGGAATTGAATTGTTTGGTAGCAATTTTGATAATTTATAAGGTCTAGTAGGTGTCATCTACCTTTTAGTATTCTATTGGTCTATCGTTTAGCATTCCATTCATCTATAAATAGCTATTAAGTTTTTATACACCTTGAAAAGTGTAAATAGCTGTTAAGATTTCCAGCTGCCATTTTTAGATTTGTTGCCAAGGGACAATGACAATTACTGCTATTGTTGCCAAGGGATGATGACAATTACTGCTATCGTTATTTAAAAAACGAGTTCTTATCCACAGTTGTGAAGACACCAATCGGGTTTGAAAACCTTGTAAATAGGGAGCATGACTTGCTATTGTGATTGCTGATTATGATGATTGTTGCCTTAGTGACACTGAGCATTGCTGTTATTATTTATAATTAGTGAGCGTTGTATTTAGTAGACGAAATTATATCCTTAGGGAGCGTGGTAACTTCACCTAGGAGGGCATTCCTAGAGCTATCCCCTATAGGAAATTTAAAGAAAAATGATGGCACAGTTTGATTCAACCAATTATTAGCTACAATCGATAGATGACAGAGCCCAAGTGTTCTCACTTACTCTGATATGATGGGCAATAAAGACATGAAATTTCCAGTCCATGATGTTTGAATTTGCAGTTTTCGGAAAAAAACTGTTATCCAGAAACTACACACTCGAGTATAATCTAGACTGCAAATTCAATAATAGCTTATTGTTAGTATTTTCTGGGTTAGATTGTGTAAGGTATTTTAATTATCAACGTTTCGAATCACAACTACTTGAGCTCTCTTGCATCCTGATGATGAATCACACAATCTAACCCGAAAACTACTAACAATGTTTGAATGGATTGTGGAAATCTTATAGCTTTGATCAATAATAGCTACTTTTAAAACCTCATTAATTGAAACCAAACCATGCATGACACAAATATTACACCATTTACATTTTTATATATATGTTCAATCTAAAATTGCACTTTAATGCATGGCTACAATAAAAAATCATAATGCATGAGCATGTTATATTGCTCAACTGATATATTGCTTAAGCAATGGAATATAAAATCATAATGCATGAGCATGTTATATTGCTCAACTGATATATTGCTTAAGCAATGGAATATTCATTGCAGGCAAAGCAAATAAAAAACAACCCTATGCATGATAGAGGATGGAACAACCCTATGCATGATAGAGGAGCATAGAGGATGGATCACTTGGCCTTCCATGCTAGAAGCTATTCCACGGGGAAATAGAGTCAAAATCCGTTATGCCTCTTGATGAGGCTGAAATGGACATTGATGAGCAAATATGTTTATTTCATAAAATGGATGCCTTAGATCAAAACCATACTCGTACATCTGTCATCAAATTCAAAGAAATTGTGCACACTAATGAAAGATTGCTGCAAGTGCATCTTTAATAGTTTACAACCTTGTTAAGTGAACTAATTATAGAACATATTGATACCAATAAATGGGATTAGAGGAATTTAGTAGCTCCAAATGCTTTTAAGAGATTTCAATCAATAATTGAGACAATTATCAACATAAATATTCTTTATTAATTAAAACTCTAATAAAACGCATATAAGCTTTCCTTTACAAATTTGTAGCTTTGCATTAATTGAATCCCAACTTTTGCTAAGAAATTAGCTCAAGAGATAAACCTTGAGAGCGCCTTAACATTCTTGTATATATATGTTTTAGTTGCCCAATAGGAATATACATGTGTGAAAGATCATACTTGATTAGCATTACCTTATCATAATTATTAAACACATATACACAATTTTTTTTAAACACATGTAGAGGAAGAAACCAACATTGAATAAGGAGTAATAACATGTGAGATTTCTATGTTGGTGTGAATGGGTCAAACAACTATCTATTTTCTATTTTAGTTACTTTTCGCACCTAGTTTTGGATTAAAGCAAAAACAGGCTTTGAAGGGGCCTCGAAACCCTTTACAAAGAGATTCTAAAAGGTTTAGAATCAAAACAAAAAACCAAGAAGAAACAGGCTGCAAAAGAGAGAACATTACAAATACCAGCCAAAGAACCAGCATAAACCTAATCGGGTGACAATCTGAACATCCATAGAGAGTCCCTTAAGATTTATCTTTATTGGTACCCTTGTGAGATCGAAGAGTCATGTCAAAAGAGGGAGTGGATGTTTTAGATTTATTTCCCTTAACAGTAATTCGGCCCTCCTCAACCTTGGCAGTTGCATCAGTCCAATTAGACGAACCCAAATCTGAAACAATGAAACTCTGAGAAAAAGAACCAATAGCATCCTCCTTCTTAGGAGCACAAAAGGTCCCACCAGGCAAAGCAACAACATGCATAGAACCACAAATAGCAACTCCAACACCACCGGGTGGGGGAGCACCATTAGAGTAGTCAACATGAAGAAGTGGGGACGACTGACTAGCCTCACCAGCTCCTCCGCAGGAATCCAAGACTACAGGAGAGGAGACAACAGTAACTAGACCCTTCGCATTAGGAGCCTTGTGAAAATCAGTCTTCTTCACAACCATATAATGCTGATTTAAAACACCTTTCCACCATGACGCTGACACAGTCTTCTTTTCAAGTCTACAACGCTCAACCGCATCACCCGTTTTGAAACATCTTTGACACCTGAAGGGAATCCCTTCATAGTCCAGGGTTTGAACCCAACTGCCCTTTAGAAGAATTGATAACAATCTCAGCTGGCAGTGCTTTAGAAACATTAAGCTTAACCAAAATGCGAGCAAAGGTAGAATGGAGAAGGTCATTAGATTCATTATCCACCAACAAGAAATCCCCAAGAGCATTTCCAATTTCCCCAAAAAGAGAATCAACCCACAAATGTAGGGGAAGATAAGGGAGCCGAACCTACACCGGAATTTTATTAAACGTTTCAGAAAAAAAGGGTTGAAATCAGAGTACCATGGCTTAATCATTAAAGAAAAGTTGTCCTTCCAACATAAATAATTATCACACAAAATAATCTTTCTATCCTTAGCATGCTCAAATTTTGCAACAAAAAACCTCTAGCCAAAGGGTAGATGTGAATAGTACCAGAAATGAGCGGCTCCCAGTGATGGGATATCCGGTCATGCAACTGAGGGAGACTAGGCCAGAATCCCCTAAACCTGCAGATAACACTGTGCATAGAAAACACCTTCTCATTGTAGTCTATCTCCAACTCAGTCTCTTTATTCAGCTTTACAAAGACAACACAAGACACAGGGACAAACCCCCTGCCCTCGCGTCTCAAGGTAATAGGTCCTGAAGCCCTAGCCGTCACACCAGAAAAGAGGGGTGAGCAGAAGCCTTGCCTTCCCCCCCCCAAATCTCCACGGATAGCTTCGCTTGAACGAGCAACCATCGACACATCCCCAGCAAGCGCAACATCAACAAAAAATTTCGACCTGCCCCCGTAGGCAAAAGCCACAACCCTAGGACCAACACCATTGCTAACCACATTGCATAGCATTCACATAAGACCTGGAAATAGGAGCAGAGACAAGGAAACGAGATGGAGAGCTAGCCATTCAAAATATTGTTATCAAATAGTTAACCTTCATTGAAATCTGAAATTTGATTAATAAACTTAGTTAATTAGGTTTATTTAGGGTATTCACTTATTTGTGTCTAAGTAATGTGATCACGACACTTGTGATGGTTACATTATTTGTTGTCTCACCCTTGTCTGTATATTCAAGGTTCTCTCTTTATATTTCTATTTCATTATATTGTATCAATATTAGCAATGTAACATCTTTCTTACTTTTCATTTGTGCAAGATTTTTTGGTGTTGTAGAAGATTCTTGCTCCTCTAAGTTATTTTGGCAACTTCCACATGATATTAGAACCCAGTTCTATAATCTAATTTTGTTTTAGAATATCTTTTGCTAACATCTTTCGTTTGGTGCACTTTAGCCCCAATCAAAGCTCACAATTGAATCCAAAATGTTATTAATAGTAAAATCAACAGAGTTTGATGATTATACTTGAAATGGTTTCATAATGTTCCCTTAACCTTTCTCATTCAACATTACTATTTTCCTTATAGTCACATGATTTATATGATTTGTAATATTTTTACATAGAGGTCAGTGTCAAGCAAATACTGTGGAATATCCAATTAATCGATCCTTAATAACAATGAAGTGCTTAAATGCAAATAATGTGTCAAGGATGGATTAGCAAGAACGGTTCATTAAGGCAATAAATTAGTTAAGGGGAAAAGAGCAGCGATTAAGATTAAAAAAGGAGACGCCACCTTTCAAGGAAGTGTTCCACCCAAAGGGCACTACTTTCCAGCAAGAAGGGTATAAGAAGAGAGGACGAGATGGTAGAAGGGGATCATCACCAATCATCGAAAAGGAGCAGATCCTTATTAATTATTGGCAAATCACACTCTCTGCAAATCGTATTGATTTACAGGCAAATAAAATAAAATTACTGGCCATCATTGCTATTACAACAGATTGGTGTGCTGTGTCTTATGAATTAAATATTTATTTACAATCATATTATATTTGAATCTGATAAGAAATTGTTGCGAATTGATGCATGAGCCTCAGCGCCATGCACTATTCAGTTCACTACCATGTATCGACCATGCAGTGTCGTGCAAGAAATTCATGTTCAGTTTTATTTTTGGACTGTTAGTTTCGAGTTTAGTTTACAAAGTTGTCCATTCAATTGTCAGTTCAGTTTGGTTAAGTTGCTGTTAACTGAAGAATAAGGTATCACTCAACATAGCTTATGCATGAAAAGAATTACTATGGAAAGTCTATATAATAGTTGCTCTCTGCAATGCAATTAAGCCTGTGAGAAAGACCTCTATTAGAGGCACAATGTATTCCAATTTTGAGTTGAATGAATAAAAAAATCTCTGTGTCCAGCAATTTTGTATTTGTTGCTTCTATTTTGAAATCTATAGAAATAAGGGCATATACATTGCTTATAATACAAATATGTTTCATTTATTCTTATATATATATTTAATAGATTTATATGTGTTAGTAATAGTGTAATCAGATCTATATAACAATTATACTTAATTTCATTAATTTACATATATGTTCATAATAGAAGAGAGATTAGCATATTAATGACCTAATCATTAGTCATCCTATATTGCCCCCCATGAGGGTAGGTTGGTTTTGTTAGGGAAAGGTAGTAGTAGTTCCATCGCAAAATAGGTGAGCCCAAGAGGTATGGATGGATGTTCTTGAAACCCTTATGGAGTTCAAGAGGTGGTATGGATGGGTGTTCCTAAAACCCTTGGGAGTATTTGTGAAAATTGGTTTACTAGCGCCCTAATAAGTAATTCCCCATCCTCTATTTGGGTTGATGACTAGGGAAGAAGTGAGGATTGAGGGCTAAAATATGGTAATTATCATTTGAATTATAAAAATTAATTGTTCCTTAGTATTACTTATCTAATTTAAGGCCTAATGATTATTGAGAATAGAACTCTCTCGATTTATTTTCTTAGAATGGGAGGTCCATTTTGATGGAGCTTTTCCATCTCGTTTTGTTTCTCATTTTTTGAGCAATTTTTTAAACATGATGGCATAAGTAGTTTTTAGTTTGAGTATGTCTTAGTGATTTTTTTCTGTAATTTTTATTTTGAGAACTTTGAAGGGCCAAATATTGCACGTATGGACTCTTTTGACCGTCCAATTTTTGTGAAGATGTATTTTTATTATACTTCATGTAGACACCTAAAAATGTCTCATTGATCATGTACTAATTATTCCTCTAATTAGTTAAATAATTCTTTAATTTTTTAATTCTTTAATTAAATTAATTAATCTTCTTCTTCTAGTTTTATATTTTCTCATCATCTTACTAATTAATTTCAATTTTAATTCTGTCATCATTTAATCATTTAACCATTTTCTAATGTTAATTAAATATTTATTATTTAATTAATTCTAATTAATTCTTCTATTTAAATAATTTTTATTATTTAAATAAATTAATTTTCAATTTCTATCTCTATTCAATTAATCATTAACCCTCTTCTAAATATTAATTAAAAATTTATTATTTAATTAATTGAAATTTAATTCCTTTGATTTAAATAATCTTTATTATTTAATTAAAGTCCATTTTTAAATAATTAAATAGTTTTTTTAAATTATTTAATTAACTAATTAATTCTTCAATTCCAAATCCTCAAATTCTAATTTAATTTAGTTCTTCTAATTTCATCTAATTTCAGAATTCTTCTAATTTCATTTAATTCATATTCTTCTAATTTCTTCTAATTTCTAATACATGTGTATGATTTCAAAAATCAAATTGAAAATCAAAGTCAAGTTCTAAATATATTCAAATAACAAATTGAATTTAAAATAAATTCAATATTTGAATTAAATCTCATGCGAAGATTAAATTGAAAATCCAAGTCAAAGTTCAAGTACATGCTAAATCAATTAATTAATTCAATTATCTCTTCAATTCCTATTTCTATCTTTTAGTTAGCTTTTTTAAAATAAAGCTTTCTATTTCATCTTCTTTATTTCCTCCAATCATTCTTTTTCATTTTTCAATCAGCTTTTTTCTTAATCAGTTGACTCAATTAATCTATTCAATCTATTATGTTCCACCTCCAAATCAACAGTTCAACTACCAATCAGCATGTGAACTCACATGAGTTCCACCTCTTGATGAATCTGTTTCACCTTTCAATCGATTCTCTCCAATGATCTATAAATTGAGCATTCAATCTCCATTTTCAACAATCACGATGAATCACAAACTTTGAATCTTTGTGTCATTTGCAGGTTGCCAACACTATATCTGAGAGCCACTATACCACAAAGAGGAGAAGAGCAATGGAAGCTATACGCAGTCTTGGAATAGGGGAGATCGATTAGTATATTTTATATTCCTCTTTCTTGCTTCTGTGTTATTCTATTGTTTTGTTTGTTTGAATTCTAATTAGAATAGAGATTTGTGATTTTCCCTTTCATTCCTAGTTTACTTTACATTAGATGAATTTATACATGTGACATTTTGGTGAACCCGACGTGAACTAACAACAATTTAATCTTGTTTTTCTTCTGTGTGATTTTGCAAATCGTACATTTTAATTTTAATTTTTTTTGCAGGTTTGTACGGATTTGCAGAATAAATTAAGAATCACGCAATCGCATAGACATGATCACGCATTCATGTGGAACCCATTACACAAAATTCCTTTCAGGATCACACAATCGCTTTGTTAGGATCACACATTCGTCAGGAATATTGCTGTTATGTTTATTTTATATTTCTTGTTTTCTACTCCTTGTTCTATCAAATTATGTATGAAATTAGGTAAATCTGAATACGGTTTACATTTATTGCATGCTTAATTATGACATTTTATGGCACACAAAGTACAATTCAGAATTTCAGGTGCCAGGAGGACGAAGGAACAAAGAAGAGAAGCCAAACGCTATCAACAAATCCTAAAGGCAGAAAAGAAGATACGAGGTCTAGAGGATCAACCAGCCATTGTCAGATACAATAGCCTAGTTCTCTTGTATAGAGTGAAATATGATTTGCTTAACGTAGAATAGATGATGAGAGATCTTGCTAGGGCATCACAATCGCTCTGTTAGGATCACGCAATCGCTCTGTCAGAATCACGCAATCAATCATAGAGGATCACACAATCGCTCAGGTATCATCACACATTTGTGTTTGTCATAGTTTAGTTTTCTGTTTTCTGTGGGTTTTATTGGGTTACTGATTATCTGTCTGCAGCCTGTGGCGAATTTATAGAGAGGATCAGATTATTATTAAATCATAAACACTCATGCTCTCACACTTCAGTTTTGGGATTAAAATAAACAATGGTTAAAATGGACATGCATGTATCACACTTCAGTTTTGGGATTAAAATAAACAATGGTTAACATGGACATGCATGTATCACACTTCAGTTTTGGGCTTAAAATAAACAATGGTTAAAATTGGCTTGCACATGTGTATCTCACACCTAAATTTGGATTTTAAAACGAACGTGAATCAGGTTGCTCAATAGATTAACTCACATTTCTTTTTTTAAGGGAAATAATCTTTTATTGTGTTTGGGGTGGACCTACTGTTGCATTAACTACTTTTCCACCTGCCTTCGAGGTCTTGGGAGAAAGGGAGAAGGTGATAACAGGGTAAGTGCACCAAGATGGTGAACAAAAAGGGGGGTATAAGTGGCCACTTTTTTTTTTCTTTTTCTGAAAACAGGTAAACCTAAACTTCAAAGAGATATTTGAAGGTCATCTACTAAAACTAGGAGTTGAGAAAAGAATAAGAATTGTAGTACTCTGAATCTAGTTTCTAAACTACTAATTTTTTTAAAAATTGGATAAGCTTAAGAGGGCCAAACCTTTCACGCATGAAAAACTGTTCCTGATTTTTTCAGAAAAACACAACATAGCTGTTTTCGTGCGCTGCACAAAATATATAGTTAGATTTAGTATTTTGTAAAACCCTTTGGTAGGATGATAGGTAAGAGTGAGATCTAGAAGTTGTGTATTTTTTTTATAATTTTCCATTGAGTATTTTTTTTTTTTAATGATTTTTTGAAGTGACCGCATCCTGAAAATTTGGTACTTGTTTGTGCGCTGGGCATAACTTGAATCAAAATAATAAAAAATGCAAACTTAAAAAAAAAAAACTGTATAGAATCTAGTGTAGAACAATAATATATAATTTATCTTGAATTTGGTCAAGTATATCAAAAGTTATTAAAAAAATGGTAGACATGTCTGTGAGGACTGTCAAGGCACTGATAAAGAAAATTAAAGTTTACTATGCTAATGTTGTCCAAAAATAAAAAAATTTATATGGTCAAAAAACTGAGAAGATGTGTGAGATTATGTTGGTAATTTTAGAGATACCCACTTGATCATTTGTAAACCTGATGACGATGAAGTCATGTTGGAGGATGAAAACATGTGTAAAGGGACAAAAATGGGGGGGAAATCAGCTTGCAAGCCTTATGGTCGTTTCCAACCCTCTTACCAAGCCAAAACCCGCATAGGTTTTGAAAACCAAAAAATACTATTCGCAGTTCTAAATAACCCGTATGGGTTATGTAAAACTAAAAACATTTTTTTGTGTTTCACAAAACCCGTACGGGTTATGTAAAACTAAAAACATTTTTTTTTGTTTCACAAAATCCATACGGGTTATGAAGACATAATAATGTATGCTTGTAAACTTAGCATTTACTACACATATGTTAGATATACCTATATAATATGTGTTTATGTATGTATATATGCATATCTATAGTTATATATACACTTATTTATATAGATATATGTATATATGTTTGTATACATACATGCATGTATCTCTTCTTTTCCTCTCTCTCTCTCGTCTTCCATCCCTCATCACCGTCTTTGTCTGTTCTGAGCCTTAATTATCCTCCTTGAGTTCTATCTCATCTCTCTCCCCCTCACACTTCTCTCTTTTTCGATTCTCTCACCCTTTTCTCCTTCTCCTTCTCTCTCTACCTCATGTCTCTCACCCTCTCCTCCTCCTCCTCCTCTCTCTCTCTCTCTCTCTCTCTCTCTCTCTCTCTCTCTCTCTCTCCTATTCTCCCCATCTCCACCCTCCCTCTCCCTCTCCCTCTCTCCCAATTTCTCATCTATCTCTCCCCCACTCTCTCCCTCCCCCTCTCCTTATCCTATTCTCTCTCTCTCTCTCTCTCTCTCTCTCTCTCTCTCTCTCTCTCTCTCTCTCTCTCATTTTTCCAATCTCCCTCTCTCTCCCTCTCCTTTTTCCAATCTCCCTCTCCCCCTCTCCTTTTCCCAATCTCCCTCCCTCCCCCTCTCCTTAACCCCTTCTCTCTTTGTCTCTAACTCTCTCTCCATCCCCCTCTCCTTATCCTATTCTATTCCTCTCTTTCTATCTCCTATTCTCTCTTACCCCCTCTCCCCCTACTCTCCGTCTCTTTGTCTCTCTCTCATTTTTACAATGTCCCTCTCTCTCTCTCTCTCTCTCTCTCTCTCTCTCTCTCTCTCTCTCTCTCTCTCTCTCTCTCTCTCTCTCTCTCTCTCTATCCATCCCCCTCTCCTTATCCTATTCTCTCTGTCTCCGTCTCTCTCCTTATATTACTCTCTCTCTCTCTCTCTCTCTCTCTCTCTCTCTCCTTTTCCCAATCCCCCTCTCCCTCCCTCTATCTCCCTCCCTCCCTCTCATTTTCCCAATCTCCCTCTCTCTCCCTCTCCCCCTCTCTCTCTCTCTCTTCTCCCTCTCTCTCCCTCTCTCTCTCTCTCTCTCTCTCTCTCTCTCTCTCTCTCTCTCTCTCTCTCTCTCTCTCTCTCTCTCTCTCCCTCTCTCTCCCTCCCTCTCCCTCTCCCCCTCTCCTTTTCCTACTTCTACATAACCTGCTCCCTCTCTTTTTCCTAATCTTCCTCTCTCTCCCTTTCCCCCTCTCCTTTTCCTAGTTTTACATAACCCGTACAGGTTATGTAGAACTAAGGCCAAAAATTCTAGTTCTACAGAACCTGTACGGGTTATGAGAAATTGTGAACGTTCACATTAAAGATTTCCATAACCCATACGGGTTATGGGAAAATCTTAATATGTTTTAGTCCCAACGGCCTAAAAACCAACATTGCAAGTTGTTTGAAGGCCCCACTGCTTCTGCACATGATTTTCTGGGACAGTAACAATTAGGTTTTCATTTTTTTTTGTCACTTTTGCTTTGAAATGATTGATTTGTCTCGTATATTGGATTGTTTTTGAAGTTATTTTTATCATTGTTACTTTAGATTATAACAAAATTATGATCATTTGTTGTTTTTTTGCTTTGATCATGATTGATTTGTCTTGTATTTTAGTTTTTTTTGAAGTTATTTTATTATTGTTACTTTAGATTATAACAAAATGATGATCATTTGTTGTTTTTTTTCTATTTGATTGTGGATTGTCATCATGATGTTATGTGTAGGACAATGGGAAAGAACAAGAGAGGAAGAAATGAAGAAACAGAGGTAGCAAAGGAAAGACAAAGGGAGTGTATGAGGAGATTACGTAAAGGTACACCATCTAATGCACCTAATGAAAGTGATGAACATTCAACAATTGAAATTGATATGATGAATGCACCAATTCAAATACATATGATGAATGCAATGAACATACACCATTTGAAAATGATTCGGTGAATGCACATGTTAATGAAATTGAAGAAGATATACCATTTGAATTTGATGTGATCAATGCACATAGTGCACCTAATGAAAACGAAGAGCATGCACCAATCTTAACACCTCTTAGAATAATTCATAGAAAACCAAAGTTCCTAATAGATATTGATGAAAATATTGTGAAGCCAATGCATGATAAATTTTTTGAAAGAACTTGTAGAAGAATGGTTAGAAGAATTTGGAATAACTATTTTGAAAAATCAAATCAAAGTGGAAGATGCCAATTAGTTGTTGAAATGATTAAAAATCTGAAATTTAGAGAGATAATGAAAATTTTGGGGTTAAGAACATCCAAAAATAATAGTGAAAGAACCATTGTGAGAAATATTTTTGATGCATACCAAGCCATTGGTTCGAAATCACACACTAAAGATGCTAATGTTACTCATCGTGTCCTCACATCAACCATAATGGGAAAGGAAATGAAAAAATCTCGTTTAATAAGCAAAACAAGAAATTCATTAAGGATAAGTAGAACCACATTACACTATGCCTTAGAGAGGCAAGAGAAAATTGAGGATCCTAACAATAATTCTCTTTGGGCATTCTCAGGTAGACTCCCATGCAAGGACAAGGTTGTTGTTGATGCACTAAGAACGTTAATTGAGAAATATTGGCATGGCAACACAAGGGTTTCACCCAACCAAAGAGATGTTGTTAGAAGGCGAATTGGAATTAGTAATCATGAGCCACATCCAAAACACTATTTAGATACAACTCAAACGCAATTTTAGGAAAGGTTTCTTCAAAGCTTTCCTCAGATTAAAATTAGTCAAAGATTTTTTGAGATGACAAAACCATTTTATGTTAAGATTAATCATGCACGTACTACATGTTGTTGTAGGGTCCATGTTGAATTTTCCATGCATTATGATATTTATCGCTATATATGTTGTACTTTGCACACTAATGATGTTTTGCAGGAATGTGGTCTACAAGCACCTCCTAAGTCACCGAGATAATTTATTTCAAGTGTACTATGTAGACGAGATGACGGGTGCATAATTTACTATAAGATGATGTGTTTGAGAGGTTTTTGTCCTACATTTGGTAGTTTACAACAATTGCATAGATGCCTACATTTGGATAGCACACATGAAATTGGTAAGGAACTAGTTTCTATTGAAAAATACAAGTCAGTCACATATGGTGTTAAAGATGGAAAAGAATTAAAAAGGTGTGAGTTAGTGAAGAGGGATATATGCGTAGCTGATTTTATGAAGATGTTTCAAGAGAAACTAGTGTATGAGTACATAGGTCACACACATAGAGCTAGGTGGCTAAATGAGCAATTCAAGTTGTGTAAGGACACTTTCCCCCTCGACACTATTGTCTCTGTCGTTGATTTTGCTAAAAATTATACACTAAAGCCACAAAATAAAGTACAATCTATGTATTACCACTCTACACAAGTTACCATTTTTGTACACGTAGCATTCATGCATGCACATGGTAGCACTGAGGAGGACAAAAAGGTTATAAGAGAATATCACTTCTATATCAGCGATGATCATACTCATTCCTCAAAGTTTGTGCAAGGATGCTTTACAGTCTTCTGTGATAGTTTAAGTTAAAGAGATATAAGATACAACCAACACTTAATATGGTCGAACAATTGCACCACACAATTCAAGAATGCAAGGATGTTCTACTGGTTGACTAGGATGCATGTGACAAGTGGTGTGCAACATTTTTGGAATTTCATTGAGGCAAGGCATGGAAAGGGAGAGCATGATGGTGTGGGAGCATGTGTGAAAAGAGCTCTTACCAGAGAGGAATTGAAGTACGAAGATGGTGCAATGTTAATAGATGCAGAAACAATTGTGCAATGGTGTAACTCTATGATGGGACCAGGTAATGCAGGTAAGTCTTTGATTTCTAGATATTTTTGGTTAATATGTGAATCTAACATTGAAAACTATCTATATTGTTGTACACTTACCAGATCAAGTGACATGCATTCATTTAGAAGTTCAAATGCAATATCACTAGTTATTTATACTAGACAGATTGCATGCTTTTGCTCTTTGTGTATGCATTTTATGTGTGATGAATGTGAATCAAAAGAGTGGGCTGACCAATGGTCTTGTAGACCTTTGCAAACCCTAGATACATATCAACTTCCTAGAGCACTACAAATGAACTAGATTGAAGCATTAGTGGATTTTGACCATGTATCAAACATAGTTGAAACAGGTAAAGTGTTGAAATTTGCTATAATTTTAAGCTCAATTTATTAGTATCAACTTATGCTAATTTTGGTATTAACTTATATCCTTCTATTAAATGCAGGTCATGTATATGCAGTTATTGTGGATGAGAAAAACAAAGAAGGAACAAATTACTTTTTGTGTCATTGTATTGAGGCCAAAAAGAAATTGACTTCTATAGTGGTTGATGGAGAGGGTATTGAGTACCCAATAGGATCCGTTGTTGTGACAGGGACATGGCTTAGAAGGTATTGTTGTTGTGTCGAGTTGTTTTGAGACCTCTTAAACTCATTTATTTAGCATTCGTATTGATTTTGGCATTAACTTATCCTTCTACAAAATGCATGAACCCTATAAAAAATTCTAATGCCTGGTTGTTTGAGGACTTTGAGACACATAGACATATTCTTCATTACTCAAACCTTCTTGTTGCAACAAATATTCATTTGATTAAATATCGTGGTAGACCTATTAACAAGGATTTGTGGAAAGTTCATGAATCTGACCATGAGACAATACTTGAGACACTAAGGGTTAGAGCTGATCTAGAAGGTTCACTTGATTGATTTTGGGCCATCTAGAAGAATAATTCTACAATATGGTAGAATAATTTTGACAATTTTGTATATATCTTTTGCAAAATGTTGTAACTTCGCTTCTTTGGATGTGCTCTACATGCATATGAGCTATGATATGCATATGAGCTGCAATGTGCATATGTAGATGCCAAATTTTATATATAAAAAAATCAATGAGTTGTAATGTGCATATCTAGATGCTAAATTTTGTATAAAAAAACAACAACGAGTTGTAATGTGCATATCTAGATGCTAAATTTTGTATAAAAAAACAACGAGTTGTAATGTGCATATCTAGATGCTAATTTTTGTGGAAAAAAACAACAACGAGTTGTAATTTGCATATTTAGATGCAAAATTTTGTAAATATAAACAACAATGAGCTTGATCGTTTATATTAGATGCCAAATTATATATATGAAAGTGTCAATGGGGCTGATTTGCAAATTTTGAGAGCCGAAATTTGTACCATTTGATTATAAATACATTTGTAATAAACTTGTACTATTTGATTATAAATTTGTACTATTTGAATATAAATAACTGTGTCTGATTTTGACATATGTTAAATAACTTGCAAATGGGTATCTGAATATGCAATTTTTTTTCCAAGTGTTTTGGGAAAATTTTGAGTTATTGTTGAATTACCCGATTTGAAGGGCTAGTAGGAATAGTCCAAAACTGAGAGAGTCCCTTTTAGGCAGCGAAAAAATGACCTCATAGGTTCAAACAGATCGTCCATAAGTGCCATGGTCTCCGAGTTATGCGACGTCAAAGTTTGACCATTTTTCCACTTTGAGCACTCAAGGGAAAACGTCGCTATGAGGTGGCTCAGAACGATTAGATGTCTTGGGGAGCGAGACAAGGGCACACCTAGTGTAAACCCGACCACCCAGACATTCTCACGCTAACGGTTTGTTCCCACGATGAGTAGAACGAAAGATGCACTATTTTGCCACCTCTCACTGACAGTTTTTTATGTGATAGAAAAAATCTCACCACAAGAAAATGAAATCAATTTGTACGAAACTGAGAGAAGATTTTTTAGGCAGAGACAACATGACCCCATAGGTTCAAACAGATTGTCCATAATTGCCATGGTCTCCGAGTTATGCGATGTCAAAGTTTGACTATTTTTTCCACTTTGAGCGCTCAAGGGAAAACGTCGCTACGAGGTGGCTCAGAATGATCAGATGTCTTGGGGAGCGAGACAAGGGAACACCTAGCGTAAAATCAGACACATGGACGTGCTAGCACGGACGGTTCGTTCGTACGACAGGCAGAACGAAAGATGCACTATTTTGCCACCTCTCACTGACGGGTTTTGACGGTTTTTGATGCGACAGAAAAAATATCACCACAAGAAAACGGAATCAAGTTGTCCAAAAATGAGAGAGGATTTTTTAGGAAGAAAAAACATGACCCCATAGTTTCAAGTGGATCGTCCATAAGTGCCACGATCTTCGAGTTACGTGACGTCAAAGTTTGACTTTTTTTTCCACTTTGAGCGCTCAAGGGAAAACGTCGCTACGAGGTGGCTCAGAATGATTAGACATCTTAGGGAGAGAGAAAAGGGCACACCTATCATAAAACCAACCACCTAGACATGCTCGTGCTGATGGTTCATTCCCACGATGAGCAGAAAGAAAGATGCACTATTTTGCCACCTCTGATTGACGGTTTTTGATGCGATAGAAAAAATCTCGCCATAAGAAAACAAAATCGAGTTGTTTGAAACCGAGAGAGAATTTTTTAGGCATAGACAAAACAACCCATAGGTTCAAACAAATCATCCATAAGTGCCACGGTCTCTGAGTTACGCGACGTCAAAGTTTGACTATTTTTTCCACTTTGAGTGCTCAAGGGAAAATGTCACTACGAGGTGGCTCCTAACGATCCAACATCTTGGGGAACGAGACAAGGGAACACCTAGTATAAACCTAACCACCCGGACGCGCTCGCGCTGACGGTTTGTTCCCACAACGAGCAGAACAAAAGATGCACTATTTTGCCACCTCTCACTAACGGTTTTTGATGAAATAAGAGATAATTAGTTTGATTTGATGTTAAAATGTTTGCTTAAACTCTTCTTTTATAGGTGATTTGGATGAATAGGTGTGTCTCTTACCTTAAGGCTAACTTGTTATAGAGTAAAATTTAAATGAAAACCTTACCTAAGCCAACTCATCCTTAGATAAATTTTAAATCTGCTTTGTGCACTCAAATCTTGTATTAATTGGTTCTTGAAATGATGAACTTCGCTCCGTAAGCATGAGTTTATGAAATAATAAATTCACTCCAATCGCTTCATGCATGAAGGACTCAAAGAAAATTCACTCAATCAAAATACACAATATCAACATTACCGGTGTTGGTACTTGGGTATACACAATATGAGCAATAGATAGTTTAAAAGTATACGCCATATGAGTTACAAGTAATGAACAAATTGGATCACATTTCAAGACATATACACAATGAACAAGTTTGATCACATTTCAATAGAAAATAACTAAGTTTCAAGAACATCAAGTTTCATATATATCAATGAACAAATTGGATCGAATATCAAGTTTCATATATATCAAAATGAACAATAATCATGTACATATAAAAAAATGGCATAGATGCCAAATCAATAATAGTTACAAAATTGTGGCATGTTCCATGTCTGTCAAAGTCGATATATACATATACAAATGTCAAATATATAAAAAATTTGGTCCTTCAATGACCAAAACTATAACTATATGTCTCTATCGGTATCTATGACTATGGCGGATCATCAAAATCAAGCCTCTTCGAAGCATTACGTGGCTGCACAAGGACAATTCAAATGTCGAATCAGATATATTTTCTCACTATAACATCAAAATAAGTAAATATTGAACTCTAAATTGTTTGAAGTTGAAATGTTGATTACCTCATCTCTGTCTTTTGCAATTGGGTGAGGCTGAGGATCCGTGGGATGTCCTGAAGGGGGTTGTAACTGGTAAAACAACATTAATACATGTTAATAACATATATGTCAAATAACACATAATAACTAAAAATGAATAGACTAAAAAACTAAAGCATACCAGAGCCTTATATGGATGTGCTATGGTCATAGGAGGCAAAGTCACAGATGAATCAGTTACGACCATTTCCTATATCCATGGTAAGTGATCCAAAAGGAGTTAACTAGAGGGTTTCAACTCCGTTGTGCACTTAGTGAAAAGGAGTTGATCTAAGATAGACATACAAGGAGTTGATCTAAGATAGACATACCTTTTTCCTTGGTTGTGTTGGATCTCATAATATACGTGTAGGACTTCTACTGAAATGGAATGGTAGAATAACAGTAGGAAGTTTGGAAGGGGCCTGTAATAGTTTAAAGACAATCATACAAGTTAATAACCCAAAGTTGTTGACAAACTAGATAAAACAAATATTTTTAACATATGTAGAACAAATGCACACCGAACCCTCGTATAGTTCTCCTATAACCTCAGGAGGCCTAGGCGAATCTGATGTAGCTATTACCATTTCCCGTATGAAAAATGATAACATATGATATAGACATAAAATGATTTAGTTATTTCGAACAAGCAAGAATGCAATCCAAAGTGAATATGAAGATATCACCTCTTCCCTCTACTGAACCTCATCGACATCAGGTGCATTCATTAATTCCGTAAACCCCATATGTTTCTGTATATAGAACAAATAAATTAAGTGCATTTATCAATATCTACATATACATGTTTAATCATAATACATTTCAATAAATGAATTTAAATTCTATTGAATTACCTTCTGTCGTTTGGGTGTCCGAGAGGATATCTTTTTCTGCCTCAGAGTGCTAGAGGATGGCTTTCTCACACGAGATGTCCTCGAGGAAGGTGGGGTAAACTAACATAAAAAAAATAACATAAGGGAAAAGAGCATGTATTTAATATATCACTTAAGTAAAAAATAAATAAATCTAAATGGTACAACATAGCTATCTTGGCCAAAGTCAATGGTTGAAAGCGTGATATCATCAAGTTGGGACATCTTAGCCATTGATAAGCCCTTTAAAACACCAAGTAATGATACACATAATTAACACAATATATTTTGAAACCAATTTATTATTATATTTTTATCAAATTTACAAATATTTACCTTTGGTGGCGAAACTACTCGTGACCGTGGAGTCGATTGAAAAGTATATGGTTTACTCCCACCACCTGCTGCACCGTGCAATGCATTTTATTTATGTCACTTTAAATTGTTCTAAAAATAAAAATTCATTTCTTTTTATAAGATTTAGTCACTCAATTGATAACATGTCATAAACATAATTAAACGCACCTGTGTCTGATAGAGAGGGTGTAAAACATATTGATCAGTTCATCGGCGAGGGCCACATCCTTTGTAGTGGAAGCATGGCATCTACTCCCACAACATGTACACGAATGAGATTTCAAATCATCCTCATCCGTGTTAGTGTCTACACTAGAACATACACCTTGGTAGGTGGGGCACATATGCTGAATGGGCTGGCTCGTGCCAAATGATGCATGAGATGACGCTGATGAAGGTGGTGCCACAGGAACTGGTACATCCTCTGCTTTGACCAACTGTGTGCCATGCTGAACAATGACATCAGTCAATGATCCAACTGCCTGAAGAGTCTATAATTCCATAGAGTCCTTCAAGGATATAGGGACAGTGACATGAACCATGGGTTTAGGAGCTGTACGACTCCTATACTGTGGCTCTACCACCCTATGGGCCCCAGGTCTATCCTGCGCAGAGCCTCTCCCTCCACCCTGAAATTGCCGGATGTCAAAGTAATTCGGCTTCTCGCCGAGGATAAAATCACAATACAAATTTCTCAAAAAATATAGAGGCACCTCCCAATTATTACAAGGTAGTTGGTCAAAGACCATATACCACCTATCCCAAAAAGATTCTTTCAGCCTATCATGAACACACCAATGTATAGGAAACCAAGTCGTATCTAGTTCTAAGTTGTTACTGTTAACAAGATCGGTGAAAAGAGCACATATGTTAGCTTTACCTATGGATTTTTTTTCTCTTGATCATATGACAACCCATCCGCATAAAATGTTCGACATCTATCCCTCCATGAACCTCATTTCGTAACCTCCCTAGATACCTCATTTGCACTATTAGCCATTGTTTCTAGTGTTCTGGTGAGGGTTGAGTGGTGCTCAAGCCTAGATGACCTCAACCTATTCACCAATATAAAAATTTGGGCACTATTTTGTGTAAGGCGATTGATGAGATCCTCTTGTGTGGCATCTACATGATCTAATGGAGGACGTGGAGGGTTGCAGGGTGGCGGTGGTTGTTGAGGAGCAACATTTTAAGGATTTTGAGGGTTTTCTTGTTGCTCATGTGCAATGTTTACAGGGTTTGCTTGTGTTGCTTGTGTTGCTTGTGCATGAGGAGGTCTTTGTTGTCTATTTCATTTTTTGGGATTGCTTGAAGAATTTGACATCAAATTAATAAAAACAAAACTTAAATCAATTAAAAAACCCTACTTCAATTAAAATGCAAACAAAAATAATCAAACCAATCAAATATTACCTGTTCGACGGGGTGCCATTATTGAAAATTGCTCTCAATGTTGGGAAAATCCAAAATAATTGCAAACTCGTGTGGGTTCTATGGTTTTTTGGCTTTCCCTTGCTGTTGTTCCATGAGTTTTGGCATTGAAAATGGCCAAAACCCGTGGCCTACACAAAAAAAATATGTTTCTCAAAACTTGTACGGGTTTTGAGAAACTTTTAATTTTTTATTAAAAAACCAAATGAGGAACTTTTGGTTTTTTAAATTGTTTTTGGCTAGGCTTGATGTTACCAAGCCTAGCACGTTTTTGAATTTTTAGAACCTACATGGGTTATGAAAAATTTGGTTTTTTTGGCATGTGGCCACTTTTCTGTTCACCATCTTGGTGCACTTACCCAATATGCAATCATCATAATAATTGCATATTTTTTTATTCCTTACCTTTACTTTATGTAGATTGTGCAGGATCCTCAACTAAAAGGTTGACAATGTCTATAGTCAATTACCTGTTTACACCAAGGGTGGTAGCATCACACAAAAAATATATATGAAATCAGCACCAACAATTGAGCATCATAAGCATTACATTTTTAATTTGATAAACAATAAATACACATGTATCACGAGCATCATAAGGATCACATATGTATCATCATATATGTAATTGAGCATCATAGGCATTACATATGTATCATCATAAACATGTAATCTATCACATATGTATCATAAATCACCATCCATCACATAGCTAATAGACAGTCCACATTCCATAAATAAACACAAAGTTCAAAAAATGTCAAATGTATCATCATAAACATGTAATCCATCACATATGTATTTTAAATCACCATCCATCACATAGCTAATAAACAATCCAAATTCCATAAATAAACACAAAGTTCAAAAAATGTCATACATTTCATTCATGTCATTGATATTCTTCTTCATCCAACTCATCGTCATCGTCATCATCATCGTCATCATCATCGTCATCGCCATTGTCATCACCATCACCATCACCATCACCATCACCATCACCATCACCATCACCATCACCATCACCATCATCATGATCATGATCATCTTCTACTTCTTCGGTATCTTCTTCTTCCATCTCATCATACTTTATCGACCTTCCTCTTGGATCATGTCTAACAACAAATGACCAACCTGGTTTATGTGGAAGCTCTGAGTAAAATACCTGCTCACATTGGCTTGGAAGAACATATGGCTCATCCCCAACTGGCTCAAACGACCTTGTATTAACCATTGTAAATCCATTATCATGTTCAATAACAGTTTTATTAGGATCATTTTTATTTAGTCGTAGCCTATACCATTTGACGACGAACAAAAATAATTTTAAGGAATTAAAGTCACACTCAAGTATATCATCCAAAATGCCATAGTATCGATTTGAGACTCTTGAGGATGTATGTCGTTTCTAGATGAAATATTGGTCACCTCAAAGACTGCAGTATCCCAGAATCACAAGTTTTCTTCGTGTCGTCCAACTTTTTGATGCAAAATTTATGACCATTGTAGCACATAGCCTTGTGGTGTTTGACCTGCAATATGTCTAACATGTTAAAATTATTGCATCGTGAGTTGATAAACATATGGGTGATTAATCAAATTATACGTACCTGTTTATCTCTTAAACCATATGCTAAACCAATTTCCCTTTGCGTAACATTGGAATCTCCATTACGATGAGCTTCTTTAACCAATGAAGCCTTCCCATGTTAATGTGCAACTAGAATGTTGACATCATTCAATCCACAGCATCATCCAATCAAGATTGTTTACAATATACAAATGTAGCGCATCCCACTGCCGATCAATTGTACAAATAATCAATAGACAACTTAGAACCGATTTATTTAGAAGATCAAGAATTAATTAACTACAATAACATATTATAATTACCTCTCACTTTCCTCAATCTACCTTTCCCCATCAAGTACTCCCCTTTGAATTTGTTAATGGGGTTGGGATCCCAATGCGATCTACGTGGATGTTTGCTGCAAACTTAGGAAGATATTAAGCAATGTACACCATAGTTTGGTATACCATATATCCCTCCACCATAGAACCCTAAGGATGTGCTCTTTGTTGAACCAAAGCCTTCAAAAATTTCAATTGCCTCTCAACCATCCACATTGACCTAGTGTGTACAGGTCCACACAATTCAATCTCCTCAACTTGGTGTATGAGGTAGTGTTCTTGTGCATTGAAAAAAGTTGAAGGTAGACACTTTTGCATTTCACACATTAAATGGAGAATTTTTCTCTTCCAATATTTTATATCTTCTTTATGGATTTCTTTAGATGACAACCACCTAGAAGAGATTCAAGATGCAAAAATATATAAACGAGACTTTACAAAATAATATACAATATATTACATAACAAGTAAAACAAATCACAAATATGTTATCTATACAACAAATTGAACAAAGATCACTACTTACCTCATGTATTTTCCAAGATCATATATGACTTGCTTGACATTATTGTCAAAGTTGTCTGGGAGAGATAGAGGTAGAACGTACTACAACAATTATCAAATGATCTTTTCATTGTTTTCTAAGATAATTCAATGAAAAGTACATGCGTAGTATACAAATATTTAGTAAATACACAAGAACATGAATTGCCTTAATGAAGGTATGCCAATCATGTGTTTTCATCCTTGACCCAAATTCACTTTTCTTTGATATGAGATTATTTATGTTCGCAGCAAATCCTGTGGGAAATCAAATTTTTTGTATGACTTCTTTTATAGCATTGCTTTGCTGGTCCGTTAATAACCAAGGAAGGGCACTTATATTAATCTGGTCTCCATTTCTATTTGATTGAATGACATTTTTCATTCCATGATTGGATTCCTGAATCTCACTACAAATTTTGACAATTTTTTCTTTGTCACACCTTCCCTCCAATATTTTCCGTAATGTCTCTGTTATATTCTTTCCAATATGCATAGTATCAAACAAATACACAATTTGTAGTTGCTCGTAGTAGAGCAACCTACTAAATTGTCTCGGATAACTTTTTAGTCCCTTTGGAAGGTGGTCATTAATGCCTTGATGACCTTCATGATCATCAATTACATCATCAGTAAACAAAACACAATAGAAAAATACAAATTCCAAACATAAACCATTAGATGGAATGACATTACCTTGATGATTAATCCTAGTATATTCCAACTTCCATAGGCAAGGTGTCATTCTTCGTGGCTTTGATGTAGTCTCTTCTTTCCCATTGAAAATATGTTTTTCAGTATTTCAATACTTGTGATTTCTGTGGAGGAAGTGCCTATACTCATCAAACACCTACTTTCCTAAACTTTTTGAATGACGAGATTTCATCTTTTGACCACAAACTGGACATGCAAATTTTCCCTTTGTTTGAAGACCTACAAGATAATGTATAATTGGATTAAATATGTTAATTTTTATAATTATAATTATAATGTGCAACTTGAGCACTGTAACATACCACAAAAATGTGTTAGCCCTGGGGCATCATGTATTGTCCATACAAGCATTGCATGGAATTGAAATTGTCTTTGTCCTATTGGTCTAGAGATGTCATACATAGTGACACCATTCCATAACTCCAACAAATCGTCGATAAGAGGCTCAATATACACATCCATATCTTTAACTTGGTACTTACCTAGTTGAATGAACAAAAACATTACATAATTATTATGACCATTTTACTGCAATATTTATAATTAAATGTAGATGACTATTAAATGATAGAATACATGGAACAATCATCACCAACATTATATTCTCCCTCTTTATTGACATCCATGGAGGAATGTTATTGTTGATAACAAAAACTGGCCACATCGAGTAAACATATCTCCTCTCTCCAAATGGATTGACACCGTCCACTGCCAATGAAAGCTTGAGATTACGAGGTTATTCTTTAAAGTGTGGCCACTTTTCCTCTATGTCCATAAATGCTAAACCATCCATAGGCATTCGAATAATTTCATCTCGACTTCTATTGCGTGCATGGTAATCCATAAATTGGGCCAAGCTAGTGCACCTGAATAATCGATGCATACGTGGAATAATGGGAATATAACGAAGAACTTTGCGAGGCACCTTTTTTGTTATTTGATATGTTCGATATCTACTAATATGACATCCAGGTAATTCTATTGCAAATTCATGTTGTTTATGATATATAATATGACCATTGGGACAAACATCTATTGCTTGATACTCCATTCCAATATCTTTCAGAATGGAAGAAAATTCTTGGTATGAGCGAGGTAGAATATTTGATGGTGGTAACAAAAACTCACCTATCAATCTATAGAATATTAATGGAACATGATTCACCCTTTATTAACTATAATGATATATACGACATAACTTAACATACATGAGATTGTTATGCTGGATAAACCATTCATAACCTTGAAGTTCACCAACAACAATACATCGGAGAGAAGAGTTGTTTGGGAGCCTTCATAAAGGGGCTCATATGCCTTCTCAAGTACAGGTAAATCATGAACAACATCAAAGTCATCTTGATCATCATGATCGGTTGCGCTAGTACTAAGTGTGTCATGGATCAATATTTTTGTACCATCAACTTCAATTGTGTTTTCTGGCACATGATCATCATCTTCCATGGGATCATTATCTTCAGCTTTGATATTCACACCTCCATGTTCCTCCACTTCAGAAAACATATTCTCCAGGTTGTGTTGGTCCATATCATGTGCCCTAGGGAGCTCGACCTATATAAAAAATGATCAACATAAATAAACCATGATCATGATCTCATCATGAAGTGATTTCTTATGTATATAAATTGTTAAAATGATATAATGAACAACTTACCAATGGATGATAACCATGTCCCCCTTCAATGTGACCATGCTGCCTACAATGTTTCTTAGTTGTTTTGATTAGAAGTCTTCTAGTCTTTAAGCTCTTACAAATTTTGCAGGGACAATAACATTTTCCATCACCTTTTCTTTTTAAGTTAGACCACAATGTAGCAATTGTCTCCTTATTTTGTTCTTCGCTGATATTTTTTGACATGGTCTTTCTTTACATGCAAAAAAGTCGGGCTATCGAAACTTCGGTGTGTAACCTTCACAAACTACACAAAAGGATATCGCAAGTATGGAAGTCTACTTAGAACTAGTTATATAGAACTTAAAATTTTACTTAAACTTAGACTCTCTTCAATTATGAAGACTATTTTATTCAGATAGTTTTCTTGGCTAAAAAAGAAACTTGATTTTGGCAAGTTGATGAAAAATATTTGAGTTTTAAAAAAAGAGAAACCTTTTTATTGTGTCATCTAATAGAATCAACTTAGGAATGATGAATTTATGAAGAATTCAACATGAAACCAACTTCATATGAAAGAGAATTGAATTGACTATTATAATCCAAAATATGAAGAAACTTGAGCGGTTACATTAAGAGTTATAATCAATTCTTTTGTTGCAACCCTGTCAGCAAGGGTTTTATGACAATTTTGACAAAAACCATTAGAAATTTCTTTATAATCCATGGATTACCTTCAAACTTGTTTTGAATTAAAGATAACTCTTCATTCTACAACCTCAAATAGGTTATTAGGGGCCGGATTTAATCCAAATCTTATTAGGAAAAACATCTAAAGCAACAAATAATCATGATTGTAAAAAATAACAGTTAAACGTATTGAACAAAATATCAACTTTCTCATTGAATCTTCATCAAAAACATTTTCCAATACATAATTTATAGAAATAAACTTCCTTCCTATTTATCCAACAAACAATTACATGGAATTTTTACTTTCAAACTGATATACAACCCTGTAACTGTCACAACCCTGCAGAATTAAGTGACAGTCAGAGGCTTTAGTTGATCTAGCCTTACAAGACTTTCCTCCAAATATGTCACACACAATTAATCTAGATAAATGATGGATTTTATATCCTCTCATAGTTATATAGCTATTCCAACTACGCCTCAGATCAAAATTACAATTTGACAACATTTTATGCATTGTTGCATTACAACTTTTTAGTGACACCTTTTGCCTTTTGACATGAATGACCACTAAACATTACTTAGATACTTTGAAAACCTTAGAATGGAATAAAAACAACATATTAAACCTTTATTACTCTTCCATGGGTACATTTACATTATTTGAACAATCAGGACCTGAATAGGACCATTTGACAACTTTTGACAACTTTTGACAAAATGGCACAATTAGCGTTACACTTTGATTTCAAGCTTGACAAGCTTGTTTATTTCTCATTACTCATGATGAGTATGTAGCTTCTTAATCTTATTACCATTTATTTCTCCTTTTTATTTAAGAAACAAGAGAGTATGAATGTCTTAAATTATGGATGTCTAGAAGTGGAAGATAAATGGAAGAAGTCCATTAGAACTCCACAAGTCTGAAAATCAAACCATTGGTGTAGCCTACCCCGAAGAAAGCACCCTAGAAAAGCCAAAGGTCATCGAGAAGTGATTAACTATCGCTAAAAGGGGATAGGAGTTATCCCGATACCTGATAGACACATAAGGCAGATATACACTGATCAAGTCATTACTAAAGCATCATCGATGTGACTTTCGCTATCAGAACATACAAATTGTTGTCTTGTCGATAACCGATAAGGCTATTGGTAAGACTTACACCAATAGGGAGAGAATCCTTAGTCATCAGTACAACTTAAAGAGATCAGGGTGTAACATTTCAAGCTATCCCGATGCCTGATGGAAACAATAGAGCAGGAGATTCATCGGGAAAAAAGGAACTATCGACAGAGACTGTTCAAGATTATGCCGATACCTGATGGAGGGATCGGGAAGACACACACCGATAAAAAACAAAGCGAATTAAGGAATGAAATATTGTCGATGGCGCCAAGGGAGTAATTCGTCGGGAAAGCATATACTGATGAGCCATTACAGATACAATTCAAAACTAAAACCAAAGTAGCCTATATTTAATGCGTGCAATTGAGAAGATTGATGGCTCACATGAGGAAAATTAAGAACCAAATGCAGGTTGCGTCTTAGTAAAAAACATACAAGGTGAGAATTATTGCTCACAATTCATCACACATCATGGAGGCTGTAAGTTCATCAGGAAGAAAGAGGAGTGCTAAGGACTCTAAATCCATGTCTAAAAAATCCAAAACAATAGAAGTCCCTCCTGCATGGAAACTGGATCAAGATATCATTGATCAATTGCAGTCCCCAGGCCCAAAATCAAGGAGGTCGAGACAACATTTGCCTAGAAAAGACCAAATTGAGGACAAGTTTAAAGGGGTTGGAGATGTGTGGACAAAGGTGAGAGGTTATGAACTCTTCTTGTTTCATTTTCTGAGAAAGGACAAAGAAGTGCCAATTTTTAGCCTGTGGATAACCAACTTAGGTAAACTAGTTGTTCCAAATGTTTTCGTAAATATCAGATTGATGGAAGTCTTGGTCAAAAATTACAATTATGTGAAGAGATGCATTCGGTTTCAAAATGGCGAAGTGTTTATCATATTTAGCTGTGGCACCATAGATGAAGTTTTTAGCTTAGACCCTAACCCTGATGTACCCTTTTCGTTTGAAGAACTAGAGGAGGAATTTGTTAAAATGGATACTACTTATAAAGGGTGGAACTTATCTTTCCACAGGGTTCATAAGGGCATTCTAACCAAAGAGGATGGTCCCCCATTCAACATGGACATTTTCAGACACTACTTACAGTACACCGATATGTCATGCAGACAAGTTGGAGGTATAGAGGTCCCTAATGTAGCTAATATTGGGCCGCTGGTGTTAGTAGCAAATGTACAAATGTATGAGCCAAGACCCTTTGATTATGCTACTTATCTTGTAGAAAAATTACATGAAGGTTTCTTGAACCTCAGAGATAATAGGGAGCCCACTTTCAAGTTTTACTCGTTGTTAATGCATTTGATTTTATTTTATGGAAGATTTAGGGATATGTGGCCAATGAATTTAAAATTGAACATAGTAGACAGAGCAGGTAAAGAACAACCAATACAGATGTGGACATCAGTTTGGGATTCACGATATGTGAAATCAAACTACATCAAGTTTGAATAGCTAATAGTAAAGCCATTATACCAAATGTATGGTGTCCTATGTGAAGGATCTATTTCCACTGAAGTTAAAAGATTTCTTAGACCTGCTATTTTTGATGAAAGAGGCATTGTCAATCACAACTGGGGCGATTGGTTTGTTCACAAGGATTTTACTTGCTTCATGATTTATGGTTTCAAAGGAACCCCATATCTGGTTCCAAAACTTGTACCAGACATAATTGCTTATCTGGAGATTACGAGATAGTTAAGTGTTTCGAATGCCAAACATTTTGGAGGTATGCATAAGCAAACTTTCTTGCCTGGGACTCTTAGTTTTGGGGATTTTACCATTGTATCAACAAAGGCTTATGAAGCCATTGATAGGAAACTGATTGAAGAATACAATTTGTTCAAATATACTGCTAGGGTCAATTATGCCCCTGAGGGATATATTCACAATTGCAAGAAAAGTCAAAATCTGGGAGATTATATTCATGTTTACTTGGAAGCAGAGGACATGTTTAGAAACATGGAGGAGGAAGAGCCCTAGATGACCATTGATGAATTAAACAAGAAATTGGAAGAAAAGAAAAAGAGATTGCAAGAAATAGAAACTGAAGAAGAAGAGAGTGAAGGCGAGTCCGAAGAAGTTGAGGTGGTATCTAGGCATTAAGCACCAGAAACAACAGAAGAGCCAGACTTGAGCAAATTGTTACTAGGCTGAACATCCATAGTGATGCAAGATACGATGAGTATTCTGCCTTTGTGTCTGATGATGTTTTTATTAAGTCAAAATAATTTAAATCCTTTTTATATAATTTCAAAGGGAAAAAACTGAGAGACTCTATCCCAAATGTAACCCCTGAAAAAGAATCAGAATTATTGGAAAACTAAAGGAAGAAATCAGTTTAGAATCGAAAACTATAACCCCTCAAAGGGGAAGACAACTTATTAGTGAAACAAGCATCATCATCTTTCCAAGATTGGACATGAGTACATCATTTATTTTTGATAGCATGTTACATTCTGAGAATAAGGATTTTAAATTGGAAATTTAGGGGGTAAATGATGTGTATGTCGGCTCTAGATTTGACCAGAATGAAGAGGCTTTTCTTTTATGGGCTCTTTACCCTCCAAATAAAAGGCCAAAAATCATTGATGTGGATAAAGCCTTTGGTCACATGATGAAATTGAAAGTTAGTGAAGTAGATCCCATTGTTACTGCTGATATGGGTATTGATATTTTAAAATTTACTAAAGCACAATTGGTCAAAGTGATCAAAGAAAGAGATTAGTACAAGGGATTATACGAAAAATTGCTAAAAAGAGGAGGACAGCCTGTGCCACAAATCCATGATGGGCCTCAGTGAAAAAATAAATGTGAGGAAGTGCAACTGAAAAATAAAAAGTTGGAAAGGCAAATGCAGAGTGTGAGGGCTGACACAACCTCTGTTTTATTGACTAGAGATTTAAAAAATTGCAGGGTTTCCTTGAATATTTCTGGGTTGTTTATCAAAAGAATATGGATACTGCAATATCTCAAAATCAAATTTATAACAGACTAGGAACTCTGTTGCATGATAAGACAATGGCCAATATAGATGCTGAAGTCATTAAAGGAATACAAAAGTTGTTGAAAAGAAATGAATTGCAAAATGAGTTTAATGAATGTAAGGAAATAGTACAACATGGTTTTCCAAAAATTGAAGATCAGAATGGACAGATTAAGGATAAGGATAAATGGATTGTGGAGTGCCTGTAGCGTCGTAAATTGTACGCACTTGCTAGGGTGGTACAATTTCACACCTAGTTTAGCACCCGCCTTGGCGCATTTTGTATTTTGCATTGCATTTCCCCTTTAGCACTTAATTAATTAAATTAATTAGGTCTAAGGTCCTATTTTATCATTTCCTACATCATAAAGTTGGGCCCTTTCATTTAAGTGTGCCCTTTTCATTTTATTCCTCCAATACATCATTTAATCAAAAACCCTAATTAGGTCCTATTTTGAACTTGGGGGCTTGATTTCGGGGGTCAAAACATCTCGAAATCACCTGTAACTTCGGGATTCTCTCTAAAATCATCATATCCGACAGTCTTGAAAATTTGGTGAAAAGTTGTCGGGACCATGGCGCCCGGAGTGCAACATGGTCCCGGACATTTTTCCCGAAATTTTAGGAGCGCGATCTAATCATAAAATAAAGCTTAACCCCAAGAAATTGGCGGGAGATTCAATCTCTAAGTCGGCCTAAAGTTGAAATTAAGACCTAGGGTTTCATACATAAGAGCTCTCTTTCTTCATTTGAAAGGATCCGATTTTTGGCTTTCAAGGACCTCTTATGCAGTGAAAGAGCAGATCTTTGAAGACTTCAACAACATTCAACATCCTTCTATCAAGTATTTATCAATTTCATTCATCCATTTAGGGCTTGGAAGACATTGAAGAACAATAGGAGATTACCGACTGAAGATTGGCTTGTACTCCTCCCTTGAGGGTTGGGTATGATTTCATGTTGTTTTCATGTCTTTGCATAAGCTTCAAAATATCCTTTATTCATGCTTTAGATCACTTTGCATCTTGATTTAGAGCATTTACATTATCATTTACAAGCAATTAGGGTTTACTTTCTAGGTTGCTCTAGTTTGCTTTCTTGCATTTTAGGACCTTGCACACACACTAGGTCTGCACACACAATACATTTTACAATACAACTTGGCTATTCGTGGAGGTGGAAATCACCAAAGCGGGGGTTTGACTAAGGCAAAATCCTATATAGCTACCCAAACACCTTTTTAGATATAAGTGCAGGTTTCGGGACTCGGACGACGCCGCAAGTTACAGATCCGGAAGAAGCAGACGGAGACCAAACAACACACCAAATCTCAAAGCAAAAGACCAGGACAGGGGCGTGGGGCGCCCTGGTCCTGCCAGGACAGGGGCGCTGGGTGCCCTGGTCCTCCTGACAGACAACATTTTCAACATTTTTGACAGCTTTTCCAGAGTGCAAAACAACAGTTTTCGGAGCAGTTTCAAGGGTAGATTCAGGACAGTGGTGCCCGCGCCCCCATCTCGAACATTTTCACTCAGATTTTAACTCCAGGTACGCATTTGCATTCTTGTCTTATCCTTGTATTTACAGCTTTCCATTGTTTAAGTTCAATTCCGCAATCTTGTCATTAGTTCATACTTGCACTTTGGGGTTAGGGATTGGACTTGCATCATTCTATCTTTCAATTGCAACAAAGGAATAGAAATCCTAATAGGTAGCCCATGGCTCTCTCTTCCACAAGAAGAAGTAGCCAATTGTGTGATACCTCTAGGCTCTTTCGTATTCCACAAGTGTGTGGTTGAAAGTGAGATTAGGGCATGCTTGCTTAGTGTCACTTTTTCTCCCACACAGTGCCAAAGTCTTCTCAGTGCTTCCCTTAACATTGCCCGGTATGATGTACTTGACATGATAGACACAATCGAGCAGATGGAAAACTTTATCACTTTGGAGATTATGGTCAGAGATATTATCTACGATGCATATACCTACAAATCAGAGGGATATTTAAAGCACATTCAGAAGTGCGATCAGATGCTTGGAGACCAACCATAGATATCAAAAGATGTTTAAAGATGTGACTTTGTATTTTATAGTTTTAGTTTGTTGGGGTAGTTTTTAGGTAGTTAGTTTCTAGTTAGTTTTTTTGTTAATTTTAGTTTAATGAAAGGGTATGCCCTTTCATTTTTCAAACCGAATCCTCATCTATATGTGGAGGATATTTTAGGAGAGACATATATCACAAGTTTATGGTTTTTTTTATCAAGACAATCTCTATGTATTTTCTTATGAACTCGTTGTTTGGAAGTACCAAGTTGATGGAGGATATGCACTGAAATCAACTGGTTTAAGTATTTTATTTTCAATATAAAGATTCAAGTGTTTCTCATTCATGATGGTATCTATCTTTTCAATGGATTGATCAGTTCCTTGGATAAATCTATTTACATAGATTGTTTCATTGTGCAATCTTATGTTGTTGTAATTAAGATTTATTTTCAGTTTGAATATCAGTTTGAAGGATTGGTTGGCAAACTTTAAATTGTCTTATTAGTCTTTCAAAGTAAAGTTAAATTCAATAAGACTAACTGGATGTCACATTTTAATTGCAATTCATATGGAAGCCTTTGAGATGATTGTCTTGTTACATTAACAAGTTATTAAAACTGCCTCTAAGGTTAAACGTAGGATTTTTCATTTGAAATGATATGAAACCAGTAAGGAATCAAGGCACTGGTCTTTTATTGATTTTATATATTTGAATCAAGTATTTCCAAAGCAAGTTTCATTAAGGAATCATATTTCTTATTCATACAATCACTACTTTATAAACATTCGTTTACAAGCAAGCAAGCAGATTGATTTTGGTATAGTAAATAGGGTTTACTTATTTTTTAATTTTTATACAATAATTTTTGCCTTTATCTAACATAATCGATAATTGGAAGAGTTTTCAATAACTAGGGATGGAAAACATTCATTTACAAGCAAGAAAGCATATTGATTCTAGTATAGTAAATAGGTTTTGCTTATTTTTTAATTTTTATACAATACTTTTAGCCTTTATCTAACATAATCGATAATTGGAAGACTTTTCAATAACTAGGAATTGCAGCATTAGGAAAGTAAATAAAATAGATAAATGAGAACATACCGGTAGGATGACAAGCTCAAATTTATGAGACACACACACTCTAAAATGAACTTGTCTGCAATCAACTTTACATGATTCAAATACACAACCTGCAACTCCACAGGAATTTAACGACATGTGAAAATCTACAGGAATTTCATCATCTCCAATAGTTTGATACCCTCCAAACAAGCTAATTCAATCCTTCTTTTTCACCTGCTAGACAACCCAATTTGCAGAGGCAGAGGCAAAGGAAATGTCGAACCCGATTTGCAGAGGCAGAGGTAGAGGAAGAGGCAAAAGAAACAAAGGAATTGGTAGAGGTAGAGGAAGTCGAGAGTTAATTCAATCCGTTGCGCGTTGTTTTAAAATGAACCCGGGATTTTTTTTTTTAATAATGCCTTTGGTCGTCAGAAAATGTCGTTAGCTTCGTCGTTGGTATTTCGACGTTATCGAGCATTCAAAAAAAAAATCAAATTTGATCACAAAATGTCTTGTCCGTCGGAAACCTCCGTCAGAATTTGAGGCCAAATGTATTAGTGTAGGTATTCGAGTTAGTCAAATCAATTTTCCATATCAGGAGACTTTATCCATATCATTTGACATGCTTTGTCATAGGGGCCTATCAAACAAACCCTCTATTCGACTTTGTAAGCTTGAATACTCAAAACAAAGTATTCATATCAACCATCAACATCAACACTCTTGGATCATTTGTATGACCACTCCCCATATTTTGAGAAGAAGAAGTCTTCATCAAAAGACTAAGTTGAAGAGGAGACAACCTAGTCCTAAGGCACTCATCCAAAGGAGGAAATTTATCTATATCAATTGCCAACTCTTTCTCTCGCATAGAGTATTTTTGCGTCATATGCACTTGTATCTTCAAGGAAAAACTAATGAGTTTAACAAAGATCCTTTGAGAAGTAGGGATTTTACACCAAAAACAACATTCAACCAACGTCTTAACAAAGGGGGAAAGATCAATCTCACTTTCTTTCCAAGAATCTGCATCACCTACAACGAAGATCCCCCTAAGCCACCAACTCCTCCAAGAACCCTGATAGAAGAAGATGAATTCACTACTATAGAGATATATTGATACTTGCTGTCACTCGATCTCAGAAAAACAAGGAGAAAGAACCACAACCATAATCAAGCATGACTCGTAAGAAGTCCAACCCTTTTGAAGAGTATATGATGTATACAGATATGGGGGAAATGGAGATCACCGAAGAGATTCTACAAGAATGTCAAGAGAGTGCATCTTTCCAAAAACTTGTAGAATGACTTATAGAATCAGATAAGGAAAAATATCTCCTCATGCTAACTAGTGAAGGGGTCAGCATGCCTGAAGATTTTGACATAGAAAATTTAAAGAATATTGCTAAGAGAATTTCATGAACAAGGGAACGAACCTATACTTATAATACCCACAATCAAGAAAATATGTGAGAAGAGGAAACATAGGATCAAGAAAACATGCACAACAAAGATCACACTCATGAACAAGACAATACCTGTGATCGTGACAATCTTAATGAACGAGGAGAAGCTCACCATCGAAGGACCAATGCACCCCTAGCTATTCTTACGCAACAACTCCAAACACTTCAACGACAAATACATGACAAGCAATAAGGGACCGCAATAAGATACTCATTGGAGGACATTTGTCCTTATCCTTTTGATAGGAGATTAAACATGGTACCATTCCCGCCAAATTCAGATACACGAAAGTATGACAAATACGATGGTAAGAGTGATCCCCGTGATCATGTCTGAGAATTTTATACTATGAGTTTGGAGTTCACTCACATTGACATGTACCCGATGAGACTATTCCCAATAAGTTTGGGAGGTCAAACAATGGAGTGGTTGTCCAAACTCACACCTCCCGTCAGATCATTTGATGAGTTGGTGATTAAATTCATAACACAATACTCCTATAATATCCAACACATGATCACCATGCTTGTTGTATGCAATACAAAACAAAAGAACAATGAAACATTCATGGTGTTTCTACAACGCTGGAGGTGCATGATCTGAAGGTACCCACGAGATATACCTGAAAAAGAAAAGACGGCAATTTTCATAGACAACTTAAATAGTGAAATGAGTTACCTTCTCAAACTACAATGTATACCATCTTTTGCAAAATTAATAGAGAATGGTATCGAAGTAGAGGAAGCTTCCATCAAGAAAGGAATCTTGAAGTTCTTCAAGGAATGTGTTAGTTCGTCAAACAATAACAACTTTAACAATCATACCAATAACAACAACCTGGACAAGTCCAAATTTTGGACTCGAAACAAAAACATTGTTAATGATGGGGTAATCGATGCCAACAATGTAAAGTCTAAACAACCAATGTTGACTTTATTAGGCAACCCACCATCCAATAATAATCAAAGAAGTAATAATCAAGGCACTAACACCTATCAACACAATACCAATCAAGGAGATTCAACGTCAGGCAACAACAACAATCACCAAGGCAAGAACAACAACAAAAACCCAAGAAACAACAAAAATAGAGGAGGCAACACCAACACACCACCTTGAAGAACATACACACCATTAGGAAAAACCTTGGAATCAACATTTTTAGAACTATTGGCAAATAAGATCATCACATTACCAGCCACAAGCAACTTTGAACCCCAAGTCAATCCACCATGGTGGAATGACTCACATTTTTGTGATTATCATTGAAACAAGGGGCATAGAACCAATGATTGCATGAGGTTGAAAAACTTGGTTCAAGATATGATAGACAAGGGAGATTTGATAGTTGATAGTCATAAGAATAATAATGATCATGAAGGCTTCAAAAATCCTCTTCCTAATAATAACAAGGGGGGAGCATCAACATCAAACAACAACAATAAAGGAGCCAACATCAATTACCTATACGATAATGACATCAATCATATATCGACATGTGAAAATCAAGTGAATGTCATAAAAATCAAAGACAAACAAGAACATGTGCTGGTAAATGTGACAACACAAGCTCATAAATATGTTTTGAAGGGGAGCACATAAAAAACAATCGCTATCCCCAAGATTCATTATAACTTGGTTGACCAATTACAAAGGAAACCCGCTTAGATATCCATACTTGTGTTACTCAAACTTTCACCAAAACACAAGGATATCTTGGAGCAACCTCTCATGGAAACAACCGTTCTAAATGACCTGGATATTGACCGGTTCCAAACCATGGTGGTCCATATGACGGTGCCGCATAACTTATCTTTCTCCGAACACGATGACGTTTCCTTGAGTAATCTGCATAACACCCTAATACATATTGAAGTCTTAGTGTATAAACATTGAGTAAAAAGAGTATTAATAGATGGAGGAGCTGGTCTCAATATATATACTTTAAAGCTTATCCATGCATTGGGCTTCTCCAAACAATCAATTGATCCTAAAAGAAAAATCACCATCAAGGCCTATGATGATGAGGAAAGGTCTTCCAAAGGAATTGTCATACTACCCATTTAGGTAGGTCCTGTACAAAGAGACATAGTGTGCCAAGTCTTGGACATAGACTTGACTTATAACATACTCTTGGGTCATCCTTGGATACATGAAATGCAAGCGGTACCTTCTACATACCACCAATGTCTCAAGTTCTCCTATAATGGAAAAGAACTTTCAATATCAACATATACTAATCCTTTTTAGTACTGCAATGCTATGGGGGCAATGCAAAATGTCTTGGTTCCATACAACAGGGAAGACCAAGCTTCCTCATCATCCAACCATCAAGAAGACCTCAAGTCCCTATCCATGAACTTCAAGCAAAAAATCAAGATAAAAGACCAAGGTATGGGGGAATACCCTTTTGAACCTCTATGTATATCTAAGTTGCCAACTTCACCAAGGTCTCATGGACAACCTTCTACATCATCAGGAAACACAACCCATCAAGAAGTTTGATGGAAAATTTATCCAGAAAGGCACACTAGCTGAAGAATCAGAAGACAACGATATCCTTGGCTGGTTATACAATGATGAAGAAGAAATCGGAGTTGTTGCTCTAGAAGTAGCTGTACCAACATGACAATATGGGAATGGGTTTTGAATCATGAAAAACATGAGATACAAAGGAAAAGGTCCTATTGGCAAGCGACAAGAAGGCATCATAGAACCCATACAACCACACTCACAATTTGCAAAAGATAAAACAAGACTCGGATATAGCCAAAATATTCAACTCGTGCAAAAAAGAGATCATCATCAAAAACCTCAATGGAAAGCAAAGATGATTCATAACAAAGACTCATGGCAAGAAGTTCTACACCATGAAGAAGAAAAGGCAAAAAGAGAAGAAGAGCATGAAGAAAAGGAATGCCAACAAGAAGGACTCGCTATCTAAAGGGAGGAAACCTCTCATAAGAAAATACATCATGTACAAGAACCTGCTCAAACCAAGTCATAACCACAACCCAAGGAGATCACTTCTCACAGATAGGAAACAATATATGAACAAATCCAAAGAGTGCAAGAAAGTAATGATTCTGAATCAGACAAGCCATCAGATTTGTATCAATTATCAGTGACCTGTTCTCACCATACAACATACCTGTTAGATTCAGTGACGCAACCTGGGATAATGATTTTGAAACTGATTCCAATGAATATGAATGTGACACTTGTTCAGATGTTATAGAGGACATTGAGGTGGACACAATCTACGTATACACACCCATTCCTCATGAAGAACAAGGCTCGAACTCTAAATCATTTGAATTTAGACCACAACATATCTATGAGGCTAGTGAGAATGAGAAACTTCAATATGAAAGAGACAATATCAATGAGAGTATCATTACAAACCTTGAGAATGTCATAGACCTTACCCCTCCCATGAGAAAAGATGACAATTATTCTATCATTACTCTGATAGCAGCAAACCTTAACCCGCCAAGTGAATCCTTACTGCTCATATATCCTAACCTCATAGACTAGGAAGAACCCGAGCACCAGGATATACCTATATTCCCAAACGATGAAACCATTATCTAATATCTTTGCTCAGCCAACCCAAAAAATTGCTCCATCAGTGAATCACATAATGATATCTGCAATCAGGGGAGTGCTAAGTCTCTCAGTCACAAAAAGAATAATATTGAATATTGATCTAATGGTGAAAACCATCTAATGGTAGTATTAGGTCACAAAAAAAGTAAAAACAAAGGACACATCTAATGGTGAAAACCTCTTTGAGGCTCTTGAAGATGGGAGACTTGACACTCTTCCTAAACATTACTAGGAAAGATCACCCATTTTGATTGAGCCAACTCAATCAATAAACATTGGCACTGAAGTAGCAACCAGAACTATACATCTCACAGAATCACTGATAGGACAAGAACGACTAGACTACATCCAGTTCTTCAAGGAAAAGCAAATCAACTTTGCTTGGTGTTATGTAGATATGCCAAGAGTTGATCTGAACCTCATTATGCATCACCTATCAATTGTTTCAGGAGCTAAGCCCGTCAAACAAAAGCTCAGAAAGATGAATCCACACGCGGCACTACTAGTCAAAGATGAATTAAAGAAACTACTGGACGTCAGATTTATCCAACCTATAAACTATACACAATGGATCTCAAACATTGTATCTATTTCCAAGTCAGATAAGAGCATCCAAATCTATATCAATTTCAAAGATCTAAACAAAGCTTGTCCAAAGGATGACTTTCCTTTACCATGCATTGATGTTATAGTGGACCTCACAGAAGGACATGCCATTTTATCATTAATGGATGGTTTCTCAGGTTATAATCAAATCAAGATAGCCCTCAAAGATCAAGACAAGATTGCCTTCACATGTCCATGGGGAACCTATCACTGGAATGTCATGCCTTTCGGCCTTAAGAATGCAAGAGCCACCTATCAAAGAGAAATGACTACTATTTTTCATGACATGATGCGCACATTCATGGAGGACTATGTGGATGACCTACTACCTAAATCTTCCACAAGGGAAGGCCATCTAGCAATTTTGGAGAAGATCACAAGGTTAGAATAGTTTAATGTCAGATTGAATCATAAAAAGTGTTTCTTTGGTGTTACCTCAGGCAAGCTATTCAGATACATCATATTAGAAAAGGGCATAGAGGTTGATCCAACAAAAGTTAAAGCAATCATGGAGATGCCACCTCCTACAAATATAAGTCAACTCAAATCGCTGCAAGGATGGTTGCAATCCATTCAAAGATTCATAGCTCAATTGGGAGATAAATGTCTTTTGTTGACACATCTATTGCATAAACATGTAGCTTTCAAGTGGGAAGAAAAGTGTGCAGACTCCTTTCATCAACTCAAGCAATATTTGACGAATCCACCCATTTTGGTGCCACCAACAGTAGGAAAGCCCCTTCTCCTCTATATATCAACAACAAAAGTATCATTGGGGGCACTCTTAGCTCAAGAAGATTTAGTAGGAAAGGAATGAGCCATTTATTACATCAGCAGGACATTGAATGGCTATGAACTTAATTATACCTTCATTGAGAAAGCATTCTTAGCTGTGGTGTTTGCTTCCCAAAATTTTTAACACTACATGTTAGCACATACCATCAAGCTAGTAGAAATGATTGACCCACTAAAATATCTCCTTAGCAAAGCTTCTCTCATAGGGAGGTTGGAAAAATGGGTTATGATCTTGAGCGAATTTGACATTCATTACACCGAGCGAAGAGCCATCAAAGGACAAGCAATTGCCGATCAATTGGCCGAGGCACCACTACAAGACCATCATCCGATCCAAGTAGAATTTTTGAACACAAATATTCTTAACATCAACACCAAGCAGTGGATTCTTTACTTTGATGGATCTTTTATTTAGCATGGATCCATAGCTGGCACTCTTTTTATCACTCCCGAGGGACATACCATCCCAAGATCATACAAAATGATGTTCCCCTGCACCAATAATATGGCGGAATATGAAGCACTTGTGACTGGCATCAAAGTAGTTGTGGAATGGAAGATCATTGAACTAAAAGTCTATGGAGATTCACAATTAGTCATCAATCAAGTCAACGGTGATTATCAAGCAAAGGATGACAAGTTGATTCCCTACAAGTGAATGGTTGATGATTTCAAAAATTATTTTGTGGACAACACCTTTGAACATATTCCAAGGTTAGATAATAGAGATGCTGATGCAATGGCCACCATTGCCTCGCTCCTACAGATTCTAGATACGCATAAACGTTATGAATTCCTGATGGAGAAATTATTTTTCCCGACCTATAACAATTTAGAGTCCCAAGTTATCTATGCCTACTTAAAAGACAATACCCTCCCACCCAACCTATCTTGCAACCAAAAATGCAACTTTATCCGACAAGTAGCCCATTACACCTTAACCGCTGACACACTTTATCGCCAAGGTCTAGATGGTACTCTCCTTTGATGTATTGATCGTAACTAATTTGACTCCGCCTTACATGAGCTTCACGAAGGTATTTTTGGTATGCATTTAAGTGGTCCTACTCTTGCCAAGAAAATTCTGAGAGTGGGATATTATTGGCCGACAATGGAAAAAAGAGTCTTATCAATTTGCTAGGAAATGTCCTAAATGCCAAATTCATGGTAACCTCATACATGCACCAACACAAGAGTTGAAACCATTTACCACATCATGGCCTTTCTGTCAATGGGGACTTGATCTAGTGGGAAATATTCATCCTTCTTCTTCAAATGGACACAAGTTCATTATTACCACTACTGAGTACTTCACCAATTGGATAGAAGCGGTCCCAATGACCAATGTGATTGGAAAACAAATCTCATCATTCATACTCAACTATCTCATTTGCAGATATGACATCCCTAGTTCTATCATCAAAGATAAGGGTCATCCTTTAAAAAATCAGGATGTACAAGAGCTATGCAAGCGATTCAATATCCAACATCGCTTTTCCACACCATACTATCTTGAAGGGAATGGCCAAGCAGAAGCCTCAAACAAAACCATCCTGAAGATTCTCAAGAAAATAGTGAATGATGTTGGCAAAGATTGGCACGTACAACTCAATCCAACACATTGGGCATACAGGACCAGTATCTAGACACCTACAAGGGCTACACCATATTCATTGGTATATGGTTCAAAAGCAATTCTACCACTTGAGGTAGAAATCCCATCTCTCCGAGTATCTTTGAAGCACCTCATCCCAGATGAGGAGTATTGAGTGAACAGGTTATAGGAACCAGAGCTTCTTGATGAAAGACGACAATGTGCCTATGATCATCTCAAGGCATATCAACAAAGAATGTGTAGAGGCTATAATCACAAAGTCATCCCAAGAGCATTTAAAATTGGTGATCCATTCCTAAAAGAAAACCCTAGAAATCAACAAGATCGAGAAAAGAAAGGGAAATTTGAACCTAACTGGTTGGGACCCTTTGTCATCATATCCACTTATAGATTAGGAGCATATTAGTTGTCAACTTCAGAAGGGGACGTGCTCGACGAACCAACCAACAACATCCATCTGAAGAAGTTCTACATTTAAGTCATCCAATGCATGGATCAAGCGAAAAAGCCAAAAAAAAAAAAGTATCAAAAATCATCACTTGGGTGAAACCTGGCAAACAGGCACTTAGTGACACAAAAAAAAATTAAAAAATCAGAAAAATACAAAAAAATAAAATAAAAATAAAAAACAAATAAAAAAGTGCAATAAAAGCAAGTGGCAAAAACTTGGAAACAGGCACCATTTGTGAGAGATAAACTCTTCTATCTATCAATACTCACATCATATCTTTGATCCATTTGATCTAAGCCAATAGCCATCACAGAACACTTGCACGCAACTTTATCCCAGACATACTTAGTGTAGTCACTGTCCCTAATTTTCTAAAATCAGTTATCTGACTCATATCCCTCCATGGCTTGGTGATCAGTGTACATATCCATATCGAAGTGGTATCGACAACAAGGGGCAAAATCTTGACCTCACTGGGGGAATTTTGCCTTGAGGGTTTTAGACATTAGACCAAACACATAGAAAGACAAAAAAAGTTCAAGACAACCACCAATGACCACAACAAAGCAAGAAGGTTAGACATCATAGAATTGAATTGATTTGAACTGAATAAAAGATCTATTTTCAAGATATTTTGATTTTGACAAGAATACTTTTCAGATAGCATGCATGCTTACTTATGGTTGTTGATCTTTTTACTTATCATATCTCCTAAGCAACTCAAGGATGTCTTACAATTAGAGGAACAAGGAAGGAATGTGATGTTTTCTTTGTCTTCTATTTGGGAGTGAAGTCTTCTACTATACAAATTTGTCTTACAACGTGATTGGGTAACATATCACTGAAGACATTTCCAATTTGTATAGGACAAAGATTAACTCTTGTCTATTTTACGCAAGCAACACTCAGGTCATCTTGGTTCAATCATACTTTGACACTTGTGTCATCTTGCAATATCAAAATCTATGTAAGTTATACTCAGGTCATTATGGTTCAAATATACCATGACGCTTGTACCAACTTTCAACACATCCAGGCCCAATGATGAAAACAAAGGAAGCATTGACACTTTGATCAAAGTTGATGACAACTTATGAGAATGAGAATGAATTAGTATCATTTCATTTTACTCTGCATTAGTTGCATAACAATTGCATTTAGTTGCATTTCATTATTAATCTTGCATTAGGTTGCATATCATTTTAATCTTGCATTATCATTATCAATTTTAACTTTGCATTTAGGTACATTATCATTTTCATATCATTGTAAAGATGCATTAGGTACATTATCCATATCATTTTACAAATTACATTAGATACATCTTATATCATGCATATCATTATCCATCTCATTTTCATGATACATTTCACATTTCATTTCATTATCATATTTTGCATATCATATCAAAACATGTAGTATTCTAGATTGCGTTATCCATATCACACAAAAGAACAAAACATGTTAGAAACATTTACACAAATCATAAGCATCTTCAATTATTACACCATTATCTGCATATCACTTTCTAAACATGTAGTATCATTACCATGATCATATAAGCATACAGATCATAAAAATCAACAACACACACATCACATCATCTGCATCGACATATGTACAAGTCATATAGATCAAAAGAATATCAGATATCTCATTTAAATCAAAGTAGTTGTATCCATAACATATCATCATATATAGGTGTGACCACATACTGATCCAAAGGAAAACCAATGATATACATCAAAACCAATCGTCAGTAAAGCAATCAAATGATCAAAGTCTTTGGATAACATATCAATAATAATGTCCATCAAATCAAGTCATATCAGTATCATGGAATTCACTAAACATCAATAAACACTAAAATATCCATGAGCATCATATCATGAGATCATCTAAGCGTCAGAACATAAATAAAGTATCATATCAATAACATCAAAGTACAACAATGTATCATATCAAGAGGTCGTCAAAATACAAAGATGTGTGTATATATCAATAAAGTACATCGGGGTACAAAATACAACATCCGAGAACATAGTCAAGGGGTTGGATCAGCTTGAACACCTCCAGGACCCGTCAACTGAGAGCTCAAGCTACCCACATTTGCGCTACTACTAGGAGCATCCCTTCTAGGACCCATAACCCCCTCACTACCCCTCTATCTATGAGAACCCCCACATTGAGAACTGGAAGCATAGGTAGGAGCACGTCTGTTCGGTGGTACAACCTGAAAATATAGAGTCCTGTAGTACTTTGCCTGCCCCATCTTCCCAACAAGACTCCAGATGACGTCCCCCTGTAGCACCCTATGCAACCTTCTGCAATGATCGAACTATCTACTCTGCCCGAACTCGTCTCTCTATGTTAGCATCTCTCTCCGCTTGAGCAGTATCCCGCTCTAGAGACACTGTCACCACCTATCTCTGTAGCTGTGCAACCTATGCCTGGGCCTGTGTGAGCTGACCCTGTACCCTATACAACATGGCCTGTAATGCTTATATCTGTGCTTGTTGCTGATGAGGAGACACTCTAATCTGCAAACCTTGTGGCTGCAAAGGTTGCAGATCTTGTGTACCAACCTGTCGAGGGGCAGGAGGGGGCATATCAATCCTCCTCTGTCGGGATAATTGTTGCACATCCTCCTCCTCCTCCTCCATGGCTACTCCCACCAATCCTATCAAACACACTCCCCCACCAACCTCCTCAAACTTGGTATCCTCACTAGAATAATCGCTCTCCTCCTCAGATCCATCACTTCCTGATCCCTCCTCAGCCTCCACGACAGCCACATCCTCTGCCTGTACTAGCCCGCCCCGACCAACCCCTCTCCATCCTCCTCCTCTACCCCTCACACCTCTCCCACCACCTCCCTCATCTCCTCCTCCTCCCCTACCACCACCTGCTCCTCGACCGTGTCTAATAGATCCACCTCTCCCACTCCTCCTGCCTCTACCCCTCACACCTCTCCCACTAGCTCCCTCATCTCCTCCTCCTCCCTCGCCACCACCTACTCCCCGACCATGTCCAATAGCTCCACCTCTCCCACCCCTCCTCCCTCTGCCCCATCCTCTCCTCCCACCTCGACGACCTCCACCTTCACCCTAATCATCATCATCAACCTCCTCCAATGTAGGAATCATCTCTCCCGACCTTGTCAGTCGAGGAAATCTATGTATCAAAAAGTACTCTGTATACTCTACAATCATCCCTGCGTCTACTATATCCTCAAACATGTTACACAAAAAAGGCAATGTGGAACTCTGCTCGATCTGTAGAAAAATCCAAGGTAGGCCCCCAATCTGCCCTCTCCTTGTGTAACCAAGCGTACATAGTCATCCCCTGCAACATCGACTGCACATGCCCAAATTGTCAGTAAACCTGAGGAAGAATGAACCACTCTATCACATATGGGGTACGACCCAAAAAGAATCTACTCATAAATAAGTGGGGCAACTCAAAAAAATCCTCTGACCATGGCTCACACCCTTGATAAGGCCTCCAAATCACTATCTCCATACAATCAAAAGATCACCTCCAATACTCTAACTTCCCGAGCATCGACTGGGAAGTGACTTCACTATACATCATGAAAAAAGGTTCCCCTACTAGTCTGCCTCTCTCTCCCAGTGGACGGGTCACGACTATGTGCTCCCATGCCCAGATCTGTAGTAGAGTGCATCCAACAACTAGGCTAGATGCATCATCATAAACCACTTGGGGAAGCTCATGGTATAAATGGGTGAGAAAAAAAATACCCCACGCATATCGTGTCTGCACCAACACCATCTTTCAAAGCACTCGGCCCCATCCAACTGATAAACCATGTGACCTCCTTTCTGGAATCAGCAACCTACCAATCAAACTTGCTAAAACTGAAGGGAGCGAGGTATAATTATCCACCATATCCTACCACGCCATAGAGTAACTACAATCTATGGATCGACAAACACCTCCCATAGAGTGTCTGTCCCATTGACCTCCTCCACATTGTACTCAACAAGCTCACCTGTGATCAACATCTGCAGAATCCGATAGACGTCCTCCAGTGTCACTGTGATCTCTCCCATCGGAAAATGAAAGGTTTTATGCTCGTTGTGCCATCTCTCAGCCAACGCAGTAAGTAGTGCCCTATTCTTCCGATAGGGTGACATGTGTAATAAGTGGATGAGACCGCAAGCCTCTATGACTGCTAAATCCTTAGCACTCAATCGATCTCTCATCACAAATGTCTTCATTAATTTTTTCTGAAGCAAGAGCACTCCTCGATGGACCTATATCAATACATGGATATCATCCTATTAGTTACATTTATTCTACACAATCAAGCAATCCATAAATGAAATGACAATAGTCACCCAATCAACCAAGACCTATTCAAATCAATCAATCAATCACACCCCATATCAAAAATCATATTGAAAATTAGTAACAAGCTTCATATCAGGACTCATATAACCAAATCAATTTCCAAAGCCAATCAATCAAGTTTTGACTCATATCATAGATTAATCAAACAATTAGAATCAGTACTCATTTCGACTCATAACCCATAACAACAACAAGACCCATATCAAAATCTGACCCATATCGCAAATAGACTCATAACGACTTTGCACCATATCGACTTTGACCAAATTGATCCAAACCATAAATCGAACTAACACAACAAACTCATAATGACAAACATCAATTACCGACCACAATCACCACATTCAATTCAAATTGACACTTTGACAGGGTGTAAAACTTCATAACAATTCTAAACATCAAAATTACACATGTCAAATTTTTTCCAAAAGTAAAAAATTTCATCGCTGTTTCATATGCGTTAAAATAGTCATCAAATGTGCCATTTCCTATGCGCTATTAAATTTGTCATATGCACTAAAAGATTCATCATATGTGCTATAAGATTTATCATATGTGCCATACTATTTATTAAATGCGCTATGAAATGCATCAGATGCACCATTATGTTCACTATACGCGCAAAACTATTTTGACCATACAAAATTCGACAAAATTGAATTTGTAATAAGAAAAATTGTATGCATCAGAATAAACATCAAATGTGTAACAAAAATTATCATATGCGTAAAAAGAAACATCGTATGCATAAAAAGAAAAATCAAATGCGCAAAAAGAAACAAACTTAAAACATGCGAAAAAAACCCTAACTAGCCCGATTTTTTTTGAAAATCTACCAAAAACGTCTAAAATCTAAGTTAAAAATTTACGAGGAGGGTTAGAAAATCAAACTCACTGGTGGGACATACTTTGGCGGCCTCTCCAATAGATGAACACGCTCAAATCGGTGACAGTGATAGGGGGTGCCATCTCCTCTTTCTCCTCTAAGCCCCAATGCTCTAAAGCCAAGTGTGCAAATGAAGTGGAAATGGGCCCTTGGAGGCTTATATAGCCCATGATAATGCAAGTAGTTGTGATGCCTTGGTGGACGTGTGGGACATGTATGCTATATTCCCACATAGTCCTGTCCCCAATTTTAAATAAAATCAATCGGAAGATAAATTTTAAAAAATAAAAAAAAATCAATTTTTTTAAAAAATCCCCAAAAAATTAAAAAATTTCACAAAATCATAAATCATCTTACTTCGCACTTCTCCCTCAACACACACAATTTTTCTCAATTTATCGCCTGAGGGGGCATATCATCATATCATCATACCAAATATCAGCTTCATATCGACATTTCATATTGACTAAATTTTTCATATCGACAATTTTAGCGACAAATAAAGCATTTTTCTTTGAATCAACATGTGGTCACACATCACCTCAAAGAGGGGCAAAATGTAGAGACCGAAAAATTGCACAACTAATTAAATGAATTTTATTCACTCAATCATCATTTATTCATCTATTAATTAGACTAAGGTTTAGTTAATATCCCTATTAGCCTATTAATCAAATTAAAGACTTGATTAAAAGCCATTTATTCTAGCCTAAAATATTAATTAAACTAAGGTTAATTAAATCCCTTCTAGCCATTTAATTGAATAAATCTTATTTATTTAATTAAATCCCTTTCCCCCTTTAATTAAATCTATATTTAATTAAAAACATCTTTTGCATTTTAAATAAATCAAAACTTATTTAAAATCCCCCCACTTGCAAAATCCTACAAATGCAAGTTGCATCCCCTATTTTGGCTAAATTAATGGCTAACTCAACCTTACCCCCTAAGGTAGCCTCCATAGTCTCTCAAGCCCTCTCAAGATGACATTTGTCATTTTGGGATTGGATTGAATCCCTCATAAGGTGTAGCGTCGTAAAATTGCGACACTTGCAATTTCGACTGCATTTGGGTCTTCACGATGGCGGCGCAACGTTGAACCTGAATGGAGACCCCAAAACCTGTTTACGACATCAAAAATTGCATCTTTCTGCACCTTGGCCTGATCCTCCTTGCACCCTGCTGTCCTAGGAGGTGCGACCATGGCGCCCAGCGACCTGGTCCTTCAGGACCATGGCGCCCAGCGCCCTGGTCCTTCAGGACCATGGCGCCCAGCGCCCTGGTCCTTCAGGACCATGGCGCCCAGCGCCCTGGTCCCTCAGGACCATGGCGCCCACCATGGCGCCCAGCGCCCTGGTCCCTCAGGACCATGGTGCCCAGCGCCCTGGTCCCTCAGGACCATGGCGCCCAACGCCCTGGTCCCTAGCCCTATTTTGGGCCCGGTCTCTTGTTGGGCATCGGGTCTTCAAGTTTGCAATATAATGCTCCTAGGTCGGCCTAAGGTCAGAAAAATCAGTCTCCTAACCCTAATTGACAAGTATAAAAACTACATTTCCCCTCCCAAAAAGGGAGGAAGAGGAGAAAAAAACATATATGTGCAAGAGGCGGAAGCGATAGGCAGACATTCAAACATTCAAGCATTCAAGCATTCCTTCAAGCAATTGAGCATTCTAGGTCTCCATTCAAGGCTAGGTGTTGCATTCAAGACAAGGATTCAACCATTGAAGAGGAGATCACCTACAACATATAACATACAACATCATTACACCTTCGCATGTAAGAATACAAACATTCTTACAACAAGGTATCAGTACTTGATTACATTACAAACATTTACATTTACAACACTCTCATTTCTTGGTTAATTCCAAAACCGGGGTTTGACCTGAAGGCAAAACCCTAATCCCTAACCCCCCAATCATCCTCTCTTTTCTCTGTGTAGGTTGCAGGTACGCGGCTGTAATTGAAGATCTGGAATCCTTGTGCAGAGACGAACAGATCCCCCTTCGTTTCGTGGATTTTTTGAAAGATCGTGTGCACTCCGGGTGCCATCGTCCCATCAACTTTCACTCAAACTTGTAGGACAACATTGTCTCGACATTTTACTGCTAATTTCAGGTCCGCAGCTTCATCTCGTGTCCCTATTTCCATCTACAAGCTAATCTTTCTTACTTTCACATACACTCCTAGTTCAATCCTTCTATCTACATTCTTTACAAAAGAGGGTATCCTTGCTATCTCAACCCTTGAAACTCATCTAGAATTCAAACTTGCATTGTGTGGGATTGGATCTTGTGAGTTTCTACCCCTCTTTTGAATGTAAAGTCTTTCCTAAGTGAAAACCGTCAACCCTAGTGACCTCCTTTCTCTCTCCTTGGAGTGGGGGAACACCTAAGGTTCGATTTTCCGCTTTACATTTTGGTGAACCCGATGTGAAACATCCTAATTCTGATTATTCATGGTTAGACCTAAAATTGGCTTCCTTAATTACATTTCCATGTTTTGATCTTTTGCAAATTTTAGAGGTTAATTGCATAAAAACCCTAAATTTTCTTTTTAGTAATTGAGCTTGTGAAATGTTTAATTGTTAATGCTTGTTTCAGATCTACCCTTCTATTGCAAATTGTCAATTCATATTTGTGCTTTAATTCTGAAAATTAAGTAGTTAAGTGTCAAAACTCTAATTTTTAAAACCCTCTTGATTCAACCTTTGACCGATGATTTCACTGATTAGAACACCTCCAAATCGGCTGTAACTTTTGATTCCGCAACAAGATCATAATATCTCTCATCCCTGAAAATTTTGAAAAAAGTTGCGAGGACCGTGTGCACCCCGAGTGCCATTGTCCCCGACATTTTTTCTGAAATTTCGGGAGCTAGATCTTACTATATTTTTCTGCTAGAATCCAGAATCTTGGCTGATTTCATCAATTCTAACACTTTCAAAATTAAAGTCAAAGTTGGTCTAGTGATTGCTTGGATTAAGGCTTTTAATCATTCAAAAATTGTTGAAATTGAAATTTTGTGTTAAAATTGTATTTCTTACTGTCTTAAATCTGAAAAGTGCATTGGCATTCATTCGAAGTTTCAGTGCTTTATTCAAATTTTTGCAGTTTGTGACTTTTGAAATTAAGTGTTTAATTGCAACAACTTTGATTTCCGCTTCCAAAATTGAATTTTGCGTGAAATTGAGTCAACTGTTAAATTTCAAAGCTTGCATTGCTTTTAGTATTCCCTCTAAAATCATAAAATTCAAAATTTCAGTTTCCCTCTCTTTTGTTCAAAATTCAAATTTTGCATTTTCAACAATCTTGGTAGGGTTCAATTTTGAGATTGTAACTTTAATTTGGCCTATCTACAGATTGTAAAATCACTCAATTTTTTCAGATTAGCTTTAAAATCATCATAACTTTCATCCCTGAAAATTTTGAAAAAAGTTGCCAGGACCGTGTGCACTCCGTTCGCCACGGTCCCCGACATTTTTTCTGAAATTTCGGGAGATTGTCATGATTGCATTTAATAGCTTAAATCTAGGAGATTGGCTGATTTTATTGAAATTTGCTACCTCTAAATTCGAAAATAAATTCAAAATTCAAGATTTCAATTTTCAAGATAACAATTAAAATTAAGTGCTACCCCCTTGGCCCTAATTTTCAATTGTGCTTACCTTTCTTGGAAGTTGTGTTTCCCTCTTCTTTCACAAAGTTCAAATTGGATAATCATTATCTCATTGTTCAATTTTGCCAACTTTATTTTTCAAAATTCAAAATCTTCTCTCTCTCTCTAGTGCATGAGTTTTACAACAATAAGCCCTACTTACACTATTCCCGTTAGACGAAGCCTTAGAATTAAGTCTTTCCAAGGTTTAATTACCGAGGAGATGGAACCTAATTTGAATGGCCTTTTTAACGAGGACACGGGTAATTCCTCTAATCCTCTTAATGATGAAGAAGCTCTCCATGAGGTTTCTGTAGAACAACTTTCAAAATTGGATAACCAATTTGATGATTTTCAGCAATGGATGTCTCAAGAATACCCCGATAGTCAAGCTCTTTCATTAATTGAGGGTCTAAAACGTATGGTTCAAAGTGATAAGAATGGAATTGATATTTTGCGTAGTATTGTACACATCGTGGATTCAAATGTGATGCCTATGAAGAGTTGTGCCGAAACTTTAGGTTATACACAACCTCCTACTCACATCAATCATTCTATTCCTTTAACAACTTCTATTGCTAGTATACCTACTTTTACACCAAACATAATGACTACTTCAATACAAAACATTCCACCTATGATCACCAGTCATGGGGGCAATCCTTCTTCTTCAATCAACCCTCTTCCTTCATTCAATCCGACTTCTTCATTCATTCTTTCAATGAGTGTTCCTATTACATCTCCACAAATGAACATGACGCAAGGGGGCAATTCATTTAACCATTCCATTCCTCCTTGTAGTGTTCCTTCTTTCCAATCATCTCCTATGACTAACTATCATAGTGTCCCGCCACCTTACTCTCAATCAATACCTTCTTTCAATAACATAATACCTCCATCACAATCTAACATGTCTAATATGAACTCTTCGACTGAAGCGACCATTAACAATCTTGCACAAACTGTCTCTTCTTTACAGCAACAAATTGCTTCTATGAATCAATCTAAGTTTAGTGTGCCCACATTTGATGTTGCGAGCCCACTTTCTCTTGACATTGTTCGAGCTATCCCCCCTAAGCATGTTGAAATCCCGCAGTTGGAGCTTTATAATGGTAAAGGTGATCCTCTAACACATGTTAAGACCTTTCAAACAATATGTACCGATTTTGCTCATGACCAAAGGTTGCTTGCAAAACTGTTTACTAGAACATTAAGACATAAGGCTTTACAATGGTATTGCTCGTTGCCTTCCTATTCTATTACTTCTTTCCAACAACTTGCAAATGCTTTTATTCAATAATTTCAAAACAATATAGGTCCTAAAGTTACTTTGATTGATTTAATGCATTGTAAACAAGGTGTTAAAGAGAAAGTGACTGATTTCATTGGTAGATATAAGCATTAGTGTGCTCAAATTTCCTTTCCAGTACCTGACAATGATATTCAAAGGATCTTTATTTCTAATTTACAAAAAGATATTAGAGAAAAACTTCTGTTTTCTGAGTTTACTTCTTTCCAACAGTTGTGCGCAACTCTTCACAATTATCAGCTGACTGTGAGCCAAATGGAACAAGCAAATCCTATGGCTCCGAGTGATAAGGGTGATAGTAGTCAACAACCATTTGGGAAGTTTAAACCGAACAGAGGGTTCATTAAGTTCAATGAAAACATCACCAACAACAATGTGAATGCAACATCAGGTGTGCCTCCTATTTCTAAGTTTTTCAAGAAAGAAAGAGAGTTTACTCCTTTGAATGAATCATTGCATAGTATTATGAATAAGTTATTGGAACAAAATGTGCTTACTCTCCCTCCTATAAAGCAAATAGATCCGGAAAAGGTGAAGTCACCCTATTTTGATAACAAATATTTTTGTCAATTTCATCGTCAACCTGGGCATGATACTGAAAAATGTTTTGCTTTAAAGGGTAAAATTCAAGATTTGATTGATAATAATACTATCTCTGTTTCAGGTGTGAATGATAAAGGCAACACATCTGTAGCTCTTCCTAACCAAAATCTTAAGATTTTTACTGATCCATTACCTTCTCATACCTCTAATGTGATTGAGACTAATGATTCCTCTTTCTCACCTGATGGTCTTGTGTCTATGACTCCGATTGTGATTAACTTTGTAGAGCAGCAGAAAATCCTTAAAGAGCCTTCCATCACATTTGATTCTAGTGAAACTATCAGGGCACCTGATGGTCCTTTATATAAAGTTGCAAAAGTCAAGAATACACCTTGCCGTGGAGTGCTTATTGATCCTTCTTGCATGCTCAATGTCATTACTGAAGAATTTCTTTTTACTTTGCAATTGAATCAAGTGATCTATGACAAAACAAATGTGGTTGTGAAACTATTTGATGCATTTTCTTCTCCTGCAATTGGTTCTATTACATTACCTATTGAGGTCCATAACAAAACCCTTGATGTGAACTTTGTTATTATTCCATCATCCGAACAATTTCGTGTGAAGCTAGGCTATCCTTGGTTATCTTCCATGAAAGCTATTGCTTCTCCTATTCACAAGTGCTTGAAATTTCCCCATAATGGTGAAGTTGTTACTGTCAATCATAGTCTCTTTAAACCAGCTGAAAGAACTTCTAGCGTTCCTATTGATTATTTTTGGCCCAAACAATTCCAATCTCTTCCACCGCGAAGTGATCATCTTTTCAAATCTTATCAAAAGTGGAAAAAAGATATTATCCTATCTCTAAGTGAACCTAGAACACCCAAACTTGATATTCCTATCATTCTTGAGAAGGAAGTTCTTCCTTTGAAAGATAAAACTAATGTCTTTTCTCAAGAAGATTCCCAACCCATCCCTATGGATGTGACTATGTCTATATCTAATAAAATTTCTAAAAGTAGACCTATACCTCCTCGTCATGATGGACTTGGTCTCCTTCCTAAACCAGATTTTCCTCCTTTATATGGAGCAGTTCCTCCTCCTTCCTCTTATAGAGAGAAGAGACCTTCCTCTCCTCCTATTGTCCAACCTAAGAGACCACAACCCAAACACCCAAGTGATAAGGATGAGAACATTCCTCCTCCTCAATCTTCTCAACTTCCTACTAAGACTAGATGAAATCATTCTGCACGTGAACGCCGACGAAAGCGTCGTCTTAGAGCTTGTGCAGCTGCCTCTCAAACTTTGCAATCCCCAAAAACACCTTCAGCTAGTATTATTCCATTTTCTCCTCAGCCGAAAATTGAGCCAAAATCTCCTAAACATAAGATGCATGATGGTTTTGATCCTGTGTGGGTTAAAGATCCTATTTTTATAAATCTTGATGATGATATAGATGTTACTCCTCTTCATTCTGATAGTGAATATGAATATGTTGATGTTGATAACCATTTATCTAACGAATTTTCTAAAGCACTTATCCTAGCTCCTGGACAAGAACAACATGGCTTGGAACATGAACATAGCCCTTGTTTGGATCTTGTGATAGCTCCATCTGCTGTGTTGGATGTTCCTCCTCTAGCGTGTTTCCTGCCTTCCCAAAATATTGATCAGCAAGATCGGGGGGTGGATGACGTGCTAGACTAGTTTCATTAGCATAGCAGACTCTCTCCTCCTCTCTTGATCTCTCTTGTTACTTCTTCTATGTGTTATTCTCATTCTTCTATTTGTTGTCCTTAGTGTTGTCTACTTGAGGACGATGCAAAGCATTGAGATCTCTTTTGGTCTCTCTCATGTTGACTCAAAAGACACAGGTGTTCCCTTCTTCTAGGTGACTTTCCTTGATTGGAGAATGAAGAACAATTATGCATACATACATATGATATACATGAATTATCATACAACATACTGACCCCAAGAAAAGCGAAGTCACCTCATGCTTTGTGCTTTGTGTCTATTATCCTTGGGCTTATCTCACACTTGGGGTCTAAATCTTTGTGATAACGTGCTCCTTTCCCTTCTCAGTTCTTATGTGTATCACTACCTTAAAGCAATCACCCCCGATGAGGCATGTGCGATCGCTTTAACGTAGGGGGCATACACTCCGTCCATATCTCTTCAAGATTCCTAAAAATTTCTTGGCGAACTTAGCTTTGCCTTAAAAATTTTTGGTATTTTTTGCATGACTCATAGTGAGGGAACCTTACTACTGACAGTCATGGTTCTCCCTTGTGATCTTCCCTTTTACTTTGTCAATCAAAGTTGTAAGATCCTTAGTCCACTGGGGGCTTGGTGTATCTTGCTTCCTTGACGTGGTGAAAAGTCTTTCAATGTTGTTTCCTTGTACTTTACTGGAAGTATGGGCGTACGCTTATACTCCCGCTAAAGTGGGGGCTAAATGTAGCATCGTAAACTTGTGACACTTGCAATTTCAACTGCATTTGGGTCTTCACGATGGCGGCACAATGTTGAACCTGAATGGAGACCCCGAAACCTGTTTACGACATCAAAAACTGCATCTTTCTACACCTTGGCCTGATCCTCCTTGCACCCTGCTATCCCAAGAGGTGGGACCATGGCGCCTATCGCCCTAGTCCCTCAGGACCATGGCGCCTAGTGCCCTAGTCCCTGGCCCTATTTTGGGCCCGATCTCTTGTTGGGGATCAGGTCTTCAAGTTTGCAATATAATGCTCCTAGGTTGGCCTAAGGTCGGAAAAATTAGTCTCCTAACCCTAATTGACAAGTATATAAACTACATTTCCCCTCCCAAAAAGGGAGGAAGAGGAGAAAAAAACATATATGTGCAAGAGGCGGAAGCGATAGGCAGACATTCAAACATTCAAGCATTCAAGCATTCCTTCAAGCAATTGAGCATTCTATGTCTCCATTCAAGGCTAGGTGTTGCATTCAAGACAAGGATTCAACCATTGAAGAGGAGATCACCTACAACATATAACATACAACATCATTACACCTTTGCATGTAAGAATACAAACATTCTTACAACAAGGTATCGGTACTTGATTACATTACAAACATTTACATTTACAACATTCTCATTTCTTGGTTAATTCCAAAATCGGGGTTTGACCTGAAGGCAAACCCCTAATCCCTAACCCCCCAATCATCCTCTCTTTTCTGTGTGTAGGTTGCAGGTACGCAACTGTAATTGAAGATCTGGAATCCTTGTGCAGTGACGAATAGATCCCCCTTCATTTCGCGGATTTTTCGAAGGACCGTGTGCACTCCGGGCACCATCGTCCCGTCAACTTTCGCTCAAACTTGCAGGACAACATCGTCTTGACATTTTACTGCTAATTTCAGGTCTGCAGCTATATCCCGTGTCCCTATTTCCATCTACAAGCTAATCTTTCTTACTTTCACATACACTCCTAGTTCAATCCTTCTATCTACATTCTTTACAAAAGAGGGTATCCTTGCTGTCTCAACCCTTGAAACTCATCTAGAATTCAAACTTGCATTGTGTGGGATTGGATCTTGTGAGTTTCTACCCCTCTTTTGAATGTAAAGTCTTTCCTAAGTGAAAATCGTCAACCCTAGTGACCTCCTTTCTCTCTCCTTGGAGTGGGGGAACACCTAGGGTTCGATTTTTCGCTTTACATTCAAAATCCCCCCACTTGCAAAATCCTACAAATGCAAGTTGCATCCCCTATTTTGGCTAAATTAATGGCTAACTCAACCTTACCCCCTAAGGTAGCCTCCATAGTCTCTCAAGCCCTCTCAAGATGACATTTGTCATTTTGGGATTGGATTGAATCCCTCATAAGGATTGATAACTTTCAATCCTAGCCCTTGTTGATATTATTCAATCTCAACCGTTCATTACCCTATTTCTTCTATAAATAGAGCTCTCATTGTTCATTCATAAACCAAGTCTTCATGCATCTATATTATAGTTATTTTGCAGGTTTAGGAGCTCAAATTTTCAAGCATTAGCATTTTCATCATGTTTCAGATCATTTTAGTTAGTTTAATTTCATATCAATTACTTTGTTTCCCTCTTCATCCATCATCTTACCATTTGCTAGGATCTTAGTTGCATCCATTTTGGTCCTAGAATCATTTAAATCTTGTTCTCTAGGTTGTCATCCAAGAGATCAAGTGCTCTTCCAAGTGAGGGCCACCTTGAATCTTAAGGATCTTTAGAGATAGAGGAGCATGGAATGATTTTGGGAGTTTTTATTCATTAACTTGCTTTGTTTTGATTTCTAACTCTAATGCAATGTTTTGTGTTTATGTTTGTGTTGTTTGTGTCTCTTTGGCAGGTACCACAATCTGAGCATACAATTACTATGGTGTTCAAATGGATTGTAAAATTCGTCTTCATCAAACTCATAGGTACTCATGTTTAAAGAACTTAAAGATTCTTTGGCTTCCCTTCTAGACCTTTGTGAACAAGTTTCAACCATGGACTAAAGTCTTGACCCAAAAATAAAAGGTAGGATGAAAATGCAAAGACTATGGAAGACTAAGAGGTGTATGAAATTTAGATGAATCTAGGGTAAACTTGCAATGTCCAAGAGTGTAATACCAAAGTATGTATGTTTGAGAGTAAGGTGTGGCTTCCAAAGAGATGATGGATCTCTTGATGAGGTAAGTTGATCTTGACTCAAGAAGAGAAAATGAGACCCTAAGATGATAGATCTTGATGCAAGACTCACCTAGTGTTATGTTATAGTAGGTTTGCAAAGTTTGATGAGGACATGAAAAGTAACCTTTTGACTCAAATTTGGAAGATATGTGTAGTCACATAAATTTGTCCACTTAATTAAATGAATATTTACTATTTATTTGATTATTTAACCATCAACCATCAGTTAATTAAATTAATATTTAATTAATTTCATCCTCAAACTCTTCTCCTATTAATTAAATAAATTATTGAATTTATTTAAATTAATTCATTAAGCCACACTCAAAATCAATTAAATGAATAAAACATATTTATTTAATTTAACCCCCTTTCCTCATTTAAATAAATAATAAAATATTTATTTAAATCCCTAAACTACCCCCCACTTGCATTCTCCTACAAATGCAAGTTGCAACCACAATAGAAACAAATTAATTTTATTTTAATTAAAATCCTATTTTCCCTCACCCACCAAACCCACTTGCAATCCTAAATCCCCTTCTAGGCTCTTCTAACCACTTTCTAAGTTCTTCTAATCATTCCTAATTAGCCTAATCACCCTCCCTAATTATTGTCACATTCCTAAGAAACTTGAAGTCACTTCTCAAAGCCTCAAAGTCTTTGAAAAGCATTTAATGATTTATGTATTCAACAAGTTAACCCCTAAAGTCTTCAAACCATTTATGACTCTTACATAACCATTTATGGTTTATTCAACTCACCCACATGGTTAGAGACTTTCCTTCTAACTCAACCTCCATTTGACTATTGGGTCTCTTCAAGCATTTATTGCTTTAACCATGGTTATCCTCACTAACTCTTGCACAAGAGTTTATCCATTGGATAAAGACATTATTCATTCAACTCAACACTAACCTTACGTCCCAAGTTAACCTTCAAGTCATGACAAGCATTTAATGCTTCTTCCCTCTCCTCTCAAGCCATCTCATGATGACATTTGTCATCCTGAGATTGGATTGAAAACCTTCACATGGATCATAAACCCATCAATCCTGACCATTGTTGATATTACTCAATCTCAACCATCCATTTCTCCATTTTCCCTATAAATAGAGCCCATTCCTTCATAATCCAGATCCATAAATCTTGTATGCATCTAAGTTATAGTGAATTTAAGAGAGAATTTAAGAGTAAAATCATAATCCACATTGCCTTTTGGTTAAAATTGATAAATAGCTTAATTAACTCATGCTTTCTCATTTCTAGCTTGCATTTACATATTTTCATAATCATCTTTCAATCTTGAATCTCCATAATACTTCCATAGTAGTGCAAATCTGAGAGCTACACTCATGTGGAACTTGGAGAGGAGAGGAACAAGGGAGGAGCAACTATGAGCATCTTGGTTAGCATTTGGAGGAGTGTAGTTTATCTCTTTTATATTTGCATGCTTTCCATTTCATGTTTAATATCTCTCTTGATATGCCTGTTTAGGATAGTCTTTTGTTGCTAACACTAATGTTTTCTCTTGTCTCTTGTGTTGTTGTGTTTCCATGACATTCTAATCCTATTTTGTAGTGCATCATTTGGTGAACCCGAGGTGAATCAAATACGCAACCTTCTAATCTATTTGATAAACTACTGTAACGTCATAAATTGTACGCACTTGCTAAAGCAGTACAATTTAACACCTAGTTTAGCACCCGCCTTGGCATAGTTGCATTTTGCATTACATTTCCCCTTTAGCACTTAATTAATCAAATTAATTAGGTCTAAAGGTTCTATTTAATCATCTTCTACATCATAAAGTCGGGCCCTTCCATTAAAGCGTGCCCCTTTCATTTTATTCTTCCAATACATCATCTAATCAAAAACCCTAATTAGGCCCTATTCTGAGCTTGGGGGCTTAATTTCGGGGGTCAAAACATCTCGAAATCACCTGTAACTTCGGGATTCTCTCTAAAATCATCATATCTGACGGCCCTGAAAATTTGGTGAAAAGTTGTTGGGACCGTGGCGCCCGGAGTGCACACAGTCTCAGACATTTTTCTCAAAATTTTAGGAGCGCGATCCAATCATAAAATAAAGCTTAACCCCAAGAAATTGGCAGGATATTCAATCTCTAGGTTGGCCAAAAGACGAAATTGCGACCTAGGGTTTCATACATAAGAGCTCTCTTTCTTCATTTGAAGGGATCCAAATTTTGTTTTCAGGAACCTCATATGCAGTGAAAGAGAAGATCTTTGAAGACTTCAACAACATTCAACATCCCTCTATCAAGCATTTATCAATTCCATTCATCCATTTAGGGCTTGGAAGACATTGGAGAACAATAGGAGATGACCGACTGAAGATTGGCTTGTACTCCTCCCTTGAGGGTTGGGTATGATTTCATATTGTTTTCATGTCTTTGCATAAGCTTCAATATCTCATTTATCCATGCTTTAGATCACTTTGCACCTTGATTTAGAGCATTTACATTATCATTTACAAGCAATTAGGGTTTACTTTCTAGGTTGCTCTAGTTTTCTTACTTGCATTTTAGATCTTGCACACACACAAGGTCTGCACACACATTACTTTTACAATACAACTTGGCTATTCGTGGAGGTGGAAATCACTGAAGCAGGGGTTTGACTAAGGCAAAACCCTATATAGCCGCCCAAACACCTTTTTCAGATATAAGTGCAGGTTTCGAGACTCGGACGACGCCGCAGGTTGCAGATCCGGAAGAAGCAAGTCGAGACAGCACCCCACACCAAATTGTAGAGCAGAATACCAGGACAGGGGTGTGGGGTGCCCTGGTCCCTAGGATAGAGGCGCTGGGCGCCCTGGTCCTCCTGACAGACAACATTTTAGACAACTTTCCAGAGTGCAAAAAAGTGGTTTCAGGTGCAGTTTCAGGTGCAGAATCAGGATAGTGGCGCCCGCGCCCCCGTCCTGAACATTTCCACTCAGATTTTGACTCCGGATATGCATTTGCATTCTTGTCTTATCTTTGTACTTACAACTTTCCATTGTTTAAGTTCAATTCTGCAATCTTGTTATTAGTTCATACTTGCATTTTAGGGTTAGGAATTGGACTTGCATACTCTTACCTTTCAAATACAACGAAGGAATAGAAACCCTAATAGGTAGCCCGTGGCTCTCTCTTTCACAGAAAGAAGTAGGCAATTGTGTGATACCTCTAGGCTCTTTCATATTCCGTAATGTGTGACAAGAGGTAGGATTAGGGCATGATAACCTAGTCTCGCTTTTTCCCTCACACAACTACTAACATTTTGTTTGTTGAAATTGACACACAAGTCGTGCTTTAGCGCTTTTGAACACGCTTTAGCGCCTTTGAAAGTTGGTTCTTTAGCATTGTTGTTCGTAGAATAGCGCTATTGTCTCTCAATTAGCACTATTGTCTTCATTTTAGTGTTATTGTTCTTCAAATAGTGCTATTGTATTTAGTTTAGCACTTTTGCGCTCCCTGTTTAATAGAATTTTCATTCTGTCCAATAGGTTCTTTTAACGCCTTTGTCCATATTTTAGCGTTGTTGTCTGTCTTTTAGCGCTTTTGTCTGTTATTTAGCACCTTTGTGTTAAATAGCGCATCTATTTTCACACAGAGTAGCGCTATTGTAACAGAGAGTTGTAAAAAAATTCTTTGTAATCGAAAATCACAAAAAAATTTAGGTTTGTAGAAGCCCACCAAAAACTTATTTTTCACTAAATGTTTGTTTGTGTATGCAGGTTTTTACTAACTCTATTGCAGGATTGGAAGAGTTAGATTAGGAAGTTTTCATTCTTTTTTACTAACTTTGTTTTTAAAGTTAGGTTAAAAAGGATTCACTTTCTATTTTTGGTTAAAAATCAACTTCACATTTCCTTTTGGGTCATAAAATGAATCAAATTTTTTAGTTTGGGCTTTAAAAAGAACCTCACTGGGCAAAGTAAAAAGAACCACAAACTCAAACCCAACAAATTTGTTTTTTTTTGCAAGTTAGGAACATTTTTTATTTGGGCTTAAAACAAGACAAACAAACTTTCATTTTCTTGCACAAAGGCTAAAAATCACAATCAATTTTCATTTTTGCAAGTTAAAAAGAACCAACAATTTGTCAAAGTTTTGCTTCAAAATTGACTTTGCTTCAAAGCAAACATGCTTCATTTTGGTTGACTAGGATTTCAATTTCATGGATTAAACAACATTTTGCCTTGAAGTTAAAAAGAACACCATATTTGTTGGAGCAATATAATAGCTTTTAAAATCACATTGCTATAAATCAGTTAAAAAGAACAAGTGTTTTCAGTGATTGGCACACTTGTGCAAAATTTTTGTAGAGTGGTCCTACTTCTAACACACACAATCCTCTCACTTGGCTTTTGTGGTCTTAGGTGCAAGAGAAAAGTGTTAGTAATGCTCAAAATTTTATCTTTTTAAGAGAAGCCTGCCAAGAGACACATCACTCTTGGGAATGACCTCATGCGGTAAATTCTTTGAGCCGCTATAGAATTTAGGTGAGAGAGAAAGCTGTAGCCTTGGGTATAGCTATTCCTACTGTGTAACTTGCCGAAAGGACATATGGGCCCCACCACAAGTTACAAGGCTCTTAAGTAAGTCACTGCAGAATGAACTTATGTCCAAAAACATTGAACATTACTAGACACATTTTATTATAGAAACCCACCCATTCTATTGATTGAGAATATTTGTGAAAATTTCAGTGCAAGAGCATAGATGGTTTTTCTCCCAAGATACTCACCATACATATTTCGTTGAGTAGAAACATGGCTTTTTGAAAGGTTACTTGTAGCTTGATAAAAGTGGTGAATCCCCCATCATAGGGATCATCTATCTATTATGCTTACACAAGACTTAGTATATCACATCCTTACCTGCTGCAACAAGATTCATAAGGTATGTAGTACCAAAGTTGAAGAAATATCAAGATGTGGGCTGAAATTATCACAACTGGCCATTTGACCTTAGGAATAAAGTGTGTTTGAAGTGTCTTCATTTTGTGTCAGACCAATAACAATCTGAGCCGACTTCAAGCTTTTGGAAAAACATAGAAAAACATTTGAAAAGGGGTCAAAGAGTTCAAGATTGGGTTGATTTAGATCCACACCTAGTTGTGCCTTTTGAGGCAAAATTATTGTGCTTGTGTGCTTTCTCTATTTTCTTGTCAAAGAAATTCCAAATAAATTCAAACCAAGTATTCATCCAACACAATTTTCCATCAAACATTTGACCAACAAACAAACATCAAAACAAAGTGCAACAAGATATCAAATTATATGACCATCATTCAGATCTTGAGAAAAAGGAATCTTCATCAACATATCAACTTGAAGAAAAGACCATTGAGTTCAAAGGCTCTTATCAATAGAAGGAGGTTTTTGTATCTCAATAGACAAATTTTTATCTCACACAGAAACTTCTTGCATCATATGTATTTGTATCTTCAAGGCAAATCCAACAAATTTGATAAAGAGCCTTTGAAAAACAAAGCTTTTACTCAATATAGAGCCTTGAGTTATCACAAAAATAAAGGAGACAAAATCAATCCTTCTTTCTTTCCAAACATCCGCATTACCTATAACATAGCTCGAGAAGAACAACCAACCCCTGAGAGAGAAGAGGAAGAAGAAGAAGTCCCCTTTGTGACAAAAAGTTTTTATTGAGTTTCATATTCCACTTTCACCTTCATACATCATCAATCCATTCAACTCTCAAAACATAAAAAGGTCTTGTCCTGAGTTCTTTTTAGATATTGCTTAAATCAAAACAACACATCACTTTTAGAGTGAATCTACATCTAGGATGAATCATGCTAAGAGGCATTGCTACAAAGGTCAAAGCTAGCTTATGAGTGCATCCTCTCATTACTAGGTAGCTTGGTTTGTAGCATATCTTAAACCTTGCTATACCTTATCACATCAAAATTGTTGAAAAACACAAGAGCAATTCACAAAGGAACTTTGGTAAACATCCAACCTTCAGTGTTAGAGATTCATATTCTAAAAACATTTCACAAAACATTCATCTCTCATCAAAACATCTTATCACAAACTCAATATCACTTTCACCAAACTCATTTAAAAACTTCCACACAAAATGGCTCACACCAGATCAAAAACTAGACAACCAGATATCGAAGAGGAGGAAGAAAACCTCAATGATTTCCATGAGGCTATTGGAGGAGGCACAAATGATGAAGATCCTAGCACTCCAACTCTCGAAGCTATCGAAAGAGCACAACACAATCCCAAATTCAATAGAATTTTTGATGAAATCCTTAAAAACAACACAAATGCTCATTTTCTAAGACTTGCTCAAGAAGGTGCTAAACTACCCTCTGACTTTGATACCACATAGATACGTTAGACATCTGAACAAAGCCGTAATGATAGTGGAAGAGGTAGGGATTACTATCGCTATGATCTTAATCTTCAAAGGAATCCTCCACCTCCTCTTCCTACGGAAATAGACACGTTGAGACAACAAGTTGAAAATCTCGCTCAACAACTCAATAGTTGCGACCTTTTCCCAACACTAATAGATATTAAAACTCAATAGATATTGTTTAGTGAGTTGTTGAGCGACCCGGTTTTCACTTAACGATATTTGTCCCTATCCCTTTGATAGGAACCTACATATGCCACCTTTTCCGCGAGGGTTTGAAACACCTAAGTTTGAAAATTACAGGGGCAAAGGAGACCCTCGAGATCATGTACGAGAATTTCACTCAACTTGTCTAGAAGTGGCTTATGAAGACACCTATCTAATGCGCCTCTTTCCTTAAAGTTTGGTAGGCACAACCACGCAATGGTTTTCCCGATTACCAGGTAGAATTAGAACATTTGAGGAACTGGTTCAAAAGTTCATCGCTCATTATTCACATAGCATAGAACGAGATGTTACCATGTTAGATCTATGCAAAATGAAACAAAAACTAGGGGAGTTGTTTTCAGATGTCCTACAATGGTGGAGGCAACTGTCTAGCAGACGTTCTCTTCATTTGCCTGAACAAGAACTGGTGGAAATATTCATTTCCAACTTGAATGATGAAATGGAATTCCATTTAGACATGAAGGGCACAGAGTCCTTTGAAGACATGATCACCCAAGGATTGAAATGTGAAAGGGCACTCATCAAAAAGGGACTCATCAAAATCTATAATGAACCTAAAGATGGCCCTCATCCACGTTTTAATAGTGATAGACCCAATTTATGGAACAAGAATAAGAACATTGTCAACAATGGGGTAGTAGACGCAAGAACAGTAAAGACTGCACAACCTGTGGTCAGATTCATGGGGCAAAATCCCCCTCCTAAAAACAACCCCATCACTCATCCACAAAATCAAGGTCACAATGCGCTATAAGAAGAACCAAGACAATGACAACAAAATTATAAACCAAAACGTACACACACACCCCTAGGAGAACCCATCAAAACAATATTATGCCAATTGATCTCTTCTAATCTTGTGACCTTACCGGAAACATCTAACTATGAACCTCAGGTCAAACCTCCATGGTGGAGAGATAATGAACATTGTGAATTCCACCAAGGGAAAGGGCATAAAATGAGTAATTGCCATCGACTGAAAGATCTTGTTCAAGATCTCATTGACTAAGGAGAAATTGAAATCGAAGGACATGGCCCTAAAACATCAAATGACGATCATCTAATGTTCAAGAATCCACTTCCATCACATGATCAAAGGGGTCCTTCCACCTTCGGGTGAAACACAAATACTACAACTAATTATACACAAGCTGCCTATAATTATACTATGAATCACCTCTATGAAACTGATGGGTTAGTGCAGGATCAAGGGTGGCCAAAAAGTGGTGATGTGAAAAAATAGCCTTCTTCACTCGCCTAAAAACGCGAAAATCCGTGTTGACTTTTTGCTTGGCCTGGGTGTTAGTACACCTTGGCTTGGTAATTACCTATGCAAATCAAATATCTGATTTTTATTTGTAATTTTAATTTTAAAAATATATTATATATTACATATTATATAATATATAATATATTATTATATTATATAATATATATAATGTAATAATATATTATATAATATAATAATATATTATGTTATATATATTATATAATATTATATTATATATATTATATAATATTATATTATATATATTATATAATATTATATTATAATATAATAATATATTATATAATACGTATTATATAATATATTATTATATTATATATATTATATTATATTATATATATCATAATATAAAATAAAATATAATATAATATTATATATTATATAATACGTATTATATAATATATAATATAATATTATATTATATATATAATATATAATTATATTTTATAATATAATACAATACATATAATATAATATAATAATATATTATATAATATATTATTATATTATATATGTTATTTTAAAATAATTTAAGTATTAAAATCGGATATTCGATTTTTTGAGACTTTTATATTTTGACAGTGACAGCCCGTGAGTCATTTTTAACTCACGGGCTACGCGATTTTATCAAAATCCAATATTCGGTGCACCCGATATCCGGTTTTTTGGCAAAAAATTGCTAAAAATAGATTGAAAGGTAGGAATTTTATCGTTTTCAATCATTTTCAATCATTTTCATTCATTTTTTGTATTTTTTGTTAATGTTTATTTGATTTTTCATTGAAAATATGTTTTTTTTCATGAAAACTAGGTTTTTAAAAATCAAATACCTAATTGTTTAAATTTGTTAACTAAATTTAATTGTTTACATTCAATTAGGTTAAAAATGGGGGATAACAATGAAAACACTAACCAACCACAACTGTAACAACCAAGCCCTCATTTGCCAAACCCCCCCTCAATTCAGGATTTGATTGCACAAAATTTGAATGAATTGAGGGGGATTGCAGAAGTATATCGTAGGATCCCTCATCTAAACCCAATGTTTGATCCTCTCACGTCGATCATAAAGAGTATGGAAACCATGACCGAGGAATACAATGCCGCCCTTTTGTGGCGAGATTCTATGAGGGAAAAATATGCAGATGGCTTGTCGTATAAGGATATCAAGGATCTCGAGATATCCAAAGCCGAAATCGCCTCATTGTTTGTCAATCCCCACACTGGTCAACTCGTAGATCCCCCCCCCAAAAAAAATTCTATTAAATGATGCACAAATGATGAGATTGTGAAAAACTTTTGGGATCGTTGGTGGATGGTTTTCGACAAACCACCCAACAACAATCTTGATATCCCCTTCTATTTCATAAAAAAATTGTATCTTGAGTTTGTTTTATGCAAATATGTGAACTACTTTGACATCCAACCTTTCCAGGGTGTAGGTTTAGGTATGCCCTAAAATAGACCTGGGGCAGTCAGAGTAGTCCAGGGTCCATATGTCCCCCTTCCTCCCGTTGATCCCCCACCTACAGTGCAACATCCTGATATCATTTGTGAGGCGGCTTCACGGACCATATCGACTATTCGCTCTTTGAGTAGCCTTTTGGTTTCTCAGGCTGCGTCAGTAGCTCAGCCTACTCTTGATGGTAGCGGTGCATCCGGTGGCGTTGACACGTCATCCTCGGCTCCACACATATGCGTGCCCCATAGTTGTATCATGTGTGGGCACATATGCTTGGGTCCAGTTGGACAACCCGTTGATCCTCCTATGGACAGTGCAGATTATGAGGTGGATGAGATGCATGATGCACCATATATTATTACACAGATTGGAGGATACCTTGGGGAGTCCTCACATGCTAGAGGTGAGGAGGCACCGTCATCATAAATTGATGATGTAGTGGTAAGATTTGTATTTTCACAGTTCATGTTATATTTTAATAAAATATTTATAAATTAGATAATATTGAGTACTAATTTTTATTTACATGGTCTATTTAACAGTTGATGACCGAGGATGAGTTGAGACAGATTCAGGAGGGCACCATGTTGGCCATTTCATTTGGCCTTGATAGCTTGATGGTATATGTATTATTGCACCTATTCGTTTGTATTTTATTGTACATACATGCTCATCATTTATATTGGTATTAATTAGATTATGTAGTAACTTGCACGTATATCTTATTTTACTCTTGTAGGGCACAAGCAACATGAGTGCGGGGCAGTGTGATTTAGGATCTAGTAGTGCAGTTGGAGACAAGGGAAAGGTAATTGAATGCAAATATGATTGAATGAATAGTTTAAATAACTAATAGTGATTATACATGTCTAGACATAGATTGATAGTTTCATATACTTGTTGTGTATATATACAGAGAATTCTTGGCTTCACATCCTTGATGACTACACCCAGTATACCTGAAGAAGAAGAGATGCCTCGAGTAGATGTGTGTTTGTTTTATTTTTTGATTAGTAGATATAATTTGTTATTATCAGTGACAATTATATGCTAACTTGTATCAATGTCATGTTTCTGTACATATGTAGGTTGTGTATGAAAATATTCAAAACATACCTCCTCTACCGAAGACATACATCAAGAGTTCTGCAAAGCTGAAGAGAAAACATGGAGTTGAGGTAAACATGAATAATTCAATCATATTTCATTTTTATGTTAACTTTTCGAATGTGAATTATATAATATAACTAATATTAATCGTGGTTCAAATGTTTTTCTTGTGCAGGATCCTTCAGAGCCGAGCAGTGCGACGAACGAGATCAATTTTGATGATCCATCAGTAGCTTAGGATTTTATAGATAGTTTTGGGATGCTTACATGTCTAGTTGGCATGTATATTTTGTATTTGGACATACATTCACGTATTTAGACATACATTTTGTTTTAGTTGGTGTTTATGCCATATTTGTGTATGGAAATACATTTGTAATAATTTGACATTTTTATATATACAGAAGTTGATATTCGATCATATAAATTGTTGCTCATCTGTGCGTGGTTTTATCATGGAAATCTTTAACCTTCATTCCAATAATTAACAATGATTAATAATGGTTATTTAATGAACAATACAATTCATTTCATTTCATCGTAAGTGTTGTTTGTATAATGAACAATATAATTCATTTAATGAACAATTCAATTTTTGAACATTACAATTCATTTAATCAACAATACAATACAATTCATTCAATAAACAATATAGTTTCATGAATAATATAATTCATTTAATGAACAATACAATACAATTCATTTAATGAACAATACTTGATACAATTCATAATTATCCTATGCATGGTCCTATATTTCCCCCCACCTCAGTCGAATGCTCTGTTAGGGTTTGAAGCTGTATATGGTGAAAATGGATAACAATGATAACAATATTGAAAGGCTAAATGAATTCAACCACCAAACCCTAGCCTAAAAACAACAAAGATCCACCATAACATATGAAGATTACCTAAGACAATGCAAATCAAATGAAATCACAAAGATTATACCATCACATGTCCAATAGGATTTGAATCTCCATTCTTCCTATCTCCATTGATCTTGCTTGATATATTTGCTCTCAGATTTTATATGCACAAGAGCTCAACAAAGAACGGAATGTGGTTGCAAGTAGGATCGTAGTGTAGTCAAGTGAATGATTAGCCTGAGTGATTAGGGTTTGATAATGAAGGAAGCATCTCCTTATATAGAAGACAATATATGAAATGGAGGGATAAGTTTCAGAGGTGTAAAAGGAGGTCAGCTATGATTAGAGGGTAGGTAAAAGAAATAATAAAATAATGAAAGGGGTAGGTAGTGTAGGAATTAAGAGATGAATGACATGTGTCATAGGTAGAAAAGGATAATGAATTAATTAAATAAATAAAGATTTATTTAATTAATAGAAGAAGTGGGATAATTAAATAAATAAAAATATTTATTTCATTTAAGAAAAGGATAATTTAAATAAATAAATGTATTTATTTAAATGAGAAATAAAGCTAGAAGAGGATAAATGAATTAATTAAATAAATAAAGATTTATTTAATTAATAGAAGAATTAAGCTTAAATAATTAAATAAATAAAATATTTATTTAATTAGACATGACAATTTTAGGTGTCTACATTTTGCCCCTCTTTGAGACAACGCGGCTTGTTGCGTTGTTTCAAAGAAGATAAGATGAACTGATACAGAGTTGCCCTAGAATGGGAATGATATGCCCCCTCGAGAGATTGGATGAAAATGTTTGAAAAGATTGCAGACAATCTCTCGATAAGAAAGAGAGGTTAGAATGGACTGACCGGATAAAGTGATAGAGTCACGAGATAAAGAAGACTGACTCGGGAAACGAAGGCGAGGGCTTGGGCTAGTGTAGTCTATAAGATAGACCACGGGGGAAAATACATCCTCATTGTCATCTACACATCCACAAGAGCATATTGCAGAGTGAGAAAAGAGTAGCAGTAGTCGGCAACGATGGCTTTTACTCACAGATTCGACTGCGTTCGTCGATTTCAGAGGCCAACAGAGGCAGGAGAGCCGGTAAGTACCACCAAACCTCCTCGTACTTTGATGCATTTAATTTTGTCATTAATGCATGCTAGATAGGGTCATAAATGCGCTTAGACTAGGGTCCAAAAGTGTCAAAAAAATGTTTAGGCGAATCTGCGTTGGTGCCAGGCGCGTCTGTGTTTGCTAGGCGCGTCTATGTTTGTGCCAGGCGCGTCTATGTCTGGACCCACGTCTACGTCAATTGCGGCCGCGTTTGTGATGGACAGGCGCGTTTGTGCCAAGAAGGCACGTCTGTGTCTCCCAGGCGTGTCTGTGCAGAGCATAGGCACATCTGTGTCAAGCAGGCGCGTCTGTGTTTTTCAGGCGCGTCTGTGTGGTTTTTGAGCACGTTTATGTCATGTAAGCGCGTTTGCGTTTGAAAAATATGAATTTGCATCTTCTAGGTCAAATCGGTAGTTCTGTGATGAACATACGTTGTCGATTGGATAAGCTGCTGAGAGGATACACTCAAGTAGGTCCTCTAGGAAGACTAGGATAGATCAAGGCACTTTGTGATGAACAGTGAGTACCAAGATAGAGTACTTTGTGATAAACAGGGAGTACTGAAATATGAGCAGCACTTTGTGATGAACAGGGAGTGCAAATGTGAGTAACACTTTGTGATGAATAGTGAGTGTCACACACGTAGTACTTTGTGATGAATAGGGAGTACCACTAGGATAGAAGCAACACTTTGTGATGAACAATGAGTGTCACTAGGGTAAATAGCCACATGCATTTAGATAAAAAGTAGCATTTTGTGATAAACAGGGAATGCCACTATGACTGACATGAGTGATTTTCTTGACTGCAGGAGTATTTGCCTATGCTGGAGTCACGGGAGAGATTCCTGTCTACTCAGAGGTTGCGACCTGAGCTGACAGCTGAGGAGCGAGTTGCTATTGATGAGATGGGATTGAGACATGTCCTATATGTGCTCAAGTTTCGGGCAAACATGGGTTTGCTGACTGTGCTGGCTGAGAGATGGCACTCTGAGACGTGCACGTTTCATTTGCCGATGGGTGAGATGATAGTCACCCTGGAGGATGTGTATAGGATACTACGGGTATCGATCGATGAAGAGCTGATCCCATACGATTGAGATGGCGATACAGAGGCCCTGAGATGGGTGTTCCATGACCCTGGACTGGAGATGAGGGCAGGACACATGGCATGGGATACCATGACAGCCACAGGACTAGCACTGCCGACAGTGATAGGAGGAGCTATCAGTGGGTTCCTGTGTCCGGATAGGGCGACACGGGGTTTGGCTGTGGGCTGGGGAGGAGCACTGGAGACACTGGTGACGTAGCACACCAGATATGCCTGGGGACCATGTGTGCTGGCCCATTTGTATTATGAGCTTCATCAGTTTGTTTATCATGGATTGGTGGGATTGGGCTGTGGAGTGACACTGCTGCAGGTATGGGCCTATGAGCATCTGCCGGTTACCCGACCGATACACTTCAAGGGAAGAGGTCATGGACGCAGCTTTGTACATTTGTATGATATGATCACATCACAGCCGCGGATTGGTAGGTTAGAGCATTGGCAGCGAGTGTTGAACGACATTGATGTGGTCATATGGAGAACATATCTGGGCTGTGAGGAGTGGGAGGATGATGCAGTGGAGCTGCCCTACACATTCTGGAGTAGGTACCTGATTGGGCGGATGCCCTATGTGTTAGAGAGATAGTTGGTGGACAGGGTTGGCCGACAGTTTGGCTAGATTCAGAGGATGCCCCGGGGCTCAGGCATGTATGCCCGCACAGTTGGAGATCAGGCACAGTTTGGGCCACTGCTGTCGTATGATCAGGCAGTGACACAACTGATAGAGATGATACCTCTACCCTGGGACATGTGGCTTGAGATCGAGGATGCCGGCATGGATGCCGAGTATACAGCTTATTGGGCAGAGCATCCGTTCCCACGGTTGACAGATCCAGGAGAGGCATTAGAGGGAGATGGGGGGGGAGATGATGAGGAGGGTGGAGGTGATGGGGGTAGAGGTTGACGGAGGAGGAGGGGAGTAGTTGGAGAGAGGCGGGTTGCACCTCGGAGGGAGGGTGGAGAGGAGAGGCAGGCTTGGGTGGTGAGGGGTCGCGCTGGATTGCCTTTACAGGTGCCAGTAGCACAGGGTCCCAGGCAGGTACAAATATAGGGACATGGATAGAGACAGGTACCATTATAGGCACCAGTACATGTACAGGTACAAGCACAGGGGCAGGCACCCACAGAGGGGGAGCCACAGACAGAGGCAGAGGGGGTTGACCCAGTGGAGGCTGAGCTACTAGATCTGAGGGAGATCTACCAGGGCCAGGTAGATGAGATTCAGGAGCTGGAGAGGGAGGGGGATCGGCTCAGGATGAGGCTCAGAGATACTGAGCGATAGCGGGATTAGGGTATCCAGCGCTATACAGAGGCTGAGACAACACTGAGGGCAGGGAGACAGGCAGCTGAGGATACAGGGGTAGGATACGCTTATGTCCTGCGGGCAGGAGAGGAGATAGCCTACTGGAGGGACCTCTACTATGGTGCAATGCCAGCAGATCAGCGGGCGAGGAGCTTCCATAGATCGTTGAGTACAGTGACAACTACGGGAGGGAGCCGGAGGAGATAGGCATCGAGTGGTGGGGTTATGGGCCCTCCACCACCACCAGATAGAGGGGATAGGCAGGATGATCCCGGGGCGGGTTCTTCAGGGGCTCAGATTCCACCGAGGCTAGGCGGCTCCGAGGGAGGGAGTTCATCATAGCCATAGAGGGCTCCCTATGTATCAGTACTATACCATTTTTGTATTGTAGACACCTGCGGGTGCTTTTGTAGCCATATGATTTTGACATCATTGTATCATGACACTTTATTTATATATACGAGATGATTCATTTTTGCGGCAGCTATATGCATGTGTACCTATGCGATGAGATGTTCTTATGTGATGCTTTATGATATGGCTGCAAATATGTATATGATGAAATGCCATATTTTTGTTCTTTTATGTGTTTATATGTGTATGTATGATGCAAATATGAATGTATGTAATGCAAATGAATATGATAATGCAAATGTAAAATGTAATTTGTGCTAACAGTTGTTGTGTGCAGGATCTGATGCATTTGTAATATCTATATGTATGTATGAAATGCTTATATGTGGAAATGCAGGTGCAACTACATGACATGCAAATGTTTTTGGTGTGTCATTATACTCAGTCATGTGATAGCAGGCTACGTGGACTCGAGAAGGATGATGGAAGTCAATCAAGAAAGGGGGATGAAAGACAAAAAATATGAAAGTGAAAGAGCTTCTTGTGCGTTATCATCATTGAGCTTTATTATGGCAAGTAGGTTATGACAATCGAGGCATATGTTTGACCCAGAAAGTCATTGTACCTGTTTGCATGGAGATAAGACAGTCACAAACAAGGAATGCCCCAATTCACACTAGACTCACAGTGTCCTCCTATCCTTGGACAAGTCATAGCATTACTAAGAGACAATCTACAGACAACAAATACAAATAGGTGACGATACCCCATCCTTGCCTTTCTAGTCAAAGACATCCTAGAGATAGAATCTCTAGTTAGAGACATCCCGGAAAAGCTAAAAGACATGTCACCAAAAGATGAAATCAAAAGAAAACCAAGACTCGACACCAACATTCGCTGTAGTCCTCAAGTTTAGTGTCTCTTGTCACTTGTATAAGTCTTATTTGATTGTGGTCAGAATGTTTACTTTCACAAAAAGGATAGATAGCACTGAACCATAAAGTTGTCTGAGTCTGTTGAAATATTTGATTTGTTGAAGCCCATTGTTGCTGCTGTGTCTCATCTGAAACTGACTGAATCCATGAAACTGATACTTTATTATGGAGAAGATGAAACTTTATTATGGATCTGTGATGCAAATGTTGCTTTATTGCGGATTGTGCACGGATAGACTGAAGGAAGCTGGAAGAAACTGTACTCCTCAAAGCATGTGATGTTCTCAGTTCCACACCCATCACTAGACGTAGGATTTGCCTTAGCCATAGATAGGAGCTGATTTATTATGGATGGAAAGGGAGGTTTATTATGAATGGCTAACCAATCTTAGGGAGATCAATAACAAGCCATGATGGGAATGGGTAAGTTTATTATGAATGAATAGGTTGTGAGTGTGTGCAAAGTGAAGTGATGAAAGAGAATCCTGAAGGAGGGAGGAGCAATGTCTCTACGCATGGTGCTGGTGACCCAGTTTTCACCATGGTACTTGCCCAGGGCGCCATCGAAGTGGTTTTCACCGTTGGACGAAATTATTTCTCTTGACTTTTTTTGATTTTTCAATGATTTTTTTGTTTTATGATTTTTTTGTATTTTTGAATTAGGATACTCTGAAGCGCTATGTGTAAAACCCACGAAGGTGCATGCTATTGATAGGATCCTCTAAATGTTCACCCTCTGTGGTTGAGAGCTGATATGCCCTAGATCCATATTCTACTGTAATGATGTAAGGATCAAGCCAATTTGGTTCGAACTTGCCCTTCTTCTCTCTGTCTTGCTGATTTTTGGGATTTTCTCTAAGAACCAAGTCACCTACCTCAAATGTGTGAGGCTTTACCTTGTAATTGTAGTTGCATTGTTCCTTGACTGAATGATGTGTAGCTTGATTGAATGTCTTCCTCGATGAAAGAACTGAGATAGAATTACTAGAGTGTGGACTACATAGGCCCGTATGTGTGTCACCTGAAGAAGTTTGGGCATCCCTGATAACAAAGTCCTTCAAGGAAGCTCCATTAAAGGTCCATGATGTATCACCAGAAGGGAAAGGATGTGTGGAACAAGTAGATGAGTGATGAAGGCTTATGATTGTGAAAAGAAGTGAAAGTAGGATAGCATGATGGAGACTTAGGATCAACAAGTAATCTTTTTGACTTGCAATTGTAGAATTTTTGCCCCCAGTTATTTTGATATTAGGGGAGATCAACTCTTGCTCTTTTTCTTTCATTGGACTTTTATCCTTGACCTTGAATTTTGTAGAGTCCAATAGCTTTTGATTTTGATTTATACTAAAGGACTTTTCTTTATTTTTGACTTTTAGATTTTTCCTTTCAAAGTTTGATTTTTGATCCCCAATAAGTAAGGGCTTTTGCAATTCTTGTTGATCCAAGTCTAGAAGTGGAGTGGAAATGGTTTGAGTGGATGAAATGGTAAGGCTATGTGAGTTCTCAAGAGGGTTGGTGATATGCTCAATAGATTCTTTGTTGGAACCACTCTTAGGACTATTGATATCAAGAGTTGCTTGCACCACTAGAGGAGATTTGCATTCAGACTTAGTAGCCACAACACTAGGTGGTTCACACCCAATTCCTTGATATTGCAAATTGTTTGTAGATTGTTCATGTTGATTGAATGTGTTAGGAGATAGTGGGAATTTCTCAACATGAAATATATACTCACCACATTCCATGTCTTTAAACTTGAAATTTTCTTTTAGCTCTGTTTGTTTTGACGTAGAAGCTTTCAATGATTCTGGATCCACATATGCTGAAGATGGAATAGCCTCTTGATTAGCTGGAATTGTTATTTCTGATTTAGGTCACAGATTGTTGCAATATATGAATGGATTTGGATCCGCTTTGACAGTCACTTCAACTCCATTGTGTGGAAACTTAATACATAGATGATATGTAGATGGGACTGCACTCATCTCATGAATCCAAGGACGTCCTAGTAATATATTGTATGTGAGATCCAGGTCTAGGACTTGACAAACCACATCCTTTGTAACCGGCCCGACTCTGAGAGGTAAGGTGACTATGCCCTTGGATGAACGCTCTTCATCATCATATGCCTTGATGGTAATTTTGTTTGTAGAATTCACAGCTTTGTCAGAATATCCCAATTGTTTAATAGTGCTCAATGTACAAATGTTTAGACCTGCTCCTCCATCTATCAGGACTCATTTTATTCTATGTTTGTGTAGGAAAGCTTCAATGTGTAATGGTACATTATGTGGCTGACTTACGGAGGCGTCATCGGCTTCTGTGAAAGTAAGTGAATGTGGAACGGAAAGGTATCCCACCATGGCTTGAAACTGGTCCACGTTTAGATCAGTAGGAATGGCAGTATCTCTCAAGATTTTGTCAAGAATGGCTTTATGTGCGGGAGATATGCGTAATAGCTCAAGGATTGAAATGAGCGCGGGTGTCTTCCCTAACTGTTCTACAAGGTCATACTCAGGTTTGGTTGATGAAGAAGCGGTGTTTTTAGTTGGAGCACCTTGCAAAGTGATTTTACCTCAACGGGTTGTAACATTACATTCAGAGGTAGGTTCAGAAGAAGATCCAACACCTTTTAAGACAATCTTGGGTCTTTGGGTAGAATTCTCAGGGTTTTTGTCCTTGATGATAATGGTAGAGACGTAATTGTCCATCAAGATGTGATTGATAGTTGAATCATAGTTGTAGGATGCTCTGGTATAGTTGGTTTGATCCTCTGTGGCTTTAGCTTTTCCCTTGTCATGTTTTGGGAATGGTTCCTTAAACATCTCATGTTCTTGATTGGATGAATGTCCCTCAATCTCAATGTCACCTCTATCAATGAGATCTTGTATGATGTTCTTCAGTCGATGACGATTTCCTATCTTATGACCCTTGCTCTTATGAAATTCACAATACTCATCATCATTCCACCAATTTGGTTTAACCTTTGCTTCATATGGAGGAAAATCTGGAACTGTGATTACTTTGTTTGCCACTAGCTTCTTGAAGACTGACTCAAGTGGTTCTCCCAATGGGGTGTACTTCCTTCGTGATCTGGAAGTTGTTTGAGTATTCACTTGATTGTTTGTAGAACTTGATCTTGAAAAAATGAATTTGGGTCACACTGTGTTGGCATCAACAACACCATCATTGACTGTGTTCTTGTTTTTATTCCAAAATCTTGGCTTGTCTTTTCCTTTAAAGTCATCTTTGTTTTCCTTGAATATCTTGATGACTCCTTGTTCAATTAGGACCTTTTCTGTTGCTAAGCCTTTTTCAATAACGTCCTTGAAGGTGGACAAACAAGCTTTCCTTAGATCATAGCCAATGTCCTTGTTAACATTCTGGGTGAACATTTCTACCATTTGTTTTTGTGGAATTTCACAAGAGCATCTACTGGCTAGATTTCTCCATCTTTGTAAGAATGATGCAAAAGATTCTCCCTCTTTTTGCTTGGTGTTGCACAAAGTAGTAACTGATATGTCTGTCTTTATGTTGTAGGAGAAATGTTGGATAAATGCCTCTGCTAGATCACTCCATGACTTAATACCAGGTGGAAGTTGGGAGAACCATTTCATAGCTTGATCACCTAAACTTTGTGGGAATAATCTCATCAAATATGTCTCTTCTGCTGCTACCTCAATGGAAGCTGTGAAAAACTATCTTATGTGTGCCTTAGGATCTCCTTTTCCTCTATACTTATCAAATTTAGGCGTCACAAAGTGTGTAGGAAATGGAGGCATTGGAATGCTTTTGTCAAATGGATAAGGACATATGTCTCTCATTGTGTATGTTGGCTTTGGTGTATTTATGTCCTCCATTTTCTTTTGTAAGTCCCTGATTTGTTGCTCCAAATTGTTCTTAGGTGGAGATCGACTTCTTGGACCATATCCCATGCTTGAGGCACCGATTTGAGGAGGAGCATGTTGCATATATGGATGATATTGATCATACACATGTTCATATGGAGGAGGTCTGTAATGATGCTGCGTATATGGACCACTTGGTATAGATTCATGTTGAGGAACACCATATCTATTTTGTGCATGTATACCATATTCTTCAGGCATGTCATGTTCTATTGTGTTGCCCCCAAATTTGACATGAGGTTTCCTTGTGTCCAAATTTTGAGCATGCCTTTGAATAGCCAATTGCTTTGGTGGTTGATCCTTGGCATTGGTATGTGATTGAGCATATCTGTCTGCATAAGACTTCCATAATGGTCTACGAAGGTAAGTATCATATGCTTGACCATGTGTATGTGGGACCTCTGGTTTTTGAAGCGAAGCTGATGGTGATTCCAGTACCATGTGTGGTCCTCTATTTCCTCCACTATTAGGTCTCCTTTGATCCATGTTGGAGTGAGGTTGTTGCAAAGGTCTATGTTCCATTATTTGAGACATGTCAAAATCATGAGGTATCTTGGCTCCACTTTGTGCCATCATTTGTAAGAAGTATTGTCTATCCCTTCTCATTATTTCCTCAACCAATCGATTGAAATGGGGATTCATAATGGATTCTTCCACATCTGCTGAATGTACGGAAAAGTTGTCCATATTGTCATTGCGTGTAGCATTGTTGTTTGTAGTGTCCATGTTCTCAACATTTGGAATGTTTCTATAGGCATCCATGTCAGGTAATGTAGCATGATCAGAATTGAAAAAGATATCATTGTCATACTCATAAGAACTCATGTTTGCGGACTCTTGAGCCTCTTTAGTTTCTCTCCTAGATTTTTGAAGACGGGTTTCAACCATGAACTAGGTCTTGACAAAGATGTGTGAGACTAGATGGAAATAGAAAGAGTATGGAAGACTAAGAGTTGGATGGAATGTAAATGAATCTGAGGTGTACTTGCAATGCCCAAAGTGTAAGACCAAGTATGCATGTAGTAGAGTAGGTGTGACTTCCAAAGAGAGGATAGTTTCTCTTGATGAGGTAAGTTGACCTTGACTCTAAGTAAGACCAAATGAGACCCAAAGGTAAGAAACCTTGATGAGGGACCACTTAGCAAAGTGTTGTTGTATGTAGTGTGTTGACAAAGTATGATGAGGACAAGCAAGTGACCTTTTGACTCAAGTTTAGACAAATGTGAATGTAAAGTGAGATGTAAAGCAATGATGGACTTTGTGAGACCCAAGGACAGGTTGAATGCTAGATGAAACCCTGGAGAAATGACCTGGGAAGCTCAAGAATTCTGAAACTGACTGTGTTTGTTTGCTGGACTGTAACAGTTTTTCAATTCTGGACACAGATGCGCCTGTATACTTCACAGACACGGTTTCCCGACACAGACGCTGCTCTGTTTAACACAGACACACTTCTGAGATTTTTTTTGCAAAGTGTAATGTTGACTGTTGGAACACAGATGTGTTTCTGCCCCCGAACCCCTGCCCGAGGCCTGGCCTAGTGAGGATACATGCTAAGTGTACAGTACTTTGCTAATCAGTCGCCACATTTTAACAATCTTCCACTTGGAGACTGATCAAGCTCCACACCGAACAATCTCCCACTTGGAGACTGATACTACATGACACCACTGTACATGCAACATCCGCTGGATAAAACACTAGGACGTGACTGGTATGAATTCCACAATTATCAATCAAGAAGACCAACAAAAACTGATGAAGAAATCAGCTTCTCCTATGGAACTGCCTTTGTGAACATATCGACAGGATTCTCACTTGTGTGAATCTTCTCAAGCCGTAACTGACCCTCCTCCAAAATAGTCCGGATGAAGTGGTACCTGAGCTGAATGTGCTTTGTCCTTGAATGAAAAGCAGATTTTGTCGCAAGATGAATGGCACTCTGGCTATCAGTATACAATGGGCTATCCTCTTGTGTCTGACCCAATTCCTCTAGAAAACATTGCAACCAAATCATCTCCTTGCTGGCTTCTGTAGCAACAACATACTCAGCTTCAGTGGTTGAAAGTGCAACAACCTTTTGCAGCCTAGAAATCCAATTGACTGCAGTTCCCCCTATAGTAAAAACATACCCTGTAGTACTCCTCCGTGAATCAATATCACCCGCTAGATCAGAGTCAACAAATCTTCTCAGAGTAGCATTAGATCCTTTGAAACATAATGCCTTCGTAGTAGTTTCTTTCAAATACCGAAGAAACTATTTCACAGCATTCCAATGTTCCATACCCGGATTACTCATAAACCTGCTCACAACTCCCACTGCATGTGTAATATCTGGCCTTGTGCATACCATTGCATACATCAGACTGCCAACAACTGATGAATACGGGATGTTAGACATTTTATTAACCTCTTCCTATGTCTTTGGGCACATCTCCTTAGTCAATTTGAAATGACTAGCCAAAGGTGTACTAACTGCTTTTGCATTCTGCATGTTAAATCTTTTCAACACCTTCTTTATATACTCACTTTGGGACAAATTCAAGGTTCTATTTTTCCTGTCCCATGTAATCCTCATACTGAGAATTTGCTTAGCTGCACCCAAATCCTTCATAGCAAATGACCTGGCTAATTTCTGTTTAAGATCATTTATATGTTGCATGTTAGACCCAGCAACAAGCATGTCATCAACATAAAGCAACAGGATAATATAACTACCATTATCAAATCTCTTAAAATATACACAATGATTAGAATGACATCTATGATAACCGTGTTCAACCATGAAACTATCAAAATTTAAATACCATTGTCGGGGTGCTTGCTTTAGGCCATACAGACTTTTCTTCAACCTGCACACCAAGTTCTCATTACCTTTGACCTCATATCCCTGTGGTTGCAACAAGTAAATTTCCTCCTCCAAATCTCCATGGAGAAAAGCTGTTTTGACATCTAATTGTTCAAGATGTAAATCATCTGCAACCACAAGACTAAGTACAATTCTAATTGAAGTCATTTTTACAACTGGAGAAAATATTTCATCATAATCTATACCCTTTTTCTATGCAAAACCTTTTACCACAAGTCTGGCCTTATATCTTTTCTGACCTCCTTCCTCCTCCTTCAGATGATAAACCCATTTGTTAGGCAAGGCTCTTTTTTTTGCAAGTAAAGGGACTAAGTCCCAAGTCTTATTTTTCATCAAGGAGTCCATCTCCTCTTTCATGCCTAGCTCCCACTGTTGTTTGGCATCTACCAGCATTGCTTCTTCATATTCTTCTAGTTCACCAGAATTCGTTAATAAAATAGAATACAAAGAAGGAGAAAATCTTTCAAGGGGTCTACTTGTCCTCATAGAATGTATAACACTTGCAGGAGTTTGTGGGACAATCTGTTGTTGCTGAGCATTAGGTACCTATGGCATTTCATTTTCAGGAATCTCATCCAACACCACATATTCTTGTTTGTCCTGTTCATGCTTCTTTTCTTGCATCTATTCTTTATACATAACCTTCTCATTGAATATAACATCTCTACTTCTAATTATTTTCTTATTTTCAAAATCCCATAACCGATAGCGATATTCATCTATCCCATATCCAATGAAGGTACATTTCTGAGATTTGGCATCAAGCTTGGTTCTGTTTTCTTTATCAACATGGACAAAAGCTTCACAGCCAAAAGTTTTTAGAAAAGAATAATTTACCTTTTTACCAGTCCATGCCTCCTCTGAAATGCCACAATCCAAAGGGGTTGGAGGTCCTCTATTTATCAAATAGACAGCAGTATGTACAACATCTGCCCAAAAAAGTAAGGGAAATCCAACATGCAATCTCATGCTCCTCGCGCGTTCCATGATAGTCCTATTCATTCTCTCTGACACACCATTTTCCTGTGGAGTTCCTAGAACTGTCTTTTGCTTTTGAATCCCATTTAAGGAGTAGTAATCTTCAAATGCTTTGCTGCAATACTCACCTCCATTTTCCGATCTGAGACACTTCAACTTTTTTCCTGCCTCATTCTCAACCAAAGCTTTCCATTTCTTAAAAGTTTCAAAAACATCTGATTTTTGTTTTAGGAAATATACCCATGTTTTTCTGGTTGAGTCATCAATAAAAATAACATAATAACAAGAGCCACCAAGAGATGATACCTGAGCCGGTCCCCATACATTTGAATGTACAAGCTCTAACTTCTCACTCTTCTTCTCTTTCCCAACCTTGAGAAATCCGACTCTTTTCTGTTTACCATAAACACAGTTTTCACAAAACTCTAAATCAATCTTCTTTAGTCCTGGCAATAGATTTTTGGAGTGAAGGGTTTTCATCCCTTTCTCCCTCATGTGCCCAAGCCTATGGTGCCACATTATCGAATATGTTCTTGCAACATTTATTGTTGTTGTCCCTGTAGTAACTTTATCTATAGCAGCTAGGGTAGAGTAAGTGTTACCTGTACACAGATATAATGTGCCTACCTTCGCACCTTTAGCTATTACTAATGATCCTTTAGTGACCTTCCACATACTGTCTGAGAGGGTAACTATGCAACCTTCACTACCTAGTTGCCCTGTAGAAATTAAATTTCTTCTTAAATTAGGAACATGTCTTACTTCCTACAGAAACCAGTCATTTCCATTCTGCAACTTGATCTTTATCTTTCTTTTTCCAATAATTTGATAGGGCTCATCATCACCCAAATATACCTATCCAAAATCACTTTGAACATAATCTAGAAAATATTTTCTATGGGGTGTAGCATGAAATGAAGCCCCAGAATCTATTACCCAGGAATCATTAACATTATCCAAACATAAGATTAAAACATCTTGTAAAGTATTACTTGCAATGTTAGCTTCCTTACTGTCATTTTTATTTTTGTCTCCTTCTTTGTTTTTCTGAGACCAACAGTCTTTCTTTAGATGACCAGGCTTTCCGCAATACCTTCAATCTTTCTTTCCTCTAGATTGAGAGCGTCCTTTCTTTGACTTCCCTTGTGACTTCTCATTCCCAGGGCCTTTTCCTCTTTCCTTTGATCTTCCTCTGTTCTCCACATTCAAAACACTACCCGATGATGTTGGAGTCTCACCTGTGCTTTTCCTTCACATTTCCTTGCTTAGGATAACACCAACAATATCATCAAATACCAAAGTATTTTTACCAGAGACAGAGTTACTTACAACCATAACCAAGCTATTCCAACTTTTTGGCAAAGAACATAAAATCAAGAGAGCCCTAACCTCTTCTGCAAAAGTAATTTTTACTGAAGGCAATTGACTAGTAATTGTATTAAATTCATTTAAGTGCTCTGCTACAGATTCTCTCTCACTTATTTTCAAATTAAACAGACGCTTCATAAGAAATACCTTATTCGAAACCGAGGGTTTCTCATACAACTTAGCCAATGTCACCATCAAATCTACAGTCATTTTTGCTTCTGTTATATTGAATGCTACAGACAGTGCAAGGCACAATCGAATGGATCCCAATGCCTTTCTATCTAAAATGTCTCACTCTTCATTTGACATTATGGTCGCTTTCTTTGCTTTTCCTTCCAATGGCCACCACAAATCCTTTTGATACAAGTAATCCTCCATCTGCATTTTCCATAACTGATAATTTTGGCCGTTAAACTTTTCGACATTGAATTTGGAATCCTCCATTGCTCCCACTCAAATCTGAAAGTCCTGCCAATTTAAAAAAAACCTTGCTCTGATACCAATTGTTAGGGTTTCAAGTAAATCCGAAGCAATTATGAACTAACAATTATATGCAGATTTAAATACAAAAGATAAAGAAATAAAACAAGACACGAATAATATAGAGATTTAACGTGGTTCACCCAAAATGGGTTACGTCCACCATACACAGTCGTTCAATCTTTCTTATTATCTAGCAAAAATAGTACATCAACCTTACAATGCCTTAAGCATCCCAGCCACTTATAACATGCATTTTTAGGGCAACAAACAAAGTCGGCCTTTTTAGGGTTTTATTAAAATGTTGGTTTTCATCAACGAAAAAATGACAAATTTTTTTTTCTCGGGGGCTACCGCCCCCGAACCCCTGCTTGGGGCCTGATCCGGCCCCAGACCCTAGTGAGGACACGTGTTGAGTGTATAGTACTTTTCTGATCAGTCACTACATTTCAACACGCTTGGGGTTTTATTAGGGTAGCAATTTTTCGGTTGGCAAAAAAATCGTGAGTCTCACTCAATTGAATGTTGTCGCGTGGCCAATTTCTCGTTCAGCTCATCGCGATGATGAACCATTGGCTCCGACATGTTTTTGTTAGACATTATTACCCTATGCATGCTCCTTTTTCCCCCCCCACTCGGTTGAACGCTCGGGGTCATACCCTACCGACGTCGTCCCTTGAGTGCCCTAAGTGCTCAAAATTGTCAGACTTTGACGAGCCCTAACTTGGAATCCATGGCACCTATGAAAAATCCATTTGAACCTAAGGGGCCATGAGAGGGGTCCCTACAAAAGCCTATCTCGGTCTTTCAAGTTGCCCTACGGTTTTATTAGGGCTGCAATTTTTCGGTTGGTGAAAAAATCGTCAGTCTCACTCAATTGAATGATGTCGCGTGGTTGATTTCTCGTTCTGCTCATCGTGATGACAAACCGTCCACTTCAACATGTCTATTTAGGCATTATTACCCTACGTATGCTCCTATTTTTCCCCCCCACTCGATCGAACGCTCGGGGTCATACCCTACCGGCGTCATCCCTTGAGCGCCCTAAGTGCTCAAAATTATCAGACTTTGGCGGGCCCTAACTTAGAATCCATGACACCTACAAATGATCCATTTGAACCCATGGGGCCATGAGAGGGGTCCCTACAAAAGCCTATCTTAGTTTTTCAAGTTGCCCTACGGTTTTATTAGGGCAGCAATTTTTTGGTTGGCAAAAAAATCGCCAGTCTCACTGAATTGAATGTTGTCGCGTGGCCAATTTCTCATTCTGCTTGTCACGATGATGAACCGTTGGCTCTGACATATCTAGTTAGGCATTATTACCCTACGCATGCTCCTATTTTGGCTCCCCACTCGGTCGAACGCTCGGGGTCATACCCTACCGGCGTCGTCCCTTGAGCGCCCTAAGTGCTAAAATTATATATAAACAAGCATTACACTGTAGACACATAATGATCATCAATATTTCCATGTATTGTATACGCATAATTACCATTACACTTGCATGTGACATCTATGAAGGGATATGTAAACATGATTTTTTTTTTCATTATCAATACAACTACACCAATGTACTCATGTACAGATACATGGACATTAACATCAATATAATTAAACCAATTTGCTCATGGACATTATATATCATCATACCAATGTTACATCAATTCACATCCATATACAAATACAACATCCCACTTCATCTGCATAAGACATCCTCATGTCCTAAGAGAAAAACTTACGTACAACAATGCCTGCATATAAATGAAGACCAAAATAAGTAACCTTTTTATGCAGAATGAATGTGCTACAAGAAACAAATTATAACACTTAATACAAATTAGTTTGGAAAATTATAAATAGATCATTTGAAACATTTTTAAGACACACAAGATTGTATAATTATGAAACTTACCGGTTTCTCTGCAAAGTATACACGCATATGTTTGAAGAAAGACGCATGTTGATTAAAGCCCTTCTCACTGCAAGAACTCAAAAAAATTCTCGAAAGAATGTTGCCCATACTCGGAGGAGTGTGATCTATCATCACTCATATAAAAATGATACTCCTTGATTATTTTCCTATCCGCTTCTGTACTATCAGGAGCATGTCTATATGTAATGTGAACAAAAATAGCAATCTGGACTGAATTGTAGTATTGAGACTATACCTCATTCTGTGGTTGTAATGTATAGTTCTCTGCAAAATCAACCATCGATACAATGTTACCAATCGGGAAAGAGTTCTTACACATCCTGAATTGTTGATCCAACCATTGAGACCTATGGGTGTGCCTTGCATACTTGTAGAAAAGATTTTCCTTAAAATCCAAAATTAAATCAGCAATAGTCATTTCTCTTGAGACTAATTTGCATCTAGAACTTTCACCTCCACTCTTCAAAGTATATTTCACTGTCTCCTATCTTTTTTTCTCAACATAATTCTTTCCAAACTCATGTTCGCTGCCCTCATGAAAACATGAAACAAACTTTGACAACCCACCATATTCTGAGAACTTCTCATTCAAACAATTATTTCTATAGAAATAGCAGCCATCATCTCTAGGGCATAAAAATAGATCTTGCAAGTCTCTTTATGATCTCAGTAATAGCATTGCACAACACTCCTGCAACATCTCATTAGTATGCATTGTAGAATGAATATGACATAAAAGTTCATGGTACATTGAAAACTCCACATGGTACTTGCAACAACAGGTATTGCGAATCTTAAGAGGAACACAATAAAATGGTTTCGAAGATTCAAAGGCCCTTTGTGATATTTGCAAAGTTGGATGTAATTCACAAAATTTTTTGTACAACATTGTTTGGCGTGATTCCAGGAAATGTTTGGGATGCGGTGTGTGGTCTTGGTTGCTGATTTTTAATCTCAAAATGTCCTTTACATTGGGTGACACTCTAGAATTAGAGTGCCAAAATTGTTGAATCTCCTCCTTCACATTGTCAGTCAACTTTCTATCAACACGTGGAAGCCTCCCACCAAATGCCCATGTATCATTTTGAAGTGGATCATCAAGTCTTTGTCTTCGTGCAAGTGCTCTATCCAAAGTTTTATAGTTTATGTTAAAATCAAGACAAGTTTGTCTCATTTGACGAGCCTTCCTCAATTGATGGCTTACTAAGGAGGTTGTAATCACTCTTCGAGCGACTCTCTTATCTCTTTCTTTGGTATTCTTTCCAATAGAATTGAGAGCTTCAAATAGATTTTTTGCAATAATAGAATTTCTCTCCATCTTCTTGTTCATACGAATCTTCAATTTGTTTAGCAATGGTCTCATCTTTATCATCTTTAGCAATTGAACAAAGAGTTGGCATTGCTCGGTCAATGTCTTATTGCTAAAATTTTGGTTGAAAAGTTGTGTAGCCCACAACTGAATGATTCTTGTTGACCTCTTGCCTTCAAAATTCGCAATAATGTTCTCATCGATTTCAAATAACCATTTTGGGGTTCTTGAAGGTCTTGGATTTGGAATTTGTCTTACATCCATGAGAGGGTCTTCATTTCTAAAGTAATTAGGTGTTACATATGGTTGATTTGGTTGAGAAATTCCACCTTCAATGTTAAAGTTTTCCACATTTTCACCTCCTATGTCAAAATTTTCCACATGTTGAGCATTTTCATTATCACTTTCAACATTTTCAAAATTTTCAAAATTTTCACTTTCAAAATCTATATTTTCATTTCCAATAACTTGTGGCACATTTTCAAATTCAATTTCCTCTTCAGTTGAAGTAACATTAGCAATATTTAACATACCTTGTCTTCTCCTCCTATGAAATTCTCTATCTCTTTCTCTATACACTTCAATTTGGTCATTTGAAAGTTTTCTTTTGCGTTTAGACTTCTGACGACTACTACTCCCCATTTCCCTCCACACATATGCTCCTACGTGATTGACAATGTAAGTTTTCACTTTAAGAATCTCCCAAAAGAACAAATTTGTCTCTACTTGTCTGAAAACCCGTGATCCTTGATAGAAAATAGAATATGCAGACTGTGGGCCGTTGGAATCCACAAAATGGCCCACAAGGCTTTTTTTTCTTTTTTTTGGTACTAAAATCGGATATCCGATTTTAATATATAAATTTGTGGTCCCCCAAAATTTTCCCGTTGCTGCCTTTTGTTTACTGAACTGCCACATTAATGGTGATGGCAGAATTCCGATATCGGATTTTATTAGTCATATTTTAGAGAGAGAGAGAGAGAGAGAGAGAGAGAGAGAGAGAGAGAGAGAGAGAGAGAGAGAGAGATTAGGAGAGAGAGAGAGAGAGAGATTAGGAGAGAGAGAGAGAGGGTCATATGGTGTCCCATGAACCCTTATGACCTCTTAGCACACCATATGACCCCTTAGGACACCATATGACCCCTAATGACATGATTTGGTGTCTTAAGGGGTCGTATGGTGTTGTTAGGGGTCATATGGTGTCCATAGGGGTCATATGGAGAGAGAGAGAGAGAGAGAGAGAGAGAGAGAGAGAGAGAGAGAGGGTCATATGGTGTCACATGAACCCTTATGACCCCTTAGGACACCATATGACCCCTTAGGACACCATATGACCCCTAACGACATGATTTGGTGTCTTAAGGGGTCCTATGGTGTCGTTAGGGGTCATATGGTGTCTTGGGACACCATATGACCCCTAATTACACCATATTGGGTTGCTTTGGGTCATATTGTGTCCTACGACCTCTTAGAACACCATATGACCCCTAACGACATGATTTAGTGTTTTAAGGGGTCCTATGGTGTTGTTAGGGGTCATATGGTGTCCATAGGGGTAATATGGTGTCTTGGGACACCATAGGACCCCTTAAGACACCAAATTGTGTTGTTAGGGGTCATATGGTGTCCTAAGGGGTTATATGGTGTCCCATGAACCTTTATGACCTTTTAGGACACCATATGACCCCTAATGACACCATATTGGGTCGCTTTGGGTCATATTGTGTCCTAAGGGGTCATATTGTGTCTTACGACCCCTTAGGACACAATATGACCCAAAGCGATCCAATATGGTGTCATTAGGGGTCATATGGTGTCCCAAGACATCATATGACCCCTATGGACCTAGAGAGAGGAGGGAGTGAGGAAGAAACTAAGTGAAAGAGGGAATTAGATAGGTGTAAGGATGGAGAGGGAGATAGCTCGAGGGATAGGGGAATAAGGGAATTGTGAGAGCTAGAGAGGGGAGGGACAAAGAAGAGTATGTATCTATAAGAATGGAGAGCCCAAGAAGAGGTAAGGGGAGAGAGAGAATATGAGATATAGTTCATAGAGAGATGGAACTATGAGGGAAGGGAGATAAAGAAGGGAGAGGTGAGATGGGGGTTTCTATGTACACATTTGGTGCATGCCAAATGGGAAAACCCATTGATCACATTTGGCGCACGCCAAATAGGGAGAGCACCATATTTGGCGCATGCCAAATGACCCGCTTTGGGAAACACCAAACCTATGGGTTGGATTTGCCTTGGGAATCCAACCCAAAGGTTTGGATGACCATTTCAAGCTAGAGACGTGTTTTTATCAGAACATTGAAAATTTTGACATATTTTTGGTCGTGCTCTCCGTCAGGTTTTCACGTGTTTCAATGAAGTTAAAAAAAATACCATGGTAAACTTGAGCTCCCTCTTAGCTATCAAACAATGTAATTTATTTCAAATTTTGGTTTTGTTAAGTCTTTCATCTATAATTTATTTTGCCAGTGTGTTCATTTTTTGTCAAAAACCAACATGCGCTATTTTGGGTATAGATTTTTACACGTTCATCAAGATTTTGAAAAAACTTACATTTTTAGAAACTAGACTCCATTCTACACAATTAAAAAAATAAATAAATTGATTTTTGATTAGTTTTCAATGATTTTAGTGGGGAGCATGCTCAAATTTCTATTTTTCAGGATGTGTCCACTTCAAAAATTAGTGTAAAATCATATACTCATTAAAAAATTAGCTAAAAAATCTGGCATAAACTACAAGGTGTTAGCTAGTTTCTCACCGAAGCGATATTAAAAATTCAAGAAAAAAGTTAACATTTTAGGTGGGCCACAACAGACGCTATGTTATATTTTTTGCATAAAAATAGGACCACTTTTGGTGGTCCCCCTTTTTTGAAGCCCTTAATCTCCACCATTTCAGAATAAATTAGTAGTTTAGAAAGTAGACTCGAAGCACTTCGACTCTTGTTCTTGTTGCATCATCAAATTTGGAGTGTAATTAGGTTCAATTTGTCGTTGAAGTTTAGACTTTGCTGATTTCAGAAAAAAAGTGGCATCTTAAGATCCCCTTTTGGTACCACAACTTAGTGCATATACCCAATAGTGAAAATATCGGACCTACTCAAAGAAGGAGTCTTTTCTAGATTGCATGCAAATCAAGTGGTAAGTGTTTCAAGGTTATTGTGGATAATGGAAGTACTGATAATTTGGTATTTGAGGAGATGGTAGTGAAGCTTGGATTGAAGAGGCTTAAACATCTTTGTCCTTACAAGGTGAGTTGGTTAAAAGATGATCAGAAGTTAGAAGTGAAAGAGTAATGTTTGGTGAGTTTTAATATTGGGCCTTTTAGGGATAAGGTCTAATGTGATGTTTTATCTATGAGTGCTTGTCATGTCTTGTTCGGAAGAGCATGACAATTTGATAGGAGAGCTATTTATGATTGTAGAAGAAACCTAATCACTATTGAGAAGGACGGGCAAAAGTTTGCATTGGCTTCTTTGAAGGAGAAAGAGAAGGAGGTGAGGAATCTAAGTCTTGAGAGAAGTTGCAGTACTAAGAAACCTGTTGCAGAGGTTATACCAGAAGGTGGCATGAATTTGCAGAAGAATCTGATAGATAAGTCTGATAGACAGAAGGAACCGTATGGTAGTAGGGTTGTGATAGCGAACTAGATGAAGTCTTGTGGCAAAAAAAAATCAGAGTTGCAGAAGAAAGAGAGAATTAGTTAGAGACAGTGTGCTGGTCTGAAGAAAGGGAAGAGAAATAAAAGAGTTAGGAGTTAGAGAATCTGGTTGAGGTTATAGAGGAGCTAAGGAAGAGGTTTGCAGATAAGGAAGATGTTTGGATCATAAATGAGCATGGGATCTATGTCCTGAGTCCTTTTCAATGTTCATGAGTTGCCTCTCATGGAACATCTCTTTCTACCTAGGGTGTCTAATGTAGGAGCATCCACAGTCTATGAGCAATCTTGCATCAACCAAAAATATTTCCTTTCAGTTTTGTTTAGTTCAAGTTCGGTTTTTTAGTTTTTGTGTTCTTCCAATAGCTGGTTGCTTTTCATTATGGATCAGATTTTTTATTTCTAGGCATGATCTTATGCTTAAATCCAGATCCTCAGTCCATCTGGATTTTTTTTGATAAGATGCTATTTTCGGTTTGTCTATTTTGGTTCTCAGAGCAGTTTTTGAGCTTAACGACTAATTGATGATTTATTCTCATGCAAAGAGAATTCTTGGCGTGTGGATCTATTTGGGGTCTTTCTTGATGTTCTTGAGCCCTTTGTCAGCCTTCTTGTTGATCCACGCTTCTTGGTTGTTCTTTTCTTGAGGATTTTCCTTTCATTCTTAGGGCTGACCTATTTACACGTTTCATTTTCCTATCTTGGTAAATGCAATATTTTGTGGCCAACCCAGATATGTTTCAAAAAGTATGAATATTATTATATGTGATCTTTAGGAGGCAGTTAGAGGTTTATGAGTTCCTAGTTACGGGATTGATAATTCAGAGGTCTCACAGAGATTCAGATGGATTGTAATCTGGCTTGTTAGCCTGCATGTAACCAGTTGATTATCGGATGATCTATGATGAATATATGATGACATGAATATCTTATTCTATAATATTTCAATGTATTACTATTGCTTCCATTGTGTTCCTCTTGCTACATGATTTGGTTTGTTCTCCTTGAGGACCCACCAGACCATGGCTGCATCACAAAGAATATCACCGGATTAGCAAAATCACCAAGAACGTACACAAGAATCAATGCGGACCACCAAAACAAATAGGAAATGATCAGGAAACACCAATAAGAACATTAGAACCATCTGTAATAGCTGCACCGACACCACTTATTCAAATCTTCATCGATAAACATGCTGACTCACAAGAACACTTAACAACAACAATTCGGACTAGAAAGATAACTTGCAGAGCACCAAATCATGAACCATCTGAATCAAAGATACACATGAACATTCAAAACACTTTCCCAAATTCAAAACCAAAGATATAATCATACCAAAGCTCACCAGATCAAACACCAAACACTGCCAATCATAGAACAAAAAGACTGAACTACAAACTGGATCAAATAATATGATCAAGTAAACTTTGGGATCACTAAAACCAATAAGAGATGAAGTAGAGATATCGGAGATACTTCATTACAGAACCACAAATCCTCAAGACAACCAAATCAATGCAATGCAATCACCGTAACACCAAGCAACTCTCTGCAATACCAAAACATGAGAATATGTTGGCATCAATGACAAAAACATATCCTAGCAACAACAATATCCAACAGAGGATTGATAAGAATCTAAAGTGCATGATTATAGGATGTTGTTCAATTTGAGGATTAGGAGGTTCAATGTTGGAAACATTTTAGATCCCTTCCCTTTCCGCTGGATCAAAAGAATTTTCTTCATTCCCTTTATTGAACTTTCAAATAGCTCGGCTATATTGCCCCAATACCATCTATTGGATTGGTGATGATATTGTTGTGTACAAAGTGAAATCTGGGTACAATCTTATTAGAATTACCACTTTCCTCTTTTTTCTGATTGTGCAGTGCATAGGAGCAAAATCTTTTTAGGAAAAATTTGGCAAACCAAAAAATGGAAATTGTTTCAAAAACTTGAGATCTAATCAAGAAAAATTGGATTTTCAAAAAATATAGAAAATCTTAAAAAAAAGAAAAAGTGAAAGACATTCTTTTTTTAAAACAAGAAGTCATTTTAATAGCATAGAGATATAGGAAGAGAATAAAAATGAGAGTTCAGTCCATGAATTATGCAATGTATATATTTTTATTTATGTTCATATTGTTGATTATATTACAACATACAATCCATACTACATAGTGCGTAAACTATGAGTAGATACTGATATATACTTGATTATGAATAGATACCAATTAATGATAACTAGATTATAATATTAAATGATAGAGCACTAATGAATAGATGAATATATCCCATCTGAATATATAATTCCTATGTTTCAATTTACAACTAATTAATATCCCATCTGAATATATAATTTTCTTTTGATATATGCTTGATTATAAATATATATTAATTAATGATAATTGGATTTTAATATTAAATGATAGAGCATAGATAAATAGTTTATTATATCCCATCTGAATATATAAATCCCACGTTTTAGTTTACAACTAACTTGCCTGTAAAATTATAGAAATACATCATAACTTAGTTGTTAATACTTATTTTCTTTGCGATATAAGGGTATCATTACTAGGATATGTATATAGATTCATTTGGAGGTCACCATAGCTAGTATCTCAATCTAAGTAATTTTTAATGATTTTGTGCATTACAACAATTTTAGCAATTTATCCTAGCATATAATTAAATCACAAGTTTTAGTTTACAAAGAGTTGGTAGAAAAAACTACAAGCCTACTGTAGTCACACAAATCTGTCCAGCTTAATTAAATAAATATTCGCTATTTATTTGATTAAAAATCCACTAGCCATCAGTTAATTAAATTAATATTTAATTAATTCATCTCCAAACATTCTCCTATTAATTAAATAGATTATTCAATTTATTTTAATTAATTCATTAAACCAAATTCCAATCAATTAAATAAATAAAATCTATTTATTTAATTAAATCCCCCTATTCATCTTTTAAATAAATTAAATTAAACATTTATTTAAATCATTATCCCCCCCCACTTGCATTTTCCTACAAATGCAACTTGCACACATTTATTGGAATAAATGAATTTTTATTTTAATAAAATCCTATTTTCCCTCACCCACCAAATCCACTTGCAAAATCTAATCCCCTTCTAGATTCTTCTAAACCCTTCCTAATTAGCCTAATCCATCCCCTAATTATTGTCACATTCCTAAGCAAAATGAAGTCACTTCTCAAAGACTTCAAAAGTCTTTGAAAAGCATTTAATGCTTTGTGTGTTCAACAAATTAACCCCCAAAGTCTTCCAAGACCACTAATGGCTCTTACATGACCATTTATGGCTCTTACATAACCATTTATGGTTATTTCAAACTTGTCTCCCCAAACATTTATTGTTTTGACCATATTCATCCTTTTCACATTTGCACAAGAGTTTATCCATTGGATAAAAGCTTTATTCTTTGAATAAAGAGTTTATTCATTCAACCAACCTTGACTTTAACTCCCAAAGTCATATCAAGCATTTAATGCTTATTCCCTCCCCTCTCAACCTATCTCACATTGACACTTGTCATCCTGGGATTGGGTTGAAAGTCCTCACATGGATTTGAAATCATTCAATCCTGACCCTTATTGAGATTACTCAATCTCAACCATCCATTGCTCCATTTTTCCTATAAATAGAGCCCATTTCTTCATAATCCAGATCTTGAAAACTTGTATGCATTTAACCTATAGGCATTTTAGAGAGCATTGAGCATAGCAAACTCATGTATTGTCATTTTGGTTAAAATAAATCATTTTAGCATCAATAGCTTAATATTAGCTTCTTTATTTACATTTAGAGCAATATTTCAATCTTAATCTTCCATAAGCATCCATAGTGCAAAAAACTGCTGAGAGCTACACTATTTTGGAACTTGGAGAGGAGAGGAACAAGGGAGAAGGAGCTAAGAGCATGTTAGGAGGTATTTGGAGATGCCTCATCATATTTGCTTCTTTAGTTAAATATTCTTTCATGTTTTTAGTATCTCTTTTGATATGCCTGTTTAGATTAGTTTTTGATTGACTAACATTAACGGTTTCTTGTGTGTGTGTGTTATTTATCTTAGACTAACCTTGTCCATTTAGCAGAGCATCACCTACCATAAAGAAGGACAGATAAATGTTAACTATAGAAGCTTTTCTTGACCATCTGAATGGAGTATGGATTGTGCAATGAAAAATTGGCAAGGCAGTCTCGACTGTGATGTCAAAATTTGAAGTAGCTAACATTTGAAGGAACAGTTTCGCAAGACAGTGGCCTTGAAAGAATAATTGTTGGATGAAGTAGAATGTGTTAAAATAAATAAATAAATTTCCTATTGCAGTCAAAATTGGACAAAAATGATCAAAAATCTATATACTCGTGACCACCTATGACTTGGCCAGCTTAATTGTGTTCTTTTGCAAGTATATGAGAGAACTGGGAAAGAGATGTTCAATAATGGTCTTTTCAAGAGAGATGTAGTTAAAGAAACATAAGTGTTTTAGTTGAGATGGATGAAACTTATAATTACCATATTGATGGTTTCTGTAAGATTCAAAAGTGAAAACGAGCAATTGAGCTCATTGTTGAAATGCTTGTTAAGGTACTTGCACATGTTAATGTAACATACACAAGATTTAATGTTACAACTCTATCATCAACAAAACAAAAAAAACAACTATTACAACTCTAAATGTTACAACTCTGTTACCAAAAAAATAAATTTACAACTTTGTCATGAGCAAGACAAAACAAAGACACAACTATTCTTGCATTGCTTGACAGGAACTTCTCCGCTTTGCAGCTCTTGTTCAAATAGTTGCAAATTTGGTTGAAGTTAGTAATTTAAATTTTTATCCATATTTGAATTAGTAAGAGATTGTGTGTTTTAGAAGTCTGTAGGGATTTGTAATAATAGGGAAGTAAAAGTGAAAAAAGAAAATAAAAAATTAATTTGTGAAATGGATGTTTTGAAAGAAGAATTAATGAAAGTGTAGAACTACAATTTAGAAATGATAACAATTATCAAAGACAGGGGTTAGTGCAAGATAAAGGGGGGCCAAAAAGTGGCGATGTGAAAAAAATAGCCTTCTTCACTCGCCTAAAAACGCGAAAATCTATGTTGACTTTTTGCTTGGCCTGGGTGTTAGTACACCTTGACCTGGTAACCTATGCAAATTGGATATCTGATAAAATCAGATAAATCGGATATCCGATTTTTATTTGTAATTTTAATTTAAAAAATATATTATATATTACATATTATATAATATATAATATATAATATATAATTATATTATATAATATATATAATGTAATCATATATTATATTATAATATAATAATATATTATATAATATGTATTATATAATATATAATATTATATTATATATTATTTAATACGTATAATATAATATAATAATATATTATATAATACGTATTATATTATATATATAATACAATATTATATTATATAATATATTATATATATTATATAATATATTATTATATTATAATATAATATAATAATATATTATATAATATATTATTATATTATATATATATTATATTATATTATATATATTATAATATATAATATAATATAATATAATATAATATTATATATTATATAATACTATTATATAATATATAATATATAATTATATTTTATAATATAATACAATACGTATTATATAATATAATAATATATTATTATATTATATATGTTATTTTAAAATAATTTAAGTATAAAAATCGGATATCTGACTGATTTTCTAAAACAAATATATTTCGACAGGGACAGCTCGTGAGTCATTTTTAACTCACGGGCTGCGCGATTTTATCAAAATCTGATATCCGGTGCACCCGATATCCGGTTTTTTGGCAAAAATTTGCTAAAAAATAGATTGAAAGGTAAGAATTTTATCGTTTTCAATCATTTTCATTCATTTTTTGTATTTTTTGTTAATGTTTATTTGATTTTTCATTGAAAATATGATTTTTTTCATGAAAACTAGGTTTTTTTAAATCAAATACCTAATTGTTTAAATTTGTTAACTAAATTTAATTGTTTACATTCAATTAGGTTAAAAATGGGGGATAACAATGAAAACACTAACCAACCACAACTGCAACAACCAAACCCTCATTTGCCAAACCCCCCCTCAATTTAGGATTTGATTACACAATATTTGAATGAATTGAGGGGGATTGCAGAAGTATATCGTAGGATCCCTCATCTAAACCCAATGTTTGATCCTCTCATGTCAATCATAAGGAGTATGGAAACCATTACTGAGGAGCACAATGCCGCCCTTTTGTGGCGAGATTCTATGAGGGAAAAATATGCAGATGGCTTGTCGTATAAGGATATCAAGGATCTCGAGATATCCGAAGCTGAAATCGCCTCATTGTTTGTCAATCCCCGCACTGGTCAACCCGTAGATCCCAAAAAAATAAAACTTTATATTAAATGGTGCACAAATGATGAGATTTTGAAAAACTTTTGGGATATTTGGTGGATGGTTTTCGATAAACCACCCAACAACAATCTTGATATCCCCTTCTATTTCATAAAAAAATTGTATGCCGAGTTTGTTTTACGCAAACATGTGAACTACTTTGACATCCAACCTTTCCAGGGTGTAGGTTTAGGTATGCCCCAAAATAGACCTGGGGCAGTCAGAGTAGTCCAGGGCCCATATGTCCCCCCTCCTCCTGTTGATCCCCCACCTATAGTGCAACATGCTGATATCATTTGTGAGGCAGCTTCACAGACCATATCGACTATTGACTCTTTGAGCAGCCTTTTGGTTTCTCAGGCTGCGTCAGTAGCTCAGCCTACTCTTGATGGTAGCGGTGCATCCGGTGGCATTGACACGTCATCCTCGGCTCCACACATATGCATGCCCCATAGTTGTGTCATGTGTGGGCACGTATGCTTGGGTCCAGTTGGACAACCTGTTGATCCTCCTGTGGACAGTGCAGATTATGAGGTGCATGAGATGCATGATGCACCAGATATTATTACATAGACTGGAGGATACTCTGGGGAGTCCTCACATGCTAGAGGCGAGGAGGCATCATCATCATACATTGATGATGTAGTGGTAAGATTTGTATTTTCACAGTTCATGTTATATTTTAATAAAATATTTATAATCTAGATAATATTAAGTACTAATTTTTATTTACATGGTCTATTTAACAGTTGATGACCGAGGATGAGTTGAGACAGATTCAGGAGGGCACCTTGTCGGCCATTTCATTTGGCCTTGATAGCTTGATGGTACATATATTGTTGCACCTAGTCATTTGTATTTTATTGTACATACATTCTAATCATTTATATTGGTATTAATTAGATTATGTAGTAACTTGCATGTATATCTTATTTTACTCTTGTAGGGCACAAGCAGCATGAGTGCGGGGCAGTGTGATTTAGGATTTGGTAGTGCAGTTGGAGACAAGAGAAAGGTAATTGAATGCAAATATGATTGAATGAATAGTTTAAATAAGTTATAGTGATTATACATGTCTAGACATAGATTGATAGTTTCATATACTTGTTGTGTATATATACAGATAATTCTTGGCTTCACATTCTTGATGACTACACCAGTATACCTGAAGAAGAAGAAGAGATGCCTTGAGTAGATGTGTGTTTATTTTATTTTTTGATTAGTAGATATAATTTGTTATTATCAGTGACAATTATATGCTAACTTGTATGAATGTCATGTTTCTGAACATATGTAGGTTGTGTATGAAAATATTCAAAATATACCTCCTATACCGAAGACATACATCAAGAGTCCTGCAAAGCTGAAGAGAAAACGTGGAGATGAGGTAAATATGAATAGTTCAATTACAGTTCATTTTTATGTTAACTTTTGGAATGTGAATTATATAATGTAACTAATATTAATCGTGGTTTGTTTTTCTTGTGTAGGATCCTTAAGAGTCGAGCAGTGCGGTGAAGAGGATCGATTTTGATGATCCATCAGCAACTTAGGATGTTATAGATAGTTTTGGGATGCTTACATGTCTAGTTGGCATGTATATTTTGTATATGGACATACATTCACATATTTAGACATACATTTTGTTTCAGTTGGCGTTTATGCCATATTTGTGTATGGACATACATTTGTAATCATTTGACATTTTTATATGTACAAAAGTTGATATTCGATCATATAAATTGTTGCTCATCTGTGCATGGTGTTATCATGGAAATCTTTAATCTTCATTCCAATAATTAACAATTTGGTAATAATGGTTATTTAATTAACAATACAATTCATTTCATTTCATCGTAAGTGTTGTTTGTATAATGAACAATATAATTCATTTAATGAACAATACAATACAATTCATTTAATGAACAATACAATTTATGAACAATACAATTCATTTAATCAACAATACAATACAATTCATTCAATGAACAATACAATTCATGAACAATACAATTCATGAACAATACAATTCATTTAATGAATAATACAATACAATTCATTTAATGAACAATACTTGATACAATTCATTATTACCCTATGCATGGTCCTATTTTTCCCCCCACCTTAGTCGAACGCTTGGGGTTTTATTAAGGCAGCAATTTTTTGGTTGGTGAAAAAATCGCTAGTCTCACTCAATCGAATGTTGTCGCGTGGCCAATTTCTCGTTCAGCTTGTCGTGATGACAAACCGTCAGCTCTGACATGTCTAGTTAAGCATTATTACAATATGCATGCTCCTATTTTTCCCCCCCACTTGGTCGAACGCTCGAGGTCATGCCCTACCGACGTCATCCCTTGAGCGCGTTAAGTGCTCAAAATTGTCAAACTTTGATGGGACCTAACTTGGAATCCGTGGCACCTGTGAATGATCCGTTTGAACCTATGGGGCCATGAGAGGGGTCCCTACAAAATCCTATCTCTATTTTCAAGTTGCCCTACGGTTTTATTAGGGCAGCAATTTTTCGGTTGGCAAAAAAATCGTCAATCTCACTCAATCGAATGTTGTCGCGTAGCCAATTTCTCGTTCAGCTCGTCGCGATGATGAACCGTTGACTCCAACATGTCCAGTTAGGCATTATTACCCTATGCATGCTCCTATTTTTCCCCCCCACTCAGTCGAACGCTTGGGGTCATACCCTATTGACATCGTCTCTTGAATGCCCTAAGTGCTCAAAATTGTCAAACTTTGACGGACCCTAACTCAGAATCCATGCCACCTATGAACAATCCATTTGAACCTACGAGGCCATGAGAGGGGTCCCTAAAAAATCCTATCTCAGTTTTTCAAGTTGCCCTACGGTTTTATTAGGGCTGCAATTTTTTGATTGGTGAAAAAATCGTCAGTCTCACTCAATGGAATGTTGTCGCGTGGCCAATTTTTAGTTCTTCTAATCGCGATGATGAACCATCAGCTCTGACATGTCTAGTTAGGCATTTTTACCCTATGCATGCTCCTATTTTTCCCCCCCACTTGATCAAACGCTCGGGGTCATACCCTACCGGCGTCGTCCCTTGAGCACCCTAAGTGCTCAAAATTGTCAAACTTTGACGGGCCCTAACTCAGAATCCGTGGCACCTGTGAATGATCCATTTAAACCTACGGGGCCATGAGAGGGGTCCCTAAAAAAGCCTATCTCAGTTTTTCAAGTTGCCCTACGGTTTTATTAGGGAAGCAATTTTTCAGTTGGCAAAAAAATCGTCAGTCTCACTCAATCGAATGTTGTCACGTGGCCAATTTCTCGTTCTTCTCATCGTGATGACGAACTGGCGGCTCCGACATGTCCAGTTAGGCATTATTACCCTATGCATGCTCCTATTTACCCCCCCCCCCACTTGATCGAACGCTCGGGGTCATACCCTACTGGCGTCGTCCCTTGAGCGCCCTAAGTGCTCAAAATTGTCAAACTTTGACGGGCCCTAACTTGGAATCCATGGTACCTACGGGGCCACCAGGGGGGTCCCTACAAAAGACTATCTTGGTTTTTCAAGTTTCCCTACGGTTTTATTAGGGCAGCAATTTTTTGGTTGGCGAAAAAATCATCAGTCTCACTCAATCGAATGTTGTCGCGTGGCCAATTTCTCGTTCTTCACGTCGCGATGATGAACTGTCAGCTCTAACATGTCTAGTTAGGCATTATTACCCTATGCATGCTCCTATTTTTCCCCCCCACTCGATCGGATGCTCGGGGTCATACCCTACCGACGTCATCCCTTGAGCGCCCTAAGTGCTCAAAATTGTCAAACTTTGACGGGCCCTAACTCAGAATCCATGGCACCTGCAAATGATCCATTTGAACCTACGGGGCCACCAGAAGGGTTCCTACAAAAGCCTATCTTGGTTTTTCAAGTTTCTCTATGGTTTTATTAGGGCAGCAATTTTTTGGTTGGCGAAAAAATTGTCAGTCTCAATCAATCGAATGTTGTCGCATGGCCAATTTCTCGTTCAGCTTGTCATGATGATGAACTGTTGGCTCCGACATGTCTAGTTAGGCATTATTACCCTATGCATGCTCCTATTCCCCCCCCCCCCCACTCGATCAAACGCTCGGGGTCATACCCTACCGATGTCGTCCCTTGAGTGCCCTAAGTGCTCAAAATTGTCAAACTTTGATGGGCCCTAACTCAGAATCTGTGGCACCTACGAATGATCTGTTTGAACCTATGGGGCCACAAGAGGGGTCCCTACAAAAACCTATCTCGGTTTTTCAAGTTGCCTTACGGTTTTATTAGGGAAGCAATTTTTCGGTTGGCAAAAAAATCATCAGTCTCACTCAATCGAATGTTGTTGCGTGGCCAATTTCTCGTTCAGCTCATCGTGGTGATGAATCGTCAACTCTGACATATCTAGTTAGGCATTATTACCCTATGCATGCCCCTATTTTTCCTCCCCACTCGATCGAACGCTCGGGATCATACCCTATCGACGTCGTCCCTTGAGCGCCCTAAGTGCTCAAAATTGTCAAACTTCGAGGGGCCCTAACTCGGAATATGTGGCACCTACAAATGATCCATTTGAACCTACATGGCCATGAGAGGGGTCCCTACAAAATCCTATTTTGGTTTTTCAATTTGCCCTACAGTTTTATTAGGGCAGCAATTTTTCGGTTGGCGAAAAAATCGACAGTCTCACTCAATCGAATGTTGTCGCGTGGCCAATTTATCGTTCAGCTCGTCGCGATGATGAACCATCGGCTCTGACATGTCCAGTTAGCCATTATTACCCTTTGCATGCTCCTATTTTCCCCCCCCCACTCGATCGAACGCTCAGAGTCATACCCTACCGGCGTCGTCCCTTGAGCGCCCTAAGTGCTCAAAATTGTCAAACTTTGATAGGCCCTAACTCAGAATCCATGGCACCTGCAAAGGATCCATTTGAACCTATGGGGCCATGAGAGAGGTCGCTACAAAATCCTATCTCAGTTTTTCAAGTTGCCCTATGGTTTTATTTGGGCAACAATTTTTCTGTTGGTGAAAAAATTGTCAGTCTCACTCAATCGAATGTTGTCTCATGACCAATTTCTCGTTCTGCTTGTCGCGATGACGAACCGTCAGCTCTAACATGTCAATTTAGGCATTATTACCCTATGCATGCTCCTATTTTCCCCCCCCACTCGATAAAACACTCAGGGTCATACCCTACCGACATCGTCCTTTGAGCGCCCTAAGTGCTAAAATTATATATAAACAAGCATTACATTGTAGACACATAATGATCATCAATATTTCCATGTATAGTATACACATAATTACCATTACACTTGCATGTGACATCCATGAAGGGATATGAAAACATGATTTTTTTTTTCATTATCAATACAACTACACCAATGTACTCATGTACAGATACATGGACATTATCATCAATATAACTAAACCAATTTGCTCATGGACATTGTATATCATCATAAAAATGTTGCATCAATTCACATCCATATACAAATACAACATCCCACTTCATCTGCATCAGACATTCTCATGTCCTAAGAGAAAAGCTTACGTACAACAATGCCTGCATATAAATGAAGACCAAAATAAGTAACCTTTTTATGCAGAATGAATGTGATACAAGAAACAAATTATAACACAATAAAAATTAGTTTGGAAAATTATAAATAGATCATTTGAAACATTTTTAAGATGCACAAGATTGTATAATACGAAACTTACCAGTTTCTCTGCAAAGTATACAAGCATAACTTTGAAGAAAGATGCATGTTGATTAAAGCCCTTCTCACTGCATTTCTCTGCATGGTTGAAGATGATGGTAGATATGGTCATTTATAAATAGAAATACATTCACTTGACTTAATGTTTATGCATAAAATTTTATCTCATTAATGCACAAAGGAATATGTACCATCACCAAGAGAGGGTCTTGTCAACGGCGAATGATCTAGCATGAACCTGTATTTTTAAGAATTGATAGTCTACACATAAAATGCATGGATGAACATAAAGGCTTCATGATAATCACTTCAACTGAAATGCATGATAATAAATGAAAAGGTCGGATTATATACCACAAAAATACGTCCCTTTGAATTATATCAATAGAACCCACTATGTTGACGCAAAAATCATAATGTGATACTATTGTATATCATCAAAAAAGACCTGCATGAGCATAAAGGTTTTGCGATAATTATATCATAAAAAATTGTCAGATAGTGTTCTCTAATAACAAAAATTGTAAAGCTCATCAAATGCATGATAATAAGTCGTGTTGCAAAAATACGTCCCTTCCGATTATATCGTGTACCCACTATGTGCATGCAAAAACCGTGTTGCCAAAAAAAAACGTTCATCAATACACCTGCATTTTCAACACATCCTTAATATACACATAACAAACTTGATCATTAAGGTTTAATGATCATTATTTGAAATCAAATGCATGATAAAAAAAATAAGGCACCATTAAAGACCTACTACTCAAGTGTGCCTGAAGGGTCATCTCTTTGCTTAAGAGTATCCAGTATTGCTTCATGATCAATAGTAGTCACTGTCCATAGCTCTTTGGTCTTTGGTTTTTCTTGATGCTTCAACAACTTGACATTTGTAGCTATAATAAGGTGTGAATACATTATAATGGTTTTGTGTCTCTCATAGTCTTCAAATGCAGGTATGCCATTCTTTCTAATCATGTATGTTCGCAACCAAGTTCCCACAACAACAACTGAACCTATAGGATATGTGAACCCGTCATCATCTGTCACTAGTTGGGTTAGCTTTTGTTTTCCCTGTACACATTGTGCCAACCAATATTCTGATCTCTCTTCATTCCCTTGCGGTGCGACAACTGCAAAAACATGTCCTGGCTGTACAAGATCTGATAGACGATCATACTCAAGTGAACTTTCCATGTCATCATTTAACAAGGATATTGTTTGAGATAAAGGAGTTAGATAGTGGGGAACCCACGTATCAATCCACTCACTTGAATCGCATTGATCCCAATCACACCGAACACAACTCTAACAAAAACAAGCCAACACTCGTGTCCAAATGGTCCATGTACTTGCATCTTTGAAGAATCTTTAATTGTTTGACAATCCAATCTATCTCCCACTGTTCCCTCCTCAACCAACCAAAAGAATCTGCTCACTGCTGAATCAAGAGTACCTCCATGTGACAATGCTGAACTACACCAATCAACAATAGAACGTGGATCAGAGAAATCTGCATCTGAAATCCTCAATTACTCCTTAAGTAGAGCTCTCTTCAAACATGCACCTGCTCCATCATGCTCTCCCTTCCCATGCCCTGCCTAAAAAACACCAAATATGAGGTATACACCTCTCTACATGCATTCTACTCAACCAATAAAACATACGGGCATTCTTGAATTGACCCGTACAGTTATCTGACTATATTATATGTCGGTCAATTGCAATATCTTTCTCATGCAAGAACTCAAAAAAATTCTTGAAAGAATGTTGCACATACTCGGAGGAGTGTGATCTATCATCACTCATATAAAAATGACACTCCCTGATTATCTTCCTGCCCTCTTCTGTACTATTAGGAGCATGTCTATATGTAATGTGAACAAAACTAGCAATCTGGACTGAATTGTAGTATTGAGACTGTACCTCATTATGTGGTTGCAATGTATAGTTCTCTGCAAAATCAACCACTGATACAATAGTACCAATTGGGAAAGAGTTCTTACACATCCTGAACTGTTGATCCAACCACTAAGACCTATGGGTGTGCCTTGCATACTTGTAGAAAAGATTTTCCTTAAAATCCAAAATAAAATCAGCAGTACTCACTTCTCTTGAGACTAATTTGCATCTAGAACCTTCACCTCCACTCTTCAAAGTATATTTCATTTTCTCGTATCTTTTTTTCTCAACATAATTCTTTCCAAACTCGTGTTTGCTACCCTCATGAAAACATGAAACAAACTTTGACAACCCACCACATTCTAAGCACTTCTCATTCAAACAATCATTTCTATAGAAATATCAGCCATCATCTCTAGGGCATAAAAATAGATCTTGCAAGTCTCTTGATGATCTTGGAAATAGCATTGCACCACACTCCTGCAACATCTCATTAGTATGCATCGTAGAATGAATATGACATTAAAGTTCATGGTACATTGAAAACTCCACATGGTACTTGCAACAACAGGTATTGCGAATCTTAAGAGGAACACAATAAAATGGTTTCAAAGATTCAAAGGCCCTTTGTGATATTTGCAAAGTTGGATGTAATTCACAAAATTTTTTGTACAACATTGTTTGGCTTGATTCCAAGAAATGTTTGGGATGCGGTGTGCGGTCTCGGTTGCCGATTCTTAATTTTAAAACGTCCTTTACTTTGGGTGACACTCTAGAATTAGAATGCCAAAATTGTTGAATCTCCTCCTTCACATTGTCAGTCAACTTTCTATCAACATGTGGAAGCCTCCCACCAAATGCCCATGTATCTTGTTGAAGTGGATCATCAAGTCTTTGTCTTTGTGCAAGTGCTCTATCCAAAGTTTTACGGTTTATTTTAAAATCAAGACAAGTTTGTCTCATTTGACGAGCCTTCCTCAATTGATGGCTTACTAAGGAGGTTGTAATCACTCTTTGAGTGGCTCTCTTATCTCTTTCTTTGGTATTATTTCCAATAGAATTGAGAGCGTCAAATAGATTTTTTGCAATAATAGAATTTCTCTCCATCTTCTTGTTCATACGAATCTTCAATTTGTTTAGCAATGGTCTCATCTTTATCATCTTTAGCAATTGAACAAAGAGTTGGCATTGCTTGGTCAATGTCTTATTGCTAAAATTTTGGTTGAAAAGTTGTGTAGCCCACAACTGAATGGTTCTTGTTGACCTCTTGCCTTCAAGATTCGCAATAATGTTCTCATCGATTTCAAATAACCATTTTGGGGTTCTTGAAGGTCTTGGATTTGGAATTTGTCTTTCATCCATGAGAGGGTCTTCATTTCTAAAGTAATTAGGTGTTACATATGGTTGACTTGGTTGAGAAATTCCACCTTCAATGTTAAAGTTTTTCACATTTTCACCTCCTATGTCAAAATTTTCCACATGTTGAGCATTTTCATTATCACTTTCAACATTTTCAACATTTTCAAAATTTTCACTTTCAAATTCTACATTTTCATTTTCAATAACTTGTGGCACATTTTCAAATTCAATTTCCTCTTCAGTTGAAGTAACATTAGCAATATTTAACATACCTTGTCTTCTCCTCCTATGACATTCTCTATCTCTTTCTCTATACACTTCAATTTGGTCATTTGAAAGTTTTCTTTTGCGTTTAAAATTCCGATGACTACTACTCCCCATTTCCCTCCACACATATGCTCCTACATGATTGACAATGTAAGTTTTCACTTTAAGAATCTACCAAAAGCACAAATTTGTCTGTACCTGTCTAAAAACCTGTGATCCTTGACAGAAAATAGAATATGCAGACTGTGGGCCGTTGGAATCCACAAAATGGCCCACAAGGCTTTTTTTTTTTTTTTTTTGTACTAAAACTGGATATCTGATTTTAATATATAAATTTGTGGTCCCAAATTTTTTTCCCATTGCTGCCTTTTATTTATTGAATTGCCACATTAATGGTGATGGAAGAAATCCGATATCCGATTAAATCCGATATCGGATTTTATTAGTCATATAGAGAGAGAGAGAGAGAGAGAGAGAGAGAGAGAGAGAGAGAGAGAGAGAGAGAGAGAGAGAGAGAGAGAGAGAGAGAGAGAGAGAGAGAGAGAGAGAGAGAGAGAGAGAGAGAGAGAGAGAGAGAGAGAGAGAGAGAGAGAGAGAGAGAGTCATATGGTGTCCCATGAACCCTTATGACCTCTTAGGACATCATATGACCCCTAAGGAAAACATATGACCCCTTATGACACCATAGTCATATGGTGTCCATAGGTGTCATATAGTGTCCTAGGACACCATATGACCCCTTAAGACACCAAATTATGTTGTTATGGGTCATATGATGTCCTAAGGGGTCATATGATGTCTTAAAGGGGTCATATGACACAATATGATCCACTAGGACACAATATGACCCATAACAACAAAATATGGTGTCTTAAGGGATCATATGGTGTCCTAAGGGGTCGTAGGACACCATATGACCCCTATGGAGACCATAGGACCCCTTATGACACCATATGGTGTCGTAAGGGGTCCTATGGTGTCATAAGGGGTCATATAGTGTCCTAAGGGGCCTTAGGACACAATATGACCCCTTAGGACATAATATGATCCAAAGCAACCTAATATGGTATCATAATGGGTCGTATGGTGTCCCAAGAGACCATATGACCGCTATGGACACCATAGGACCCCTTAAGACACTATATCATGTTGTTAGGGGTCATATGGTGTCCTAAGGGGTCATATGGTGTCCCATGAACCCTTATGACCTCTTAGGACACCATATGACCCCTAATGACACCATATTAGGTTGCTTTGGGTCATATTGTGTCCTAAGGGGTCATATTATATCCTGCGACCCCTTAGGACACCATATGACCCCTAACAACATGATTTGGTGTCTTAAGGGGTCCTATGGTGTCATTTGGGGTCCTATGGTGTCCATAGGGGTAATATGGTGTCTTTGGACACCATATGACCCCTAATGACACCATATTGGGTTGCTTTGGGTCATATTGTGCCCTAAGGGGTCACAAGACACAATATGATCCCTTAGGACACAAAATGACCCAAAGCAACCCAATATGATGTCATTAGGGGTCATATGGTGTCTTAATAGGTCATAAGGGTTCATGGGACACCATATAACCCCTTAGGACACCATATGACCCCTAACGACACAATTTGGTGTCTTAAGGGATTCTATGGTGTTCCAAGACACCATATGACCCCTAATGACACCATAGGACCCCTTAAGACACCAAATAATGCTGTTAGGGGTCATATGGTGTCCTAAGGGGTCATAGGACACAATATGACCCAAAGCGACCCAATATGGTGTCATTAGGGGTCATATGGTGTCCTAAGAGGTCATAAGGGTTCATGGGACACCATATGACCCCTTAGGACACTGTATGACCCCTAATGACATGATTTGGTGTCTTAAGGGGTCCTATGGTGTCGTTAGGGGTCATATGGTGTCTATAGGGGTCATATGGTGTCTTGGGACACCATATGACCCCTAATGACACCATATTGGGTTGCTTTGGGTCATATTATGTCCTAAGGGGTCATATTGTTTCCTACAACCCCTTAGGACACCATATGACCCCTAATGACATGATTTGGTGTCTTAAGGGGTCCTATGGTGTTGTTAGGGGTCCTATGGTGTCTTGGGACACCATAGGACCCCTTAAGACACCAAATCATGTCGTTAGGGGTCATATGGTATCCTAAGGGGTTATATGGTGTCCCATGAACCCTTATGATCTCTTAGAACACCATATGACCCCTAATTACACCATATTGTGTTGCTTTGGGTCATATTGTGTCTTAAGGGGTCATATTGTGTCTTACGACCCCTTAGGATGCAATATGACCCAAAGCAACCCAATATGGTGTCATTAGGGGTCATATGGTGTCCTAAGGGTTTGTAGGACACAATATGACCCCTTAGGACACAATATGACCCAAAGCAACCCAATATGGTGTCATTAGGGGTCATATGGTGTCCTAAGAGGTCATAAGGGTTTATGGGACACCATATGACCCCTTAGGACACCATATGACCCCTAACGACACTATTTGGTGTCTTAAGGGTTCCTATGGTGTCCATAGGGATCATATGGTGTCTTGGGACACCATACAACCCGTTATGACACCATATTGGGTCGCTTTGGGTCATATTGTGTCCTAAGGGGTCATATTATGTCCTACGACCCCTTACGACACCATATGACCCCTTATGACACCAAATGGTGTCTATAGGGGTCATATGGTGTCCTTTGACCCCTTAGGACACCATATTTGGTCGTTATGGGTCATATTGTGTCCTAGTGGGTCATATTGTGTCATATGACCTCTTTAAGACATCATATGACCGCTTAGGACACCATATGACCCCTAATGACACCATATTGGGTCGCTTTGGGTCATATGGTGTCTTACGACCCCTTAGGACAACATATGACCCATAACACACAATTTGGTGTCTTAAGGGGTCATATGGTGTCCTAGGACACCATATGATGCCTATGGTGTCCTAGGACACCATATGATGCCTATGGACACCATATGACCCCTAATGACACCATATGGTGTCATAAGGGGTCGTATATTGTCCTTAGGGGTCATATGGTATCCCATGACCCCTTAGGATGCCATACGACCCGTTATGACACCATATTGGGTTGCTTTGGGTCCTATGGTGTCTTAATCTCTCTCTCTCCCCCTCTCCCCTAATCTCTCTCTCTCTCCCCTAATCTCTCTCTATCCCTCTCCCCTAATATCTCCATATATATATATATCTCTCTCTCCCTTCCCCCTCCCCATCTGTGTGTGTGTGTGTGTCTCTCTCTGTCTCTCTGTCTCCCCTAATCTCTCCACTAATATATATATATCTCTACCTCTCTCCCTCTCCGCTAATCTCTTTATCTCTCTCTACCTTCCTTCCCCTCCCTCCCTCTCTCTCCATCTTTCTCTCTCCCTTCCCCCCCGCTCTCTCTCTCTGTCTCTATCTCCCCTATTCTCTCCATCTCTCTCTCTCTCTCTCTCTCTCTCTCTCTCTCTCTCTCTCTCTCTCTCTCTCTCTCTCTCTCTCTCTCTCTCTCTTTCTCTCTCTCCCCCCCACTCCCCCCTCTCCCTCTCCCTCTCCCTCTCCCTAATATCACATACTAATTTATTTATAAATTAATATATTAATAAATAAATCTAGTTAGAGATTTTACTGATTAAAATCGGATATCCGATTTTTGTAGTCAAATTTTGGCTCGGGAATGCTTTGGTATTTGGCTTGGAAGTGACAAGCCTGGAAAGTCAACTGAAAAAACGTGTTTTTCAATATTCCTTGATTTTCCAGACTTTACACTGGTGGCTAATGACTTTTTTTGTAGCCAAAATTGATAAAACGAAAAGGCTTTTTTAAGGACGTTCCTAGATTTCCAACAATATAAGGCTTGTCTTATTTTGACTTTAATAAATAATAATTATTTATTTTCTAATTGAATTCTGACAATAGTCCTGATTGATATATTGATTGAAAAACACTCATAACTTTCAAACGGTATAACATTTTTTGAATCTGAAACATGCATCACATCTTATGCTTTGTCTACTATAGGGAAAAATTAAAAAAAATTAAATTTCATAAGGTTTTTACCAAGTTAAGGTAGTCAGATGTAGGAGTTTATGAATTTCTGAAAAGATGTAGTAAAATATTCATAAATAATTATTTACTTTATAAAAAAAAAAAAAAAGTGTCACATCTGGACATGAGTCTAATACTTATATTATAAATATTATAAAAAAATATTATGATTTGATTGTCATTAGGGTGGTAAGACATACGTGTACTTCTTATTTTTTTCCTGAAATTTTAGTACCACTGCATTGAAATTTTGATCAAATAGGATTTTTTTTTCCAAAAAACAACTAGTAGCTTAGAAACTACATTCAATTTTCTATATATTCTCTTCTTACATATTTTAAAAATAATGTTCACAACTTATTCAAATTTTCATGTCAAGTTGCATAACTCTGATTTTATGTAATTTCATTGCCACTTAAGGGCCTGTTTTGGCACACCATGATCCTGCACATACCCTGATGAACAAGTTGCGACTCTCACTATCAAAGATCCAAAACCTGCATGCAATGTTGTTACACGTCGTAGAAAAATTACCATTTGAGTGACACCACAAGGAGCAACACCCTTGCCCAAGCAATATAATCTTGTGGAACAATTGGACAAAACGCCCGCACTCATATCCATATTAGAGCTTTTGCACTTATCTCCTTCACACAAGACAATCTTGGATCAAGTTCTCCAAGAAGCTTTTGTCCCCACCAACCTTAACATAGATCAATTTCAAGCCATGGTTGGCAGTCTCAGGTCACCACCATGCCTCACTTTTTCTGAAAGTGACAACACTTCATTCCAACAACCACATAACACATCCCTTCACATTGAAGGATTTGTAAACCAACACAGAATCAAGCGAGTCTTGATTGACAATGGAGCTGGCTTGAATATATGCACTTTGCTGTTGGTCACAACATTAGGCTATGCAATAGAATCAGTGGATCCCAGTAAAAATATAACCATTAAGGCCTATATGGTGCAGAGCATTCTTCCAAAGGAGCTGTTGTATTACCTATCAGGGTGGGCCTAGTGGTGAAGCATATCATCTGTCAAGTTTTGGACCTTCCTCTGCCATATAATCTCTTGTTAGGAAGACCTTGGATACACACCATGCAAGCCGTTTCATCTACCTATCATCAGTGTATCAAGTTTCCCCATAACGGTGTAGAAATAATAATACTTGGCGATGCAAATCCATTTGCATATCGTAACAATATTAACCATCATCCAGAGATCACCATTCCTAACAATAGAGAAGCTATCCCATCCACATCATATGTTATCCCAGTCTCTCTTTCTAGCTCAATCACCCCTATACCAAAGCAAGAGAAGTTGAAAATGAAGATGCTAGAGGAAGGTCCCGGGGAATATAATCTTAGCCAACTCTTTTGTGTTGGACAATTACCCACTTCCCCTAGAACTTATGGCAAGCCTCAAAGGTTGCTTCAACCACCTTTGGCCAAAAAAACATGCACTTTGGCGCAATTCATCCCTGGTAAAAGTTAGGAAGAGGAAACTAGAGATGAGGACCTAGCAGAATGGATCTACAAAGACCCTATCACCAAAGAAATCCCACAGGCTAAGCTTCCTACTGATAAATATGGAAAAGGGCTAACCATTATGCAAAGAATGGGTTATGATGGTCAGAGTGCTTTCGGACATTGCAAACAAGGATGACACAAGCCCTTGCAGCCTGAGTTGAAACCCAAAGATAAAACTGGATTAGGTTTTCAAAAGGAATCTCTTCCTAAACTCAGATTCAAAGGCAAACCCAACAAACCTAGTTATCAACCAGTTACTCCAAGAAGCTCATCCTTGACTATATCTGCAACACCAACAAAAATGATCATCAAATCAACAACATCAATCACCCCAGTAGTACCCATAGAACCAACTACACTAACAACACCGATACACCCAACGGTTGTACCAACTGCACCTACCACACTAAGAACAGTAGCAATATTACCAACTATCCCAACAACACCAATAATCCCCTCAGTAGAAGCTACACCACTAATAGAACAATTAGTAACAACAACAACATCAACAATACTGATACTCCCAGTAGCAGCATCCACAACACCAATAATCCTACCAACAGAACCATCAATCCCACCCATAAAAGTGCATAAACCTGTGACCAATGCACTATTCAATACAAAGGACATCCCAACATGGTATAGTAATTGGATGTTAGAGAGTGATTTAGAGACTGACTCGTATGAGTGAGAATTTGATTAAGTGAACTTAAATACTTCAGACAAGGAAGACACATCGCCTCCATCACCTCATAAAGATATACTAGTCTACGAGGAGGCATGGATTAAAAACTTTTGGGTTCATGAGCAAGAAGCACCTTCCATAGGTCCTACATCAAATCTGACACCAGAACCTGATAAGGAGAGTACCATTGATGAACTTCACTCATCTATATTAATCCTCACTGACATCTCCTCTGAACTTAACCTAATTGATGAGGTAATGCCTATCATCCACCCCAAACTCATTGACTGGAACCAGCCAAATCCCCCATGTCTTGATCACTTCCAAAACGATGAGGCACTCATAGATTATTTAGAAATACGGGATCACAAAGCTGGGTTTGCCATTGAACTCAACAACGCAACATACTTCGGGGTAGATGCCAAACCTTTCATCTGCAAAATATCACAATAAAACATGGATCTTCTAGTGAAAACCACATAGTGGCACTTCTTGAACCCAAAAAAGTAAAAATAAAGACCGTATCCGAAGGTGAAAACCTCTCTGAGGCACTTGCAGATGAAAGGTTTGACATCCTTCCCTCTAGTACAAATTAGGAGAGCTCGACAATCCTAATTGAAGAAACAAAAGAATTCATTGTGGGGAACCTCGAGACTCCTCAGCAAATACATTTGGCATCTCTACTAACTCCAGAGGAACAACCAAAATTTGTGGAATTCTTCCAGAAACGTCAAATCAATTTCACATGGTCTAATGCAAACATGCCTGACTTAGTTCTTGATTTAGCCATGCATCACCTCACCATGGCAGAAGGAGCTAAACCTGTTAAACAAAAGCTTCAAAAGATGTACCCACAGATCGCTGTACTTGTCAAAGTGGAATTCAAAAAGCTCTTAGATGTTGGTTTCATCAGGCCAATCAATTATGCAAATTGGATTTCCAACATTGTCCCTATCGACAATCCTAATGGGGGCATCCATATCTATACAGACTTCAGATATTTGAACAAGGCATGCCCTAAATATGACTTCCCATTACCAAACGTTGACATGATTGTCAATTTAACAATAGGTCATGCAATGCTTTCTCTTATGGATGGTTTTTCAGGGTACAACCAGATTAAGATTGCTCAGAGGATCAACATAAAACTGCTTTCACATGACCATGGGGAACCTACTGTTGGAACGTGATGCCATTTGGTTTGAAAAATGTAGGGGCAACCTATCAGAGAGTGATGAAACCCATCTTTCATGACCTAATGCATACTATAATGGAAGATTATGTTGATGATTTAATAGCTAAATCATTAACAAGAGAAAGTCATCTAGAAATACTAGGTCAAATCTTTGATAAATTAGAGCAATATCATGTACGACTTAATCCAAAGAAATGTGCCTTTGGAGTAACCTCCGGGAAGCTCCTAGGATACATTATCTCAAGCAAAGGCATTGAAGTAGATTTGGCGAAAGTCAAAGCAATCATAGCCATGTCACCTCTAAAGAACATCAATCCTACAATCCATTCATAGATTCATTGCGCAATTGGCTGATAAGTGTCATCCCTTCATGCATCTATTACACAAGAATATCCACTTTCAATGGGATGCAAAGTGCCAACAAGCATTTCAAATGCTTAAAGATTACTTGATGAATACACCGTTGCTGATCCCACCAAATCCAAGTAGACCTCTATTGCTATATATTTCAGCTACAAATACGACATTAGGAGTACTGCTGGCACACCACAATGCAGAAGGAAAATAATGTGTTGTATAATATATCTCACACACATTGGTAGGCTATGAGCTCAATTACACACCTATTGAGCGAGCTTGCCTAGCAGTTATCTTGGCAGCCACCAAACTAAGGCACTACATGTTGACACACAAGGTACAACTCATTGCTAAAATCAATCCACTCAAGTACCTACTCAGCAAGGCAACATTGATAGGCCGCTTGGCCAAATGGGTTATGATCCTGAGTGAATTTGACATTGAGTACATGGACTGCAAGGCTATCAAGGGGCAAGTTATTGCAGATCAGTTGGTCGATGCACCCCTCACAGGTGACCATCCTCTTGTTTCAAATTTTCCAGATGAAGAGATATTCATGATGATAGCAACACAACCATAGAAGCTCTACTTTGACGGCTCATATACTAGACATGGCTCGGGGGTAAACATTCTTTTCATCGAACCTCAAGGTGACAACATCCCAAAGTCATACATGCTCACTTTCACATGCACCAATAATATAGCAGAATATGAGGCCTTAATCACAAGACTCAGATTGGCTATACAATGGCATCTCAAAGAGCTATAGGTCTATGGCAATTCCCATCTAGTCATCCAATAAGTCACCGATGAGTATCAAACTAAGGATGATAAGATCATGCCATATAAAATGATGGTGGATAGTTACAAAGAATCATTTACAACTATTACCTTTGATCAAGTAACTAGAGATTAGAATCAAGCTGCTAACGCAATGGCTATAATTGCATCTCTCCTAGCTCTTCTGCAAAATTCAACACGCTACGAGTTCTTGGTAGAACAACTTTGGATCCCCGCGTATGATATCCCCGAAACTAAAATGATATGTCACCTCGCTGGTTCTGAATCCCCATGGTACAATGAGTTCTGGACTTACCTCCGCGATCACACACTTCCTCCCAACCAATCCAGTAACCAACACAAAACCTTCATTCATCAAAGCGCTCGATACACTATTATTGCCGAAACCCTATACCGACGAAGTCTTGATAGTACTCTCCTTCGATGTCTGGAACACAATGAGATAACAAAGGCCTTGGAAGAGGTACATGAAGGAATTTGTGGGGCTCATTCAAGTGATCCTTCGCTAGCAAAGAAAATCATGCTCACTGGATACTATTGGCCATCAATGGAAAAAGACTCCTACTATTTTGTCAGAAAATGCAAGAAGTGCCAAGTTGACAGAGACTTGATACATGTACCTGCATAGGAATTGCAACCAATCACAACACCATGGCCCTTTTGTTAATGGGGACTTGACCTTGTGGGTAAAATTCATCCATCTTCATCCAACGACCATAAATTTATCATTACCGCCATTGAATACTTCATAAAGTGGATCAAAACTGTTCCACTTACCCAAGTCACCGGCAAGTAGATTGCTTCATTCATTCTTAATTACATCATCTGCTAGTATGGTGTACCCATGTCCATCATCACAGATAACAGACTCCCCTTCAAAAATCAAGATGTTTGTGAGCTCTGTGAGAAGTTTCACATCCAACACCACTTTTCCACTCCCTATTACCCACAAGACAATGGTTAGGCTAAAGAATCAAACAAGAATATATTGAGAATCCTTAAAAAGATGGTCAATGATGCTGGTCATGATTGGCATGTTCAATTAAATACAACACTATGAGCGTATCAAACTAGCATTCAAACCCCTATAGGCGCAACTCCCTATTCACTGGTCTATGGAGCAGAAGCCATCCTTCCTATTGAGGTTGAGATACCATCTTTACGAGTTTCCTTGCATAATCTGATACATGATGAAGCATAATGGGTCTCCCATCTTCAGGACTTGGAACTACTTGATGAAAGGTGACAAGCTGCATACAACCACCTAAAAGCCTATCAGCAGTGCATGAGCAGAAGCTATAATCATCGGGTTAAACCTCATGCATTTGAGGTAGGTGATCTTGTTCTCAAAGAGAATCCTCACAATCAACCACATAGAGAACATCAGGGCAAGTTTGAATCTAATTGGCTGGGTCCATATGTCATCACTACTGTATTCGGGTCTAGGGTATATCAGTTGGCAACTTCAGAAGGGGAACCACTAGCAAATCCGATCAACAACATGCACCTCAAACGGTTTCATACATAAGCTATACAGAGCATCAAACTCCATCACAATATCAGAAAAAAACCAAAAACATTCAAAAACCACTCACAAAATTAAAAAACATTCAAAAACCACTCACAAAATTCAAAAACATTAAAAAACAATACCAAAAACATTCAAAAAACCAAAAACATGATCAAACATAAAAAATCAATCAAAAACATGGCAATGCATAAAATCCTTGCACATACACATCACCAACGACATCAAAACAAACATTTTGAGCTCCTCAAACAATGATCACTTATCAAATCAACCAAACAATCAACACATTTACGCACAATTGTCTTCACAAGGATGCATCCTTCCTTCCAAAAACAAAGACATGATAATATTTTCTTTGACAAGAAAATTCTATTTATGCTATCAAATACTTGGTTGATTTGTTATAGTCTTTTTATTTTCATATCAGGTTCCTACGCTACTCTAGGATATCCACAAGTGATTAGAGTAGCCGAGATGGCTCCTGATATCTTTTTCTTTTGTTTGCTTTCTACGGATTGTTCCAATGAAGTTCCAGGGCATGTACTAATGGTGTCTACGTGGGAAGTTCACTAAGCTACGTGATCTTATGCAAAAACTAGTTATGGATCACTATGGCTTACTGACTATAGTGTATACCTCGACCATTTGCGCATGAACTAGAATGGAGGGTCACTTTTCCTTGTCTATACAAATGCTTGCTTATAGGTACACTGCTCCAAACTTGGTTCCTATTGCCTTGTACTACCATGCTCGATGAGGAAAATAAAGCACTATGATTACTCTATAGAATGTCATTTCATCTCATTTGTATATATTTCATTCCATTGCATTCCATCCATCCATAAATTCATATAGCTGCATATCATTCATACATAGTAATGACAATGCATACTCTCTTTTGTCGATCCTATTCCATAGGAATGAGTCCTAGGTCCTCCATACATTCTATCTAACATTAAATCCCCCCTCACCCTCCCCATCTTGAACATCAACATCACATACCCTACATCGTGCCCCATCAACCTAATCAAGCCACGTTCATCACTGCCCATCTCTATCAGGAGGGGCTATGCTTCCCATCCCCAGTCATCCTATTAGCCAAGCAAGTTACTCTGTCTACACAGGTACATCAACACACACACACCTAGACTATCAACATATACTTTGATCAAGTATCTTCGGGTCTCAACAGGTAATCGATCATGGTAATCCTAGACTACATCAGGCATTTATCATAATGAACTAGTCTCAACGGGCTGCTATGATTCACCACAACCAACCTACAATGCAAACATAATCAATTAATCAACCAATCAAACACAATCAAAATAGACAATTACATCAATTGTCTAAGTCTTAACGAGTATTTTGCTTCAGATACCTTGACTTCATCAGGCAATTACATCAATTTTTTAAGTCACAACAAGTCACTTTGATTCACTTACTCAGACTTTATCTTGTCGAAGCGAACAACTGACATCAACTACCACGCTTTGACTCGATTGGGGCAATTTAATCGATTGCACCAGATTGTCTAACCAATTTTGATCAATTGTATAGCATCAATCAAAAGCACACACTACCTTTGCACTGTATCTCTTGCATGACCTAAGGGTACTCATTGGCTTTCCCTTTCTCCGTATTCACTCCCGTTTTCTTTCATTCTTTCACCATTATTTATAATTTCTTCTATTCTACCTCCCCTCCACTTCTCGTTCTTTTTCGAGAGATTGCCCAATTTTTTAAAATTTTTCGGCCCATCTCTCAGGGGGGCATACCACTCATTAAATTAACATTTATGGGGCATATTTTGTCGTACCTATTTTTATTTCTTTGAAACGATGCGATAAAACACACCATCTCAAAGAGGAGCAAATGTAGTCACATAAATCTGTCCACTTAATTAAATGAATATTTACTATTTATTTGATTATTTAACCATCAGTGATCAGTTAATTACATTAATATTTAATTAATTTCATCCTCAAACTCTTCTCCTATTAATTAAATAAATTATTGAATTTATTTAAATTAATTCATTAAGCCACACTCAAAATCAATTAAATGAATAAAACATATTTATTTAATTTAACCCCCTTTCGTCATTTAAATAAATAATAAAATATTTATTTAAATCCCTAAACTTCCCCCCAACTTGAATTCTCCTACAAATGCAAGTTGCAACCACAATTGAAATAAATTAATTTTATTTTAATTAAAATCCTATTTTCCCTGACTCACCAAACCCACTTGCAATCCTAAATCCCCTTCTAGACTCCTCTAACCACTTTCTAAGTTCTTCTAATCATTCCTAATTAGCCTAATCACCCTCCCTAATTATTGTCACATTCCTAAGCAACTTGAAGTCACTTCTCAAAGCCTCCAAGTCTTTGAAAAGCATTTAATGCTTTATGTATTTGACAAGTTAACCCCTAAAGTCTTCCAAACCATTTATGCTTAATTCAACTCACCCACATGGTTAGAGACTTTCCTTCTAACTCAACCTCCATTTGACTATTGGGTCTCTTCAAGCATTTATTGCTTTAACCCTAGTTAACCTCACTAACTCTTGCACAAGAGTTTATCCATTGGATAAAGGCATTATTCATTGGATAATGGTTTTATTCATTCAACTCAACACTAACCTTACCTCCCAAGTTAACCTTCAAGTCATGACAAGCATTTAATGCTTCTTTCCTCTCCTCTCAAGCCATCTCATGATGACATTTGTCATCTTGAGATTGGATTGAAAACCTTCACATGGATCATAAACCCATCAATCCTGACCCTTGTTGAGATTACTCAATCTCAACCATCCATTTCTCCATTTTCCCTATAAATAAAGCCCATTCCTTCATAATCTAGATCTAGAAATCTTGTATGCATCTAAGTTATAGTGTATTTAAGAGAGAAATTTAGAGTAAAATCATAATCCACATTGTCTTTTGGTTAAAATTGATAAATAGCTTAATTAACTAATGCTTTCTCATTTCTAGCTTGCATTTACATATTTTCATAACCATCTTTCAATCTTGAATCTCCATAAGAATTCCATAGTAGTGCAAAGCTAAGAGATACACTCATGTGGAACTTGGAGAGGAGAGGAACAAGGGAGGATCAACTATGAGCATCTAGGTTAGCATTTGGAGGAGTGTAATTTATCTCTTTTATATTTGCATGCTTTCCATTTCATGTTTAATATCTCTCTTGATATGCTTGTTTAGGATAGTCTTTTGTTGCTAACACTAACGTTTGCTCTTTTCTCTTGTGTTGTTGTGTTTCCATGACATTCTAATCCTATTTTGTAGTGCATCAATATGTATGAGGGCAATGGAAATGAAGGAAAATGATTGAGTATGTGTGACCAAGACAGGTTGACTGAAAAATGAAGACCTATAGGAAGCAACCTTAGAAGATCTTTGAATATGAAAACTTAAGTCCTTATTGTTCTCTATAGTTTTCTTGTAACCATTCAATTGTGAACACAAATGTAGTTTTAACACACCCAGATGTGACTTCTGATCATAAATACAATTTTAGTGGACATGGATGTGGTTCCTTGGTGATAATGACAATCTTATCCTGCAAATCAAAAGTTCATAGTTTTGCTTTGCACAAACATGGTTTCCCAATACAGGTGTGATTTCAACTTCCAAAAATGCAATTTTTGATAAATGTGACAAATTCTTGTTGATGATTCTGCTGTTGGACACATACATGATACTGAACTGCACAAGCGTGTTTTTCTAACACAGACGTGGATTTATCAGTCACAAATGCAGTTTCTGGTTCTTTTCTCAATTCTGTCAAATTTTGAGGATGTTTAATGTGACCAAATCTCAATATTTTGACTCTTTTCATGGAAAGAGGAGATAATAATAGTGAAGACTCAATGTTTAAAAGTGTCTTGTTGGAGGAATCTAAAAATGTTCCCAAATGTGAAGTGTGATGTGAAATGTTTTATTGCATAGACTTGAAAACACGACAAACATAATGTCTCTTTGTTTTGTTTGAAAATGTTTGAGTGTTTTGATCATGCAAGCACAAATCCTAGGGCTGGTTAGGATAATAGTTATTGAATCTCACGTGGGGGGTTACCCTGAGCTATGCAATTCAGAGTGGATACTTAGATGCTTGACCCCACTAGCTCCAACCTTCGGACCTCACTTCTCTGGGGCAACCAAGCACCAGTCCCCATGGAAAACTTTGTATCTCTACTAAGAACCGTAAGAATGTGAGCCTCTTTAGAGGTTCGACCTCCTGTGCCAATAACTAGAAGGTTTTTGGCTTCTAACACAAAAGGTGTCTATTAAGGGCATCCATTTGAGTGGCCATACATACAACGACGTATGCTTCGTTAAGGAAGACTCCTAGCCTATAGAGGTTGCGCTCTATAGGGTTTATGGAGAGAGATGCCGTTGGTATGGACTAATCAACATATGTTTCTTGCAACTTTTGTCACAAACACATTTATTTATAGTAGTTTGGAAGAGCTTGGCTTTAGCTTGTTACCACTTGGGTCGTTCCCTCTCACTTGGCCTTATGGGCTACTTGGGAGGCAAGCCCTCTAAAAGGAAATACAAAAAGAGCCTATCACTCAAGACACAAAAGACACTTGTTAATTTTAGAGCACTGATTGAAGTGTTTTCTAAACTAAAGAAGAGAAAGCAAGAAATTTTAAAATCAAATCTTCGCCAAAGGTCGTGCACCAAACTTATTAGTAGTTGTGAAATAATACCCCTCTTGCAAGCACACAAGTTAGGTAAATTTTAGATCCAATTTACTTTGTGAAATAGGGGCCTTTGACAAGACATTTTCTCCCTTTTAATTAGTTGCACCACTTCATTAGTAAGATCAAAAGAGGTTAGTCAAATTAAAAAACCCTAATCAAAAGAAAAAATGGAAAACTGAAAAACACAGACGCAACTATACTCGACGCAAACACAAAATGATAAGATGCAAACACAATTTCTAGATCTGAAACCTGTAAAACAAATTAAAAAACACAAACATGATAGAAACCTACACATATATGAGATCTAAGCATAGACATGACAAGAAAGATCACAGACGCAATTTCAAAAACCTGCAACTGCAAAATTGAGCAAAAAACCATACAAAAATAAAAATGCAACTTTATGCAACACATACATGATAAGAAGCTACACAAATGCAATTTTAGGGTGACAAATTTGCAAAAATAGTAGAAAATAAAAAAAACGTGAAAATAAAAATCACAGATGCAGAAACAAAACATAGACGCAATCAGATCTATTGTAGATGCAGAAAAATGTAGAATTGTCGCAATGTGGAACCTACAACTTTGAAAAACACAAAATATGCAAACAAAATATCAAAATAAAGGGACAAGAGTCCCACCAAGCATGCCAAAATGTATATGGTGAAAAGTGGATAATGCAAATAACAAAATTGAAAAACTAACAAGGATCAACCACAAAACCCTAGCCTAACAATGAAAGAAATCCACCATACACAATGGAGATACTTAAGACCATGCAAATCAACAAAAACAAATCAAATATACCATTCACATGTCTAGTAGGGTTTTAATCTCCATCTCTTCCTATCTCCATTGATCTTGCTTGATAAAATTGGTCTCAGATTTTATGTGTGCACAAGAGCTCAACAAAGAACGGAAATGTGGTTGATAGCTTGGTTGCAAGAAGGCTTTATTGCACAAGATTAGACGAGTAGACAAAATTAAGGTTAGAGTTCTCATTAGGGTTTGATAATGAAGGAGAGTATCCTCTTATATAGAAGACACTTTATGATATGAAGGGATAATGTTAAGAGGTGTAAAGATAAATAGTCAGCTAGGATTAAAGGGTAGGTAGAGGAAATAATTAAATGATAAAGGGGTAAGGTAAGAGAAGAATTAAGAGATGAGTGACATGTGTCATGGGTAGAAAAGGCTAACGAATCAATTAAATAAATAAATATTTATTTAATTAATAGAGGAAGTGGGATCAATTAAATAAATAAAAGTATTTATTTAAATGAGGAAAGCTTAGAAGAGGATTAATGAATTAATTAAATAAATAAGAATTTATTTAATTAATAGAAGACTTAGGATAAAATAATTAACTAAATAAAAATATTTATTTAATTAAACAAGCCAGTTTTAGGTGTCTACAAGTATCACTTTGTTCAGGTAATGGTTGAGGGTAGTAGTGTCATGTTATAGAAAGTACACACTTTAGAGAATTATACTGATTCTATTACTAAACCAATGAGCACAAAAATATAGTTGATGCAAAAAGGGCGTGATCCTCACCTCTTCTAAAGCTTGATTTGTTCATTTGCCCTTTATTCTTTCTACAAGGTGTTCAACAAGTGGAAGAATGTTGAGAAATTGTCTCAACCTTAATATTACCATTTTTGAATTAAATTATTAGTTGAAAATTCTTAATTATCCTCTAGTTGTATGACAATTGCTAAATGCAATTGTGACAACTTGTAAGATGTTTTTAAATTATTAAAATAGTAAAATAGTAAAAGCATGAAAAAGGAGAGAGATGAATGAAAGATTACTAAGATAAGGAAGATCTTTCAAAAGGTAGATAAAACCACAAAGTTGAAAGAGGAAGCTTTCTATTTTTTGTGATTTGTGCCTAAGTAGTTTTCGAAACTAGTTTTGATATATCATTTGTTTCATGCCTATTTATTTAGTGCTTGAAATGAAGGAAACATATTTTATTTGTGCAAGTTGTTGAAGCAAAGAAATGCTACCAAAATTTAGAGAGAATTTGTATTGATGTAACTCGATAGAAGGATTAATACATGTCTTGGATCTCTTTGGGTATGGATTTTTTTACCATAAGGGTTTCTGCATGGGATTCTTGAGTTATGGTTTTCATTTATTTTTATATCCATTTTTTGATGCAGAGCATCCTAACACTTAACTGCATTAGGGAGATCTTTTACCCAACTCAGTATCCAATAGGTGAAATCCTTTAATAACTTCACAAACTACTCACAAGGATGCAATAGCCAAGACTCACTCAATCTTCTCAATCTCTTATCCAACCATACACACACATTCTCCATGCCTATTCAACCTTCTTGAACTCATAACCATGTCTCACAACACTCAAAAACTCACCAAATTTAATTGGTTACTCAATTAGGACTACCCTCAAAAAGGTCTCCTTCTCTGCATCTAATACCAACTCACAACAACAATGGTTTCTTACCAAACACATATAAAACCCCTTGAATACTCTTCTTGGCTTCCTAAATATGAAACATGGGATTTTCCTTACCCACCCAACCTCCAAAGGGATCACACAACACTTAAACTTTGGTTCACTGTTTTCTATGACAACCTTGACACACTTTAGGATAGTCATATATTAAGGGTTCTTTTCCACTTCCCAATGCCTTCAAAGGCTTATAGAGACTCAATAGGGTCTTCCCAAACCCCCCTTTCTCTTAAAACATAGTACCATCTAGCATACCAACTTACAAACTCAAGTTCTTGTCACACAGTCAACTAGGATAACCACTAGCAACTTTAGGACAATCAATAGTTTGTGCATTTGGATTATTTCCCCAACTTGAAAACCCTTGTTACACATCAAGGTAACCCTCACACACTATCCAAAACCATCACTTGACCCCTCAAGGTCCACCAATTCTTGTAAACCAACAAAACTCCTTCCAAAACAATGTTGTCCAAGGCTAAGACAAAATTTCAGTCAACTTCCTTCAAGTTTGCACGTGCCAAACCATGTATGAATCCCTACAACCATTGAAGAAATAAAAAGAACATTATTTACCTCCATTCCTCCAAGTTTTTTCCCTTCGTCACGTGAAATGGAGGCTATTTACATTTTATAATGTCACTGCAAACCCTAGGGTAGGGTTTTGACTACTTTTACCAAAAATGCTATAACTTTGTCAAAACACAACAAAATGAGATGAAACCAAAAAAAAATATTCTAGGATTAACCCATAAAAAATATTCAATATTTTTTCAGTACCCTTGGAAAATATTTTATAAAGAAAACTTAACAAATCAGACTACAACATTCAGAAAATTCAGAGAAAGTACCGGGAAATATATGCTCTTTATTGATATTTTGTGAAATACATCTAACAACAACCCTTTATCATGTGGGAAATGGAATTTTTAAACATTTTAAGGCTTCCCACCATTCATAACTACCTCACAACCAAATTTTGAACAAACTTACATTATTGCCTTTAAAATGCAACTTTTTTTGCATGACAACTTTTGTCATCTTTTGACAATTTTGCACAAAATAGAACCTAGACCAAACCTAGGACTCCCATGACCCAAAATGGATCCAAATAGGTAAAAATTAATCAAATAGACCCTTTTACATCATAAATCCCCTTACATGGAATTTTTGCACGATATTGGCAACTTTTTGATAATCTTGGCAATATTACAACTTTATGACTCAAAAACTTAACAAATGAACTCAAAGACACTTTTTACATCACAAATGGTCATTATTGATGTTATTAAATGAAATTAACTTAAAATAATTGACCTTGTATCAAATTGACCTCATTGTGCCTTGAGGACCTATTAGGTACTCCTACACCATACTCCTGGCCTTGGAAATTTTCCAAGTCTCTTGGAACTACCATACCTACACAAAAAATCAGATTAAATACTCCTCTAAGTCCTTTTACTATTTTTATCTTTACTTTAGGATTATACTTGTCCTCTCCTTTTAAGTTTCATACCCTCTTTGTCACTACAATCCTTCATTCTTGCTCCATCAACTTGGATCTGCCTCTCTACATTCTGATCTACCTTCTTCCACTTGCTTCCAACCTATACCTCAACTTAATTTATGAGAAAAAAATCTGTACCTTGACTATACTCTATAATTTTCACTTTTGGCTTAGCTTTCATTAGTAAAATCAACCAAATTAGGAAGCAATAACAAGTCTTCATTACCTTCTGCCTTTTACCTTTTCTCAACACATGTATTTCCAACTTCCTCATACTTGGAATCCCTGTTAGAACAACATACATTTGCCTCACAACCAAACTTACCATCCAAAGACAACTCACTTTCTTGAAATCATCATATCCTCTCTCCATCTCACTTGGAGACCACACAAACTCTTTAGCCTTCTCATGGTCAATCACTCTCAACTTCTCGTCACCACTAGTCTCACTCACCTTGGAGACCTCTTCTACACTTACCATCTTTACTTCTTCCTCTTTACCTCTTGGGGTGACCACAACTCTCATTATCTCATCAACATCTTCAAACTCTTTTTCAAACTCTTGCCACTTTCCTTGGCTCACCATATTCTCCATCTACTTTCCTTGTACTAGGCACTTTACCTCTATCATTACCTTATTCTCAGACTGAAAAGACACTAGAACTGCAAACTTTATTTGTTCACCAACTTCCAAAGGACTAAGTGTTGTCCTTGTCACTTCATCATCTCCCAAACTTACAATAGACTTTACCTCTACCACTAAAATCTTTGATATATCAGTACTCATGTTAGAAAATCCTTCCTTCTTTGTGTCATACAACTCTTTCCCCTCTTTCTCAGTCAGCAAAAAAACTATATCTCCCACTATGACCCCACTAGGCCATCCCTGCCTTTTCATTGGCAACATGCTATCACTCTTACTCACTTTATCTTGTCCTCTTGTCAACATCTTTGACTCATCTGATCCACAAACATTTGCATCACTCGACTCACATGCTTCATGTCCTATCAATGGAGACTTCACTTGCACACCCTCATCATGCTTGACTAACTCACCTTGCTCCTTCTCATGGAGTTCTTGTTCTTTTCCATCTTAGGTCTGACCCTCATACCATCAACCTACTGCACACATGCTACCTTGTCACCTTCAAGATTTAGAGTAGCTTCCATCTCTATTTCTTCTTCATCCTCATGTTCCTCATGCCTTAGGAACTCTCTTCTTCCAATCAAACCTATCCTTTCCACCTTCATTAATTCCTCAACATCCTGCAGTGGAGTCATCTCAAAGTGTTCTCCATCCTTGTTAATAATATATGTATTCTTCCTACCATCATGTAATGCATGTCTATCAAAATGCCAAAATTTACCCAAGATCAAATGACAATCCCTTAAAGGCATAATATCACAAAGTATAGTATCATAATATGGACCAATTTGGAAATTCACAAATGCTTGTTCCCTAACATCAATATACTGATCATCATTTACCCAGTATTTTCTGTAAGGTGTTTCATGAGGTTTCCTTATAAAATTTAGTTTTTGTACCATTTCCAATGAAACTATGTTATCCAATGTATCATTGTCAACAATCCCCTTACATACCTTACCTTGACATTTGCATCTGGTCCTGAATATGGATTGCCTCTGAGTCACCTCCTTCAACTTGGCATACCTTGTTCTCATTTCATCAATCTTCTCCATGATGGTTTCAACCCCTTCAATCTCTCAATATCCACTTGATCTACTTTATAGCTCTGATACCAACACGATGTAGAGTATCATGACACTTAGCCGCATTAGGGAATTTTTTCTCCCAACTCACCTATACAATAGGTGAAATCCTTCAATAACTTCACAAACTACTCACAAGGCTGCAATAGCCAAGATTCACTCAATATCCTCAATCTCTTATCCAACCATACACCCACATTCTCCATCCCTATTCAACCTTATTGAAATCATAACCATGTCTCACAACACTCAAACACACCAAATTCAATTGGTTACTCAATTAGGACTATCCTCAAATAGGTCTCCTTCTCTTCATCTAATACTAACTCACAACAACAATGGTTTCTTCCCAAACACATAAAAAACCCCTTGAAGATTCTTCTTGGCTTCCCAAACATGAAACAAGGGACTTTCTTTACCCACCCATCCTCCCAAGGGATCACACAACACTTAACTTTGGTTCACTATTTTCTATGACAACCTTGACACACTTTAGGACAGTTATATGTTAAGGGTTCTTTTCCACTTCCCAATGCCTCCAAAGGCTTCTAGAGACTCAATAGGGTATTCCAAAACCCCCCTAAATCCCAAAACATAGTACCAACCAGCATACCAACTTACAAACTCAATTTATTGTCACACAGTCAACTAGGATAGTCACTTGCAACTTTAGGACAATCAATAGTTTGTGCATTTGGATTGTTTCCCCAACTTTAAAAACCTTGTTCCACATAAAGGGAACCCTAAAAAACTCTCCACAACCCTCACTTGACCCCTCAAGGGATACCAATGCTTTTAAACCAACCAAAGCTCCTTCCAAAACACTGTTGTCCTAGACTGAGACAAAATTTTAGTCAACTTCCTTCAAGTTTGCATGTGCCAAACCATGTATGAATCCTTACAACCATAAAAGAACTAAAATACACATTATTTTCCTCAATTCAATAAATTTTTGGCCCTTGGTCACATGGAATGGTGGTTATTTACATTTTATAATGTCATTGCAAACCTTAGAGAATGGTTTTGACTAGTTTTACTAAAAATGCTATAACTTTGTCAAAACACAACAAAATGAGATGAAACCAAAACCAAAAATGTGGGGATCAACCCTATAACCCCAGGGCAGGGTTTTGACTAGTTTTACTAAAAATGCTATAACTTTGTCAAAACACAACAAAATGAGATGAAACCAAAACCAAAAATTTGGGGATCAACCCTATAACATATAAAATAGGTTTTAACTTCCCTTGTAAAATATTTTATAAATAAAACTATAACATATCAAACTATAATATTCAGAAAATTTAGAGAAAGTGTAGGGAAACATATGCTCTTTACTAATATTTTGTGAAATATATCCAACAAAAACCCTTTCTCAATTGGGAAATGACCTTTTAAAAAATTTTCAGTCCTCCCACCGTTCATAACTATCTTACAACTAAATTTGGAACAAACTTACATTATTGCCTTTAAAATGCAACTTTTTTTTGCATGACAACTTTTGTCAACTTTTGACAATTTTGCACAAAATCCAACCTAGACCAAACCTAGGAGTCCCATGACCCAAAATGGATCTATATAGGTCAAAATAGATGAAATAGAGCCTTTTACATAATAAATCCCCTTACATGGATCATCTACATATTTTTGCCCCATATTGACAACTTTTTGACAATCTTGTCAATATTACAACTTTATGACTCAAAACCTTAACAAATTAACTCAAAGACACTTTTTACATCACAAATGGTCCTTATTGACCTTATTACATGAAAATAACTCAAAATAATTGACCTTGTATCAACTTGACCTCATTGTGCCATGATGACCTATTAGGTGCTCCTGCACCAATTTTCATCTATGATTTATTGCTATCTGTTTATTTGGATGCATAAAATTATCAGCATAGTTTTACTATATAGTTTTATCCTATTTTTCAACATAAAAGAGAAATGATTTGAATACAACGTGGTGATATTTTTTAACCCAAGGCAAGACTGAGAGGGGGAGTGAATCAATCCAAACATAAATTAATACAACACATAAACAATTTATCAATGAGACACATCCAACATATGAACACCAAGATTTTCTATGTGGAAAACCTAAACAAGAAAAAACCACGGTGAGCACTTACCCAAAAAATATATCCACTATCTATATTAGATTACAATGAAAAGATCTCACTAATCTGGACTTGCAAACCAAGGCTAACTACTCTTGGGACAACATACAAAAGAGAACTTACAAAACCTAAAGCTAATTGCAATAGGGCAAGATACAAAAATGATTTGGAAAAAAGGATCTCCTAATCATGAAGCTATCCTTGGACTCTACATCAAGCAAACGACATCAACACACACAACTCTGACCTCACATGTCAATACTCTATCTCATATCTCTGCCACAATCTTAAAACAACTTGCATATCATTCGAGCAAAACTCATCTTCTCTTCTCTTCACTGAATTTCACACATTTCCTCTCACATTCTCTACATTGTCCTTCCCACTCTCGCATTCAACTCAATCATACACATTACTTATATAAAAAATAGGTCATCAAAGCTTGAACCAAGTTGGCCTAAAGTAAAATATACCTTTTGGACTAAAAACGTGCATGTTGATTCACTCCAAGAGAAAGAGGAGAACAAAACACATCTTCCAAATATCGATTCACCAATATGCAATCACTGGTGCATAACTATTAGCATATCAAAATGCAACACATTGATATATAAGCAATTAATAGTCAAAATGTATTCTTTAATGCAAATAACTCTAATCCAAAACTCCACACACTACGATGAGACCCATAACACATTAAACAACCTATCACAAAACATATTCCAACCCAAGGATATGTCTAACCGTGGGGTCTTTACTGTCTATGCAATATTATATTGCATGCATTCATACTGAGGGGTTTAATATCCCAAAAATGGGGGTACAATATATTTCCTATCAGTGAAAATAGGGGTTTTTTTAGTTCAAACTATGAAAAAATACAATATTTGTAAAAAATAGGGGGGCTTTTAATCTAGGCTGTGTATTGGGAGAGGGTGACAAAAAAGGAGTTTAGGGAAATATTTTTTGAAAATAGGGTGATTCTTTAGTATGTCATGAAGACATGCACTATAACCCAGGTTTACTAAGTGAAGCCCCCGTGGGTCTAACATAGAATATCACAACCAACTATGAATAATGCCACAATATCCAAAAAATGTAATGATATTTTAGGACCATAAAACTATCATATCCATGATACCAAAACTATATACAAAGAAGATAACAATATCAAACAACATCAACAACATTTATGGACCTGAACACTTCCGGAATAACCAAAAGAACAACTGCATCACACACATAGTGGCTCAAGATATCTCTGCACCACAAACTTTTCGGACCAACACCTATCCAAAACAACAAGTTTGACATCAATGACAAACATAGTAATAGATACTTCCAACAATCTCACCCTTTTTCATTGATGGAAACACTTGACAACGCTTAACTAAACTCAACATGCAATGAAAACTCAATCAATTTGCAAAACAATACTGCTTTGTCAAAAATACTACAAATACTATTATCTCTCAATACTTTATCTCTCCCAAATACTTATTTATCTCAACCAAATTTCTTAATTTCTCCCCGTTAGCCATTAAGGACAAATATCAGAACAAAACTACACACACAACTACTCCCCCTGAGAGTAGCCACAACATCAATCCAGGAAAGGAAATAGGCATGGAAGCTTCCCCTAGAAAGATGCATCTCCATAATGTACCTAGCTATAAGGATGGACAATAACCCCGAGCTTCTCCTGAAGAAACTTAAATATATCCTTTGCTAATGCCTTAGTGAAAATATCTACAACCCACTCTTTTGTAGAAATGTAGTCCAATCAAACTTCCTTGATGACAACTTTCTTCCTTAAGTAGTGATATCTAATTGAAATATTATTTATTCTTGAATGCATAACCGAATTCTTTGAAATGTGTATTCCACTTGTATTGTCACGGATAATAAGAATTGCTTCATCATATGTTACCTTGATAAATTTAAGAGTTTATCTCATCATCCACATTAGCTGAGTACAACAAGATAATGCTACAATATATTCTACTTTATCAGTGGATAGGGAAACTTAATCTTGTTTCTTATTGAATCAGGAAACCAATATGTCCCCTAAAATGAAAGCACCACCACTAGTACTCTTACAGTCATCAACACTTCCATCCCAATCCACATCAGTATAAGCTTTCAACATGAAATCTCCACCTTTTTTAAACCAAAGTCCAAAATCCATAGTACCTTTCAAAAATCTGAAAATTCTTTTCATAGCTTGCTCATGTGTCACCTTCAAATTTACCTAAAATATAGCTACCAAACACACAATGTGCATGATATCTAGTATAGATGCAATCAAATACAACAATCAACCAATCATCAACCTATAATTATTTTCTTCAATCTCTAGAGATTCATCATCTTTTCTCAAATTGCATCCAATAATTAAAGGAGTAGTAATTGCTTTGTAATCATCAAAACCAAATTTCTTCAACATGTCTTTCACATACTTGCTTTGTGAGATAAACATTCTATTTTCATATTGAATAACTTGGAACACAAGAAAGAAGAACAAATCCAAATATAATGTCATCAAAATAAACTACAACAATTATCAACTTATCTCCATCAATCTTGAAATAAAAATTAATGTTTGTTGTACCTTTCCTAAAATTTTATCGAAACAAATACTTATCTAATCTTGCATACTAGGCTCTAGGTGTCTGTTTGAGTCCATACAACATGCTTTCTTTAGTCTACATACCATATTCAAATCTTCTATCAGTCTGAATCCATTTGGTTGCTCAATGTTTACTTCTTCTTCTTCTATATCTCCATTCAAAAATGTTTATTTGACATCCATATGATAAACTCTAAAGTTCTTGTAACTAGAAAATGCAAGAAACATATGTATAGCTTTCATCCTTGATATAGAGGTAAAAGTTTCTTCAAACTCTATACCTTCCATCTAAGAGTATCCTTTACATACTAGTGTTGTTTTATTCCTTGTAACTTATCCTTTCTCATTTATCTTATTTGTTAATACACATTTAGTTCTTATTACATTCTTGTCCATCGGTCTAGGTACCGGCTCCCAAGTCTTGTTCTTTTGAATTTGATTTAGTTCTTCTTCCATTGATTTTACCCCAACTTTCATCTTTACTTTACTCCTCATAAGTCTTTGGCTTAGTCATTGATAGAAAATAATAATTGGCTTGTTCTTAAGCTTCTACAATCTTCCTTCTTGTCTGAGCACCTTTTGTCTTGTCTCTAATTATCTGAATTTTAGAATGATGCTTTTGAACATACTTAGCAGGAACTTTTGTCGAGTCTTCCTCTTCTTCTTCTTCTTCACTTGTTTCCTTCTCCTTTTTCTTCTGGATCACTCGTCTTCTCTATAATTACTGGAACAATATCAACACCAATCTTTGTATTAGGTTCAATCTGAATCTATTCTTCGCATACTTTCACATTTGTACTTTCTACTATTTTGTTCAACCTTTTATTGAAACACTGGTAAGCCTCGTTACTTGTAGCATATTAAAAATATCCCTTCATCTTCTCTAGAATCAAAATTCCCAAGATTGTCCTCATCTCTTCTAATATAGCATTTTATTCCAAATATTTTGAAGTATTTCATAGTAGGCGGTTTTCCATTCCATAGTTCATAAGGTGTTTTAGTAAGATTTACCCTGATCTATACCCTGTTAAGAAGATACACAATAGTATGTACTGCTTCTTTGCAATATACATTATCCAAATTAGCATCTTTTAACAAAGTCCTAGCCATCTCAATAACGATTGTATTCTTCCTATCCACAATGCATTCTACTAAGGAGTCCTTGGAGTAGAAAAGTGCATTCTAATCCCATGAATTTCACAAAAAATATCAAACTCCCATGAAGTGAATTCTCCTCCTCTATCTGATCTTAACCACTTAATCTTAACATCAAATTGATTCTCAACCATGGATTTAAAAACTATAAATCTATCAAAAGACTTAGATTTATCCTTTAGAAATGTGACCCAATTCATTCTAAAAACATCATCAATAAGTAGCATGAAATACCTTTCTATGTTTGATCCTCTTGTCCTTGTAGGTCCACACAAATCTGTTTGAGTCGACTCTAGTGGTTTCATAGTAGAATACTCCTTATTCTTGAATCTCCTCTTTGCTTTCTTTCCTAATTAACATTATCTACACATGGTGTCAATAGGCATCACAAGTATAGGTAAGTCTCTAACTACTTCAGATTTGTAGATCTTGATCATATTATCAAAATTGACATGTCCCATCCTTTTATGCCACAACCAACATTCATTTTGTTGGCATTTGCATGAAGATTTCATTAATAAAATATTATGTTGGCATTGATGTCAATTAATCGGTAATGATATTGTTATAATGTTGTTTTGTAACCGGTAGGAAGAGCTAGTGAAGGGAACTATAACCGGTAGCTAAGTTTGTGGAGTGAACCGGTATTGCTAAGTATTATATGAGGAGAGTTTCAAAGTATTTTTAGCACATTGAGATAATGGTTTTTATCTTAGGAATGAGAAAGTATATTGCATATAATGCAAAGTGCGTGATGAGTTACTGAGTTTGATGAAGCAGTGATCAAGGAGTGGTCAAGGCTTTCTTGAATGATGTGCAGAGATTGTTATGTAATCCAACGGTCATACCTGAACCGACTTGTTTGTAATCTCTATGAGAGAATTAGGTTTTTTTTGTGTTACCGACCTAATTGATTTGTTTATAAGGTTGATGAGTTGTTTTGTTTAGTGTGTGGTTGCTGAACCAGATGATGTATCTGCAGTTTGTGTAAAAGAAGATAAGAGCATGAAAAGGATCTGAACAAGCAAGTGTAGTGCTATTCTAACAGATCAACAAACTCCTATTGTTTTCTAACAATTACAACAATAAAATCCCCTAACCGCGTAAGCTCTAAAAAGCTTTGTGTTATTCAAATCCTCTAACTAGGTGGTCCACTAGCTTGTATTTCAAATCATCTACCAAGGTTACTACTCACAGGGTATTGCTTCTAACAAGGCATTATAGTCAATCCCTTAACCGGGTGGTCCCTAACAAGATCTGTTCTTAACAAGACATTTTGTAAAAGCTTTAATAGGCTTGGCTCCTAACAGGGCAAACTTCAGAAGAGTTCAAATAGTTATCTTGTGAGTCTCATCTCACCGTGGTTTTTCCCATTTGGGTTTCTACGTCAAAAATATTATGTCAAGTGGTGAATGTTTTTGTGGTTATGTTTTCTATGGATGAATTTCTTTGCTACTTAATCCACTTTGATAAGTTATGTTAACCGACAACAATCAAAAATAAGGTTTTACTTATGTCAAGTAAATGTATTTATATGTTTGTAAGTTTCAAGTTGTTTACTGTTATCTGTTGTAATATTCAACCGGTTTAACTTGATAATTTATTTCGACAGTGGTATTGCATTTATAGTTCAGTGGTTTAACTTGTCAGTTTAAAGTTTGAGAGGTAGTTTCAGAGTTAGGTGAAATTTTATCAGTTTTTCTATCTATTGATTCACCCTCCCCTCTTAGTAGTTGATCGGATCCTTATTCTTTCATCATACCATCAATTGGTATTAGAGCAACTTAGGTCCTCTAAGGTCTAAGCCTAGCATCTTGAGGGAAAGATCTTGTTTAACATGATGAAGAAGGAAGGTCCAAAGTTTAACAGAGAGAAATACATAATATGGAGTAATAAAATGAAAATTTATATCAAGAGTCTTGGAAATCAATATTGGGAACATGTTAATACTTAATATGTTGCACCTAGTGGGATTATGACTAATGATCAAAAGAAAGAGAAACAAGAAAACAACCAAGCACTGGAGGCTATTATTAGTTCTTTTTTTGATGTAGAATATGTTGATATTCATGGTCTAGAGACTGCACATGAGGTATGGAAGAAACTTGAAGAGATTTATAGCAGTGATGAACATGTGAAAATTGCCAAGGAAGAGAGTCTAAGAGGAAAGTTTGATGATATGTGGATGGATGAAGGTGAGAATATCCAACAATATGGTCAGAGGATAAAAGAGATAGTTGGAGAGATCAAGAGTGCTGGTGGTAAAGTGGAAGATGCCACAATGGTTAGTAAGGTGTTGAGAACCCTGCTACCGATAGACGCCATCCGAGTTGCATCCATTCAGGAGATAAAGTCAATTGACAAAACTAAGGTAACCCTTGACTCCATCATTGGTAAGCTTACTGCTTTTGAATAGTTATGATGGTAGTATTCAAAAATCTGAATCAATGTTTAGAGCTTCATTTTCTAACCCATCTATGAGGAAAAGTAGAGATGTCAGTCACTATCATGAACCTAGATCCAATAGAGAAATTGATGATGAAGATAGTTTGGTTGAGCTTGAAGCATTGTTGGCCAAGCGATTTCCCAGAGGTACTGGTAAATACATAGGTAAATTACCTTTGAAATGTTTTACATGCATCAAGATTGGACACATTATAGCTAACTGTCCTAATGGTGATAATGAGCACAAGCGAGAGAAGTTTAAGACATTCAAGGGAAAATGAAAAAGATATTTTCTTATTGCAGTTGATGGTGGTATCATTGATGAGGAATCTGAAGGTGAATGAAGACATTGTCTTTGTAGCCATTAAGGAGGAGACATCATATCAAAAAGCTTTAGTTTCTCGCATGGATAATTCTGGTGAATGGATTATTAATAGTGGTTGTTCACATCACATGACTGGTGACCGGAGAAAATTTCTTTCTTTGAAGGAATTTGATGGTGGAGTAAGATTTGGTAATGACTCACCCTGCATGGTTAAAGGTAAGGGAGCCATTTCTCTTAATGATAAGAGCAATACAGATGATGTCTACTGGGTTGAAGGTCTCAAATAGAATCTTTTGAGTGTTGCTCAACTCAATGATAGAGGATACCCATTGGAGTTTAAGAACGGTATGTGCAAAATCTATGGGAGCAAAGGTGAACTCATTGTAATCGGCAAGCAGACTAAAGGTAACTTGTTTCACCTGAATCCTAAAGTCAACAACTGTTTAATTGATAAAGTGGATGATTGTTGGCTTTGGCATAGGAGATTTTGTCATTTGAATTTTGATAACATTGTTAAAGTAAGTAAGTCCAAGACAGTGAGAGGTTTGCCTCAATTGGACAAATTGGTTAATTCTCTATGTAAGGAATGTCAGTTGGGAAAGATGACCTCCTCAACTTTTAAGAGCAAGTATTTTTCAATGGAACATCTGTTAGATTTGGTTCATACAAACCTCTGTGGACCAATAAGGACTAAAAGTATTCAAGGTGATAGATATTTTATGATCTTCACTGATGATTGCTCAAGGATTTTGTGGGTCACATTCTTGAAGGATAAAACAGAAGCATTTAGTAATTTCAAGGCATTCAGGGCCTTAGCTGAAAAGGAAAGTAGTAAGAAGATAAAGTGTCTGTGGATTGATCAAGGCGGTGAATTTACTTTTGAGGAATTCACTAGATATTGTGAAGAAAATGGTATCAAATGACAACTTTCTGCACCGAGGACACCACAATAGAATGGCATTGTAGAGAGGAACAACCCGTCAGTTGTTGAAGCTACTAGGACGATGTTGATACAAGGAGGTGTAGAAAAAACTTTTTGGAGAGAAGCTGTCAGCACAATTGTCTACACAATGAACTGGATTTTGGTAAAAAGAGGTAAGGATAAGACTCCTTATGAATACTGGTATGGTAGATCACCTAATGTTGGTTATTTCAAAATATTTGGCATCAAATTTTTTATTAAGAGAGGTGACTATGTTAGTAAGTTTGAGGCTAAAAGTGATGAAGGTATATTTCTTGGTTATTCCACCAAGAGTAAAGCCTACAAATGTTACAACAACCGGACACAGAGAATCATTGAGAGTGTTGATGTTCAAGTGGATGAGTATCTTGAAGTCTCAAGAGAAACCAGTGTGGAGAGAAAGGATGAAGATCCTTGCATTTTATTTTTGGAACCAAAACGTGTGAAACCTGAAATAGTAAAACAAATGCTGATGTACCGGTTCAACCAAAACAGGTAGACTCAGAAGAAGATGATGATAATGAAGAAGATGAACCTAGAGATAATGATCATGTTATTCCGAGGTATGTGAGACTCAATCATAATCCTGACCAGATTATTGGAGATAAGGATGCTGGAGTGCTAACCAGAAGAGTAATTAGAGAGAATTCTTGCATGATCTCCACTATTGAGCCTAAAACTACTAAGGAAGAATTTGGAGATGATCATTGGGTAAAAGCTATGGAGGAGGATCTTGATCAAATTGAGAAGAACAATACATGGACCCTATTACCCCGACCAGTGAATAAAAATGTGATAGGTACTAAGTGGGTTTTCAGGAACAAGCTGAATGAAGATGGTGTAGTAGTCTGAAACAAAGCTAGATTGGTTTGTAAAGGTTATGCATAAGAAGAAGGAGAAGATTATGGTGAGAATTTTGCACCAGTTGCTAGACTGGAAGGTGTCAGAACTCTACTGGCTTTTGCAACTCATAAGGGATTCAAAGTATATCAGATGGATGTGAAGTCTGCATTTTTGAATGGAATACTAGAAGAAGTATACATTGAGCAGCCAGATGGTTATGCCTTGACTGATGAAAAAGATAAGGTATGTAAGTTGCACAAGGCACTATATGAATTAACACAAGCACTGAGAGAATGGTATGAAAGGCTTCATTCACGCATGATGAAAATAGGTTTTCAGAGAACATATATCTCAAATTTGAAGTAGATAAGATACTGGTTATTGAAGTGTTTGTGGATGATATCATATTTGGAGGAAATGATGACATGAGCAATGACTTTGCAAAAGACATGAAAAGTGAGTTTGAAATGTCTCTAGTGGGAGAGATAAAAAAATTCATAGGTCTGCAAATACAACAAATGAAGAGTGGTATTTTCATTACAAAGTCTAAGTATGTGAAAGAAGTATTAAAGACATTTGGTATGAGTGACTGAAAACCAGTTGGGACACCAATGGTTACAGGTTATAAGTAAGGAAGATGATGCCACATCTGTTGATGAAAAAGAGTACAGGTTAATAATTGGAAAATTACACTATGTTGTTCATAGCAGACCGGATATAGCTCATGCAGTTGGTCTAGTTGCTATATTTCAGAAGAATCTTAAGGAAACACATTTGATAGAAACCAAGAGGATATTCAGATATTTGAAAGGCACTGTTGACTATGGATATGGTATCCATATGAAGGAAAATTTGACTTGAAGGTGTATACAGATGCAGATCGGGTAGGAAATGTTAATGATAAGAAAAGAACAACCGGTGGAACATTCTTTCTCGGAGGAAGACTTGTTTCATGTAGTAGCAAGAAGCAGAGTTGTATATCACAGTCTATTGCTGAAGCTGAGTATGTTGCATCTTATATGAATTGTACCTAGGCTATCTAGATGAGGCACATTTTGGAATGTTTCAAGATCAAGTTTACATAACCTGTAAAGATCTTATGTGACAATACCAGTGCCATAAATATTTCCAAGAACCCTGTTTTGCATGCACAAACCAAGCATATTGAATTGAAGTATCATTTCTTGAGGGAAAAAGTGCAAAGTAAAGATGTGATCTTGGAGCATGTTTCTACCAAGGAGCAGATTATAGATATCTTTACTAAACCTCTGCCTAAGACCGCTTTTGAGTATCTTAGAAGTCAGTTAGGGGTTGTACCCCTTCATGAGGTGAATTAAGCATGATGTAGATTACATCAGTCCCAAAGCTACTTGCAAAATTTTACAACAAGATTGGTGTAGAAGTGGAGTTATTCCATAGGGGGAGCATCAAGTTGCAGGATGTTGATGCTAAACAATGAGTTTGACATTGCATTTTTTACTTTCAATTGGGCATTGTTGTCAAAGGGGGAGAAGAATTGTGTGATTATGGGGAGCAGACTTGTATGATTAACAAATAGAATATCTATAGCTGGTAGTTGAAGACTAGCTGAAGACAAGGAGAGTACATGGTAAAATGTAAACCAGGATTCCTATTCACAATCACAACAATCAATGGTATTGATATTTGTATTGCCATCAATGCCAAAGGGGGAGATTGTTGGTATTTGCATGAAGATTGCATTAATGAAATATTACATTGTCATTGATGTCAATTAACTGGTAATGATATTATTATAATGTTGTTTTGTAACTGGTAGGAAGAGCTAGTGAAGGGAATTGTAACCGGTAGGTAAGTTTGTGGAGTGAACCGGTATCACTAAGTATTGGAGAGTTGAACTGGTAAACCCTACCTGTTGATTTGATAAACCCTAACCAATTAAGTTTAGTGAATTGGTTATATTGGTTTATGATCTGATGATGAGCAGTAATGATTATGACATGTATGCATATTGTATGAGGAGAGTTTCAAAGTATTTTTGGCACATTGAGATAATGGTTTTTATCTTGGGAATGAGAAAGTATATTGCATATAATGTAAAGCGCATGATGAGTTACTGAGTTCGATGAAGCAATGATCAAGGAGCGGTTGAGGCTTTCTTGAATGATATGCATAGATTGTTATGTAATCCAACGGTCATACCTGAACCAACTTGTTTGTAATCTTTGTGAGAGAATTAGGTTTTTTTGGTGTTACCAACCTAATTGATTTGTTTATAAGGTCGATGAGTTGTTTTGTTTAGTGTGTTGGCAAAGTTGTAGTTGAGTGTGTGGTTGCTGAACTGGATGATGTATCTGTAGTTTATGTAAAAGCAAAGAAGAGCATGAAAAGGATATGAACAAGAAAGTGTAGTGCTATTCTAACAAATCACCAAACTCCTATTATTTTCTAACAATTACAACAGTAAAATCCCCTAACCGGGTAAGCTCTAAAAAGCTTTGTGTTATTCAAATCCTCTAAACAGTTGGTCCATTAGCTTGGATTTCAAATCCTCTACCGAGGTTATTCCTCATAGGGTATTGCTTCTAACAAGGTATTATAGTTAATCCCTTAACCGAGTGGTCCCTAACAGGATATGTTCTTAACAAGACTTTTTGTAAAAGCTTTAACAGGCTTGGCTCCTAACAGGGCAAACTTCAGAAGAGTTCAGATAGTTATCTTGTGAGTCTCATCTCACTGTGGTTTTTCCCATTTGGGTTTCCACATAAAAAATATTGTGTCAAGTGGTGAATGTTTTTGTGGGTTATGTTTTCTATGGCTGAATTGCTTAACTACTTAATCCACTTTGTTAAGTTATGTTAATCGGCAACAATCAGAAATAAGGTTTTACTTATGTCAAGTAAATGTATTTGGATATTTGTAAGTTTCAAGTTGTTTACTGTTATCTGTTGCAATAGTCAACCGATTTAACTTGACAGTTTATTCTGACAGTGGTATTGCATTAATAGTTCAGTGGTTTAACTTGTCAGTTTAAAGTTTACTTTGAGTGGTAGTTTCATAGTTAGGTGAAAGTTTATCAGTTTTTCTATCTACTGATTTACCCCCTCCCTCTCAGTAGTTGACCAGATCCTTATTCTTTCATCATACCATCACATTACTCTGTATACAAGAAAAATGTTTACTTTCTCTTTTATCCTTGATGTAATATACATTTCCACATGTTCTATCTCCTTTGCAACCCTTTTACCAGTCTTCTCTTTTCTAAGCACACATCTGGTGCTCCTGAACAAAAATTCATAGCCTTTTCTACACATATGACTAACACTTAACAAGCTATGCCTTAATCCTTCAACATAATTTAAATTATGAGTTTTATGCTTACCATCAATTGAAACACTTCCAATACCTTGAATAGCTGCACCACCTTCTTTGAAAAATTTCACTGATCCACCATCATATTTCTTGAGATTAATAAACTTGCCTTTATCACTGTCATATGATTTGAACATCTATAATCAATAATCCATGTATTTGGTGTAGTCTTAATTGTTCTCTCTTCTTTTGACATTTAACCAAGGAATTATACTTATCTTCAATTTCTAGAAACAAGGATTCTTCATTCAAGTCATCATCGACTTCATCTTCAGATGTATGTTCTTCAATACAACATCCTTTGTTAAAGTTGTGTTTCCTGTTTCTATTTTTCTTCTCATCATCATCTGGTCTCTTATAGTCTTTCCTATAAGTGCAATGAGAAGAATAATGTCCAATTCTACCACAAGAAAAATATTTTAGAGGTAACTTACCTTTGTATTTTTTAGTACCTTGCTACAATCTTCTCACAAAGTTTTCTTCAGTTTCATTTATATCTCAATCCAGATCATCATCTCTTGAAACACTAAATGTTGCACTTCTTTCTTTTCTCTTTTCTCTTCCTCAATTTCTTAAATTTTAAAAGATGCTAAGGTACCCATAAGCTGATCAATGGTATACTTACTCAAATCATTACTTTCTTGTATGGTTCACCTTGTTGGTTTGTAGGATTTAGGCAAGGGTAGCAAGATTTTATGGACATCACATTCATCCAAATATCCACCGAAAGCTCCAATGTCATCAACAAGCTTAGTTACTCTATGAATATAGTTCTCAACACCTTCATCTTCAAGCATTCTCAAATACTCATACTTTTTCTTTAGTTTCATCAACCTAGCTTGTTTTGTCTTCAGATCTCCTTTGAATGCCAAACATAGCTTGTTCCATACAACTTTAGCTTCTTTCAATCATTTAACTCTCCCAAACAATAAACCACTTATACAATTGAAAAATTATAGCTCTAGCCTTTGCAATATTTTCCTTTAGCTTTATCTCATTTGAAGTCTGAGGACCACCCTATAGAGGTGTATATATAGTCTAAGTGATTTCCTAGATTCCATTATGCAATGTCTCCAAATGCAATTCCATTCTCTCCTTCTAGTATAAAAAGTTTATATCATCAAAGATCAAAACTTTGTAATGTGCATCCTGCACCATACTAGATCTACCTCAAGAAATTAAGCTTACTCAAGAGGAACCTTGATCTGATACCAATTGTTGAACCCAAGGCAGCACTGGGAGGGGGTGAATTTGATGGTATGATGAAAGAATAAGTATCTGATAGATTAGTGAGAGGGGGGGTGAATTAGTAAATAGAAAAACTGATACAAACTTTCCCAAACTTCAATCTCAACCACTCAAAGTAAACTTATCAATGAAATACCACTATCAAGATCAATACTCATAAGAATACCGATTGACTATTACAACAACTTAACAGTAAACAACATCAAACTTTGTAAACATCCAAATGCTTTATCATATGTCAACATACTTCATTTCTCAATGCTTCTGGTTATCACGTCTTATCAGAAATAGTTAAATCAAATAAACAATAAGATCATAACCATAAAAACATTCACCACTTGACACAAGTATTTATACGTGGAAAACCCAAATAGGTAAAAACCATGATGAGATGGGACTCACAAGAAAATATTTGAACTCTTCTGAAGTTCACCTTGTTAGGAGCCAAGCCTGTTAAAGCTTTTACAAAAAGTCCTGTAAGAACTGATCCTGTTAGGAATCACCTGGTTAAGGGATTGAATACAAATGCCTTGTTAGAAGAAAATAACCTATAAGGAGTAACCTCAGTAGAGGATTTGAGAATCCAATCTAATGGACCACCTTGCTAGAGGATTTAATAAGTAACCAAGCTTGTTAGAGCTTACCTGGTTAGGGGATTTGAAATCTGTTGTGATTGTTAGGAAACAACAAGAGTTTCTTAATCTGTTTGAATAGCACTACATTTGCTTGATCAGATCCATTTAAGCTTCTATCCGCCTTTACTCAAATTGTAGACTTATTATCTGGTTCAGCAGCCACACACTCAATTGATTTCAACTAACTCTTGCCAACACCAAAATAAAACAACTTTATCTTCTCATCTAGATTACAAACAAGTCGGTACCAACATGACCATTGGAATTCATAGTAATCTCTACACATCAATCAAGAAAACCTCAACCGCTCCTTGATTACCACTTCATCAAGCTTAGTAACTCATCACACGCTTTGCATTAGATGCAATACACTTTGCTCATTCCCTAGACCAACAAAAAAACACGCCAAAACATTTGAACTTGTCTTCATACAATGACCTTATGTGTCACCATCATTACCGCTCAACATCAGATTATAAACCAATATAACCAATTCAACAACCTTCATTAGTTAGGGTTTAACAAAACAACTAAGGGTTTACCGGTTACATAACATAGAAAGGGTTTAACCTTATACGCCGGTTATCGGTTCAACTTACAAAATTACATACCAGTTTACAATAACCTTCACAAAGTTCTTCCTACCAGTTACAAGACAATATCAACAATATCACCAATATCATTAATATCAACAATATCATTATTACCGGTTCAATTGACATCAATGACAACATAACATATCATTAATGCAATCTTCATGCAAATGCCAACAGAATCAGTCCAAATAGAAATTAATGCAACACATAAATAATTAATCAACAATACACATTCAACACATGAACACCAAGATTTTCTATGTTGAAAACTTAAATAGGGAAAAACCACGGTGAGCACTTTCCCACAAAATATATTCAATATATATATTAGATTACAATGAAAAAAGCTCACTTCTCTGGCCTTGCAAACCAAGGCTATCTTCTCTTGGCGCAAGATACAAAAGTGGACTTGCAAAACCTCAAGCTAACCGCAACAAGTCAAGATACAAAAATGATTTGAAAAGAAGTATATCCTTATCATGAAGCTATCCTTGAACTTTGCATCAAGTGAAAAATTTTATCACACAAATCACACCTCAACTATCAACACTTTGTCTCATATCTCTGCCACAATCTCAAAACAACTTGCATATCATTCGAACACAAATTTTCTTCTCTTATCTTCACTGAATTTCACACACTTCCTCTTGCATTCTCTACATTATCATTCCCACTCTCACACTCAACTCAATTGTATGCATTCCTTATATACAAGATAGGTCATCAAAGCTTGAGCCAAGTTGGCGTGAAACAAAATATACCTTATAAACCAAAAACACACATGTTGATCCACTCCAGGAGAAAAAGGGAACCAAGACACATCTTCCAAAGATCAATTCACCAATTTGAAATCACCAGAACATAATTATCAGCAAATAAAAAAGAAACACATCCATATATGTAATTAATGGTCAAACATATTCTCCAAGGAAAATAACTCTAATCCGGATCTCGACATGCTATGGTGAGACCCATAACACATCAAACAACCCTTAACAAAAGATATCTAGACCCAAGGATAGGTCTAACATGGAATATCACAACTAGCTATGAACACCACCACAACATCCAGAGAATGCAAAGATATTTTCGGACCACAAAACTATCATATCCATGATACCAAAACTATATCCAAAGAACATAACAATAACACATAACATCAGCAATACTTTTCAGACTTGAACACTTCTGGAACAACTATATCACCAACACAACAAGACATCTTCATACCACAAACTTTCCAAACCAACACCTATTTGAAACAACAAGTTTGACATCAATGACAACCACAACAACACATACTTCCAAAAATTCATGCATTCAATGGTTAAATGGTCTATGATATGGATGCAATATGGATAGATTCACACATTTTATGATTAATGTGGATAAAATAGGCACAAGGGATGGAGTAGGAAGCCATTTAATAATACTTGAGTTCATAATTATAAATCTTACTCAAATGGATTCATCCTTGAAATTTTATCTCAACATATGAACAAACTATGATGACAAGATATATTCCCTCGAATGATACTAAGGAATTCCCTTTATATTAGAGTGATTCCATATAGATAGAGGTACAAGAGTCTTTTCAAAATGACCCTCCAATCTAAAACCTACAAAAAAATAAATCTTGTCCTTTACTAATATGTTTGATATGTATCTCTTCAAAAATATCTATTATACATTTTGTTTTCATGAGGGAGTCATTTCCATACAACTTTGAACCTTATTTGAATGGACATGCTTCTTTAGCTAGATATTGTGTTACTTCGTTAGCCTCTCTAAAGCAATGATTAATTTAAAATTCTAAAAATTTGGATAAGATTTTCCAAACTTCCTAAAGGATGCATTTATTTTCTAATTTGAAGCTTCTTTTCTCTTGCAAGAATTTATTATATTTAGAGTTTCACTCAATTATCAGATTTGAGATGTATAAATTATCTACAAGCTTCAATCCTAAGAGTAAAGCTCGTGCTTCTACAATGTTATTTTCCAACTAATAATTTTAATGCCAAAGATGTAGTTGCTATTCTTGATTTATCTCCAAGAACACACCTTGATCAAGTAAAGTCTCCATTAAATAACTAAATTAACATGGATGGAAGAATAACGATGGAAAAGATAAGATAAAAATGAATAATCAAATTTAAATTTCTACATGTGGTGATATTACTAAAAAGTATCCAATGACTAGTTTTAGAAAACCAGGGTAAGAATTTAATAAACAAGTGTGACATTTGTGTGACCATTTTTCCCTTTGTAAAATACATTTTAATTGGGATTAAGATGACACCCTTGATAATATAAGGGATCGACACAACACAATATTATACTATCCAAAAAAAAGATTGTTTCACAACCTTGGCCTATGTAAAGTGATTTTTAGAAGATTTATCATTTTAAATGTAAAGATTTTCCCAACACCCAATACATATTTATATCACATTAATTAAATTATCCCTTTCCTTATAATACTAAAGGAATGTATTGGATAATATTTCGGTTATTCAAAATCTCTAATATGTGTGTGCATGATAAGGTGTTGCTTTAGAGGTGAATCCCCTAGTCGTAAATGTAGGTGATGTATATTTTAATTCTTTTTCTCTTAGATATTTAACCATGCACTAGTGATTTCTCCTTGTTTGATCTTCTCTTCCATTCTATACTTGTATATGAATTGATGCCACGTTGACTATCTCTGAATACTAAGACATAGAAATATGCCACACTAATATGCATCAAGTTGGCTCACAATAGTTAGTGAAAAGAGATGGAAAAGTTAAAATATTAATTTAAGTGCATTCCCAATCATTGTTTGATTAGTCTAAGTTCCTAGTAATGAAATGTGACTAGGAAATACAATGATAATCTTGAAGCAAGAAGTTAGTAGATTGAAGTACAAATGGGGCCTAAAAAATAGGGGTATATAGTGAATGCATAAGAAGTGTAAGTGGGACTAAATGGTGATTAGTGAATCCTAAGTACAAGGGTATGATATTTGTTAACATGTAGTTGAACATTAAAGACATCCCATCAAGGTGAATACAAAATCAAATATGAATTGTCATGGATATGTTATTTTTACCATTACAAGGACACATTTAAAGATAATTTAAAAATATATCATTAGAAAACTAATTAGAAAAAATAAAGACAAAAAATTATAATATTGTCTTCAGATACAATTGATTATACTTAAATATCAATAAATTGATGAAAATAATTATGAACATCTAATTTGCATCTTACTCATACTGAAAAGTGAAAAATAATTATCTATTTCATAATAACTCATATAATCCAAGCCTATAATAAAATGAAAGGTGAATAATAAAACACATGAAAATCAAATGACTTCAAATAATAAATCATCATTTCGTATAGATGTTTTGATTAATGAAAAGTGAGATAGGCCCATGCCATTATAAAGTTTTACATTACATAAAAAGAGCCACCTAAGGAGCATGAGAGGGGTGCACCTAGCAAAAAACAGAACCAAAATACAAAGATCAACAAAAAACAACTTACTAACTAAACTAGAGATAGAGCCACCAACACATACCACAACAAAACCATGAAAAAAAATCCAAAAACAAAAGGCACAAAGTGATGTCCTACTAAGTAGAGGCATTTCCTTCCTGCCAATCCTTGCATAAACTAAGGACTTTGTCAAACTAGGGGTACCAAAATCTAGGGTGTACTTGATCATGGAAGTAGGGGGATCCATCAATGCATAAGGAGATGTCCAACACATGCTTCTTACATTTGGATCTCCTTAGATCAATGTCATCCTATATAGCTTTGAGCGAGGCAAAGTTTTTCACTGCCATTTCCTAACTTTGTTTGTCCATTTCCTTGAGCTTTCCTATTAGGAGCTCTTGTTTCTCTTTCAGCTCTTGAACTATCTTATTCTATTTTTCCAGTGTCACCTTATCAAACAACCTCTTTATTCTCCCCTCAATTTTCTTCCAGTTCTCCAAATTTCCGACCATATCACTTGCCGCTTCCCAGAGCCGTGCATCTTTGAAGTCCATGACCCACTTATCCACCCTCACCCCTGCCTTAGCTAGCACTTCTAGTCTATTTATTTTCTTCATTGTCACATCAATATAAGAGAGGGAGCATCTAATAACTGTTTCATGTCTCTCCACATTCTCCTCCAGTTTAATAATTGTAGCCTCAACCTCAATTGGGAGTTTCCTAAGGTCAGAGGTCTCATAATTCTAGGGGATTGGGGACACTTCCTTAGAGGTGATGGGAGACCACTCGGATTTAGAATCAAAAGAGTATTCATAATCCTATACCTCCTCCTCTTCACAAGAGTCCACCACCTCCACTTTCTTGTGGGGTGGGGTAGAAGAGGGCTTTTGTTTTGCCTCTCTGCTAGAGTTAAAATGGATGGGGACAAGTTTTGGCTTAGAGGAGGAGCCAATAGCTAAGGATGTTTTAGCCATAAGGGCCTAAAGATTTCAATTACCAAATTTGGGTCTGACAGGGGAATAAAGGGATTATAGGGGTACCCACTCGAAAGGGGTTAAAGAAAGATGAAAATGTTGGATATTAGAGTTGTTGGGCTATGTTGTTGTCATTGATGTTAGCATATTCCCGTGTTGCAGTGAATTGGTGTGTTGTAGAGAGTTTTCTGGATGATCTATTGTAGATGTGCTGATGCAGTTAAATGAGTTTTGAGATACTTATCTCTAGTTGATTTAGTATGAGTTTCATGATGCTATGAGGTGATTTGATCTAGTTATGTGGTCTGGAAGGTGGACATGATTTTTAGTGTTCTATATTGTAGAGCTGTGATATTTGATCCATATTGCTCCGAAATGGTTATATATTGAGTTGCAAATTTTGGAGAGTGTTTGGGATGTTAATGTTGGTATTATGGATATGTTGCATTGGTTTTGTCATTTATGTCAACACTTATCAACACTTATCCTTCTGGAGATCTTTGGCTATGTTCACTGGCAAGTTCAGTGACTTATGCAGTCACCGGTATTTGGTTCACCGGTAGGTTATACTATTCACCGACACTGAGGATGACTTGTTATCCTCTGGAGATCACTTGGTTATGTCGAAGACATGGTTTGGATACTTGGTTTTGGTGATTTGGTTATTGGTCTAATCGGGTTGACATATTTGCTATTACCAAAATTGGTCTAGGTTATGGACCAACAAAATTTACAGAGAAACCTTTTTCCGGCTTTGATGGAGGAGAGATACTTCTTAGGGGGAGTAGTTGGTTATTTCTTTGGCATTTGATGTCAAAGGGGAAGAGATATCTATGGAAAAACATTATCCTTTGGGGTGAGATTATTCATTGGGGGAGAGATTCATACTCTTTGCATTTGTATTTTGATTTGTGGTATTGATCTATTCTGGAGATTGTTGGTTTTTGGTTTTTGGCATTTCTGCTTTGGCACTTAGATGGTTTTTCCATCTTGTGTTTCCATCAAAGCCAAAGGGGTATATTCTTGGTATTATGGACATTTTGCATTGGTTTTGTCATTGATGTCAACACTTATCCTTCTAGAGATCTTTGGTTATGTTCATCGGCAAGTTCAGTCACTTATGCACAGTCACCGGTATTTGTTTCACCAACAGGTTATATTGTTCACCGACACTGAGGATGACTTGTTATCATTTGGAGATCACTTGGTTATGTCGAAGACATGGTTTGGACACTTAGTTTTGGTGATTTGGTTATTGTTCTAATTAGGTTGACATATTTGCTGTTACTGGCAAATTGGTCTAGGTTATGGACCGACATGCATTATCTATTCCAAATCAACATGACACGTTATGAAGATGATTTAATCAATTGGTATTATTGATTGAGCCGACATGATGCATTGCATCTTGACTTACTTGTTGTAATTGATTTAATTATAATATTCTTAGTGAGCTGACCTACACATTTGGTCTTAGGTTTTGGTATATATGTAAGATCTCATTTGTGAGATTATTGTATGGTATGTAATATAATATGGTAAGATTATGATATTCGGTATATGCGAATATAAGCAGAGCTACTCACGCAGACATCATTTGAAGATTCAAGGAAGGTTTGAAGGAGATAATCAGAGCTTAACCTGTATTGAATCCAACATTGGAGATGGTACTTTGAGCAGTACATTATCATTGGATTTAATCATCCAATTGTAGTCAGTGTGACTCCCATTGTTGTGATTAAGTAGTGAGATCTAGGCAGTTGGCCTTTCTCCATGTGCAGACCCCATTTGTACACACATACTATCTGCAGTAGTATTGAATCTGATTGTGGGTAAGGTTTCCCACTGTGGTTTTCCCCTTATAGGGTTTCCATGTACAAATCTCTATGTTATGTGTTGTGGATGTTGTTTTTCCTTCTGTTTCATGTATTAAGCTTCACTGGTATTAATTTTACTGTTAATCTATTAACCAACATTAAGTTTGGTTTATCGGTATTAAGTATCAAGTTTGATTAAGTTGTATTTGGGTTAAAATTATTAGACAACTGATTCACTCCCCCCTCTTAGTTGCCTCAGGGTCCTAATAGTTAATGTGTGTCCTCTGATTGTGTGGTTCATGATTTGGAACTTCACAAGCATATCTTTTAGTTTATCAGTTGGTGTTCTTGAGCTTTGATGATTTAGTAATGATGATTCTTGTTATCTGAGTTGTTGCAGTGATTGCGGTGGAACCCATGTTGCTTGTTGATGTTCTTTGATCATGTGCTATGAATTTTGGTGGTCCACATTGATCATGGTGCACACTATTGAATATTTTATTGGTCTAGTGGTATTCTTCGTGGTATGCGACATATTCAGTGGTGTAGCATGTTGCAGATGATCGTAGTGAATTATTTGATGGTTTTGCATGTTCGAGGATTTGATTTGGGTCCATGATATGTTCTTTTTGACATTGTATTGGTTCGGTTATGGATTTATGTATCATGTGATGTAATTTTGTAATTAGGTTTTATGTGTTGAGTCGACCTTAGGGTTAATGTTGATGATTTGTATAAATAGGCATTATAATCATGTAAGCTAGGTGTCTGCGATTGTGTTTATGATTTGAGAGTATATTGTATGTGCGAACATGCAAATCTATCATTCAAAAATGTGAAAGAGCAGAGAAGAGTTGTTCTATACACAATGTGCTTAACCGGAACTGTAATCAGGTATTTGGAGATGCTATTCTTTTATTTCATGTAATCTAGATTGTTGCCTGATCTTTGTAAGGTAGTGAGCCTTCCTCTGGGTTGTAGCCCTTCTTGTTTTTGAGCAGTGAGCTCTAGGTAGTGTACCTGGATGCATGTGCATTCCCCATTGTAATATTTTCACATACTACTACAAAGTATCATCTTAATGTGGGTAGGTTCCCATCATGGTTTTTCCCTTAACCAGGTTTTCCATGTCAAAAATCCATGTTTTATGTGTATTGTTGATGTGGTGTTTATCTTTCCTATTGACATTCCTAATCAGATCTGAAGTTGTTGTTAATTTGGTTGAGTTTGGTGAAAATTGATTCCCCCACTCTCAGTTTTCCTGCAGTGTTGTTGCCTTGCTATCAACGATTGGTATCAGAGCTATATCCTCTGGAAGGAGCTTGACCGCTTGAGGAGATCCACGATGACAACTATTGTTTTCAATAAGGAGAGTCCAAGATTTGATGGAACTAATTACTCTATATGGAAGAACCAGATGGAAGTTCACGTAAATTGTCTTCGAGAATACTATTGGAAGATTACAAAGAATGAATACATTGTTCCTATGAATGGTCTTGTTATTGTTGATGAGATAAAGGATGCTGAACATAATATAAGAGCTAAGGAAGCATTTCTAAGTGCACTGACTGATGAAGAGATGACTAATGTGATGGGTTTGTAGACTGCACATGAGATTTGGGTGAAGCTTGAAACCCTGTATGAAGGAGATAAACATGTGAAAGTTGCTAAATTGCAGAGCTTGAAAGGGAAATATGAGATGCAGAAGATGGGAGAAGATGAGAATATTTCATCCTTTATGGCTAAAGTGAATGATCTAGTTATGAACATCAGGTGTGCCGATGGAGTCCTTGAAGAAGATTAGATTGTGGCTAAAGTGTTGAGATCTTTTCCTCATGCTTATAAACATAAAGTTTTTCTATTGATGAGATCCAGACTGTGATAACTGTGACAAGAGATATGTTGGTTGGTAAGCTTGCTTCTTTTGAATTGAGCGAACTTGGTGAATCACATGGTAAAACTGAGACTACATTTAAAGATATTGTATCCAAAAAGAAGAAGTATGATTTGGGAGAAAGTTCAACTAGGGTTTCTAGATGTCAAAGAGAAATGAGAGAGATGGAAGAACAAGAAAGATAGATAGAAGATCTTGAAGCACTTATTGCTAGAAGATTGCCCAAGGGAGCCAATATGTATGAAGGGAAGTTGATTTTGAAATATTTTTATTGCAATAAGATTGGTAATTTTGCTTCTAGGTGTCCTAAAAGGGTTGAGAAAGTGTATAAGTATAATAAGCCTTACAAGCCTAATGGGAAGCATATATATTAGAAGAAGTGTTATTATTTTTTTGATGAAGGCATGACAAATGAAGAGTTTGAGAAAGGGAATTCTGAAGACGATTTTGTGTTCATTGCTATCAAGGAAGATGATCCTATACTTGCTGATTCTAAAAGTTGTACTATTGAAGAGAAAGCTTTGGCTGCTAAGGTTGATGAGAAAGATGAATGGGTAATTGACAATGGTTGTTCAGATCATATGATAATAGATAAAGATAAATTTGTGAATATGGAGAAGTATGATGGTGATGTAGTGAGATTTGGAGACAATAAAGCTTGTGTAATCTGTGGTCGAGGTTCTATTTCTCTTGATGGTAAGCATAATACTGATGATGTTCTATATGTTGAAGGGTTGAAGGATAATATTTTGAGTATTGGACAGATTGTTGATAAGGGATATAATTTAAAATTTAAGAATGGGAAATGTAAGATCTTGAATAGCTCTAGTATAGAGATTGCATCAGGTACTAAAACTAAAGGTAAAATCTTTCATCTGAATGCTGGTGAGAAAAGTTGTTTGATTGCTCATATTGATGAGAGTTGGTTGTGGCATAGAAGAATGTGTCATGTTAACTTTTATTGCATGATTAAGATTAGTTCTACTCAAGTTGTTAGAGATTTTCCTAAGATAGTGAAGCCTACTGATCCAATGTGTACAGAATGTCAATTGGGAAAGGAAACAAGAATTATTCATTCAAGAGGAAACTGCATACATCTAATAGGCTATTAGATCTTGTGCATACTGATTTATGTGGACCTTCTAGAGTGAGAAGCTTGTAGGGAGACATATACTTTATGTCACCGATTGATGACTATTCTAGGATGATGTGCGTCCCTTTTCTAAGGCAAAAATATGAAGCATTGGAGAAGTTCAAAATATTCAAAGATAAAGTGGAGACAGAGACAGGATTGAACTTGAAGTGTTTGATGTTTGACAAAGGTGGAGAATTTACCTTCGATGAGTTTAATTCCTTTTGTGAAGAGCATGGAATTAGGAGATAGTTATCTACTCTGAGAACCCCTCAACAGAATGGAGTTGTTGAAAGGAAGAACAAAACAATTTTGGATGCTGCTGTTGGTTTTCAAATCAACAAATTGGAATAGTTCTAAGGCTATGCCTGATCCTATCTTCGAACCTTCCAATTGATTTGGCCAACTAATAGAGTGAACCTTTCAAGGTTGCTAACTCCCTCACTTCAGGCTCTACAAAACCTAGGCAGGTGTACCTACTCACCAACTGATCTTTCTTACTTGGTGAATTTTATAGCAGAGATGTACATATTGTATTTTATACCTTACTATTCTGATTAACTCTTGCTTCGATATGATTCTGTTATCTTTACTTCTTACTCCTATTCTCTACTTTTGCTTCCTACTAACATAAAAATAAAACTAAAAATGATTTGATTGATCTTGAATTGAATTTTATATGCAACTAGACCAATGCCTTATTTCTTTTGGGAAATAGAGTCATTCACTTGCAAATCATATATATAACTTTGAAAGATAATTTTTAAATCCTCCCTTGGATGGATTTGTCAACTAAACAACCTCCAATGGTATATAATTATATAATGTTTTTTCATAATTAGTCTAATTGAATTTAACTTTCCTTATGTAAGACCAATTAGACAAGACACAAGAAGAAGAACAATTCTCAGATGTATCTTGATGCTCCAACTATGTAACATCATACAATTCCCTCACACAGTGATTTAGAGTAGTAATTATCAACCATGAACAATTATAACAAAGAACTATTTCAAAAATAATAGAGTCCACAACACAATTTGAAAATAGAAGAACTGGTTCTTGTAATGCTTGAAAATATGTATTACAATATTTAGAGTACTCTCACGGTATCATATATTACAAAATCTGATCTTATATCTCCTCAAATCTCTCCCTTTTCTAATTCTCCCCTAATGATTTCTAATTTTTTACATATATGTATTACATATTAGGGTTGCGTCTCTTCACTTCATCCACCATGTATTCTAGTTTGGCGCCTTTCTGCTTCGTCATTGTTGGAAACTATCTTTCTTTTATGTCATTTCGGCATAGGTTATATCAATAAGTAACCACCAGCTTGATTTTCATCTTTGGGTTACCTATACCGAACACATCTTGGATGATGCCTATCAGTGTTATTTTCATTATCGATATATTTAAAAACTATCTTCCCGACTTCACAAGTGATCCCGATGAAGATTTTCACCTTTGATTCTGCCTTTTGCTGTAAGTTATTCCAATGGAGGTATTCAATCGAGAGTGTGCTGTCAGAGTAGCTGTTCCGATGTTATTACATATACTCGCTTTTGGAATAGGTTGTACTATCGAATTATAGATAATACATTATTTTGATTTCATTAGTTATACCAATAGGGATTCCTTCTCCATTTTCCTTTTATCGCCATAGGTTTCCCTAATATTGATTTCTCAGTCATAAGTTCATAATCAGGATAGTTTTCTTGACTTTATTCTATCTATTTATCATTGGGATAGTTTTAATGACCGAAACCCTATTAATGTGCCATTTTGACTTCATTGGTTATTCTGATGAACATGCATAATGCATCCTCTTGTATTTTCTTTCATTAGGATAACTTACACCATCTGGATAGCCTTTTGAATTTACCCTGATCTTATATATAATTTCAATAGGACTTGTATCGTCATGATGTATTCCAAAATGTGTGTGTCGAGATAGCTTACTTTGTCGGCATTGCAAAATATTGCTTCTCTGCCTTTGGTAGTTGTTCTGATAAGCATCTCAAATATAACATTCGGTATAGCTATACCGGTGTAATGCTATCGGGATATCAGGATCACAAAAAAATATTGTTCCGCCTCTATTAGTTATTCCAATGGGCAATCAAGACTCTATGTTTGGCATTGATTTATTGGATCGGGTTAGCTATCCTGATATTGGAATCTAACATTGATTTATCATATCAAAATATGTATTCCGATATATACATGAAATGTTGATTAGTGAAGGTTATTTTATCAATCTTTCTTGGGTCTACCAGGGATTATTCACATATGATTTAAGGCATAATGGAGATAGTATGTGGGATTTTATACTAGGGAAAAAAAACTTCTGTAGCTTCAACCCTTCACCATTTTAAATACAAAAGCTTTGTGATCACTTTAGGGGTATTGTTATGAAATTTAGGGTTCCAACAACTGCTAGAACTATGTTGATTGAAGGGAATGTTCTGCATATCTATTGGAGAGAAGCTGTTAGCATTGCTCTATACACATTCAATTGGGTGCATATAAAATGTGATTCCAGTAAGACCCCTTATGAGCTATGGTTTGGTCATGTTCCTACAATTAGATATTTCAAAATATTTGGAAGAAAATGTTATATAAAAAGAGATGAGGATATAGGAAAATTTGATGCAAGATGTGATGAAGGAATCTTTTTGGGATACTCTACTATGAGAAAAGCCTACCACTGTTACAACAAGAGACTAAAAAAAATAGTGGAGAGTGCGAATGTGAAGGTTAATGAGAACCATGAGAAGCAAATTAGAGCATGTGGATATGAGTTTGATGATCAAGATTTTACTTCAGAGCAATTGTAGACTGAGAGCATGAAGCAAAGTGATCTGGTAGAGATAGAGATAGTGAATGCAGATGTTGTTTCCGGTGAAGAAGTTCAAGAACTTAAAAATCAGAATAATCAGAAGACCCTGAGGTATGTCAGATTAAATCATTCAGAGAATTAGATTATTGGTGATAAAAATAAAGGTGTGGAATAGGAGAAGGAATGTTGCTGAAGAGACATGTTTGATTTCTAAAATTCAGCCTAAAGATGTCGTTGAAGCTTGCAAAGATGAAAATTGGGTAAAATTTATGGAAGAAGAGTTAGATCAGATTGAAAAAAATAAATCATGGGAACTTGTTCCAAGATCTAAGGACAAGAATGTAATTGGTACTAAATGGGTGTTCTAAAATAAGCTGAATGAAGATGGACAAGTTATTAGAAACAAAGAAAGATTGGTATGTAAGGGATATTCACAGATGGAAGGTATTGATTTTGAGGAGACTTTTGCTTTGGTAGCTAGAATTGAAACTATTAGCCTAATTCTTTCATATGTTTCTCATAAGAAATTCAAGGTAGGTCAGATGGATGTGAAGTCAACCTTTTTGAATGGTGAGTTGGAAGAGGAAGCCTACACTGAGCAACCAGATGGATTTTCATTGATAGATGAAGAAGACATGGTATGCAGATTGAACAAAGCATTGTATGGACTTAAACAATTCCTTAGAGCTTGGTACACTAGATTGGACAGGTATTTGATGAAGTTGGGATTTTGTAAAGGTACTGCTAATAGTAATTTGTATTTCAAGATTGATAATGATAATATTTTGATTGTTGAAGTCTTTTCTGATGACATTATTTTTGGAGGAGATGATGATTTGAGTAAGAAGTTTGCTGATGAAATGCAAAAAGAATTTGAGATGTCTATGATAGGTGAGATGAAATTATTTTTGGGATTGCAAATTTCACAGATTGACAAAGGCATTTTCATATCTCAATCTAAGTATGTGAAGGAATTGTTGAACAAGTTCGAGTTAGATGATTCCAAACATGTTGGAACTCCTATGATGACTGGATGCAAGATGACAAAAGATGATGAATCTCCAAAGGCTAACCAAACCTTGTATAGATCTATGATTGGTGGACTGTTGTATTTGACTCAAAATAGACCTGACATTATGATTGTTGTATTCCTTGTTGCTAGATTTCAAGATGATCCTAAGGAAAGTCATGTTATTGCTTTGAAGAGGATATTTAGATATTTGAAGGAAACAGTTGATTATGGTTTGTGGTATCTGAAGGATGATGATTTCACTTTAAATGCTTATACTAATGCTGATTGGGTAGGTAATGTTGATGACCGAAAAAGCACTACCAATGGAGAATTCTTTTTGGGAAAGAAGTTGGTTGCTTGGACAAGTAAGAAACAAGATTCAATTTCTTTATCTACTGTAGAAGCTGAAAAACAGGTTCGCGGCCTTCTATTTACCAAGGAGTCGCTCTCTGTTGTAATTTCTCTACAATCTAGACACACCTTCACCCTCCTTGAAGAATCACTCAAGAATTCTTCTTTTTATGAACCCTTCGGCTTCTTGGGAAAAGTAATGTCGTCATGTCGGAACCCAGTAATGATAGAAATAAAATCCAACGTGACTTTAAAGGCGACCTTACCAATCTACACCTCACCCTTTTGCGAGGCCTCTATGAAGCATTTTGAAAGCCCTAGGTCAAAGCCCTGCATGCCCTCCACATAACTATCTAAATTCCTCTTGATTACTTTATGTGAAAGCTTCAGCTTGCATTTGAATTCCTAATAGGTATTAAGTTCAACTTGGATTCAGTCACCACCATAAGCTTCGTAACATGTGAAATCAAAACCAGATGTTTGGGTATCACAGTACTTGTGAGGAGAAGTGACATTGCCCTTCGAGAAGGACGTCTGCCAATCTAACATAAAGTGACCGGCCAAAAGGACAGCCAGAATAAAATATTATTATTTTCTACACAAAAATAAAACAACTTTGAAATAATAAATAATTATTTCATATATCTATCATATATTAATTTATGCTTTTTTGGGTGTAAAATGGTGGTATCTTTTTTCCATGCAACGGTGGAATGCATGTAAAATGATAAATGATCTTTTTATACATTTTTTATTACGCTGAAGGCGTCTCCTACTATGAAATGCATCGAGCTTATTTTGTCTATCAATGGTGGACATGCTAAGTGAAGGCTTGCAAGACGATCGGGATGATCATCACCGTTCAAATTATTCATGATTTCTTTTGCCGGTTTCATTGCTTTCTGTCGTAGTCACTATCCGTCGCGTTGTTATTTGAATACATGTGAGTTTTCCACCGGAATTCCACTTACCAAAAGAATCTTTTCGTGCATTTATAACACACCGGAAGGAAAATATTTTTACCTTGCTTTCAAATCAGGGAGTTAATGAAATTTCTGCACTGAGCAACTTGCGTGTACTTGGTCATGTCTTGTCAGAAACCTTCAATATTAATAGATTACTATGAAAGCTGTACAACGTAGGGAGAGATTTTTAACGAATCGTTGGCGTTCTTCTTAGCCCCATACACTCCAGTTAAATATAGCCACATTTCCCAAAATAGAAAGTAGAAACGAACAAAGCTGTGGCCAAAAGTGTGTCTGAATTGGCAGCGCTTTCTAGGAACTCGGAGCGCATGATGAATGTATTTTTGCCACCCGTTTCCCCCTCCTCCTCCCGCCAAACATGTCAAATGATGACATGACTTCCTCATTAAATATTGCAATCCGTCCGTTCGTACTTTCTTTTTTTTCTGCTCGCGTTATTCTCGAGATGATAAACTCGCGCAAATTTTTAAATATTTATTCTTTATATCTTCGATTATGCAATGTTATTCCTTGTTGCTCCATCATAAATGTCCCATCCATGTAAGGTTTTTCAAAATAAAAAAAAACTCTAATAATTTGAAAGTTTCATTTTAGAAACTCTATCAATGTCGGTAAAAACTCTATCAATGCTCATAAGTATTTAGAATTTTCAAACTATTATTTTTGATTATTTTAGCATATTGTTTTAGAATTCGGCGTCTCCTACTATGAAATGCACCGAGCTTATTTTGTCTATCAACGGTGGACATGCTAAGTGAAGGCCTGCAAGACGATCAGGATGATCATCACCATTTAGATTTTTCATGATTTCTTTCATCGGTTTCATTGCTTTCCATTGTAGTCACTGTCCGTCGCGTTGTTATTTGACTACATGTGAGTTTTCCACCGGAATTCCACTTACCAGAAGAGTCTTTTTGCGTATTTATAACACACTAGAAGGAAAATATTTTTACCTTGCTTTTGAATCAGGGAGTTAATGAAATTTATGCATTGAGAAACTTGCGTGTACTTGGTCATGTCTTGTCGGAAACCTTTAATATTAATAGATTACTATGACAGTTGTACAACGTAGGCAAATATTTTTAGCGGATCGTTGGCGTGCTTCTTAGCCCCATACACTCCAGTTAAGTATAGCCGCATTCCCCAAAATAGAAAGTAGAAATGAACAGAGTTGTGGCCAAAAGTGTGTCTGAATTGGCAACGCTTTCTAGGAACTCGGAGCACATGATGAAGGTTTTTTCGCCACCCGTTTCCCCTCCTCCTCTCGCCAAACATGCCAAATGATGACATGACTTCCTCATTAAATATTGCAATGCGTCCGTTCGTACTTTCTTTTGCCTCTGCTCGCGTTATTCTCGAGATGATAAACTCGCGCAAATTTTTAGATATTTATTCTTTATATCTTCAATTATGCAATGTTATTCCTTGTTGCTCCATCATAAATGTCCCGTCCACGTAAGGTTTTTCAAAATAAAAAAACTCTAATAATTTGAATTTTTCATTTTAGAAACTCTATCAATGCTGGTAAAAACTCTATCAATGCTCATAAGTATTTAGAATTTTCAAACTATTATTTTTGATTATTTTAGCATATTGTTTTAGACGCATAGTGGAAGTATTTAGAATTTTAAATATTTTATTTTACTTTTTAGGCTTTTGATAATAATTATTTGATTAGAATAAATAAATAATATATTATTTTGATTTTTTAAAATTTTTTTAGTAGTTATATAATATACAAATAATTGATTTACATATAGATATTAATTTTTTAAGAATATTTTCTATTTAATGGTTTTTATTAAATTTATTTTTATATATTAAATTGTATTATAATTGAATATAAATATAAATACTAAATATATTTTTTATTCAACTTTATTTTAGATATAATATTATACTATAATAAGACATATATAAATAATATATAAATATTTAATTATATATTTACAATTTTTTTAATATTTTATTTTTAATTTTTAAAATTTTAATATTAAGTTTGTTTCTTCTCTACATGAAAATTTCAATTTTGTTTTATATTTAATTTGTGTTTTGCATAATAATATAAAATTATTATTTTTTAACTAGCAATGAATAGTAAGTTTTTTGTTTTATTTATGAAGTATTAAAGCAAATTTTTTGTTTCTAATATTATTCTATATTTTGTTGAATTTTTCAAATTTGATTTGATAGCATCAATTAATCAAGAAAAAATTCATAAACGCAACATAGAATTCAATTTATTTCTATGTTATACAAATTTGTAATATTATATATATATATATATATATATATATATATATATATATACATATGTATGTATATATATATGTATATATATACATATATGTATATATATATATATGTATATACATATATATATATACATATATATATATACATATACATATGTATATACATATATATATACATACATATGTATGTATATATATACATACATATGTATGTATATATATACATACATATGTATGTACATATATACATACATATGTACATATATACATACATATGTATGTACATATATACATACATATGTACATATATACATACATATATATATACATATACATACATATATGTATATACATATATATACATATACATATATATATATATATATACATATACATATATATATATATATACATATACATATATATATATATATATATATATATATACATATACATATATATATATATATATATATATATATATATATACATATATATATATATATATATATATATATATATATATATATATATATATAAGATTAGTTATAAATGAGGTCACCATGCAGTTGAACCATACGATTAGTTATAAATGCATAATGGAGTTACCTTCACTGTGTGTGCAGAGTTACTACTAGACAAGACGTAGAAGTGACATAGAGGTTTAATGGTAAAATCAAATTTATTGTCTCATATTTATTGTCTGCAACGAGTAGGGTAGGGTTCACCTATACACAATTTGTCAAAATAAAATATATGTTGTCAAAATTAAATATCTGTTGCAATAAAATATCTATATCTGTTGTGATAAAATATCTGTCGTATGCATCTTATTTATAGTTTTGAGAACCACCCCTTTGATTCACTTCCAACAAGCACCATCCAACAAGCACCAGAAGTTTTCTCTAATACAGAAGATTGCTCTAATAGCTAGCCGCAAGAGAGAGATGACAACACCTTCATAACACTTCAAACATTGCAGGCACTATTAAACAGGTTTTTACCTTGTTTTAAAAGTTTTGATTGTACACATATTTGTGGATTCTTTTGCTAAGAGTTTAACATTTTCCTATTTTCCAATGTTCACTTATAAATTTTATGCAATTTCTTCTTTTTCCTTTCATAAACAAGAAATCCCAGACTACATTAGTTTCTATTTCTACCATGGTTTGAGGTCATATGCAGAGTACAAATATTGCAACTGGGATTCTAATGAGTTTCTACCAATGGTTTGAGGTCATTTGTTACAACCTATAGCAAGGTTCTTACTTTCATTTACCTATTAACACATACTATTTCTAGCTTACTTATTTCCGGCTGGGAACCCTTATTCCATCTATGACTTGTTCGGCATTGAAAGCCTCAAGTGAATTTCACTGATCTTTCCTCCGACATCCAACCCATCCTCTCAATATCAATCTGCCGTACGATGAGTAGGTGTCTAGTAGCAAAATTGCAAGAATTTGGTCATAAGCCATGATGCCAAAATGACCATGTAATTCATCCTGTGGTGATAGAAGATTTTTTTTTTTTTACTCCAGTGGTATCCCTGCGACCTAGCCCAGCACCCTACCCGCCTTACCTTGGTCTTATTGGATGCCAGGTACAAGAAGGGGCAAGCTGAGGCGAGACTAGTCCACTAGGGATGTACCAAGTCGCTTGCAAGCCAGGTGCATCAGTTGAGTCCGGGCCTCGGAGTCGAACCTGAGACCAATGGAGAGAAAACCCACGGCCCAAGCCAACTGCGCTACTCGTGCGGGCCTGTGGTGATAGAAGATGACTCAGTTGGGAATGAAAAAGAACATACTACACCTGCACATACGATTGCTATCTTTGTTCCCTGCTCAAACATCAAATCCTCCTTATAAATCAAACTAATGTCTTAATGTCTAGCGCGTATGGGTTTCAGTTTTGCAGTAATGTTTGGCAGATATGTTTTAGTAATGGCTATACATGATTGTAGACCCCTGAAGTAGAAAATTGACTGCAATCTGGATGACATAGGTGAGAAGACTTCTATTTTAATCCACTCACAGTTCCCAGCTCGTACAATATTAAAGCTGCCGAGGAAAATGAACGGTTGTAATCTATTCAATCGTCTTACATAGGCTAATAGACAATATCAACCTTACATTCTGAAATATGAGTCTGTCCATTTCCTCTTCAGTATTTCCTGTGAATAATGGGAACTATGGGCTTATACACCAGTTGCTCAAGGAAAGGAAACCCAATTATCTAATGACTACACCATATCAGAGGAGGAATTAACTCAGGCATGCAAACAGTAAAAGATCAACAAGATCTCCCAGCCTCCTCTCCAAAAAGTGGGAATTGAATTCATCTTACATAGCTCTTAATAGAGAAAACAATATTGTTTCCATGTCAAACAATATTTGCTATGATGATTGGCCACAAATGTGGAACAAAAACTCTTTTCTATAAAAAAACTCAAGAAACTCTCTTAATAGTTAATATATATTTACTGAACCTTAAATTCTATTCAGCTATTTCCTCATGTCAGAATGCAAGTTGTCTAGCCTAACAACTATTCACTACTGCTCCTTACAACAAAGTAGTGATTGTCCACTTGCATGCTAATTTTCTGGCTTGATCTTTTTAAGATTAATCACACTAAAGTTGCCTAAAATTTATGCTTCCTTCTTTGCCTGAATCATCCACTAAATCAATTAATCAAATATGAAGGGTTTGAGAAGGCATTCATTCCCTAATCTATATACAAGCATTTCAATTAACCCATTCTAAAAGTTCAAGTTCGGTATAAACTGACATGCAAATATCGTAGTCGGATTTAGGGCCATTTAAGAAACTATATCATATTTCATAAATCAAAATATTACAATAACATTTCTCAAGTTTCCTAAAAAAGTTACAGACCACCCCATCTGAACGAGCCTAGATAGACCAAGGGTTTTTTTAATGCATCAAAGATAGTGTTGTACTGTCAAACTGGATCTTACGGAAAGCATAGGTGATATCATAATTTGGTGGGCATTTCACAAATTTTTTTTTTCCTTGCACACAAAATGTTTGACAGAGATATTTTCAAGTTATAGGCCAATAAGTATACAAATCACATGAGTTAGATAAATGACAGAAAAATACCCACAAACTTGCTTAAAATTAATTTTGCCTTCCTTTACGAAAGGATGAACAAACCCACAGCTAAGAATAAAACCTCAAATAATGTCAATAATCTCGTCTTCTGTTAAAAAAACAAATAAGTCGAGGGGAAACATTGGAAAAATCCTTAGGTTGCGATCCTATGGATGAAGCTTTCTAAAAGGGAAATTAGTTGAGGCTTTAAATAACCTTCACCCCTCTCCCCACTTCTCACCCTGATACCTTCCATCTGCACCTTTTCTTCTTCCAAATCTTCCTATTTTGATGCTGATAATGGCGTTATGCTCATTTCATTAGAAATTCTTGGGGATGTTTGAAGGTCTAGGTTGCTACCAGCACAACATAGTTATGCAACATATTTTAAGAAATATACCATACCCGTGAGACATGCAGCTCTACACATGGAAATCACTTGCCGTGGTAATAGAATGCCAGTAGTTATCTATCCTAAATCTAGAAAATTTATGATATTTTAATAAATTTATGTTGACTCTGCCATATATCATTTTATTTAACAACTTTTTAAGAAAAACCATAGTTTTTAAATTTTTTGTTTTAATTGTAGATTTTTAAAATTTTGTTTTAATTGTAGATTTTAGTATTAGTTTACAATTGTAATATAAAGTTTTTATCTATTAATCATAAAGAGTAAGATTTTTGTTTTATTTATAAAGTTTTAAAGGAATTTTTTTGTTTTTCATTAATTAATCAAGAAAGGAATATCAAAATGTTAAAGACTCATAAATAGCAAGATTTTTGTTTTATTTATAAAGCTTTATTTAGTTTCTTCATTATTTAATATTATTTTTTTTCAAATTTTTATTTCACAGTATTAATTAATCAAGAAAGATATTTTGAAATGTAATAAAAAATTACAACCAACTAGGAGCTATTATCCAAATCATAGATGTAAAACAATGCAACATGGCTCATAAAATCCAACATAATCAAACAACAACATTAAACTCATGACAACATCTAACAAATTTCTACATAGAATAGACGCACTTTGGAATTTGCAAACATGCACTATATGCAAAGAATGCTACCTAACATGTTTATCCACTCATCAAATAATAGTTATATTTGTAGAGTATGTTTTAATGAGAAGTGCCTACATCAATTTTCATCATGTAATAATATGAAACCTAAACCCTAAACATTTCCCTTCTCTATCTTCTTATATCTTCATCTACACCCCCACCCCCCCCTCCACAACCCCCCCCCCTCTCTCTCTCTCTCTCTATTCCCCTATTTATCTCTATGTGCCTCTCCATCTATTTGTCTCCTTCTTTCTCAATTGCTCTATCTTCCTATCTAAACTTGAATAAATTTAATCTACAAAATTGTACAAAGCACATCTAGAAATCTTGAGTAATATTTGTAGCAGTAAAGAAATGGCCGACCCTTGAACTAATCTATTGGTTAAAATTTATTAGCTAGTGTTGTGATTGTCATGTTTAATTATTTTGCTAAAGATTAAGTGACTTAATAAAGTATTCTCTATATAATTAAGTTTTTGTAATTCAATTTGTTTCATCCCTAAGTTTATAGTTATTTGAAGTCTTCCATACTGACACATAAGAAATTAAATAATCTAAAATAAATTAAAAAATGTTTTTATATATTCTAACTTTAATAAATAATTATATTCAGTTTTTATATATTGTTGTTTCTCTATCTTTGAATTTTGATATTTATTTCAAACTAATTATGAAAGTAATTTCAATTATTTTTCTTTGATTCAATCCACTTATACTTTTTTTTATTCATTCCTCCTAGGAAATGTCTAACCATACAAATAACCATGAAATCATTCAAGTCTATAGTGGAGATACAACAAATAGTATACAAAGCCCGTTAGTGCCAGTGGATGAAACAACTATGGAAGCAGAATCATGTGTTTCTATGACTCAAGCAGAATCTGTTGGAACCGATGTCCAACAACTTGCTTCAACTGTGTCAAATACCTATCATCATATTGCACACAAATTCAAAATTGCATGCCAACCAACACCCATTGTTCAAGAATTGGATATTGAAAAACTTCAAGAGGCAGTATCGACATTCCAAGCCACTTGCATACAATTGGAAGGACTATGTGATTTCTTGAAAGATTTATTTGAGGATAGACTCTATTCAATTGATGATGCCTCCAAAATCATTGCAACATATGAGATGTATTTGAGAAATATGTGATTAGTTATTTTGACTTCTTAGAATGTAAATACGGTGCAAGTTATCTATATAGATAATCAAAATATGTAATTGCCTTACACCTATGTACATACATAGTCAAAATAAATAGGTAAACTCCTATTTTCCCTACCATGGAGCCAACTTATATCTATTGATGTAAATTCTTGACACAATATATAATGAGTAATCTTTTTAAAAGACTTGTTTATTTAATAAGTTTCATCTTACCAACTTATATATATCAATGTAAATTCTTGACACAATATTTAAATGAGTAATAGTTTTATAAGACTTGTTTATTTAATGAATTTCTTCTTAAATATTATTATTGAATTATTTTAGGCAAAATGGACAATATTAACATCATTACAATTGAAAGAACTCCATCATTACAGTCCTAGATACATAACAATAGATCCCATACTGCATATATCACTCAAGTTGTTTTGTAGAATGCTTTGAAACTCAACAAAATAACCATAGAAAATTAATACTAAAGCGCTAGTTGTCGTGTATGCTTTATTAAATTTGTACTCATTTTCATTTTGACTTATTAAGTGGAAAATTAAATTGAACTTTTATAATTAATTTAAAAAAAAAAAAAACATTATTATTGAACAATAATAGATACAATATATTAATAATTAATTATATATTTATAACAAATTATATGTTTCAAGATTTTTAATTTTGCATTTTTATTTATTTAAATATTTTAAATATATATGAGTGATTATAATATATTTATATTTGTGTTGATGATTATATCCTTACTCATGTTATTTTTTGGAGCACAAAGTTTTGCTGCAACACGAGAATGCACAATCTTTAGTCCTTACAATTTCTTTAACCATATTTCAATGTACTTATTAAAACCCATTTAGATTGACTTTAAACATCTTGGCAATGACATTTGTTTTATCACTATCTAATTGTCATATTTCAATTAATTCACAGGCCAAATTTCTTTGACAACATTCAAGCTACATGATAGCAAAATTAACTACAAATGCCATTGCAAACATTCTTGCTGGCATGTCTCTTGTTGACCCTTCTTTGCAAGTAATATCTATACACTCAATTCAACAACGTCAAACTGCAAAATGTCAAATATCAACTAAAGCTCTCAGATGGTGTGCACACACATCCTGCATTGCTTCCTACTGATTTGAACACCCTGGTTTTGGAAGAAGCTTTAGTGAAAGGTTCTATTCTCACTCTAAGAGAATATTCTTGCAAGATGTTCGACAAGTACATGCATGTCCATATCTCCCCAATAATTTTTTTTTTGCTCTTGTTTTTCCATATACAACTTCTTGCTAAATTATACATCTAATTTTATTGCAGGGCTATCTTAATTGATAGCTTGGAAATAGTTTCAAACAATGCAACAATCATAGGAACCCCAACACCTCTCCTCCAGGGTACTACATACCTTCCATCCATCAAATCTGAAGACCCATTGGAATCTTCTTCTACAGAATGCTCGATTGCAAATATGAACCCTTTCCAAATACTTTCCATTAAAACATTGACCCCGTATCACAAACAATGGTCCATTGAGGGCCGAGCATTGTCTAAAAGCCCAATTCATGAATATAAAAATGGTGGACGTGAAGGGAAAGTTTTTGGGTTTGATTTTGTAGACAAGTTAGGTTGTCAGATACACATGACTTGTTTTAATGAACTTGTTGATATTTTCTACCATGTTATTCAGTCTGATAGTCTTTATGTGATATCCAATGGTCGAATAAAAGTGGCGAACACAAAATATAGTAGCTCCACAAACCCTTTTGAAATAATCCTCCATAGCTCATCAAAAATAACTCCTTCCACATGTATAGAGTCTACCATACCCAAACATAGGTTCCACATTAAGAGCATAGAGTCATTTGAGTCATTTCCTATTAAATCCCTTGTAGATGTCATTGAAATAGTTTTGACCATCTCCGCTACATCAACCATACGTAAAAGAGATGGCACAGAGACAATAAAATGTATAGCTACAATCATAGACATGTCAAATTGTACCATATATGTTACACTTTGGAGCCATCATTGCCAATTTCAAGGGAACAAAATCCTTGATATGTCCATAGAAGTGAATCCTCTTGTTGTTTTGTTCAAGTCTGCACGTATTATATCTTGGAATGGAAAATCACTTGACACCATCTTCTCGACTACAATTCTAATCAATCCAAATCTCTTGGAAACCTCAACATTGCAAGAATGGTATGCCAGAAAAGAGATTGACCAAGCTTACATTTCCTTGTCACAATACTAATGCCCACCACCCAAATTTGAAAATCCAAAAGATATTTCATCTATTACCAATGAATGCTTTTCTGAGCAAAAAAAAGTCCGTGTAAAGGCCACTATCACAAAACTCCACTTGGACAACTTTTACTACCTTTCTTGTCCACGGGTGGTGGACAAAAAAAATGTAAGAAAAAAGTTGTTGAGAGCTCACCAAACACATTTCAATGATCAAAGTGTTCTACTTTTATCTCAGAATGTGATTTCAGCTACATGCTTAAAATGGACTTGCAATTTGCAACGGGGGAACTTTTAAAAGTAATTGCATTCGACGAACCATCAAATGACCTGTTGGGTGTTGGAGCAGAAGATTTTTAACTTCTATTAGCAGAACCTAATGCGGCAAAACCCATTTTGGACAATGTTGTTGATTGTCAATTTCTCTTTGATATCAACATCAAAATGGTTCCATTTGCTGGCCAAGAAACACAGAACGTTACTATTACGACCATTAAGCCTGCTTAAAAGTTACTCTAAACACTTCCTCTAAGCGTAATATCCAGTTTGCTTATCTTTTTTTGATAATATGTATTTCATTTCTCCATCAATGTAAATATATTTTCCCTCAAACATATATAGCAAGATAGCTTGTATTATTTTCCTATATTTAAAGATGTAAATAAACATCTTTTTATACACCTAATGTGTGTAATACTTGGACATGTTATTTCAAATTTTTATTTTACATTTATATAAATTAACATTGCAAATATTTATTTTCAAATGAAACACATAAATGAACATATGCTATGTTTATTTGATATATATGTTTTTTTTTTTTCTTCTCACAATGTATCTCATAATTGTCTCTATGAATGGTTTGACATATCCTTTTTTATTATGTTTTTTTAAAGGTTACCCTTGTTAATTATAATTATTCTTTAACATTTATTAAAATTGACGTTGCAAAATTATTTAAAAAAAATGAGATTAGTATGTGCTAAGATATTTGACCTCCAATTAACACGTATATGAACATATGCTATGTTAATATGATAAATATGTTTCTTTTATTTTTCTCCTCACAATTTATGTCATAAGTATCTTTATGAATGGTTTTACATGTTATTTCAAATTATGTTTGCAGTTCTTTTTCTATGTTTATATTACTCAACTACCCTTTCAAATAGATAAATGTCTTCATTTTGTATTACAATGATATTGTTTTATATTTATATTCGAAAAAAAAAATTATCCACAGATAGACCACATTCCTTTGGTACTCAACAGACCATGCACTGGACATACAAATTGATACAATACAAGAGAAATATGCTCATCGAAATGAAATACAATGTGCAAGGTACCATGCAAGGAAAATTATTATTAACAAAAGAAGACGAGAGACCCAACACACAAATCTTGAGCAAGCCTCTACATCCATATTTTCTTCTTCCCAATATCCAGCAAAACTACAAACACACGTGCCTCAACTTGAACATACAAGTCAACCTATCCCAATAGGGCATATGCATACACCCCCAGTTTTCTCGCAAAATTATTGCAATGCTAGAAACAAATTTCTTTCGAAGTTGGACAAACTTTCAAAGTTTTCAACATGTCTAGTTTGCATGGAAAAATATCTAGAAATTAAAACTAGACAACAAAATGGAATTAATACTTGTTACAGATGCACATCAGAAAAAAATGGACATTGCTTCTCAGAATGGAACAACATGGACCTTGGTGGACAACCACATTGTTTGCAAATACTAACTCAAGTCGAGGAGATGTTGATAGCAAGGGTTAGTCCTATCCTTCAAGTCACTTATGCAAGAGGGGGGCAACTCAAATATAGTGGACACACTATTTCTTTTCCTCAAGATATTTCAGCAATTGTATCCCACTTGCCTAGACATGTAGATGGTTTGGACATAATAATAGTAAACAAGGAAACCAGTAGTCAACAACAATACAACTTCTATGTAAGTAGAGGACGTGTTTATGGTGCATTGCAATATAAGATCTCATATGAACCATACTACAAAGATGTACAATTAGATGTCGCAACATTAATATCCTTACCCCTTAACCCCACAAACATATCTAACCTTCTATATGCAACAACTTCAAATCCAGATCCCATTGATATGAGCTTCATGCAAGAAAATAATATAGAAGATGATCCATTTGAAGATAATTTGGAAACAATACTTCGTTTGTGGCTAACCTTCCACCATCATGCAGAGAGGTCGAAGAAGTACGCTCTTTACTTCAACTAGGCAAAGGAAGACCACCTCCTATATTCCAATGGCCATCCATCTCCCCATCTCCCATAAATGAATACAACACTGAAGGATTATTTGTGATGTCATTCCCCACTTTGTTCCCAAAGGGTACAACTGCATTCAAACAACCATGTCTCAAATATGTTAAGCTACATGAGTATGCTCTCCATCTCTTGCGATACCATGATAACAAGTTTGGCTAGCACCCACGATTTAGGTACTTCATATTGAATATAATTATGTGGCATCGAAGTCAAGCCACAAGATCAATTTTTGTTCAAAAGAAACTCCATGATGAACTACCTGCAACAATTGGTGCCCTTCGTCAAAGATTAAAGGACTTGCCTGATGAAAAGCTTGCTGATCAACTTATGCGTTTTAGCTCATCAATTCATGGTACGAAATCATTTTGGACCAACACAAAAGGGAACTTATTGATATGGTCATTTAGATTGGTTGCCCAACACTATTTTTCACACTTAGTGCAACATATACAAAATGGCCAGACTTACATAAAATCATGCCATCCACCATACCAAAAAATCCGTATGCGGCTTCAAAGTGGAGGTTACAAAATATAGTTCAAAACCCCCACCTTACTGCACTCTACATGCATCATAGATTCACAACATTTCATGCCGAGGTCTTGGAAAAACTTCTTGGCACAACTGACTACTGGTACAGGTATAACTCTGCCAAGTTTTAAAATTAAAATTTAACTCTTACTATTTTTGAGTCTAAACACCTAATTTTGTAGGTATGAGTGGCAACATAGAGGCTTTGCACATATCCATGGTTTCATTTGGCTATAAGAAGCACCAAACATTGATAAAATGCAGTGGAGTCACATTCCATCAATACAAAATGCACTACACTACATTGATAGATATGTCTTTGCATGGAATCCACGAGCATTGGAATTCATAACCAAACATTCCATCGATCAATTATTGATGACCCTTTCTTGATGGACACAACAATGATTCAATCAAGTGATACTTCAATTGACTATTATGAGTTGGTCAATCATGTTCAACGACATACAAAGTGTACTGCCCAAACATGCCTCAGAAGAAAGGGCACAACTCTTCTATGTCGTTACAAAGCCCCTTGGACCATTCAAGATAATTATACTCTTTCAAATGTTGAAAATGGCCAACCGAAACACACCCCTGCTCGCAATGATGACCGCCTCAATCTTCACAACTCATTCATAGTTTCTATATGGAGGGCCAATGTCGATTGTCAACCTGTTCTCTCAATAGATGTTGTGATCAAATATATTGCAAAATATGCAGCTAAAGCTGAAAAAAAATCTGAGACATATCATCAAATGTTGTCTCGCATTTCAACTAACTTTGAGCCTGATAAACCAACTCCTAATGCTTTTCTAAAAATGCTTCTAGAGAACCTTGTTGACCGTGATATAGGTGCTCAAGAGACTTGTCACCTTTTACTAAAGCTACCACTATCCCTCTCTAGCAAAACATTTGTTTCTTTAAATGTGAACCAAAAAAACTTCCAGTGTGTTTCAATCTCCCCCATAGGAACAACCACTTATCCAAGCTATATTGCAACCTACATGGAAAGGTCTATACATCTAGAGAGAATGTGTCTTATTGACGTAACTCAAAAATGGTCATTCAGTGCATCTCGAAAACGTGATCAATGGAAAGAGAGAATCACTCCTATAATAGTTTGAGTATCCCCTAGATTCACATCCATACCTTCAAAGGAGGAAAAATATTTTCAAGCATTTTGTTGGAGTGAACTAATACTATACCATCCATTCCGCAACATTCAGATGGATTTTGGCTCTTCAGATGATGAAATAAAAGCACAATGGGAGAGGTTCTCCAACAACTACCATCCATGGCATGTACATCGAACAACCTCAAAAACAATGGAAGAAAGTGATGCTAGCACTCCTTCAAGCGAGCCTGAACAAATACAACAAGACTTCCTTACTGAATGGAAAGCCCTTTCATCTTTATACCCGGGGCTTCCTATTCAGCTGGATGAACTTGATATGCTTGGCCAACATGAAATTGACTTGAGCCATGACTGGACAAAACACCACATACCCACACAACAAAAAGTTGTAGCTACTACTTTCATACACTCCAATCGGACAACATTTCAAGCCCACCATGTTTACAATCAACAAGCCCCATATGACCTGTCTATACAACAACAAAGGGCACATGATTTATTTATTACACATCTATAGGACAATACTTTAAAGCCACCACTAAAGATTATTGTTCAAGGAACTGCAGGCACATGAAAGTCTCACCTGATAACGAGCATAAAGTCTACAATGATGAGATTGGTACCACCGGGACAATCCCCACTACTACTCCTCGTACCAATAGGTGTTGCAGCATTCAACATACAAGCTTCAACAATCCATTCTGCCCTTTGAATTCCAATCAAAGAAATGGTCCCCCTCCAAGGAGAAACACTTTGCAAACTTCCAAGAAAGCATGTACTTGATTCATTATATTCTAATAGATGAAATGAGCTTCATTGGTCGCAGGTTAATACAATGCATTGATATGAGGTTGCGTGAGGCATTCCCTACACATAACCAAATCCCATTTGGAGGACGCTCAATCATACTATTTGGTGACTTGGGCCAACTACCACCTGTCAAGGACATTCCAATGTATGCTTCAAATTCTTATGGAGGACACTATGGCATACCTTCACAACAATTATAACATTGGATAAAATATTCCGGCAAATTGGAGAGCAACCTGCAAAAATTGCTTTTCGTGAACTCCTCTCAAATTTACAAAATGCAACACCTACAATTGAAGACTGGCAACTTCTAATGTCTCGATCAAGTTCATCACTCACCTCTGTAGAACAATCTATTTTCTTACCATCCAAACATCTTTTTGCAACAAATGAAATGGTGTCATTGCATAATAAACGCATGTTGTTGTCTTTAGCAAAACCTATTGCCCTATCTACTGCAGAACAAATGAAAGGATTGGCATGCTCAAATCCTGATGATGAACAACTACAATCTAAGATCTTGCTATGTATTGGCCAAGAGGTTATGTTGTCTACAAATCTATGGGTGGAAACATGACTTGTCAATGGTGCACTCGGACAAGTCAGAGAAATTGTATACAATGATGGTGAACACCCACCTCAACTGCCCTTATTTGTTGTTGTTCAATTCCAAAATTACATAGGCCCAACTTGGGATCACAATAACCCAACAAATATACCCATACCACCAATAAGTCGTGGTCTTTGACGACAAATGCCACTAAAAATGGCATGGGCCTTAACAATACACAAATCACAAGGACTCACATGATTTCAAAGAGCAACAATTGACATTGGCAACATTGACCGACAAGGGTTGAGATTCACAACTATTTCAAGAGTTCGTGATCTTACAAGCCTTCGCATTCAACCTGCCTTCACATTTGAAAGGTATGCACGAATGCAACAAACATGTCACTTGACACAAAGAAGAGGAGGCACGATTGAAGATATTATTAGATGCACAATCTACTATTAGATGCATATGAGGTTTGTTCCTTCTATTCTTAGTTAAATAGTTATATTATGCATACCATTCAATCTTACTGCATTTCTCAAATTAAACTACTCTATTTGACAAATTTCAGGTGTTTTGTAAATGTCCAAGACATGTTCAAAACAATGCTTCTAATTTTGATCTCTAAAAGGTAAATTATTAAACTCAATCAAGTTATACAAATTCAATTTGACAATTTTTCTTTTGCATAGTTTTCTTCTATATAGTATGATTCATTTACACTACTCTCTTAGACAAATTTCAGGTGTTTTCTAAAACTGTTTCTATAAAGTATGATATCATCTGTGGAACTATGTATCCTATTATAGGGAACCTATAAATGAAGAAGTTATGCAAATGTTTTTTGTAAATCCTCTTTCAACGTTTTATATTTTCTTTATAGGTTCCAACTAATTTAAACCAGATGTTCAATTCCACAATGTTTTTAATTAAATTCTCCAATTTGTAAATATTTTTCTAAAGCAAATTAGCAAATAACGCGATTTTGAGCTCCGTATATGATACAAAATGTAAAATTTCAATATTTTGTTCCTTCAATCGGATTACTTGATTTCAATCTACCTATTTCATTAAGCAACTATTCTCCTAATTACCCTTTCAGTTTTTCTCCAAAATTTTACTGTTCGACGTATACATTACACACCAAAATGCAATTGCTAGTTTATATATTATCATTCTTTTGCCTATGTGAGTGGAAGACTTTGAAAGCATACATCATCGATTCTTATACTTTTCCACACCGTGACGACGTATAAACGACGTCTGCAGGATTCTAAGAAGCTCAAATATTCTAACAATCGTAGAACGAAAGATGGGAGCAATCGGAATCTTATCAAACTATAAATGGAGAAATCAAATCAGATTCACAATCATAGAACGACGTCTGTAATACTGAAGTGACTTTTCAATGATAATAATTGGAGAAATCAAAATCATATGTTCAATCTGTGGTGCCCATGTTAGACCAAAACTTTTCGAAAAGTAACTCAAGAAAGTGAAAGAAATGATCTGAAGTTCTGTCAGAAACCTTACGTGGCAACAAAGTCAGCAATCTTCTTTCGTTTGTGGAATACGCTCTCTGTTCAACCAAAAATTGTTTTCCATTCCACTTTATTTGATGCTGACATTGGTTTTAATGAAAGCATTATAGATATTAAATTAGTGCAAATTGACGTTCATTTTATATAGTTTTTATATATTATCATTCTTTTCCCACGAACGTGGAATGACAGAGAAATAATATATCATCTTTTCTTATTCTTTTCCACACGGTGACCGCGTTTGCAGGATTCTAAGAAGCTCAGTTATTCTAAAAATCGTAGAACGAAACAATCATAGAACGACCAAATCGATTTTTGAATGATAATATCAACAATAATGGCAGACCAAAACTTTTAGAAAAGTAACTCAAGAAAGTGAAAGAAATGATCAAACACATCATCTTTTAGAAAATTAACTCAAGGATAGTCATTTAAACACATCATCTTTTTAAAATGGATTCAACTTTTTTTTGTCCATGATCAAACATAGTCATAAATATTTCCTTTTTCAAAATTCCTGCACGTGCACAAGAGCATCATGTTATGATAAGAGACCAAAACTTCTTAATTATGTTGAAAGATTACTAGTTGTTCTACCATCACAACTACCCTAGGTCACCTCTGCAATGCATTTTTCCTCCTTGGTTAAATTTTCCACCTAGCAAGCATAGTAAAATATTTCTTTATCTTGACTCAATGATTTCGAGTTGGAACCATGTGATACATGCCCAAATCCTACATGATTTTAGAGAACTAGTGTCTCGTATTCATGTGTATGAGGGAGAAAAAGAGTTGGAACCATGTGATACATGCCCAAATCTTACATGATATTCATGTGTACAAGGGAGAAAAAGATAGTGAGGGAAAAAATCCTCCCACAAAAAGCCTACTATAATAATGATATGGAAAAGAGCCTACCTTTTAACTCAATACCTAAATTTCTTTAAATAATTGTTTATCATGATGTCATCTTCCTTATCTCCCTCCACCTTTTGTTGATTCTTCATACTTTTTCCCATCTTCTTTTGTGATCAGCTTTAATTCAATTCTCCTCCTCTATTCACCCTTTCTTCCATTACTTTAAAGGACTCCTATCTTGATCATAATCACCTCATATTGATTTATTAAATTATTTTAAATTTATATTATTTAAATGGAATGGTTATTAATTCTCATTAATGTATGAAAATGTGAATCTAATAATATGGAAACAATGCAATGCAAGATCCAAACTCACAATCCACATAATCAAGAAATAAAGAATAAGATATATGTGTAAATCAAATGATAAACAATAATATGAACACAAATACCTTAGGGTGCATTGTTACCTAAGATTTGCTTAAATGTTTGATGTAGATGTGCTCTCAAATTTTGTAGTGTAAGTTTGATATCATCTTGATAGTATGAAGGCTTGGTGCTTGACACTTGATAATGGATGCTTGATAGTGATAGTGTTAGTTACTAAAAATCATAATGCTTATGCAAGTGACAATTTGACTATAGTGTAGGTGCCTAAAAGTGCTAGGTCTTATCTATATACCTCACATAACATTGATCGATTCTGGAGATTAATTAGAAAAATCAATGGATAAGAAAATTTGGGAGAGGATAGGACCTATAATGCACATGGATTGGTGAGACAGAAGGAGAAGAAAAGGTGTAAATGCATAGAGGAAATAAATAAAATATTAATTTTATTAAATTGAAGTGGAAAATTAAAGATATTATTTGAAATTTATTTAATTTTGGAAGAAGTGTTGGCTAATTAAATAGTTTTAAAAATTATTTAATTATGAGAGGAAAATTAATTAAGTAATATTCTTATACAGTTAATATTAGGATAAAAATAGAAGGCATAATAAGAAATGGTGAGCGAAGGTGGCAAAATCGACAGAGGTAGTGGCACCGGCAGGCTTCTAACCGGTAAAAAGATTGTAGTGGTTTCGATCAATGGCAAGGGAGGTCAGGGGAAGATCAGATCATGGAGCGATGAAGCTGACGAAGCCTTTCCAATCGAAGAAATAAGGAACCATACTACCAGCAAGCGACCAACTTTTAAATCATTAGCATGGAATGATCAAACCCCAGGCCGGCTGTGGAAGGTGGATACACCTAATCCTGTGTGGAGAGGAAGGAGGCATCTTAGAACACTGAAAAAATCAGATGCTAGTCACCCCTACACAAATAGTAATCTCAGTACCAAACCGGTATTGAGAAGGGGGGGTGAATCAGTACAGGCACAAATACTTTTCCCTAACCGGTTTAACTACAAGCAATGAACTTGACTGGCAATCACTAACACCGGTAAGAACTAGATTACTTAAACACAATGCTACTGGGAAAGACATAAACCGACAACACTTAGCTTTCCATACAACCTACTCCCTCATTTCCACTTTATCCTTATGCATAAACAGATAATCTATCATTAGAGATACAATAATTTACTAGCATAACATGATTCACCACTTGACAGAAAATAACAAAGCATCACATGAAAGAGGCATCACACATGACACACATATTTTTCACGTGGAAACCTAACTGGGAAAAACCACAATGGGGATGAATACCCACAAGCTGTTTTTGAACTCTTTAGAAGTCCGCTATGTTAGGAGCCTAGTCCAGTTAAAGACTGTTACAACAGGTTCTGTTAGGAACCGATCCTATTAGGGATCACCTGGTTAAGGGTTAAACCCTGTTAGAGGTTGCCTTGTCAGAGGACTTTATGAACTCAATCACTTTGAGTCACCCTATTAAAGGATTTACAGCAAGCTGGTTAAAGCTACCTGGTTAAGGGATTTTCCAACTGTTGAAGTAGTTAAAGATCAACAGATATTACTATGATCTGGTAGTAGCACTCAATGCCAATGCAGATTCGCTTTAGTTCCTTCCTTCTGCACACACACTATGCAGGCATCAAAGTGCTTGGTTATAGCATGTAAAACCAAATTCTTGGAAATGTTAATTGCACTTGTATTGTCACAGAATATACTTACCGGTTGAGATACAGGAACTTTGAAGCCATTCAATACATGCTTCATCCAAATAGTCTGGGTGCAGTTCATAAAAGCTGCAACATACTCCGCTTCTGCTGTAGACTGAGAGATACAACTCTGCTTTTTAGTCATCCATGAGACCAATCTACCACTGAGAAAGAATGCACCACCGGTTGTGCTCTTTCGATCATCTACATTACCAACCCAATCAGCATCTGTGAACACTTTCAGGTTGAACTCATTATTGTATGGATACCATAACCCATGGTCAATAGTTCCCTTCAGATATCTAAGAATCTGCTTGACTGCTACCAAGTGGGATTCTCTTGGGCTTTGCTGAAACCGAGAGGTAATACCCACTGCATGTGCAATGTCCGGTTTGCTATGCACTACATAATGCAACTTACCAATCATTGATCGGTATTCCTTCTCATTTACCAATGCCGAGTCATCCTCTTTTGATAGCTTACAACTGGTCACCATTGGTGTACCAACCGGTTTACTGTCTTCCATGCCAAAGGTCTTCAACACCTCTTTGACATACTTTGACTGAGTAATAAAGATTCCATCTTTCATTTGTTGAATCTACAGTCCAATGAAGAACTTAATCTCCCTTCTGAGTGACATCTCAAATTCCTTCTTCATCTCATCTGCAAAATCATGACTCATCTTGTCATCTCCTCCAAATATGATGTCATCAACAAATACTTCACAGATTAGAATTTGATCTCTTTCTGATTTCAAGTAGATATTGCTATCTTCACTTGTTCTTTCAAATCCAATCTTCACAAGATGGGAGTGCAAGCGTTCATACCATGCTCTAGGTGCCTGCTTTAGTCCATACAAGGCTTTATGTAGCCTACATAGCATGTCACTGTGTTTTGTTAGGGCAAACCCATCTGGTTGCTCTATATACACCTCCCCTTCAAGTATTCCATTTAGGAATGTAGATTTTACATCCATTTGGTATACCTTGAATCCTTTAAAAGCTACATATGCAAGAAGCATACGAACTCCTTCCAATCTGGCTACTGGAGCAAAGGTTTCTTCATAGTCTTCTCCTTCTTCTTGAGCATACCCCTTACACACCAGTCTGGCTTTGTTTCTTATCACTATCCCATCTTCATTCAGCTTATTTCTGAAAACCCATTTGGTACCAATGACATTTTTATGCTCCGGTCTGGGTACCAAGGACGATGTACCATTCTTTTCTATGTGATCAAGTTCCTCTTCCATTTCCTTTATCCAATCTTCATCTTTATGTGCCTCTTTGAATGATTTAGGCTCAAATTCAGAGATCATACATGAGTTTTCTCTGACCTTTCTTCTTGTAAGGATTCCTGCATCCTTGTCTCCTATGATTTGCTTTGAATCATAAATGAGTTTGACATACCTAGGTATGTTCTTAACAAATTCCTCTTGCTTTTCTTCTTCATCCTCATCTTCATTCGCATCAGCATCTACTGGTGTAGGAGCACACTTACTGGTACTGAGCCGATTTGCACTGGTTCCCAAAAGGTTACTACCGATTCATCTCCTACTTGCTCACTGTCGGTTTCCTCTGATTTCTTAGAGTTTTCATCAACCCTAACATTGATGCTTTCAACAATTCCCTAAGTCCTATTGTTGAAACATTTGAGAGCTTTGCTCTTAGTGGAATACCCTAGGAATATTTCCTCATCACATTTAGAATCGAACTTGCTCTGATGTTCACTCCTCTTGATATAACATTTGTTACCAAATACTCTAAAGTAGCTTACCACTGGTGTCTTACCAGTCCAGTACTCATAAGGAGTCTTATCCTTTCCTTTCTTGATGATTACCCGGTTCATTGTGTAGATTGCAGTGCTCACCGCTTCTCTCCAAAAGGTGTGAGCAACTTTTCCTTGGATCAACATAGTTCTAGCCGCTTCAACCATAGTCCAGTTGTTCCTCTCTGCTAAGCCATTCTACTGTGGAGTCTGGGGGGTAGACAGTTGCCTCTTGATGCCATTCTCTTCATAATATTTGTTGAATTCACCGAAAGTGAATTCCCCTCCTTGATCAGTTCTAAGGCATTTGATTCTTCTACCACTTTCCTTTTCTACCAGTGCCCTGAAGGCTTTGAACTTTCCAAAAGCTTTAGATTTGTCTTTCAAGAATGTGACCCACATCATTCTTGAGCAATCATCTGTTAGAATCATAAAATACCTATCTCCCTGCACACTCCTAGTTTTCATAGGACCACACAAATCAGTATGCACAAGATCAAGTAAATTGTTAGTAGTGAACGATTTACCTTTGAAGGTTGAGGAAGACATTTTCCCCAGTTGACATTCTCTGCACAAAGGATTTTCTGGTTTTCTCAGCACAGGTAATCCTCTAACTGCCTTGGTCTTACTGGCCTTCACAATGTTATCAAAGTTTACATGGCAGAGTCTTCTATGCCATATCTAGTTATCATCAAACTTAGCCATAAGACATGTACTTACATTTGCATTCAGCTGAAATAAATTACCTTTGGTCTGCATACCAGTGGCCATCAATTCACCATTCTTTCCTTTGATTTTGCACACTCCATTTTTGAATTCCAGAGTGAGTCCACTGTCATTCAGCTGGGCAACACTCAATAGATTGTGTCTGAGACCTTCCACCCAATAGACATTGTCAACACTGCTCTTTCCATTTAAAGAGATGGACCCTCTGCCTTTGACCATACATGGTGCATCATTACCAAAGCGAACCACACCACCATCATACTCTTTTAGAGATATAAACTTTCTTCGGTCACCAGTCATATGGTGAGAACAACCATTGTCAAGAATCCACTCATTTGAATTATCAAAGCGGGAGAAAAGAGCCTTTTTGTCTGGCACATCTTCCTTGACTGCAACGAACACAATATCTTCATTTTCTCCATCTTCTGATTCCTCATCAGTGACACCTTCATCAACTGCTACAAAACAGTTTCTCCGGTTTCCTCCTTTGAATATCTTGAACCTTTCTGGTTTGTCCTTGCTATCACCATTAGGACAGTTTATAGCGATGTGTCCTATCTGGTTACAAGAGAAGCATTTCAAAGGAAGCTTACCTCTATATTTGTCGGTTCCCTTAGGAAGTCTCTTGGCAAGAAGAGCTTCAAATTCCATTAGAATCTCCTCATCATCCATTTCTATGGTCTGTCTTGGTTCACCGCTGGTTCTTGCTTCTTTTCCTTTTTTGGATGGTGCAACAGATGCTCTAAAAGCTGATTCAGTCTTCTGAACACTGTCATCAAAACTATTTAGCTCATAGGCTGTTAATTTTGTAATGATGGAGTCTAGGGATACCTTACTCTTGTCTATTGATCTCAACTCCTGAATAGCAGCAACCCTTATTGCATAGACCGGTAATAAGGATCTCAAAACTTTGCTAACAACAGTGGAATCTTCCATTTTACCACCTGCACTCTTGATATCTCCAACAACAGTTTTGATTCTTATTCCATATTGTTGAATGGTCTCACCTTCAACCATCTGCATGTCTTCAAACTTCCCTCTAAGGATTTCTTCCTTAGCTTGTTTTACATGCTCATCACCACCATAGATATTCTCAAGAGTATCCCATACTTCTTTGGGATTTTATTTATCCTAGACATCAATAAACTCAATGTTAGATAAATTACTGATTAGGGCTTCCATGACTTGCCCATTCTCCTGAATCTCTCTCTTCTGATCATCGATGAGAATACCGATAGGGATAACATAAGCATTCTCAACATAGCTCTAGTGTTGAACACCCATGCTTTTGATGTATATCTTCATTCTATCCTTCCATATTTTAAAGTTATCTATGTTAAACTTTGGACCTTCCCTCTTCATCATTAGTGTAGGATCTTTGCCTCAAGCGGTTAAGCTTACAACACACAGGACCTGTAAGATGCTCTGATACCAATTGATAACTCAATGATGAATGGTGAGTACCAAACCAGTACTGAGAGGGGGGGGTTGAATCAGTACAGACACAAATACTTTTCCCTAACCGGTTTGACTGCAAGCAGTGAACTTGACTGGCAATCACTAACACCGGTCAGAACCATATTACTACCAGTTAAACACAATGCTACTGGGAAAGACTTAAACTAGCAACACTTAGCTTTCCATACAACCCACTCCCTCATTTCCACTTTATCCTTATGCATAAACAGATAATCTATCATCAGAGATACAATAATTTACTAGCATAACATGATTCACTGCTTGACAGAAAATAGCAAAGCATCACATGAAAGAGGCATCACACATGACACACATATTTTTCACGTGGAAACCCAACTGGGAAAAACCACGGTGGGGATGAATACCCACAAGATGTTTTTGAACTCTTTAGAAGTCCGCTCTGTTAGGAGCCTAGTCCGGTTAAAGACTGTTACAATAGGTTCTATTAGGAATCGATCCTGTTAGGGATCACCCGGTTAAGGGATGACTAGAATACCCGGTTAAGGGTTAAATCATGTTAGCGGTTGCCTTGTCAAAGGACTTTATGAAATCAATGGCTTTGAGTCACCCTGTTAAAGTATTTACAGCAAGTTGGTTAAAACTACCCGGTTAAGGGATTTTCCAACTATTGAAGTAGTTAAAGATCATTAGATATTACTATGATCTGGTAGTAGCACTCAATGCCAATGCAGATCCGCTTTAGTTTCTTCCTTCTGCACACACACTATGCAGACATCAATCCTCTTATCTGGTCTGGCAAGAATCACGTATCTCTGCACTTAGATACACACACAACATTTGCCAACAACCTAAACATGAAACACAACATCGACCTTATAGAACACAGATAGGTCGGCAGCATAAACCCTAAACCCTAAACACTTAGCTTAAGAAATTGATCAGTTCGATCCTGACCATTGAGCACTTTGCATTTAAATGCAACGGTCTTGAATAGATCTCAAGACATTCTCCATCGTTCGTTCTTCACCGCTTCATGGAGGCAATAACCCATTACGCGTTCTCCACCATTTACAAAGACTTTGCACATTCCTGAGGTAGATAGGATCAATCTCCTTCATGCAAGATCCTTCACATGCATGAGGATGACGTGCCAACACGATCTGATCTCCATTACAATGCTAACTCATCACACAATGTCATCGGTTGAATCACACAGGCTTGGAACACTTCAACCGGAAACCCTGAAGCTAAGACTACCAACCGGTAGTCCTACCACATTCCATGTACTGGTTCTCGTTTTGACATACGGGTTTTGGTTCACAACATCATACCGGTTCACTTATTGCACATATACCAGTTTACACGACCATACCGGTTCTCTTTGCCAGTTGCTTAACTTCTCAAAATATACCGGTTTACACATATACTGGTTTACACCACCATACCGGTTCTCTTTGCCAGTTGCACATATACCGGTTTACACCACCATACCGGTTCTCTTTGCTAGTTGTTTAACTTCAATATACTGGTTCACTTCTCAGCATATTGACATCAATGACAACATACAATATCATCATGTCATCATACTCTTGCACATATGCCAACACAAAAGATCTTGCAACTTCTCTTTCCTCAGTACCCAGTAAGGCCAGTGATTTTAGTGTGATGGAGGATAAGATTATTTCCCCTTTGCCAGCTGATACAATCGCCTCTATTGATTTTGACAAGAAAGGCCCCACCATTGACTTGGAAGAAGGAGAAATTGATTCCTTTGCCTCAGAATGGGAAGAAGATCTTGAACCGGTTGCCAGCCTGATATTGGATAATACAACAAAAGGTTTTGGTAAGTCTGTATCACATATTATTGCACCAAACTTCAATCCAAAGAGAAAAAGGTGGTGCAAATCAAGGAAAATAATGCTGAAAATCACAGGCGTAGCTAGTGGGCAGTCCAAACTTAATTTAGGGAAGGGAAACCCCCTTCCCTAGCAACCATGAGACTACTATCCTGGAATGTCAGGGGCCTCAATGCCCCTGACAAATGGTACTTAATTAGGCGCCAGATTGATGAGACTAACAGAGATATTTGGGTATTGCAGGAGACTAAATGGAATCAGTCTGAGATTATTCTAAAAATGAAAGGATGGAAACAATGGAAAGGTATATTGAGGCAATCTGAGGGGGCCTTAGGTGACATGGGATTAATCTGGAACCCTCTGAATGTTCATGTCACTCTCCTTGGCAAAGATAAATATTGGCAGCATTGTTTGGTCACTAGTTTATGCAAAAATGAGACCTTCAACCTATTTAATGTCTACGGACCTTCTACTGCCAATGACAAACGTGAACTTTGGGCACTCCTATTAAACAAATTCTAAAATATTCCTTTGGGTACCTGTGTGTTTGCTGACGACTTTAATGCTATCTTGGTAGGTAATGAAAAAAAGGGTGGTATTCAGAGGATTGGTATGGCTCAGAAAGATTTCTAGGAATTTGTTGATAAGAATCAGTTATTGGATATTGTCCCAAAGAATGGGACCTTTACATGGACAAATAGGCGTATCGGTTTCACTGAAATTGCAGAACACCTAGATCGGTTTTTGGTTTCTGGTGATTGGTTAGCGCAAAATCTTATTCTTGAATCATCTATTCTACCCCTTGTAGAGTCAGATCATTTCCCTTTTTGCCTAAATGTGTCTTTAGGACAATCTGAGGGTGGCAGTCCTTTCCAGTTTGAATTGATGTGGCTCAGAGTGCTGAACCTACATGATTTGATAACAACATGGTGGAATGAGTCGGCTCTTGAAAACAACTTGAGGCTGTTCAAGCTTAATAATAAGCTCAAGTATATTAAGATCAAAATCGAAGAGTGGAATTTGAGTTAGTTCCAAAACGTCCATAAGGAGAAACTTAGGATTACAGCAGAGCTGGAGGTTTTAACCAATTCTGTTATAAATTCAGGCATGAATGATGAACTTTTCAAAAGGGAGAACTCTCTCAAGTCTGAATTAAATAAATTTTTTCAACATGAGGAAATTCACTGGAGGTAGAAATCTAGGGAACTTTGGCTCAAGGATGGGGATACAAATACCAAGTTTTTCCACATATCGGCTATTGCCAACCATAGCAGGACCAAAATTTCAGAGGTTGTGAGACCAAATGGCAGTATTGTCAGAGTTTATGAGGATATTGCCCAGGAAGCAGTAAAACATTTTGAATCTTTGATGAATGGCAATTGTCAGAGTGTTTAGGAACCAAGAAACGAAATTCTAGACTCAATCCCCTCTATAATCACTGAAAGACACAATAAAGAGCTCTTTAAACCTATTGACTTAGAAGAAGTCAGGAAAGTTACCTTCCAATTGAATCCTAATAAGACTCCATGCCCTGATGGTTTTCCTGTAGCCTTCTTTCAGCATTTTTGGGACATTATTGCCCAGGATTTGCACCTAGCGGTAGAAGAATCCAGGAAAAAAATGACTATGCTGGGAGCCATCAATCACACCTTTCTAGTTTTAATACCAAAAAAGAAGAACCCTCAGCAAATGAGTGATTTTAGACCAATTTCTTTATGCAATTCAATATACAAAATAGTAACAAAGATCATTGCTAATAGATTGGAACCTCTTCTAAAATATATTATTTCAGATGAGCAGAGTGGCTTTGCCCCTGGTCACTTTATTGTTGAAGGCATCATTACTACTCATGAAACCCTCCACATTGCAAGGAAAACTAAAACTTCTTGTATGATATTAAAGTTGGACATCATGAAAGCCTATGATATGGTGGACATGGAATTTCTTGTAGATGTATTGAGGAAATTTGGCTTCTGCAATGAATGAATCACTTGGGTCAGGAATTGTATATCAACCCCCAAATTCTCAGTTTTGATTAACGATTCGTCTCATGGTTTATATGGTGTCCTAAGGGGTCATGAGACACCATATGACCCCTAAGGACAACATATGACCCCGTATGACACCATATTAGGTCGTTATGGGTCCTATAGTGTTCTTAGGGGTCATATTGTGTCTTGCAAGCCCTTAGGACACAATATGACCCTTTACGACTCTATACAGTGTCGTTATGGGTCATATGACCCCTTATGACACCATATGGTGTCGTTAGGGGTCGCATGGTGTCCTAAGGGGTCATGGGACACCATATGACCCCTAAGGACAACATATGACCGCTTATGACACCATATTGGGTTGTTATGGGTCCTATGGTGTCCTAAGGGGTCATATTGTGTCCTACAACCCCTTAAGACACCATGATATAACCCCTTAAGACACCAAATTGTGTTGTTATGGGTTATATTATGTCTTAAGGGGTCATATTGTGTTATATGACCCCTTTAAGACACCATATGACCCCTTAGGACACAATATGACCCTTTAAGACTCTATACGGTGTTGTTATGGGTCATATGACCCCGTATGACTCCATATGGTGTCGTTAGGGGTCCTATGATGTCCTAAGAGGTCATGGGACACCATATGACCCCTGAGGATAACATGTGACCGCTTATGACACCATATTGGGTCGCTATGGGTCCTATGGTGTCCTAAGGGGTCATATTGTGTCCTACGACCCCTTAGGACATATGACCCTTTACAACACCAAATTGTATCATTATGGGTCATATTGTGTCCTAATGGGTGATATTGTGTCATATGACCCCTTTAAGACACCATATGACCCCTTAGGACACAATATGACCCTTTACAACTCTATACGGTGTCGTTATGTGTCATATGACCCCTTATGACACCATTGTTAATTATTGGATTGAAGAATAAAGTTTTCTATGATAACACCATGCACACATGAGCAACAATATATATGATCATATATCAACTTCTGCATGCATATATGAAAAATGTCAAATAATTACAAGTGTATGTCCATACACAAATATGGCATAAACGCCAACTCAAACAAAATGTATGTCTATATATGTGAATGTATGTCCATATACAAAATATACATGCCAAATAGACATGTAAGCATCCCAAAAATATCGATAACATCCTAAGCTACTGATAGATAATCAAAATCGATCCTCTTCAACGCACTGCTTGGCTCTGAAGGATCTTGCACAAGAAAAAATAAACCACGATTAAGATTAGTTATATTATATAACTCACATTCAAAAGGTTAACATAAAAATAAACTATAATTGAACTATTCTTGTTTACCTCATCTCCACGTTTTCTCTTCGACTTTGGAGGACTCTTGATGTATGTCTTCGGTAGAGGAGGTATGTTTTCAATATTTTCACACACAACCTACATATGTTCACAAACATGACATTGATACAAGTTAGCATATAATTGTCACTGATAATAACGAAGTATATCTACTAAACACAAAATAAAATAAACACGCATGTACTCGAGGCATCTCTTCTTCTTCTTCATCTTCAGGTATAGTGGGTGTAGTCAACAAGGATGTGAAGCCAAGAATTTTCTATACATATACACAACAAGTATATGAAACTATCAATCTATGTCTAGATGTGTATAATCATTATAAGTTATTTAAACTATTCATTCAATCATATTTTCATTCAATTACCTTTCCCTTGTCTCCAACTACACTACCAGATCCTGAATCACATAGCCCCACACTCGTGCTACTTGTGCCCTACAAGAGTAAAATAAGATATACATGCAAGTTACTACATAATCTAATTAATACCAATATAAATAATGAGCATGTATGTAAAATAAAATACAAACGACTAGGTGTAATCATATATGTATTGAAAAGCTATCAAGGCCAAATGAAATGGCCATCAAGGTGCCCTCTTGGATCTGTGTCAACTCCTCCTCTGTCATCAACTGTTCAATGGACCATGTAAATAAAAATTAGTACTTAATATTATCTAGATTATAAATATTCATTTAAAATATAGAATGAACCGTGAAAATACAAACCTTACCACTACATCATTAATGTATGATGAAGGTGCCTCCTCACCTCTAGCATGCGGGGACTCTCCAAGGTATCCTCCAGTCTCTATCATAACATATGGTGCATCGTGCATCTCATGCACCTCATAATCTACAGTGTGTGCAGGAGGATCAACGGGTTGTCCAACTGGACCCAAGCATACATGCCCACACATGACACAACTATGGGGCACACAAATGTGTGAAGCCAAGGAGGACGTGTCAGCGCCACCTGATGCACCGCTACCATCAAAAGTAGGCTGAGCTACTGCCTCAACCTGAGAAACCAAAAGGCTACTCAAAGAGTGAATAGCCAATATGGTCTATGATGCCGCCTCACATATGATATCTGGATGTTGCACTGGAGGTGGGGGGTCAACAGGAGGAGGGGGGACATATGGGCCCTGGACTACTCTGACTGCCCCAAGTCTATTTTGGGGCATACCTAAACCCACACTCTGGAAAGGTTGGATGTCAAAGTAGTTCACATGTTTTCCTAAAACAAACTCAACATACAATTTTTTGATGAAGTAGAAGGGGACATCAAGATTGTTGTTGGGTGCTTTATCGAAAATCATCCACCAACGATTCCAAAAGTTTTTCACAATACCATCATTTATGCACCATTTAATAGAAAGTTTTTTTTTTTGGGGGGGTCTACTGGTTGACTAGTGCGGGGATTCACAAACAATGCGGTGATAGCGGCTTTGGATATCTCGAGATCCTTGATCTCCTTATAGGACAATCCATTTGCATATTTTTCCCTCATAGAATCTCACCACAAAAGAGCGGCATTGTGCTCCTCAGTGACGATTTCTATACTCTTTATGATCGACGTGAGGGGATCAAACATTGGGTTTAGGCGAGGGATCCTATGATAGACATTTGCAATTCCCCTCAATTGGTTTAAATTTTGTGCAATTAATTCCTGAATTGAGGGGGGGTTTGGTTGTTGTGGTTGTGGTTGATCAATGTTTTCACTGTTATCTCCCATTTTTAACCTAATTGAATGTAAACAATTGAATTTAGCTAGCAAATTTGAACAATTTTGTATTTGATTTTAAAAAACCTAGTTTTCATGAAAAAAACATATTTTGAATGAAAAAAAAAAACATTAAAAAAAAAACAAAAATTTGAATGAAAATGATGAAAAACAATAAAAATCCTACCATTTAATGGAATTTTTTTGTAAATTTGGGTCACAAAATCAGATATCAACTCCAACCGGATATCGGATTTTAAAAAATCGCACAACCCATGGGTGAAAAATAACTCACGGGCTGTCATAGTCGACTTATATTGTCTCATAAAATCAAATATCTGATTTTTATAGTTAAATTATTTTAAAATAATATTATATTATATAATATAATAATATATTATATAATATGTCCAAGGGCTTGATCTTAACTGGTTAAAACACTAGGTTCTCACTGTGGATACCCAAGTTCAATTCCCAATAGGGACATTTGAAGTGGAATTCTAAGTTGTGACTCTTGGCCTTCCATAGGATGGGGAAGGTCTTGGGGTCAATCTAATCAAACATAATAATAATTATAATTCAAAGATATGTAATGGGGATGGGGCCCCCTACTGTGTCCCCACTGGTTCATAGCTCCAGTCAAAAGCTATTCAGACTTCGGCCAATTACAGATAAAAAAAATAAAAATTATATAATATAATACAAATTATTATATTATATAATACATATTATATAATATATAATGCGTACTATATAATATATAATATTATATTCTATTATATATTATATAATATAATAATTAATTATTATATTATATAACATAATATTATATAATATTATATTGTATAATATAATAATATATTATATAATACGTATTATATATTATAAAATATATAATGTAACATAATAATATATAGTTTATTTTTAATTTAAAATTACCTATAAAAATCGGATATCCGATTTTATCCAATATCTGATTTTCTTTTGGTGTTTACCATGCCAAGGTGTACTGACACCCAGGCCAAGAAAAAAGTCAACACGGATTTTCGCGTTTTTAGGCGAATGGAAAAGGCTATTTTTTTCACATGGCCACTTTTTGGCCCCCCATGATCCTGCACTAACCCTTTGACATTAGTTGAGTGTTTGTGGAGGTGCTTGATACATCATGAGCCATGATATTTTATAGAATTATTATGCACATCATGTCGTGTTTGATGTGGATTTCCTAATTACATATATGGATGACATAGTGTAGCCTGATGGGAGTTGCACTAGTTAATTCTTCATAACCTATTATTGTATATGTATCTTACTATATTTATATATAGATGTCTTTTTTTTGGCTAGCTATCAAGGTTGGCCTCATGTTTGGAGATGTTCTCTTTAGCATTTTGAAGTATTCATAGCTTAAGGCTAGAAGAGGGTGTAGTTCACATTTAAGAATTTGGCTATTTAGTGCATGTTCTTTGTTGTGAGTGCATGATGTTGAACCATGTGAAGATTATTTGTCACCTTTTCAATCATGATTCACGATGATGATTGGGTGGTTTATCCCTTGTTTGGCTCTAGTTGAGGTTTTGTGACAAATAAATCATGTTTTTCTCCTATGCCTTATGTTTAACATTTTTCCTTTCTAGTGAAGTTTGGGTTTGTTGAGCCTCCTTAGTTTGGGGCTGTCGATCATGTCTTAAATTGAGTCATACTTTGATTGAGTATGGCGGTGATTTTTACTCTTGTGGGATGAGATTTCTTCCCTACTCCTAGGTTGTAGCTATAAAAAAATAGTTCTTTTTTAATCTTGGAAGAGACCATAGAAAGTTTGGTTTTGTACCTTATTACATCCCATTGAGGTAAAGTTGTAGTATTTTATGCTATTCTTGGTTGATTTGGTTGCTAGATTAAGTTCCTAGCGCCTATGGTAGTGCCAAAGTATGAATTGGAAAGTTGTTGATGCTCTTGTGACAATGTATTTGGTTTGTGCTCCCATTAGTAATGATGCTTGGAGTGGGAATTGTCATGATCTCTTATTAGTTGTACCTAGTGGCTAGCATTCACTTAGTATTGTACCCTAGAGATGTGAGTGTTGTTGTATTGTGGCCTAGACTTGGAAAGGGTAAATAGGTCATTTTTGTGTTTGGGTGTATTTTAATAATCGAGAATTAGGTCTGCATTTTTCTTGGCTTTTGCAAGCTTCTAGGAGTAGACCCATTCTTATTGGTGTTAGTTTATGAATTTTCCACTTAACTCTTTATTCTCACACCTAAACAAATGAAGAATGAAGCTATCAGTTGAGTCAGATACAATGATAATCAATATATGCTCTCTGCTTATTTTACAAGACACAACTACCTTCTAATAATATGTAATGAATAAAAACCACATTTTCTATTAACTAGAAAGTAGATGAAAGGTGTAAATTTTAACCAAAAAGCTTTTAAATGGGGAATAATACCAACTAAATTTAGAATGAGATAAAATATAATGATTCTATACTTAACCATATCTAAACAACTTCAAATTAAATCGCTTTTATAACAACCATTCAAAGATGAATAATCCAAAATAGATGCATGAATAAAATTATAATCACTTCTAAAGAGGATAAGAAATTATCCAAACAATGGTACATTCAACTTAAGAATAATAAACCATTCATCAATCATAATGCAAAGTCTATGATCCTCAGAAACTTATTGAGATAGCTTTCATTTGTTGTCCCTTTGGTAAATACATCAACACCTCCCCAACATAGTAGGAAAAAGAGAGAGGCCCCTTTAGAGGTACCTTCCTCTCTAATTTATTTCCAAGTTTCAATAATTGTCATCAAAGATAATGGCTTCTTGAATATAGTCGTTTTAAAAATAATAAAATAAGACACTAATATAGAGAGATAGCCCTTAAGAGCCTATAGCTTATGAGATAGAATAAAATCCTTCAAAGCTTGAAAAATAAAGCTAATTAATCACAATAGCCCAATGTCTTTTCGCTCATTGAAATGATTCCAATTCCTTTTTTGTAGATACATCCACCAATTGGTCCTGGATTGGTGTTTTTAAAACTTGTGTGATAATTTTAAGATCAACTCTTTTAATTGCAAAGCTATCATGAGCTTGAACTCCCTAGGAATCAATAGGAGATATAATTTCATGTAAGATATGTTGAAGGTATGTGTCTCCTAATTTGCATCCTCTATTCCATAAAGGTCATCTCCCATTATTGGTGATATTAAAAAGAATTAGGATTTCAAACACAATGAATTTTCAACCAAAAATTTTGTAATACCAAAGTTCAATAGGAAAGCTTGCATAAGACTCAAAAGGAGTGCATGTTGGCATTGTGATTGTCATTGATGTCAACTGGTATAGGATGGCTACCGGTGTAAGAGATGTTTGTGCAGTACTGTTATTGTTGCATACCTAATGAGTTGTCTTTGATATCTCCTAGTGTTGCAGGTCACCAGTAAGGAAGGAAATGTCATTCAACACAAAGACCTTTGGAGTCACCGGTACACAAGTTAGTGTTGACTTGTGTTGAAGGTAAAAGGACTGCAAACCGGTAAGTGATTAACTGACAGTGCATTGTTGTCAACCGACAAGTGAGCTAGTGTAGAAGTGCCAACCGATATGTTGTAGGATGTTTGGATAAGAAACAATAGGACTCCCACAAGATAAAGAAGCAGTCACCATATGAAGCAGTTGACATGATGATGCGGTCACAGGAGGTGACTCAAATTGAAGTTTAGTAGTCTTATGCATGACTAGAGCTCTTTGGATAGACAAGTGATCAGTGACCGATGACAGAAGATAAAGAGTTACACCGGTGAACCGGTGATATAGGTTGAAGAATACTTTCCACAGAGAATCTCAGAGCAGTGTCCGGTATGATGGATATGATGAGCGAAGGTGAGTCAGTCAGGGAGAGATATCGCCAGTCAAACTGCTAGTGACGTTTACAGCAGTTAACAACCAGTTAAGGCGAGATTTGTGGTGATTTGCTGGTTTGCATTAAAAAGACAGAACACAACTCAAAAGTTGTAGAAACTACGAGTTGAGGTGACAGAAAAGGATGAGTTGTTGGCGAGAATGATGGAGAGCATGCAGAGAAAATGTGGGAAAATTTGAATTTGAAATCTACCAAATCTCAGGCCTAGACGCATTTTTGGAAACATCAATTATGTGTTGAGAAGGATGGTATAAAGTTTTTGGTGATAACCCAAAAGTTTTGATCATGAAATTGTTAAGTACAATTCAGAAGGAAGGCGATCCAAGAAGAGTGAAGAAATTATAAGTGAGTAGCATAATGGTGAAGAGTTTGTGTAGATAGTGGATAGTGTGAAGAGTGGAGAAATAGTGTAGAGCACCAGTAGAGTGCAAAGTAAGAGTAACTGGTGCTTCAAACAAAGTGTTTCAATAAGATCTGATCAAGCTAATAGTATATATTTCAGTAGTTCATTCTCTATGTTGTTTTCTTATAATTGCAACAGTAAAATCCCTTAAGCGGGTGACTTTTTAATTGATGATCCTAAGTCCTTTAACAAGGCTATCTTTAACAGGGTAAAGGCTCTAACAGGCCTTAAAAAAAATCCCTTAACCGGGTGGCACCTAACAGTGTCTTTGTAATCTCCTAATAGGAATGGCTCCTCACCGGGGTACTCCTCATTTTTGGCGTCATAAAGAAGAAAGATCTAATCTTATTTTTCAATAATTAAGGCAACACTAATTGGGCCAACCCGAATCTTATCAACAATAATTGGAGAAATCGTAATCTTATCAACAATCATAGAACAACCTTAGTATTACTGAAGCGACTTTTAAATGATAATATATACAATAATTGGAGAAATCAAAATCATATCTTCAATCTGTAGTGCCCATGGTAGACCAAAATTTTTAGAAAATTAAATCAAGAAAGTGAAAGAAGTTATCTGATGTTCTATCAGAAACCTTACGTGGCAACAAAGTCAACAATCTTCTTTCATTTGTGGAAGACGCTCTCTATTCAACTAGAAATTGTTTTCCATTTCACTTTAGTTGGTGTTGACATTGGGTTTAATGCAATATTGTTCATGCACTTATAAAATACCTTAAAAAAAATTCAAGTACCTAATTCTTTGCGATATATGTGTGTGTGTGTGTGTCTGCGCGCAAATTGATGTTCAACATTATTGTCTTGAAACATCATTCCTGCTTTCTTTATGTATGACAAATAGACAAGAATAGCCCTAAATACCCAAGACAGAGGGATGGAAGACACATTTTTTAGTTAAGGGATGAGATGTTTCATATGTCCTTAAAATTTTAAATTTCTATTTTAATCCAAGCTTAGCTTTTCACAAAGTTATTTGTATATTATAAGTTGGTCATTTACTTGTATCAACCTATTCTATCAAATAGGTGAAGTAAGGAAGTTGAGGCAATGCCTAATAGATTGAGTATCAAATGAATTGAAGTCATGAGTCATTTTGGAGGGTGTTGTAGCGCTCTCACAATGTTGTCATGTGGACATGAAGTGATTTGAGTCTATCTGGGCCCATTCAGGGTATTTTGGAGCATCTTGTAAAGCCTTGCAGCATGTGTTAGAATGTTGGTGTTAGCTCTTGTATGTTTCAACTTAAGGCAAGATTTTAGGATGTTTTGGAGGTGGTTATCTCCCTCCTCATCCTCTCCTTGGCACGTTGGTGGTTCCTAGTGTCTATAGGATTGATCTTTCCTACCTCATCCTTGTAGCTTTTTGGTGTTTTTATGTCCCTTGAGTGTTTCCAGGGTATTTTTGTCTACTCCAATGCATTCATAGTATTTGGGGGACCAATCCCTAACCACTAGTTAGGACACTAGCATTACTGGGGGATGACGTTATGAGAAACTAGTTACCATGGACACTAGCATTCATTTTGGACACTAGTGTGCCCAGAGGATGCCAAATCACCTTTAGGACTAAGGCATGTTGTGCTAGTAGCCTTTTGCTGCACCTATGTCCTATCAAGGCACCATAGTCCCTTGTGAGTGACCTAGTCTTGTCCACATGTCTAGAGGGATTTTCAGGGCCTTAGAGGGGTAGTTTGAGTCCACCAAAGTTATTGTTAGGGCTTGGTAAATTGAGGTAATATTTGAGATGGTTCAAACATATTTTTAGTGAGTGTTAGTAAGGTTGATTAAATCAATTTACATGTTGGCTTCTATAAGAATCCAATTGTTTCACCTAGGAACAATGAGAAAGCCTAGTTGAACAAGTGATGTCTTATAGCTTTTTATGAAGTCTTATAAGGGTTGAAACCCTTTTTGACCTTGCCTATGGTACCTAAGATTTTCCTTATATAGTCGGTTTGTGTTTAGGGACTTTTGTCTTTTGCTTGTGTATTATCACATTGCAACATGATGTAATATGTGAGTCATTGGAGCTTGGATCCTCAAATTGTACTATAAGGATTTGAGATCAAGTTGGTCGGCCTATTGTAATGTGACTAGAGGTTGATGATTCCCTCATACCATCCTAGTGTCATTTAATGAGAATACAATCATGGTATATGTCAACCATCATTGAGGAATCGCCTTTCCTCTCTCTATGTTCTATCATTCCTTGTGATGAGTATTTTTGTTGCTATTATTCCATTGTTGTCACCTCACTTGTGTGAGGTATGGTATTTCCTAGGTGTTCTTGTATCTCATGGTTTCCCTTGTGACACTTTTGTGTGCATAGTCATTTAAACACAACATCTTTTACAAATGTATTCAACTCTTTTTTTCATGACCAAACATAGACATAAGTATTTCTCTTTCCAAAATACCCACATGTGCACATGAGCATCATTTTATGACAAGAGCCCAAAACTTCTTAATTATGTTGAAATCCTATAAGTTGCTCTAACATGTCACAACTACCCTAGCTCACATTTGTAATGCATTTTCCCTCCTAGGTTAAATTTTCCACCTAGCAAGCATAGTCAAATGTTCCTTTATTTTGCCTCAATGATTTCTCAAGGAACAAGAGTTGGAACCATGCGATACATGCCCAAATCCTACATGATTTTAGGGAACTTGATGCAGGAGCACTGGTGTAGTTCAATCAGTTGGAGCATTTTGGCCTTTTTTATTTGATCCCAGTAGGATATCAATCCCTTTATTGGCCCGGTGTTGGTATATTCTTACCAGTTGGTCACGCAGAGTGTTTAGTGAAGTTGAATCGGGTTGTAGGTGATTTTCGTAACTTGCAGATCATTGAGTGATGTTGTTTGAGCCTTGACCAGTATTTTCGAAGGTCTGCGTGAAGTTATATGCATTTTTTGTGATGTTCTTGGTGATTTGGGCCAACATGTTATTGTTGACACATTTCGTTATGAACCGGTTGGTCTTTGGCAGACTTGATCAAGTTTTTATTGCTTATGGATGGTATAAAGGGAAGTTTTGAGATAAATTTTAAGGGGGAGAGGTCTGAGGAAGAAGAGATCGAGTGAAGATGTAGTTTCCAGAGAGATTATGGTGTGGGGGGACTAAAATCCAAATAGAATGAGGTTTGGATCAGTGCACAACAATGCAAACTGTTATGGGTTAGTGCAGGATCAAGGGGGCCTAAAAGTGGCAATGTGAAAAAAATAGCCTTCTTCACTTGCCTAAAAACGTGAAAATCCGTGTTGACTTTTTGCTTGGTCTAGGTGTCAGTACACCTTGGCTTGGTAATTACCTATGCAAATCGGATATCGGATTTTATCCGATATCCAATTTTTATTTTTATTTTAGTTTAAAAAATATATTATATGTTACGTATTATATAATACAATATTATATTATATTATATATAATATAATATTATGTTATATAATATAATATTATGTTATATAATATAATATTATGCTATATAATATAATATTATATTATATTATATATTATATAATATTATATTATATTATATATTATATAATATTATATTATTATATAATATGTAATATAATATAATATTATATATAATATAATATAATATAATACGTATTATATAATATTATATAATATATAATATTGTATTATATTATATATACTATAATAATATATTATATTATATATAATATAATATAATACGTATTATATAATACAATATTATATTATATTATATATAATATAATATAATATTATATTATATATAATATAACATAATATTATATTATATAATATATAATATTGTATTATATTATATATTATAATATTATATTATATTATATTATATATTATAATATTATATTATATTATATTATATATTATAATATAATATAATATAATATTATATTATATATAATATAATTTAATATTATATTATATTATATATTATAATATATATAATATAATACAATACGTATTATTATATTATATATGTTATTTAAAAATAATTTAAGTGTTGAAATCGGATATCCGATTTTCTGAGACTTTTATATTTCGACAGTGACAGTCCCGTGAGTCATTTTTAACTCACGGGTCGCGCGAATTCGTCAAAATCCGATATCCGCTCCATCCGATATTCGGTGAAAATTGGATATCTGATTTTCTGAGACTTTTATATTTCGACAGTGATAGTCCCGTGAGTCATTTTTAACTCACGGGTCGCGCGAATTCGTCAAAATCTGATATCCGATGTTTTGACAAAAAATTGCTAAACAATAGATCTAGAGGTAAGAATTTTGTCATTTTGAATCATTTTCATTCATTTTTTGTATTTTTGTGAATTTTTATTTGATTTTTCATTGAAAATATGGTTTTTTTTCATGAAAACTAGGTTTTTTAAAAATCAAATACCTGATTGTTTAAATTTGTTAACTACATTTAATTGTTTACATTCAATTAGGTTAAAAATGGGAGAGGGACAGAGAGAGAGAGAGAGAGAGAGAGGAGAGAGAGAGAGACACCATATGACACCAAATCATGTCGTTAGGGGTCATATTGTGTCTTACGGGGTTGTAGGATACAATATGACCCCTAACGACATGATTTGGTGTCTTAAGGGGTCCTATGGTGTCCATAGGGGTCATATGGTGTCCCATGAACCCTTATGACCTCTTAGGACACCATATGACCCCTAATGACATCATATTGTTGTGTCCTAAGGGGTCATATTGTGTCTTAAGGGGTCCTATGGTGTAAATATGACCCCTAACGACATGATTTGGTGTCTTAAGGGGTCCTATGGTGTCACAAGACACCATATGACCCCTAACGACACCATAGGACCCCTTAAGACACCAAATCATGCCATTAGGGGTCATATTGTGTCTTATGGGGTCGTAGGACACAATATGACCCCTAACGACATGATTTGGTGTCGTTAGGGGTCATATGGTGTCTTGGGACACCATAGGATCCCTTAAGACACAATATGACCCCTTAGGACACAATATGACTCAAAGCGACCCAATATGGTGTCACTAGGGGTTATATGGTGTCCTAAGAGGTCATAAGGGTTCATAGGACACCATATGACACCATAGGACCCCTTAAGACACCAAATCATGTCGTTAGGGGTCATATTGTGTCTTACGGGGTCGTAGGACACAATATGACCCCTAACGACATGATTTGGTGTCTTAAGGGGTCCTATGGTGTCGTTAGGGGTCATATGTTGTCCATAGGGGTAATATGGTGTCCCATGAACCCTTATGACCTCTTAGGACACCATATGACCCCTAATGACACCATATTAGGTCACTTTGGGTCATATTGTGTCCTAAGGGGTCCTATGGTCTCTCTCTCTCTCTCTCTCTCTCTCTCTCCCCTCGTATCTCCCTCTCCTTCTCTCTCTCTCAAATATGACCAATAAAATCCGATATCTGATTTAATCGGATATCGGATTTCTGCCATGTGGCAGTTTACTTCATAAATGGTGGCAAAGGGAAATTCTTTGGGGACCGCAAATTTTTGTACAAAAATCGGATATCAAATAAAATCCGATGTCCGATATCCGATTTTTGTACTCAACTTTTCAATTTTCAATTTTCGGCTCGGGAATGCTTTGGTATTAGGCTTGGAAGTGACAAGCCTGGAAAGTCAATTGAAAAACATGTTTTTTAGTATTCCTTGATTTTCTAGACTTTACACTGGTGGCTGACGACTTTTTTTGTAGCCAAAATTGATAAAACGAAAAGGGTTTTTTAAGGACGTTCCCAGCTTTCCAACAATATAAGGCTTGTCTTATTTTGACTTTAGTAAATTATTATTATTTATTTTCTAATTGAATTCTGACAATAGTTTTGATTGATATACTGATTGAAAAACACTCATAACTTTCAAACGGTATAACATTTTTTGAAACCGAAACATGCGTCACATCCTATGCTTCATCTACTATTGGGAAAAATTAAAGAAAAAAAAAATTTCATAAGGTTTTGACCAAGTTAAGGTGGTCTGACGTAGGAGTTTCTGAATTTCTGAAAAGCTGTAGTAAAAAAATCATAAATAATTATTTAATTCATAAAAAATTTTTAAAAAAAATGTGTCATATCCGGACATGAGTCTTATACTTATATTATAAATATTATAAAAAAATATTAAGATTTGATTGTGATTAGGGTGGTCATACATACGTCTACTTCTTATTTTTTTCCTGAAATTTTAGTACCACTACATTGAAATTTGAAATTTTCATCAAATTGGATTTTTTTTTTCCAAAAAACAACTAGTAGCTTAGAAACTACATTCAATTTTCTATATATTCTCTTCTTACATATTTTAAAAATAATGTTCACAACTTATTCAAATTTTCATGTCAAGTTGCATAACTCCGATTTTTCTGAAATTTCATTGCCACTTAAGGGCCCGTTTTGGCACACCATGATCCTGCACATACCCTTACCGGGGCCTATTTGTCAAGCAGAAGATTTGCGGATCTTAGATTTATGTTATATGGATTGTTTTGTAATCTTGGGCTACAGTCCAATATATGTAGCTACTAAAGGAATATGTAATTCATTAAATGGTTGTAATGATTAATTTATTTGTTTACTGGTTAGATCTTGTGTTGTGTTACCGATTGCCAGTATCTTGCATGGTGTTTTTGTGTTATAGGCTACAAGGAGAGGATGCCCTTCATTGGATCTCACTACCTTGACTACGTCAAATGGTATCAGAGCTGGTTATGAAATTGTTGTTGGAGTAAGTGCTGGTTGTGAATTGGTTGGTTGAAGGGGAAGTTGAGGCAGCTTGTAGACTTGTTCAGATCATCGAACGTGAGGCAGTACAAGGCTTGCAAGCAAACCATCGAACCTTGGAGCTTGAGCTTGAGGAAGTTAGTGGAGACTTGAATGGATCGCCAATTGAGGCAGGCTACAGGTTGGTCGGGTAGATCGTCGAGGAGAAGCAATCAAAATCTGTTGTCAAACCTACGAACCCTTGAGGCAGCTACAAGTACCTACTGACAGATCACCAAACTAGATCAAGTGATGGGACTCACTTTTCAATTAACCCCAAGAGTCTGATGTAGGAGAGCCGGTGTAGTTCAACTAATTGGAGCAGTTTGGCCTTTTTGATTTGAACCCTATAGGATATCGATCTTGGTATTGGCCCGGTGTTGGTATGTTCTTACTGGTTGGTCTTACAAAGTGTTTAGTGAAGTTGAATCGGGTTGCGAGTGATTTCCGTAACTTGTGGATCATTGAGAAAGGTTGTTTGGGCCTTGACCAATATTTTCGGAGGTCCGCATGAAGTTCTATGCATTTTTTGTAATGTTCTTGGTGATTTTGGCTGACATGTTATTGTTTACACATTTCATTATGAATCGGCTGGTCTTTGGACGACTTGATCGAGTTGTTATTTCTTAGGGATGGTATAAAGGGAAGTTCCGAGATTCATTTTAAGGGGGAGAGGTCCGAGGAAGAATAAATCAAGTGAAGATGTAGTTTCCAGAGAGATTCTGCTCTGGGGGGACCGAAGTCTGGATGGACCGAGGTTCAAATTAGTGCAGAATAATGTAGACTATTACCGAAGGCCTATTTGTTGAGTAGAAGATCTGTGGATCTTAGATTTATGTTGTATGGATTGTTTTGTAATCCTGGGTTGCGGTCCAGTATGTGTAGCCGTTGAAGGTATATGTAATTCGTTAAATGGTTGTAATGATTGATTTCTCTGGTTACTGGTTATATCATGTGTTACTTCTACCAGTTATGGTTTCTCTTTATCTATTTACCGGTTAGATCTTGTGTTGTGTTAGCAGTTGTCGGTATCTTGCATGGTGCTTTTGTGTTATAGGCTGCAAGGCGGGGATGTCCTTCATTGGATCTTCCTACCTTGATTGCGTCAGAACTAGTGTCTAATATTCATGCACATAAGAGGGAGAAAGTTATAGTTAGAGAAAAATCCCCCCTTATCAAATGATTTTAGAATTCAAAATTATTATAGCCATAAAATTAAAATTTTAGAGAAAACCAGTAATGAATTTCTTCAAGGTTTCCAAAAAAGAAAAAATAAATGAATAAATCCAAAAGTTGCAAGATATGGAGAAAACTTGAACCCATAAAGTAATGGTAGCTTATTCAAAAAAATGCCAATGAATTCAAATTGAGATTGTAGGTGGATTAATGTTTCCTTTCTAAACCCTCAATTTAGAAAAAAATAAATTATTTTATTTACTTGGAGCTAAGTTAGTGGAAACCCTAAGTTCATAAGAACTCCAAAATTTTCCCAAATGACATCAGATCTAGATTGTGGTAGCCTCAATATGTCTTTGATCACCCATACAAAAATAGATAACTATAAATTTTTCAAATTGAGAGAGATATGCATATCACAATTTGACCTTCCGATTTGAAAAAAAACTAACTTATTTCTTACTCTATAGATGTGAAGATCATGCTTTGATAGTGCCATATAATCAAATGAGTTACAAAAGAGAAGAATATAATAGGGAATATTCTACAAATTTACTTGATAATTCTTTAGAATAATAAGTGACTTTGAAACTACAAACGTCCAAAAGACACTAAGAACACAATTTGTAATATAATGATAATAAGCTAAAAACTAACTCTTTATGTATACAATATTTATGCATTGGATACAACCTAGGTCAACTTAACTACTTGTATAAGACTATATCAATGATTATATTACTTAATTCAGGTTATGATAGGCACAAGTCAACTACCAAGATACCAAAAGAGTTAATAAGTGAATGATTTAGCATAATATTGATGATTTGTAAAATTGGTCACCAAGGTACATAACAAATTCTCTTGGTCTATTGAATGTATTTAGTTATTAGTGACCTCCTAAATATCTACAAGTCATATCCAAGCTACTTGGGGTGAAACCTAAGTGTTGTAGGAAGAACTACTCTACAAAAAATATTTGTAACTAGAGTTATTTATTGAGTAGAATGTAGTCTCTTAAAAACTACTTCACCTTGATTTTTAGCATTCAAAATGTTAGTAAGCATTGTTCTATTTGAAAACCCCTTATAAATAAAACCCCCTTTAACATAGGCTTCACAAATTTGAGTAAATGATTATAAATAATATGTGGAATTTCGATTCTAATGGAGCGTAAGATTCTTTATAAGCTCTAAATGAAAATGTTCTTAGACATTATGCACTTTATTCTTTGTATTTTCTCATTATAATTACTTACTACTCCCCTTTATAAATTAATTGAAAAAATCAACATCTTAAAATATTGAGAGATGTGAATTAGTCACGCAAATGTGTAATAGTCAATTCACAATTGCTAGTGAAAATGTGCAAGAAGGTTATGAATTGAACTTTAAATAAATAAATTTGGGGTTAAGTTTGCACTATTCTAACTCTAGAAAAGGAAGTGTTGGCTTTGGGATAAGACTAAAATGTGTGGATATTAGTACAAATAGGTACAATAAATGAAAAATGTGTATATATAAATAAATCTAGAATAAGATTAAATGCTTAGAAATAAACACAATGAACAAGAAACAAATAAAGAAAGAAAGAAAATTATAAGCAAATTATGACATGAGAATATGCAAAATATTATTATATAACCATATTGAATCGGCCCACTAAACATAAGACTACAACTTAAGAAGAATTGGAAACTTTCATTGTTAAGGGTTCAAGATGATATTTGTTAAATCCCTAGTGCCTGTTGATTTGTTTATATTCTCTCCTCTACAATGTAATGTTTTTAAAGATTGGCTTTGGCATGGGAAAATTCCTTTTGCCTATTTTCCCTTGAAGAAGATTTATTTGGCTTTGCTTTGAAACTTAATACTTAATCCTAGGCTGAATATTAAATGGGGATGTAAATTTAAAGAGAAAACATGGAGGAATCTTAGTGCTCAAATATGGAAGTCCAAATCTGATCCAAATACTCAGATCCTTACTTCGAAATTTTTGCATCAAAAATTTCCTGTTGGGGGTATATTGAGACATTTAAATATTTCTCTAGCCCTTTGCCCTTTTTGTAGACGTGCTAAAAGTGTAAAACATGTTTTTTGGGACGAGCTAAACATAAATGGATGTCAATTACACCTCCCTACTATTTTTGACTATGTTTTGGGTTGGAAGGAAGCAGTTTTGGGTTTGGGTTCGTCTAAGAATATTATTGCAAATTCAATTAGACAAACCATCTTTCTTAATATTTGAAAAAAAGGGTGTTTAGTTGTTTTCTCTAATCAAATTATTTGTCAGGAAGTGGAATGCTATTGTTTTACTACGATGCTATGTTACAATTTGTGTTGTTTGTGCTCACAGTTGGAGAAGAATGCCACCTACAACAAGCTTTTAGAAGAGATTGAGTACCAATTCATGCAAATGCATGCTTGTGATGTTCAATGCTCAACGCAACTTCAGAAACTCTTCAAATTCCATGTGTAATGCTTGAACAATTTATGTTTTGTCACTATGCGCCACTTGACCTATTATGTATGTTGTAAAGGTTCCATTTTAAGCATTGTTTGTGCTATGCTGTAACTCTTTTAGCTATGGTTGTAGGTTTTAGACAACCATTGCAGTTGTTTGTGTTGTTTTTGTAAATAGTTTCAATGTTGATATGAGATCTTTTCTTAAGTTTTATGTAGTTCAATTTGAAGTGCTCATTATTCTTTTTTAATATTTGTATTATGCTTTGATCAATAAAAAAAGAGTATCAAAATCGTATACTCCAAAATTTTATCAAAATATTTAAAAACCCACTCTTTAATGTATGCTTAACATAGTTTAAAAGTAAGATCAATTCTCTCTTCCACACTCTAGACACGTTGAGGACCCCTCCCCATGTAAGATAAATTGTTCAATTTTATTTTTGAAGAACACAGAAAGATCAAAGTCTGTTCATTGCAAGTCTCTATGTCAACTTAAAAAATGTCTTTCCAAAAGTTGTCATTAAATTGGACTTATTTCCAAACTAATTTAATATCATGAAGCAACTTGTAAACTTAAGACCCATATCTTTGCACAGTTGTATGGAAATTTATTTTATTGTTACATCCATTCATACTTTTTTATAAGAGTATGGATAAAATAATTGTTTAAAATTAGTTTTTGGTGAAATTGTACGAAGACAATAGACAGTTTGTTCACTGAAGAGAATAACCCCAAATCATGCTGTCTAGTTAGCTTTTATTACATGCCATTTTAGGTCATTAGAATTTGTAAAATGCATTGAATTGCCATTAATCATGTTCCTTAACAAATTTGGTGAAACTATGTAACCAAATCAATAAAAATCATGTCTTCTATACACTACAGTAATCATATTCTATGTAAATTTGTCTCCTTATTTTATGTGCTCAAATACTTTCTTAGTCTCCACCATATTTCTACACATATATACATACATACAAGATTCACTATATTCATTTTTTATGTAGTGTGAATATAAGTTTTAAAGTATATAGGTGATATGTCATAAATAATATTAAAACAAAAACAACAAAAAGTAACCTCTATTTAGAATATCTTTGTGTGACCTCCAGACCAATAAAGTATCGTGTAAATTTTTTTTTTATTCATTAATAATCAACAATACATTGATTTTTTCTTAAAACTTTCCATTCATAAATGTTTTTGATTAAGGCAAAAATGGGTTTCGAAGGGACCCGAAACCCCTTACAATCAAATTTTGAATGGATCTAGAACCCTCAACAAAAAGTTGTCCTAACAAAAGGAACATGAAAGAACTAGACAACCATAGGTTATTTTGACTCCCATAGACAAGTACATGGGTTTTAAAAATAGGCTCCCACAACCAAAAATAAAAAGTTGCAAAAAGAACATCCAACAACCAACCTAAAGTTAGCCCTCAACCAAGAACCATCAAGATTTACATTTAGAACTACTCTTGTGGGAGCGGAAAGTCATATCAAAAGAGGGCTTAGAGAACTCAGCTTTCTTACCCTTAATAGAAATATATCCCTCTTCCACTTGCGTTGCCTTACCATGCCAAGCCAAAGAAAGACCACCATTATCCTAAGAATGAATAGCTACAGAAAGAGTCTCCACTATCTTAGAGATATCATCATTTTTCCTCCCTATAGGCAAGGCATTTTCAAAAAAGCCACCAAATTTGATAGCTAAAATGTTATCACCATAAATTGTAGATTGAGACCCATTCTCTCTCTCTTTAGGGGTTTCAACATGATAATCTTGCACAACTTCAGCAACCCCACCATTTGTGACATCTGGATCTAGGATGCCCTAAGACCTTGAGAGCCCATCGCAACCACTTGAGAAAAACTCCTATGTTGCTCAGATTTCTTCTCCACCATATAATGTTGTTGAGAAGCACCTTTCCACCACGTAGTTGTCATTGCCTTTTTTTCTCAAATCCACATTCTGTAGCCACATGGCCTATTTTAAAACATCTTCTACACCGAAAGTGAATTTCCTTCATAGTCCAAAGATTGAACCCAACAACCCTTAAAAGATTTGAGTAATATCTCAGCGGGCAACCCTTTTGAAACATCCATTTCAACTAGAATTCAGGCAAAAGTGGAATGAAAAATATCAGATGATTCATCATCCACCATAAAAAATCTCCAAGGGCATCACCCACTTCCTCTAAAAGAGGATTAGCCCATAAATGAAGGGGGAGATTAGGAAGTTGAACCCAAATCGAGATCTTGTTAAACATTTTAGAAGAAGGATTGAAATCAGAGTGCCAACGCTTAATCATCAACAAAAATATGTCCGCCCAGCTAAATTAATGATCACATAAGATTTTATTTCTGTCCTGAGCATTACCAAAATTTGCATTAAAAAACCCCTTAGCCATGGGGAAAATATGAACTTTGTCATTTTTAAGAGGCTTCCAATGTTTTGAGATCCAGGTATGTAGCTGAGGTAGGCTAGGCCAAAAACCCTTAAACTGACATATCACACCTTCTGCAGAAAAAAAAACAAAAACATTATGATCTATTTCCTCTTCCGTCTCCACTTTCAGATTAACAGAGATGGAATTTGCAATAGGAACGAACCCACCATCAAATAGTCGTCTCCCTTGTCATGACCACGGAGCCTCACTAATCTGCCTCTGCCCGACGAACACAGTCGTACCAAAACCAATGGCAACATTCAGCAAAACCCTAGCATCAATAGACAACAAAGTCTTCAAACCCCTTTCACGTCAGACGACTGCGTCTCTTTGCCGGCAAACTACTGTCCCATCCCCTTCTTGTCCAGCATGTTGCACACCCTGCGGACTACCAGCGACCTAAGTCGTAAACTTCCTCGGTCGATCTCCTTGCTGAAAGCTCCCGCCTAAACTCCCCATTCGAAAAATTTTCATTCATAAATGTTAAAGAATATATATATTTAAATATTATATCATATTTCATATAATATAAATTATTAAATATAAATATAATATAATAGATATTTATAAATATAATATTATTTTCATTAATTTATAATCAATATTTAAAATATATACTCATTATTCAAATTTATATGACAATTTTCTATTGCTTTCTATGTTATAATTATTCTTTTTATTTAATTCAATATAAAAAATAAAATAAAAAATCAACTTCAATATTATGTTATATTGAAACGATCATAGTTTTTCAAAAAAAAATTCTTCATTATAGAAAATTCTTTGGAAACTGCATATAGTAGTGTGGACCATATTTTTGAATGGTATAGTTTGAAATTCATTTTTTGTTGAACTTAGAGTGTTGGTGAAATAATTGTTTTAACATTAAATTGAAATATCTGTATTTTTAGTATGATTATAATCATTTATTATTATGTGTGTGCCTCAATTTTTTGATCTACCTATATCTTAGGATCCCTCTATATTGTTTTGCATTTAAGGAGACCAACCTTTCCTCTATGTTCATTGTATTTGCCTATTCATCTCAGGGAATCCTGTAATGAAAGGGCTCCTTCGCCTCAAGAATCTTGTTGTGAAAGGGCTCCAAGATCTCCTAAATCTTTTTTTTTTTGGTGGGGGGGGTGGTTGCAAAACCATTTCAAAAATGGAGGGTGAGATCTCAAATTCTTTTGATATAAAAACTTAATAAAAAATCATTTAACTATATAAGCACATTCCATTGTTCCAAAAGATTTAATTTTCTTTCAAACTCTTTTGTTTAATAATCATGTTTCTTTATTTAATTAAATTATAAACGATCTATTTTTTAATTTAGAGAGAACTTACAATATATGAAACTCTCTATATTTGAGACACCTAAGTGTACTTCAAATATGAGGTATATATAACCCTACTCCTTAAAGATCAGAACTTAAAATATAAAGTGTATGCAATCCTACTCCTTAAACATCTCAACTTCAAATATAAAGTATATATAACCCTACTCCTTAAAGATCTGAATTTGTGAAAACTCTTTTTATAAAGAACAAATTCTTAAAAAAATTAAAAAAAAACTTATAAAACTAGTGACTATTTAAGGCACTGTTAGCATGGGGCAAACCTGTTCCTTTGGATTGTAAGCTTGGGCCCATGCGCCCAGGTGGATTTTGTCGCCTTGTGTCTGCACCCACGCCCCCTCTTTCCTGCAACCACGTTAAAACACGCCTGCGGGATCCTCTCTACTTCGAAAAATGATAAAAAGGGATACGGAATTCAAGACGTCGTCTCTACAACTCCATCAGAGAAATACACGCTGGTCTGCTGTGAGCTTAGTACAATAATTCACTCTAAAGCTTTAATGCTCAAAACATCTTTTTTCAAGAAAATATGTTTTCCACTGCACGACTTGACTTTGTTTCAGAGCTCACATGGCGAGTGGTCTGTTAATTTGATGAAAATAAAAGGACCCACTCTGGGAAACTGCTGCGAGATGATCATCACCATGTGAGAAATCCGTGTAAAATAGAGACGCGTTACAGCTGTATTTTAACAGTGAAATGCGTAAATTGTAAGCAAGGCCACGTAATTTTCTTACGAGCTTTCGCTTTCAAACTATACTTTGAATAAGAACCCAAGAACCCAACCCTGAAAAGCACCATTAGAAATTCAGGGTATTGTAGAAATTCATAGTTCATTTTTCTTTGGCCTTTACGTAGTGTGATAAAATTATTGCTTCCACTATTCCGGCAATATATTATGCTTAATTGAAAAAAATCACCGTGAAGAATTGTCGTTGAGGGGTAGATTTTTCGCAGAGTCTTCTGCAGTCAACCATGCTATTTGCTATTTATTTCAAACCGGTTTTCGTTATTTAACATCGTTTTGTTATTGCTATTGTGATAATCATTGAGTAGCCGGTTTCGCTCAAGCAGAAGATGTTGCAGATGTATTGCGGAGTTGTCGTTCGCTTTGTAATAAGTCTCTGTTTGATGGGCTTTACTGCTGCAAAATGTGTTCCTGAAATGTGTGGTTCGATGAAGGTTAGTTACTCTTTTTGGCTTCAAAATTCTCATTGTGGCTTCCCTGGTTTTCAGATCAATTGCACTAAGGATGAAGATGGGATGATGTCTCCAAAACTTCTTACCGAAAGGGGTCAAGATTATTCTGATCTAAGTCCGGTTTATTATAAGATTTTGGATATCAATTATATGGGTCACCTAGTCATAAATTCGACCTCTCTCAAAGCCCAGTCATGTACCGATAATACCTCAAAGGTAGAGTTATTGCAGCTACCTGTTAATGGACCTTTTGCAATTTCCATGTCCAATAAGTTTGTGGTTATTGGCTGCAACACAATCGGTACCTACAGATATAATGATTGGGGAGAGGCGAGATGTGTATCAACATGTGTCTCTCAAATTAATCCACCATACTGCCGCTATGGCTGTGGTGAAATGACCCTTCCAGATAATTGGAAGTGGTTGAATTTCTCAGGTGGAGGTATATTTCGCTTAAATGAATTTGCAGGGAGACTATGTGGCTTCTCCACCATGTTGGACCCATCTACATTCAAAGTGGTAGATAACACAACAAACCTCTTCTGGGGCAAAGGTAGGAAGGCTCATTATGGCCTCCGCCTTAACTGGGGTGTCAGCCTTCAGAATTGCTCCATGGCTAAAGCAACTGTCAATTATTCTTGCTCCTCAAAGGCAGAATGCATCGATTCTCCGTCAGGAAAGGGGCACGTATGCAAATGTCTCCCTGGATATGAAGGAAATGGTTACTCTAACGGCACTGATTGCACAGGTAGGAAGTATGCATTTTTCTTATTTATAATTATCTTTGGCATCATGTGTTCTCTTTCATAATCATTTCTTTTTGAAATCTCAAGCCTCCTAATCATAGTGATGATGACTTTTCAGACATAGACGAGTGCAGTGATAAACTGATGAATAAGTGCTTTGGAACAGAAGGAGGAGGAATATGCCTTAATTTGCCAGGTTCCTACAATTGTTCCTGTGCAAAGGGTTATGAAGGAGATGGTTACTCCAGTGGCACTAATTGCAAAGGTATATTGATCTCCGCACTTTTCCTAACAACAACCGTAGCTTTTCTTTTATAATCATTTCTTTTTAAAATCCCAAAGCTGATAACCAAAATGATGATGAATGTTCAGACATAGACGAATGTAGTCATACAAACATGAATATGTGCGTTGAAGAAAAGGAAGGAGGAATGTGTCGTAATTTGGCAGGTTCCTACAGTTGCTCCTGTGCAAAGGGTTATAAGGGAGATGGCTTTCGAAACGGGACAAGGTGTAAGCCTGAAAGGTCAAACAAAACTGTTATGTTTGCAGCTATAGGTGACCATGCGTCCATCTAATGTCTTTAATGCAGTTTTTTTCTAATATAAAATATTTTTAGTGCACAGTTAATAACAAGTTCTGTTGGGTGTGTGCACAGGCTCTGTTTTTGCATTCATTGGTGTTTCTTTAGGAGTGGGTGCGTTAGTATGGTGGCTGACAATGCGTTACCAGAAACATGCGAGGGAAGGGAACTTCAGATGCAATGGAGGAATTTTGCTAAAGAAAATCCTAGCACAAGCAAAACAGACGGACGTGAAAAAATTCAGGATTTTTTCTGAAGATGAGCTTAAGAGGGCCTCCCAAAATTATTCAATGAAGCTTGGAAAAGGTGGTTCAAGCATGGTATACAAAGGCATCCTTCCAGATGGCAAAACTGTGGCTATTAAAAAGTTCAAGGAATTTCACGATGGAGTGGAAGACGAGGAATTCATGGAGCCTTTTATAAATGAAATCGTGTTGTCTGGGGTCTTAATCACGAAAACATCGTGAGCTTAGTTGGATGTTGCCTAGAAACACGATCTCCTCTTCTTGTATACGAATTCATTGAGGGGGGAACAATTTTTCATCAGCTGCAGCTCGGCAATTTGTCCTGGGAGAGTCGCCTCCAGATTGCGATGGGTAGTGCAGATGCTTTGACATATCTGCATTCAGAATTAGAGCACCCCATTATTCACCGAGACGTAAAATCATCTAATATTCTTCTCGGCGAAGGCGACACTCCAAAAGTTGCAGATTTTGGAATGTCTCGGCTACTGTGTGGGAACGATACGCACCTCACCACCAATATAATGAGCACCTGCGGTTACATGGATCCTGAATACTTTAGCACTGGCGTACTTAATGAAATGAGTGACGTCTACAGCTTCGGTGTATTCCTAGCGGAGCTTCTCACAGGTCAAAAACCTGTGTCTTCTGAAAGACCTCAACAGGAAAAGCTCTTATCTAAGCTTTTTCTTTCCAAATTTAAGGACAACTGTTTGACTGATATTTTGGATCCAAACGTGAAGAAAGTAAAGAACCAGGGTCAGGTGACTGCTGTGGCAAGTTTAGCTGAAGAATGTCTTTGTCCGGAAGGAAGTGGAAGACCCTCCATGGGAGATGTAAAGATTAAGCTTGAGATGTTAGGAGGTTTCCCAAGACCCGCCACATCGATTTCATGTTTAAACATCCACAAAGACCAAACTTCAAGTGCGACTTAAAGTGGTTCAACAGTTTCAGCACACAAAATGTCTAGGGTGCATGGAAGCTGATCTTGATTTAGTTTTTCATATATTTTAGGAGGTGCATCTGTAGTCTAAAAACATAGCATGTCTCTACAACTTAGTTATTATTATCTATTGAAATAGGGGTTCTGTACCGATACCTCATGATAAATCTGCGAGGTCTACGACGTGGAGGTCTGTTCTTAGGTTTTCTTCTTTTACTTCTGTTGTGTCTTTATATGGGTGGTCAGTTCTTCTTTCCTTTTCTCTTTTTGGTTGTTGTGTGGGTTTGTTAGTTCTTCTTTCCTTTCTTCTTTTTGGTTGTTGTGTGGGTTTGTTGTTACAAAATTTTTGTTCTAGTTATGCAGGTTTGTTGACAGTAAATATTTTACTGTAATTTATTGTAATGGGTTCAATATTTTTTTTAAATTTTTTTTATCTTTTATCAAAATAAAATAAATTTATGAAAAAATTAAAAATGTTTGATAGATTTTTTAATATCAATATTGTTATTTGTTCGGGTTATAATTCTTTATCCATTACTTGAAATTTAAAGTTCAATTTATAGAAAGCTTAAATCATGGATTAATATAAAATTGAATAAAATTTTTAAGGTGATTCATTTCTTGGCTTCCAATTCTTACATAGAAGAGTAGAAGCTCATAGTTGTCATGTCATAGCCTAGTTCCTAGATATGATTTGTTTAACAAGTTGTGAATGGTTTTGTGATGATTTTAGTTGTAAGTAAAATTAAATAACATTCTCCTTTGGTTTAATTAATGTGTTCTTATCCGTATATAAATTTCTAATGCTTGATTGTAACATAATTTCCTAACCTTGAATCTCTACATATAACCTCAACTTATATTTAAAATTGTGTTTTCTTGTGTGAGAGATTCTAATGTTATAATAGGATAACCAAATTACTCATGAGATGAGACCATTAAAACAAAATTGAAATGCACAACTTGGAAAATTGGATTGAGAATTCAAAATAAATAGAAATAAACTAGGACTAAGAGATAGAAACAAAAGATTGATGCAGCTAGAATTTTATTGAACTATTGTCAAAAATGGACAAGAGAAGAGTTCTAGAGCCTATAGACCATAAATGACTAGACAAGAGTTATAGAATTATAAGTTTAAATGTTTTTAGATTTCAGGAAATTTGTCATAGATTTCAAGAAATAAAGTGGATGTTTGGATAAAGGTATTAGACAAAATCAAATAGTGCTAATAGCAAGATATTTGCACAAGATAATAACAAATGGTAGGAATTCTAAGTGTACAAATCAAATCCAACTGTCTTTTCAAGGGATACAAACCTTCAATTCTATAGACTACATAGTTCATCACATACACCAAACATTATAGATAGAGACAAGGAAATGATTACAGAAATCATTTATTCTAGGTGTATGGAAAGATAGAGAAGATAGACAAAACAAAACTCAATCATATATACAAAATAATTATGATGACACGTATAAGATGTAGAGTGTTTGATGAAAGCTCTAGCAAAATATGAAACTTATTAGATGATTGGACAAAGACATTAGATAATAATAAATAGAATGGGGGTCTAGATAATGGGGAAAAATAACATTATATAGTACTAATGTTTGGATAGAAGACAAAAACAATAGAAAATAGTAGGCATGTGTCAACTTAGAATGCCTTCAACTTTTTTGGGATGCTCTACCTTGATCTCCTCTTAATTTCTCTAAGGCTACACCAATTGTTGAAAATCCATAGATTCTTCCATACTTCACCTATAAAAAAACATCCATTTAAAAGAGACTTTACAAATAAAAAATTTAATGGGGAACTTAACTTGGTCAACATATTTGAGGGTATTCCAACATAATCCACATGCATAAAATATGATAGCAAATATGTATCGAATCTATAATATGAAAATTACAATAGTAACAAGAAAAATAAACCACTATGGAAAGAAAATAGCAACAAAGAGGAAAAATAAGACACAAAAAGATGGAAAATCTACAAATAAAAAAGACACTAGAGAGAATTACAAAGGCTTGGATTGTTCATGGGAAATTCTAGGACAATCTACATGCAAGCTTGAAAGGGAATAAGAGGCTAGAAAGATATAATATAAGAGGGAATATAGGTTGATTAGAGTACACATGGATGACCATAAACTTAAAAATGACCTATTCTTGAGAGGCTAGGTAAGAATTTATAGCCACCATTTTATAAACTTAAGCTCATATATATGATATACCTACAAAGAAATTGAAATATTAAACAAGAGAAAATACAAAGTGTTTTTGGACAAGAAAATAAAATCTTTATGATGAAACAACATGGGAGAGGGTTCAATAGTAGTGTTTTAATGTTTTTTGGGAAAGAGGAGGATAGAATCACAATAAAAGATCATTTATGACGCTCAGATAAAATATTAGTAGTAGAACTTGTAAAAGACTAACCCATCATTTTCCCATCAATAGGTGGCGTGATAAATAATTTAAATATTTTTTCATGGTAGAGGGTAAATCAATGGAAATGGGGGACTAAAAAAGGGTCTTAAGTGGACATTGTTTTTCTATATAATGGGGTGGAAATATGATTCACTAGCTTAGCTATGTAAACAATAAATTAACCTATTTTCCAAGCAACTTTAACATTAAAGAGGAGTGAGATCAATAGATACAACCTCCTTTATGTGAAAAGGGTTGAATGGTAATTGGATTCCACCTCTCTTTGTTTGAATTGAATTGGATACTAAAAGTATAAAAAATGAATGCTAGATCTAGGGCTGAAGATAGAAATTTGACATAAATTTAAATAAATAAGCAATTGCAGATTTGATATGAAGTTGTAATCATAGATCTAAAATGAGGAAGATGAATGTAACCTATGATTGGAATCTAAACCTAAAAAATAAGGACAATGGAGCTTCATGCGACCTTGTCCATGGAATGTTGGATGCGAAAAAAAATTATTTCAAAATTAGAATGTTGCTCAGAATCTACCCCAAAATTTTTATGGAATTTTTTTTGACAAAGGAGTGTGGAGTGAACCTTTCCTCCTCTTTTTGTTCCTATAAAATTTGGATCTAATTGTCATTGTCTACTCTGCCTAATTCTATATTTATAGCTCTTGAACCTATAACCTACACCTACAAAAGAGATAAAAATGTTGAGGATAGGGGTTTTCCTTCTTAGGAAAATGGTGTCTCAACCTTGCAATAATAAAAGGTTATTGTTGATAAATGAGCATGGGGGATATTTGTCATTGTAAATCTTGACCACTTATAATAAGGTCGTAGATCTAAGGTGGATATTTTGTGCACTTTGTTTCCCCTATAAGGCAACCCTATTTTATAGGGGCATTGTATTACGACTGGGTATTGTGATGTATTCAAAGAGTCTGATAGTTGTTGAGTTATCTCTGGAACTCATTGGTGGTACTCCTGTAAAAAGATTGCTCTACAAGTATAATATAATATGTTGTTGATTTCTAGAATAACATATTGGGCGGATTTTGGAGTGTAGATTTTTTCTTCTGAAAGGATTTTACCATGTAAATCACTATGTTGTAGTATGCATGTTATTTATGTTTAATTTTGTTAAGTTTTTGTAACTGTTGTAATGATCTATAAAAATGTTTGCATTACCATCCTCTCAAGGTTAGTGTAGGAAGTTGTTCTGCTTCTTAAATTCCTTACATTCCTATGTCAAATCCTGAGTTTGTAATTAACCCTTAAAATAAATTGAAATAGCTAAAGTATATGTTGAATGGTATACCTCAGATCTACTATAGATGTTTGAAGGTTGATTATGCAATACTATTTGAATATGATCACAAGTGTTGATGTAATAACATGACATGATATGACAAGATATGAATGATATAATCTTGAAACATATGCTTGCATGAAGATTGATGTAATTTTTTGCTCCATGATGTGCAGATCTTCAACAAGGCTTGAAGAAAATGATGGATGAAATCTCACCTTAATGCTTAAAGATGATAGTGCTTGAAGGTGGATGTGAATTGAATGTAGTTGATGAATGTGGATTGTCAAAATAAATTAGAAGAATGCTCTTGTATAGGGTTCTCAAGGTATTTCCCTAATTAGACCAACCTACAATAGTCAAATTGAGACATCATAATCTAAAACCAAATGGTGGGAAAGATGCACCAGGATATTCAAATTTGGGCCTGATTTGGGAGGACACTTGGGTACCCCAGGTACCACTATCTAGGAAAAGGATACTCTAAGCACCCTTATCCAAGACAAGGGCTCCCCATGCACCTTTTCCCACCCAAAACAAGGTGAATAGGTCAGAGATATGATGCACATAGCTTGAGATAGAGTTTCAAACCAACATGTGAACATATAACATTAGTTATGACGTAAAAGGCCATAAAGGCCCTATTGTACTAAATTCTAGTTCCTTTGATATAATCGAGTCTTGTAAGAATACAAAAATCCAAATCTCCCAAGCCGAATATTTAAGGCTCAATCCTAAAGAATTTGACAAAATGCTTAAATATGTCAAAGAGGGAGCCTATCACCCCAATGCAATGCCCAGTTATCTTGTGATAATGAAGTCAGTGTAGAGGAACAAGTTTGCGCTAATTCTGAAGATGACTCTCCTTGTTTCCAAGACCCTTTAGCTAAACCAAAGCCCTTCTATGTCTCTCTGTTTATTGTGGGCTTTAGATTAAGCAACTACATTATTGACTCTGGTTCTTCTAAGAATGTAATTCCTGCTCAAGTAGCCCAAGCTTTAGGTTTATCTATTACCTCTTCCCAAGGAAAATTGTACTCTATGGATGGCTCTGCAGTTCCAATCATAGGTCAAATTAAAGATGCCCAAGTAGCTCTTGTAGCTTTTCGCAAGAAAAGAGTAAAATTAATCATATTAGTGGCTGATATACCTGCCAACTATGGGATTCTACTAAGTAGGAGTTTTTGTAAAGATTTGGGAGGAAAAATCCAAATGGATCGGTTTCATGCTTTAATTCCACTTGAAGGGAAAAAGATGTTCCTTAATCTTGAGCCTAAAGCTAAATTTACTATGTTGAAGTCTAGAGACCCTAGAGCTGACATCCTATTTGTTGAAACTAATCCTGGCACCTATATGTGTTTGTCAAACCCTCATGATAATTCAGATCAAATTTCCCCTAGCCTAAAGGATGACTTATGGATATTGGAGTTTGATGGAAGTTGTGCCAATGTTGGATCAAGAGTAGGGGTAGTCTTAGTTTCACCAGATGGTTACAAGTTTCCCTACACCTTCAAATTAGAATTTGCTAATACAAATAATACTGCAAAATATGACGCTTTGCTACTTTGTTTAGTGTTAGATAAATAAAATGGGATTAAACAGTTGAAGGTTGTTGGTGATGTTCAGTTGGTTGTCAAACAAGTCAAAAAAATTATACTATGAAGAATAATTGTTTGAAACATTATAGAAACAGGGTTTGGGATTGAATTCTTTGATGCCTTCTCAATTGAATCTATCCCAAGAAGTTAGAACATAATAGCAGACTCCTTGGCTATTTCGTCCTCTCTACTCTTGCCTCATCCTAATTTTATGGATAAGACCTTCCAAGTAGAAGTAATCTACAAACCTAGTGTTCCTAATAATGTTGAGCATTGGCAGGTGTTTAATGATTACAGATAGATAATTGAATTCCTTTAGAATTCTAAATCTTTTGCTCATTGTTATTTTGAAGGGGGTGAAAATGAGAGTAATTAAGTATTGGGAGATGAGGCAAAGGAAGCAGAAATGGTGCAGTTGAAAGGAAACAAGATACCTAAAGGACTAGTCTCTCTTGAAGACCTTTTCAGTCGGCATAATCAACACCTGAAGCAAAAAAACAAGTCTATCCCTACCTCCTCAAAGTATGATCAAGTTAATATTGGGACTAAGGAAAATCCTAAGCTTGTTTGTGTTGGTAAGTGTTTCTCACCTCAAGAAAGAGAGAAACTAATCACTTTATTTCTTTGTTATCAAGATGTCTTTGCCTAGAGTTACGTTGACTTGAAGAAATTTAGAAATGGTAGCTTTCAGCATAAGATTCCTTTAAATCTTGGTGTCACACCTTTCAGGTAGAAACATCATACTTATAATCCAAAGATCGTTGATGCAATATTTGCTCAAATTGAGAACATGCCAAACGCAAAGATCATCTACCCCATTCATCATTCCACATGAGTGGCTAATATTGTTCCTATCAGGAAGAAGAATGGAGAAATAAGGATATGTGTTGATTTCAGAAATCTGAATAAAGCCTCTTTAAAGGATAATCATCCCTTACCTATCATGGGCCATATTTTGCAAACAGTTGCAGGCTCAAAGATGATGTATATTCTTGATAGCTTCTCAAGTTATAACGAGGTTGAAGTAGCTCCTGAGGATGAACATAAAACCACTTTCACCACTCCTATTGGAGTATTTGCTTATCATAGAATGCCATTTGGTCTTATCAATGCTGGTTCCACCTTCCAGAGGTCCATGAACCTATATTTTGGAGATTTAAAAAGTAAGATCATTATGATTTATTTGGATGATCTAACAGTTTTCTCTAAGAATAGAGCTAATCATTTGCATGATTTGGAAGTTGTTCTACAGTGGTGCAGAGTGGAAGGAATCTCTTTAAATCCTAAGAAGCTCGCATTTTCTGTAACCGAGGGAGAACTCTTGGGTCATATTGTCTCAAAGGAAGGAATCAAGATCGACCCTGAAATAGTAAAGGTAATTATAGAGTTGAGCAAAACCCGTAAACAAAGATGGTATTAGATTTTTCTTTGGTAAAGTGAATTTCTTGAGAAGGTTTGTTCTTGATTTTGCTAAGTTGACTAAGCCTATCACAGAAATGATGAAGAATCGTCCCTCCTTTAAATGGAGCTCTAAAGAAAAGTAGTCTTTTGAAGACATCAAAGTGGCGATTGCAAATGCACCCACCTTGGTATATCCTGATTTTTCTAAAGGTTTCATTATATACTCATACACCTCAGACATATCTTGTATGCTATATTATTGCAAAGGAATGAACAAGTTATTGAAGACCCAATATCTTTTATGAGTATCCCTCTGAAGAAGTATGAGATGAATTATTCTCCTCTTGAGAAACATTCTTATGTTGTAGTCAAATCTCTTAAGAGCTTAACATATTATATTCTACATTCTCATGTTGTTGTTTTTGTGTCGAAGACAGTTGTGAAAAGTATTCTTACTCAGCAGAAGATTGGGTGTAATAAAAGAGGCTTTTGGATAGCTAAAGTGTAAGAGTATGATGTACATAACAAACCTACTACTTTGGTTAGGGGAAAGGACTTGGCGAAAATAATTACAGAAAGCAAACCCTATGAGGAATAAAGTCTCCCATTGGTGTTGTTTACTAGCACAAGGGATGAAAGGTTCTCAGGTGTATCATACTTCTTAATGTATGGAGATTTCCCCCCTCATTTATCCCCAAAGGTATAAAGGAATTTGAAACTCAGGGATAGGATATACATCCTTTGGGAAGGAAAACTGTATAAAAGAGGAGTTGATGACACTTTCTTGAGGTCTATAGACAAGCAACAATAGAAGAAGTTAGAATTATTTCACAATGAGGTTTGTGGTGGTCATTTCTCTACTTTTGTAACAGCTTTCAAGATTCTTCGCCAGAAGTACTATTGGCCAGGTATGTTCAAAGATATATATGAATGGGTATCTAAATGTGAAAAGTGTACCATGTTTACTGGTAGATCCCATTTGGTTGCATTACCCCCGATACCTGTTGTAATCAATGAGCCTTTCCAACAATAGGGCATTGACTTTATAGGCCAAATCAATCCACATTCCTCTGGTGGACATATCCATATTTTGACAGCCACCAATTATTTCACCAAATGGGTAGAATAAATCCCTGTGAAACATACTACTTCTGAAGTAGTGTGCAATTTCTTGAAAGAAAATATCTTGGTAAGATTTGGAGCTCCCAAGAAAATAATTATTGATAATGATAGCTATTTCTCATAAGCTAAGATTACCCTATTTTTCTATGAAAATGGCATTAGTTTGGTGCACTCCTCAGATTACTATCCTCAAGGGAATGGACAGGCTGAGTCTAATAACAAGAATCTTGCTTCCATCATGAAGAAATTACTGGATGAGAAATAGAGGGAATGGAATATAAAGTTATATGATGCTTTGTGGGCAGATAGGGTTACATAGAAAAGGACTATAGGCATGTCTCCTTTTCAGCTTGTTTATGGGGTGGAGAGTGTTTTACCCTTGCTACTAGAACTCGCTGCACTCAATTTGTAGAAGGATATTGAAGATGAACAATTCCAATCTGCAGTGTGGAAGAGGATTATGTACCTGAATAAGTTAGAAGAGAAAAGGGATGTGGTGATAGACATAATTTGTCATCACCAACAAATGGTTAAGAATTTTTTTTACAAGAGAGCCAAGAAGAGAGATTTTACTATCAGAGACATGGTACTCATTTGGGATAAGAGAAGAGAACCAAAAGGCTTACATAAGAAGTTTGATTAATTGTGGAATGGACCTTTTCAGATCAAGAAAATCCTTGGCAATAATGATTTTTTCTTGGTTTATTTAGATGGAACTCCATTACCTCTTGCCTACAATGGGCAAGATTTGAAAATATTAAACTAAAGTAGTGTCTTTCCCCTTTGTACATTGTTTTATTTTCCTAGTTAGTCTGTTATGCTTGTTTTCTTTCATCTCTGTTGCCCAATGAATAAGGCTTAAGCCAAGTTTTCTGGATCCTCTGTGTCCTAAAATTCTTTGCCCCCATTCAGAGCCAATGTGTTACCCCTATTTTAAAATCTTAAAATTGCTCCCCTTTAGCCGTGGAGTTGGTTATTTCTCAAAATTATGTCATGTGTCGTGCCCCTTTTCTAAGTTAGTCGTGGAGTTAGAAAGTTCTTAAAGTCATTGATCATCCGATGTCTCCTATCTTGTGTTTGGTCGCTCTATCACGGGTTCTAGGAAGCTCGCAAGTCCCAATCATAGGTTCATTATTTTTCATTTTCCCCAACCAAGTGACTTGTCAAATCTTTGCTAGGTTTCGAGCGCCGCCTTTGTGTCAGGTTTTGTATGGAATCACGTTGTTTGCCTTGTCAACATGAACAATCCAAATTAAAGGACCATTTAAAGAGGCGAAGTAAATGTGGTATTTAAGGCATGTCACATTAATTAAGTACATGAATGAGGTAGTGAATGTTTTTTAAACTAGCAGAATTTAAGGCATGTCTCATCAATTTACAGGCATGCGAGACACAGTGACGGAGCTATTGAATTTTGAAACCTTTTTGCATGAGCTAGAAGTAGGAGATAGAACTCCATTGCAAGAGGAAATTGTTTAGTGTGGTTTGGCCTCTACAACTGGTTTTTCATTTGTTGTTCCCTACATAGATTTGGTTGTCACCTGCTCTAAGAGATACAACCCCGAGACTTAGGAAATTCAGTCAGAGAGTGGTAAAGTGGTCACGCGAATTAACCCTGAAAGTGTTTCTCGTGCTTTGTGCCTCCCTGAAAGAGATTCTGCTAGGAATATGTCTATTTTAGTTGGCGAGGAATATTTTGGTGCACATGATGACTTCTGCATGAATTGTATAGCCAGAAATTGGTTAAAGTTAGAAAAGGGAGGTAAGTCTCAGCTACTCACTAAGCTTAAAAGAATACATTTCAATGATGAAGTTGCAGAGGCTAGAGTCCTTTTGCACCATGTTGTGGGTAGTAGTTCCACTGAGTCTTTTGAATTCTAGATGTGTCATTTTATTCTCACTATATGTGCTCCCGAAAGCTATTTAACTGGGCCTCCATCATCAGTTTTTATTTGAATGAGCAATTGTGGAATTTCTGTTAGTCCCTTGCTTTCCGTATGTGCTCATATCTTGTTTACATCCTAGCTAGTCAAGGGTATGCCTAGATAGGTTTAGAGATTCATCACCCTTCTCCTATTTTTGCGCTTGTTTACCAGAAATTTCCTCAGCTGGCCGTACGGAAGAGTACACATTCTTTTTCCCACATCAATGATGCATTCTCAATAGGTCTAGTCAGAAAATTGGAAGGAAACCCTGGCCTACAGTTTTCTGATGTCTCTTTTGAATTTGTGATGATGTTTGGAAGCTTTTACACTCAATTCGATTGATTCTCATCTTAGAATTGGGGAGAGCCATTGAAATTTCCTTGTTTTCCCTCTGATTATATTGTGTTTTTCGAAGTCTTTCGTCAGATGTCTGTAGTAAATGTGAAATATTTGAATATGGGAAAGAGGGGATACCCTTTTCCATTGTCCACCAGTGTCTTTTGCTGTAAAACTAATGGTGTTGCCAAGGTAGTGGGAACACTCCTAGAGAAGTTTCATTTTTCATCCCTATTGGCCAGAAGCAGCTTTGACAGTAAAGGGTATGTGAGGCACCATTTGTATGGAGCTAAAGGTTATATTACACATCGTCCCAAGCTTAAAGATTTTTCGGAGGATTGTTTAAATGATGTTGAAGTATTTAAAAGAAGTTATATGAGGCTCTCCTTGCAGAAAACTCATACCCTTGGTGTCTCTTTCAATGTCCTGGATGATGTTACCAAAGACGAGGTCGTCATTGATCCATAATATCATATTGTCATTAATGTAGTCTCTTTGTAGGTTGATTGGTCTAGAGAAGAAGTTTCGGACCTGATGATTCGTATTGCTCCGATGTTAAGGAGAACATTTGATTGGCTGAATGGCAAATGGAGATAGAAGGTCAGTTCTTCCCCAAGGTCATAAATCTTCATCTCGTAGAGAGTAGGGAGTAGTTTCTTCTTCACCTATTTAGACACCTACAGTCAAGTCTACAAATAGTTAGGTGGTGATGGAGAAAAGTCGGGAGAGTCCACTGCTCGGTTGAAAAATATTTGTGAATAGGATAATCACGTTACACCACTCAAAGGAAAATCGCTCCTCTATGATTCTAAAGGTATATATCAGCAAATTGTTGATGATCAGTCTTTCTCTGCTTTTCTTGAAATCCCTTCCTCTCCTATACAAAGTACCCCAAGTGTTATTAACAGAGGATCAAAATATGAGATAACCTCTCTAGCTTGGTTGAAGACATAGGTAAAGAAAAGAAAGGTTTCCACTCTTGTCTCTACTGAAATTGACACAGTTGCATTGTTATTGAAAAGTTCCCGTAAGCCTAAGAAGCCTAAACAGATCTCTCGAATTGTCTCTAATCCTACTTCTGGCCACCAAATCTTAGAAATTGTTGATCCTGTTGGGAATACATAGATGCAAGTAACGTAATTGAGAAGGATTATTAAATCAGCCATATGGACATGGGACCCTCTACCTTAGAAGGGGATGTCTATCATGTTGACTTCTCTATTCATGCATTAATCAAGAGAGCATGGGAACAGAAGAAGAAGAATCTTGAGCTCCAATCTCAGGTGCAATCATTGAAGGATTTCATTGCATCTTTCATAAATCCTACTGTAGGAGAATCATCAAGTTCACAGGTCCAGGGGATTGATCCAGACACTATGAAGAAAGTCAAAGGTAACTTGGGGTATGCCAAAGTTGTCACTGACTGGATTGATGAAATGTATGGTGTTGGTGTGGGTTATTTCACTAAGTTCAAGATGTTGTATGTAAATATCTAGAATAAAAGAAAGGAGTTGTTAATAGAACTTGAGCAAGTCAGAAAAGAACATGGGAGTATTTTTGTGCTCTCAAAGGAAGTCATAGAGCTCATGTCATTGAGCCATGGCATATTAACCACCGAGAAAATAGTTGAATATCCTAGGGAGGTTAATCCTATTTGGTGTGATGCATTAGATTCGAAGGAGAAAATCTATTGTGACTATATTGATGATATTGATAATGCCCTGAAACATTACTTGAGTGACTTGTTGAAAATAAAAGAGAATCTTTGTGCTCTGGATGTTGATCTCATGGATAGTTTCGAGGAGAATGTGCTAGAACTTAGTGAAATGATGCGCCAATTTAAAGATAATTATCAAAAGAATGTTAGGGACCCTCAAAGCATATCCTTGGAATCCTTTAAAGTGTTGGGTCACCTACAAATACACGCCTCTACCCTTGAAACTGAGATGGATGAAATGCACAAAAATATAGTTGTTACTGATGGGTTGGTTGCAAAGTGGAGAACAAGGCTGCAAATTACCACTGTACCTAAGGACTCGAATATGGAGCTAGTTGTGAACACGTACATTGAATACAGACAAAGGATCGAAGCTCAAGAGGTGACACGTGTTGAACAGGAGGTGGAGATTGTCGAGGATGGTGAACCAGAAGCTGAATAGGTGGTGGTGGTTTCTTGTTTAATGTTTTAATAATTTTTCTTGATCATTGGACGTGAGGCCTAAAGACTTTAAATAACAATTTTCTTCAAAAAATCGTTATCTTTCATGTTTTAAATATCTAGACTTTGTTTTTTATTAGTATTTTTTGGGCAAACTTTATTTTTCTCATAAGAGCAAAAACTTTTATGCATGTGGTTATTTGCTATTTTGATATAGAAGAACTATTGGTGGCTTTCATATATTCGTAATCTTTGAATTATGGTGTGTGGTTTCTTTTGTATTCTTTGAAATGGATGTCAGTTGGTAAATTTATATTGAAGTGATGGATGATTTGAAATTTCAATTACTGTGGAATATTATCTGTGAATGGTGTTTCATAGTAGCTTTATTTTTGAAAATATGAAAAAATCTAAAAATAGTAGCTAGTATTGTGAATGCCTTTACAAAGATTTCTAGTTAAAAGTTCTTTCCTTATTTACTTTCTGGTTAAAAGCATATGAGTTGTTTATTCATTTATTGAAAATCATTAGAAGGTAGCTGCCACCTTATAAAATAAGCAGAGAATCAGTCAGTTACTGGTTAAAAGCATTGAGTTGTTTATTCATTCATTGAAAATCATTAGAAGGTAGCTGCCACCTTATAAAATAAGCAGAGAATCAGTCAGTTAATAATTTGTTAGACTGGTTCAATTGTGGTTGCATTTGTTATCTCCGTGGACGTGAGAATATAAAATTAGATGACAAATATGTTAACCAACAAATATAAATACAAATTATTACAAATATCTAATAAAAAAATAATATAAATTTTTAATTGATAAATCCTAAAAATACAATTGAAGACAATTGAAGATCTATGACAAACTATTTACATTCTAAATGTTCACCCATCTATGTCAGCACCCCACTCATGAAAACAATATGTTTTATCATTTTTTAATTATTATTTCAGGATTGGCGGTTTTAATTTTTTCCCAATATATTCCGCCTTCCTTCAACATTTCCCTCAATTCATCCTTCTCTGACAATTCAAAATTAAACTCCTTGAGTCTTTTCAGCCGCTCCAATCCCTCTCCCACTTTATTCAACTTCCTGCAACGCCATAGCTCCAACTTCTCAAGCCATGGCATCGCTCCATCCTCTATTTCTGGAAACTCCTCCAATTCAGGAAAATCATGTATAGAAAAGAAGCGGAGATGTGGAAATCCTCCTGACTTTCCAAACGCCTTTGGCACTTCTTTACATCTCCTATTTACATCCAACCACAAACTCACTAGATTGGGCATTTCTTGTAATTCTGGATAATTACTGCAATCACAATTCTGTAAATATAAGAACATGAGATTTGCGAAACAACATATCCAACTTGGCACTGCAAAATATTCTAGTCTGAGATGCTTCAAATTTCTCATTTCATTCATTCTCTCTGGAAATTGTGGAAGATCCGTTTGAGCGATCTTATTTCTTACATCAAGCCGACGCATGCTGAGCAAGGGCGCAAGGATCCCGTCTTCCATACTCTTCAACTGTGAGTCATGCTCAACTTTAAACCTTATTTCCTCAATTGCACTCATCTTGCCAAGATCCTCTAACCTTACCAAACCATCCTCTTCCCTGGACAGGGACAACCACCATTCTCCTGATATTCGCAATATTCGTAAAGACTCTAGCTTTAATAATCCCTTTGGCATTTGCTCAAATGGGCCTTCCAAATGTTGAAGACACTGAAGCTCACTAATCCATTTGGGTGCCTTTCGATCCAATTCACTGCAACGAGAGACATCAAGAAAAGAGAGATTTTTAAGACATCTGACACACTCTGGTAACCTCTTAATCTTCGTCTCTCTTAGATTCAAAACTTTGAGAAGTTTCATCTCCCCAACACAAGCAGGCAATATGGAGATATTTGTGTAGCTCAAATCCAAAACCCGCAGTACTCTCATTCCGCTAAACAACATTGCCGGAATATTTCCTCCAATTTCTGCATTGCGGGAAAGGGACAATGTGCGGACAAGTTCAGGAGAAACAAGACGTCTCTCTGAGACAACAGCCTCATCAATATCTTTCTTCGCCAAAAATAGGCGACCCCAGCGATCACCACCTGTATGTACAGAGTGCAATTTGGAAAAGGCATCTTCAACATTGAATGCACATTTATTTTCCGTGGATATAAGTATGGCCAAATCAAGTAATAAATCATGAACTTTGCAATATTTCTTCAATCTCCATTCTTCTTCCCATACTTCAACCAGACAGAGATTGCCAAGTTGATCTAAGCAGTCCCACGGGTTCTTTCCTGCCGGAATGAACCCTTCTCCCATCCATAGATATATGAGATACTCACACTCTATTGCCTCATCCTCAGGAAAAAAAGAAAGATAAGCAAAACAAGCCTTTAGATGTGCAGGCAGTGAGTGGTAACTCAATTTGAGAATATCCATGATATCCATGACATGGTCGTCGGAAGTGCCAACCTCTTCCAGCTTAGTCAACTTCGACTGCCAATCATCTGGCAATGTAGTTTTCGCCAGAGATGCTGCTGTGATTTTGATTGCAAGTGGCAATTCCCCACATTTCTTCAAGATGTTACGAGCTATCTCCTCCAGATTATCTGGCGCTCTATTTCCCTCAGACTCTGGAAATGCATAAGCACAAAACAGCTTCCAACTGTCTTCAACTGTCAAAAATTTCATCTCATAGATCTCAGCATTGAGATTTTCAAAGACCTTTCTGTTTCTTGTGCTAATCAAAATTTTGCATTGACTAGTTTCCCCAGTAGGTATGCCAAGTTTGGTTGGCAAATCACGGTCTCTATAAGTAGCTCTCCAGACATCATCTAGAAATAAGACACCTCTTCCCTTGGATAAAGCTACGAATCGTCTCTTCTGCTACCACTTCACTTACTCCACTCACATTAATGTTCTTACATAAATCTTGATCTAATTGAAAGGCCAAATCACGCTGCAACTTGGAAATAGAATAAAAGTGAGAAACTGAAAGCCATGCAGATTTCTCATACCTTTCTTTTCTACTATTGTAGACATGCCGAAGAAGATAGGTTTTGCCGATCCCCCCCATTCCAACCACTGCAATGATTGGAATTTCGGGGTTTTCCAACAAATTCACCATGCTTTCAATCTTGGACTGTATACCCACTGGTTTCGAATCCTGGACACTCCATCCCTGGGTTGTACTTGATTCTGCTTCTTCTTCTCTGCGAGGCGTAGCAGCAGGAACTATCTCCAGTTTGCTTCCCTCCTCAACAACGGAGCTCATTTTAGCTTTGACCTTTTGAATTCTTCTGCCCATTTGATGGCGATAAATCAATTGATTACAACTCAAAGTGCATGACTGAGTATTAGTGGCGTACATAGAATCCACAGCACATTCTTCAAGTATGTCCTCTGCCTCCCAGGCAATATCCCGAACTCTGTGAAGCCATTTTTTCACAGATTCCTTTTGTCCGGTTCTCTTTTCGTCAGCCTCATTTAGAAAACAATTAATTTGGTCCATTTGATCCCTCAACCCTTGAAAGTCTTCCCCGAAGTTCCGCACTATGATCACCTGATTAGCTGCTTGTTGGATGGCCATCTCACAAACTTTTCCAACAACACCACCTGCAAGCACGAATGCCATCTTCAACTCTCTTTTTGGGTTGAAAATGAGAATTCTCCTCCTGCTAATCGAGTGCCGGCAAAACTGAGAGGAAATAGGAATGAATAGAATATAATGCAAAACTAAGAGGGAATAGAATAGAATCGGTGAATGCAACTGTAACTTGGAAACCTTGGATGCAGTGTGCGTATAAGATTGCTTACAACGATATGATATATAACATCATCTTCTTCGCCTCGAAGCCACCCCTAATGAACGTGTGAAAGGAATCTTTTTTAAGAAAGCTTAGATGGATACGAACAATATGAGAAGAAGAGCAGAAAGCAGTGTAACAATTGGAGACAGCTGTAAAGATAATTGGCGAAGGGATCATGGCTATCGACGTCAATAGTTAAAGTTAAAAAAATAAGAGGCAAAGGTATCTACTTCTCCACATCTGCTACACTATCCTCACTGAATTTTGTCTCATGATACTGATATAGATTTGCAATGTTGAATATAGGTGAAATACCCAAACTATCCAATAACTCCACTTCATATGAATTTTCAGAACTAAATTTCTTCAAGATCTTACAAGGTCCAAACTTCTTCATCTACAATTTATTATAGGCTCCAACTGGGAATCTCTCTTTTCTCAGATATATCATCACATCATTGCGGACTTCAAATTCTTTATGTCTCTTCTTCTCATCCTCTTTCTCCTTATACTTGTTGTTCATGTCTTCCAAATTCTATTTGACCTGAGTATGTATTGTATTCATGTTCTCTACAAATTATTTTGCTTCTGCACTCCACTTTTATTCATTACTGATATCTCTCAATTATAATATGCCTCTAGGGTGTGCTCCAATAACAATCTCAAAAGGTGTCCTTTCGGTAAGCTCTTGTTCACTGAATTATTGTAAGAAAATTCTACTTGTGCAAGAATCGAGTCCCAACTTCCAGTTTTCTCTCCAACTAAGCATCTCAATAAATTTACCAAACACCTACTTACTACTTTTGTCTATCAATCAGTCTGTGGGTGAAAACTAGAACTGAATTTCAAATTTGTCTTCATCTTCTTCCAAAGTGTTCTCCAAAAATATCCAACAAACTTAGTGTCTCTGTCAGAAACTATGCTCTTAGGTAATCCATGTAATCTTACCACTTCCTTAAAAAATAGGTCAGCAACATGTACTACATCAGTTGTCATTTTACAAGGTATGAAATGTACAATCTTTAAGAATCAATCTACCACCACAAATATAGAATCATTTCCTCTATGTGTCTTAGGCAATCCAAGTATAAAATCAATGCTTATGTCTTCCTAAAAGTTTCTCCAGAACTGTCAAAAGCTTAAGCAATCCCACATTCTGACTACTATCTTTTGCAAGTTGATAAATTCTACAACTCTGAACAAATTTCTTGAAATCCTTATGAATCTGAGGCCAAAAGTAACTCTCACTTATCAATGCCACTGTTATATCAACTCCAAACAGTCGGGCTAATCCTCCACTATGCTTCTCCTTTATCAAACTTTCTCTCATAGAACTTCTAGGTATACACAACTGAACTCCCCTAAACAACATCTCACCTTGAATGAAATAGTCCAACCACTTACTTCTATCTACCATAACCGGTTACTTACAAGCTTTCCAAGGTTCTACAAAATCAGGGTCATCCTCATACAAGTTGTTCAATTCCTCAAAACCTAATACCCCCACTTTCATCTCTATCAGCAAGTTCCTCCTTCTACTCAAAGCATCAACAACATTATTTGACTTTCCACTTCTATGCTTCAAAACAAAGGTATAACTCTGTAAGAACTCTACCCATCTCAAATGTCTCTAATTTACATTACTCTAACTATTCAAATACTACAAAGCTTGATGATCAGTATACAACACAAACTCCTTAGGAAACAAGTAATGTCTACACTTCTTCAATGCTTGAATTATGGACTAAAATTCTTGATCATGAACTAAATGTCTTTTTCCTTTCATCATTAAACTTCTCACTAAAATATGCTACTACTCTCCCTTCCTAAATTAACATTGCTCCAATTGCATTTCTACTTTCATCATAGTCCACTTGAAATACTTTGCTAAATCCAGTAAAGCTAACATAGGCTAATCTATCACCTTCTTCTTTAATAATTCAAAGCTTCTATTTGCTCTGGTTGTCCACTTGAAATCCTTCCTATCTCCTCTCATTGCTTTTGTCATAGGGCTACAAACTGAACTGAAATTTATGATAAAACTTCCAATAGAAACTAGCTAATCCATGAAATGATCTTACCTCTCCAATGTTTTCTGGTTTAGGCCATTCAACAATTTCTCTTAATTTATCAAGATCCATCTTCAATCTATCTGCAAATATTTTAATCCCAAATAAATTCTCTTCCTTCATCAAACTACACTTCTTGATGTTTATCAATAACTTCTCTTCTCTCAATCTCTGCAAAACTTGTCTCAAATGCAACATATGTTCTTCCTTGAAAATCAAAATGTCATGCAAATAGACAATAACAAACTTAACCAAGAACTTCTTCAATATCTCGTTCATCAATCTCATGAAAGTACTCGGTACATTAGTCAATCCAAAAGGCATTAAAAACTATTCATACAATCCCTCGTTTGTCTTGAATATTGTCTTCCACTCATCTCCTTCTCTAATTCTGATCTAATAGTATGCACTCTTCAAGTCTATCTTTATGTAGTATCTGGCTCCACTCAAACAATACATTATGTCATCCATCCTAGGAAAGGGAAATTTATACTTCATTGTGATCTTGTTTATTGCTTTGGAATCAGTACACATCCTCCATTCTCCACTCTTATTAGGTGCTAACACTGTTGGCACTGCACAAGGACTCAAACTTTCTCTGATCAAATCTTCTCTTAGCAAATCCTACAATTTTTTATTCAAAGTTCCTCATTCTCTGTTGGCATCATCCGTTGTGCTGCTTTATTAGGAAAACTAGCTTTGGAATCGGGTCCATGTAATGACTGATACTTCTCACAAGCAGTAATCCATCAGGTACATTATCTGAAATGATGTCTTCATATTCTGTCAGCAACTCCTTTTTCTTCTCTGGTTGTTCTTTTTCATGCTTCGGATCTTCAATATTCTAAGGAACTAAAGAAAAACATACACTCTCATGTCATCCCATCCAGGAATTTCCTTCCATCCACCAAATAGATTCTAGCACTGGAACAAAATTTGGTTTCCAGAGACTCCTCCAGTGGTAACAGGGTCTGCTTCATCCCATTTGCCACAGTAGTGCATATGTTCTTCCTTCCATCATGTATTGCTTGTCTATCATGTTGCTGAGGTCTTCCTAATAAAATATGTCAAATATCCATATGCATAATATTACACAAAACTTCATCATGATAAGATCCAATCTTCAATTTCACCAAACATTGTTCACTTACTAGTATCTTGTGATCATCCTAAATCCACATGATTTGATAAGGCTTAGGGTGCTTCAATCTCTCCAAGTTCATCTTATTTACCATTTTCTTCGAAACAAGATTATCTAAACTACTACTATCAATTATAACTTTACAACACTTATAGGATACCTTACATCTGGTCTTGAACAAATTCCTCCTCTACAAGGGCTCTTCACCATCTCTGGTATGACACAAAGATCTCCTCATCACCAATAGCTCTCCATCTTCCAGTTTATTAGCTAATATGGTATAGTCTTCTTCCACCAATGTTGTACTTCCAATGTTCTTTGCCTTCTTACATTCAACTTCTGCTAATTGCTACTGTTGAAATTATGAAACTCATAATGGAAGAAAACATTCAAATTTTGCTACTACCCGTCATAAAATCCTAAGGATTTGTGAGTACAAGAACCTTGCAAAGATTTTGCTCAAAAAGGAGGATAGACCAAAGACCAATGTTGAAGATTATGATAGGCATCATACTGAAGCCTTGTTGATACTGAAGTTGTCTGTTAGGGGTAAGTGCACCAAGATGGTGAACAAAAAGGGGGGTATAAGTGGCCAATTTTTTTTTTCTGAAAATAGATAAACCTGAACTTCAAATAGATATTTGAAGGTTATGCACTAAAAACAAGGAGTTAAGAAAAGAATAAGAATTGTATTGCTCTTAATCTAGTTTCTAAACTACTAAAGTTTTTAAAAATTGGATAAGATTAAGAGGGTGAAACCTCTCGTGCACGAAAAATTATTCCTGATTTTTTTAGAAAAACATTTAGCATAGTTGTTTTTGTGCGCTACACAAAATATATAGTTAGATTTAGTATTTTATAAAACCCTTTGGTAGGATGATAGGTGAGAGTGAGATATAGAAGTTGTGTATTTTTTTGTAATTTTCCATTGAGTATTTTTTTTTATGATTTTTTGAAGTGACCACATCCTGAAAATTTGGTACCTGTTCATGCGTTGGGCATAACTTGCATCAACATAATCGATAATGCAAAATTCTTTTTTTTAAAGTGTATATAATCTAGTGTAGAACAATAATATGTAATTTATTTTGAATTTGGTCAAGTCTATCAAAAGTTATTAAAACAATGGTAGACATATGTCTGTGAGGATTGTCAAGGCACTAGTAAATAAAATTAAAGTTTACTATGCTAATGTTGTCCAAAAATAGAAAAATTTATATGGTCAGAAAACTGAGAAGACGTGTGAGATTATGGTGGTAATTTTAGATATACCCACTTGATCATTTGTAAACCTGGTGATGACAAAGTTGAGAAATCATGTTGGGAGATGAAAAAACATGTAAAGGGACAAAAATGGGGGAAAAATGGGCTTGCAAGCCTTAGGGTCATTTTCCAGCCCTCTTACCAAGCCAAAACCCACATGGGTTTTGAAAAACAAAAAGTACTATTCACAGTTCTACATAACCCACATGGGTTTTGAACAACAAAAAGTACTATTCATAGTTCTACATAACCCGTACGAGTTATGTATAACTAAAACCATTATTTTGTGTTTCACAAATCCCGTACGGGTTATGAAGACATAATAATGTATGCTTGTAAACTTAGCATTTGCTACACATATGTATAGGCATACATATATAATATGTGTTTATGTATGTATATATGCATATCTATAATTATATATATATATATATATATATATATATATATATATATATATATATATATATATATATATATATATATATATATATATATATATATATATATATATATATATATATATATATATATATATATATTTATATAGATATATGTATATATGTTTGTATATATGCATGTCTCTCTTTTCCTCTCTCTCTCGTCTTCCTTCCCCCATCACCGTCTATGTCTATTTTGAGCCCTAATTATCCTCCTTGAGTTCTGTCTCATCTCTCTCCCGCTCACACTTCTCTCTTTCCTAAGTCTCTCACCCTTTTCTCCTTCTTGTTCTCTCTCTACCTCATGTCCCTCATCTCTCACCCTTTTCTCCTTCTTGTTCTCTCTCTACCTCATCTCTCTCTCTCTCTCTCTCTCTCTCTCTCTCTCCTATTCTCCCCTCTCCTTATCCTATTCTCTCCCTCTCTTTATCCTATTCTCCCCATCTCCGCCCTACCTCTCCCTCTCTCCCAATCTCCTCTCTCTCCCCCTCTCTCTTCCTCCCCCTCTCCTTATCCTATTCTCTCCCTCTTCCTATCTCCTATTAACTCTCTTACCCCCTTGGTGCAGGAGCACCTAGGACTTAGGCTTATAGTATATTCTCAATTTTGTCTTGTACTAACCTTATCCAAGTAAGGCACTTAATAAGGACTCTAGGAGGATCCAAAGAGTGAGTGTGATGAGTCAAATTTAAGCCTATTTGAGTTAGTTTCTTCCTAGGTTTGCATTTTGTGCATAAGTAGTGGTTTGAGTAGGAAATTGACCTTCTTGATGGTCAAAAGTGGTAAAACTTGGTATGAGCATGAGTGAGGTTTAGATTAGTCTTAGGAAAGATTAAAAATTCATGAGTAAAGACTTAGAATAGGTTTCATAGGTTGGAAAACCAAAAAGTACAAAATTGTAAAAGTTGTCATGACAACTTTTGAAAGTTGTCATCAAAACTTTTGTCCTGAAATGCTTAGCGATGGATTTAGGGATAGAAAAAACACCCTATAATGCCTCCACACATGGGAAATAATATAATAACCTCCTCTTGCACAGTTACCAATTTTGGAGTTTTGTTTTTGTATGATCAACAATCTGAAACTACTCATTTTCGGACTGTTTGTCACTATTTTGGCTTATTTTGCTCATAATGTGAATACAAATGGATTGAATCCATTGATCCAGTAATGGATTGATTTTCTTTGGTGTGTTTTAAAGTCATTTAGTTCATTTCAAGCTTTGTAGTTAGTGTGTGTTAGTGTTTTCATAGTTTTGTTTGCAAACAACCAGTTTTGGCTTGTATATAGCAATTTTGTGTAAAATGGTTGCCCCATGAAATCCCTCAGTGCTACCATCACAGCCTATTGGGATATGGAAGGAAACCACTTTTATAGTGTACATATGTAGGGACAAGTTCTGGAGATGAAGATTGATATGACTGTCACCTTGTTCTAGGCGAGTCCAGGAGCAACCTGGCTATAGAAGACAGGGTGGATTTAGAATGTAAAGTGCAAAGGTGAATATAAAACCATAAAAAAAAAAATTGGAGGGGTCCATGAAGTTCATACAGAGTTTATATTGCAAGGATAAGCCTTGATAAACCCTTTTGCTGCCCTTTTTGTAAACTTGACCTATCACTACCGGTTTAGAGGCCTAAAAAACCTTCAAAACCCTCATTTTTGGGTTAGGGCATGGTACGGTGAGTTGGGAAACCAAAACCACCAAAATCACTTGGGTATAGGCGAGCCTTTGAATAAAAACCAACCTTTTTGTAGGGTCTTTTGGACCATTTTTTTCCAAGCCCTAGAAAACCAGATTTTGGAGGCCTAATAGGGGCTCATTCCTTGTAGCCCTTTTCTAGGCAAAATGGTGAAATCGGTAAGAAAGTTAATGGATGCAAACCTCAAATGGACCCCAATGGTATTCAAATCATGTTATAAGCCACCTCCACACCTCTACAACAACTCACAATAGTAGGAGGTAAAATTGACAAATTGAAGTCAAGACAGTAATGATGAGCAAGTGGGAAACACCTTGAAATGGTAGGGTTCCTAGTGAAACACTTGATGCAAACACCTTGAGTTTGACAAGAAGAAAGCCCTAAAATATTTTGAGAAGGACTTGGAGGTCTTAGATCATAACTATACCTGGAGAGTTGGTGGAATTGAGCAACACCAAATAGGTGAAGTGTGAGCAAGCTAGGTGAAACCCCATCACCTCTCTCTCTCTCTCTCTCTCTCTCTCTCTCTCTCTCTCTCTCTCTCTCTCTCTCTATCTATCTATCTATCTATCTCTGCCCCTCTCCTCTCCCCAATCTCCCTCTCCCCCTCTCCTTTTCCCAATCTCCCTCTCTCTCCCCGTCCCCCTCTCCTTTTCCTAATCTCCCTCTCTCTCTCCCTCTCCCTCCATCCCCCTCTCCTTATCCTACTCTCTCTCTCTCTCTCTCTCTCTCTCTCTCTCTCTCTCTCTCTCTCTCTCTCTTCCTACCCCTACTCTCTCTCTCTTCCTCTTCCTCTCTTAATCATATTCTCACCCTCTCTCCCTTCTCTTTATTTCCCTCTCTATCTCTCTCTCTCCCCACTTCCTATTTGGTTCCTATTTCTACATAACCCATATGGGTTATGTAGAACCAAGGCCAAAACTTCTAGTTTTGCATAACCTGCATGTTTCTAAAAAATATAATGAGGAACTTTTTTATTTTTTATTATAAAATATAAAAAACTTTTTGTTTTTTTAATTGTTTTTGAATTTTCAAAACACGCACAGATTCTGAAAAAAATAAAAATAATTTTTTTTTGCATTTGGCCACTTTTTTGTTCACCATCTTGCTACACTTACCCTTAGAGATGACTTGATTCCTAAATTTTGCAATGAAGGATCTATTGTAGATTTGTTGATTATGAAGTTGTATGTTGGATATGACTTGATTCCTCTTTCACATTACTTATCTAAAGAATTTTTTAATTCTTAATCCTCAAATCCCACAACGGAAACTAATTAATCTAGGTAGATTCATGTTTATGTGCATGTGGGTATATTAATTTGAGACAATTTTCCGAACAATTAAGTACCACATACATTCTTCCATATTTCCTAGGACATTTTGCTCAGTTGTTGGCATGCTTGTGCATGTCTTTCCATTATTAGGTTGATTCACGTTAATGTACATGTGGTTATATTTCTTTGAGACAATTTTCCAAACAATTAAGTACCAAATACATTTTTCCATATTTTCTAGGGCATTTTGTTGAGTTTTTTGCATGCTTGTGCATGTTTTCCCATTTTCGTAAGTTCAATTTGAGTTTTGAGCCATGTTAAAAAAAATGGAAGTTAAAAATAGAACATATAGGGATGCAATATTTTGAAAGAAATAAAAAAACCCTAACTACAAATCATTGATTAATCTGGAGTATAAGATAAGTTGTTACGTTATAGAGTAGAAAAATTGGATTGTAGCAATGTCCTTGTTGATAAACGCCCTTTGACTATGGTGAATAGTTTTATTACTATTTAGTATCTATGATACCAAGGTCTATATAAATAATTAGACAGTGATGTTAGGTTGAACTGGAGTTTTGTCTTTGGAATTATGTATAGATACTTAAATATTGAAGTATGGCATATGACATATTTTTCCTGCTACTCTCACTATCCTCTTTAAAAGAATACAATCTACTTCTATTTATGATAAATAGTTTGAACATAAAATGGAATACCTTGAAAATAATAAATTTTTAATAAATTTTTAACTTTTAAATTTTATTTTAAAAAATATTTAGCAATCTTTTTCTCTATGCACTAGATATTCATGTTAGAAGAGAAATAAAGGAAAATAGTTAAATTTGGAGCCCTCTTTATCTTATTTTAACAAAAGTAATTAAATTATTCTCTTAAATCTATTGACATAAAATTATATCTACAAAACTCTTTTAAATGAAAAAATAGAAACATAAACCAAAGTATAAATTGTAAATTTCATTGGTTTATATGTTATGTCACTTTCTAGGGTTCTAAGTTGAAAAATTATAATTGTGTTAGTTATTTCTTTTATAAATGAAACATAATTCTAATTTTTTACCACATAATTGTCTTTATTCTGATAAATGTGATCTAATGTTTTGTTGTATTTTCATCTATATTCCAGCATCCATTATTGAAAGTATTAAAATAGTTTGCACTTGAATTCATTTTACAAACCAGAAAATATTGTGAGCATTCCAGACTATAGAATTTTGTGTATTACTATTGCATGTATGATGCAGTGACGTATATAGAAGTATTTATATGAATTATCAATAAATGCATTCTATATTTTGGTTTTTAGCACTGATCTATTAATTCTCCTTTCCACATTGAATTGAATTATGATGCAGTTACTTTTATGTATGTTGTGAATAACTGAATACTCTGATTGTTGGAAGTGGAGACACTCTGAGAGGGGGGGAGGGGGGGGGGGTTTGAATCAGAGTGTCACAATTTTGACTCAAAAACAAACTTTGAAAAAGACTATCTTGATTAACAACAGGTGAATGACATTGAACACATGAGTTGTAAGTTTACCCAAATATGACTAAACATTGTAAAAACAACACTGTTAACAAAGTATGTAAAATGACCATTCAATAATAAGAACAGACAGATAATCTTTGATTTAAGCTTTCTAAAAACAAGATGATTTTGCCACTTTTCACAAAACACGCAACGTCTAAATATGATTTGCAAAGATTATATACCATACAGTTAAACACAATAGAGAGAGAAAGAAAAATAATAAAAGATATAAAGTATCAGAGCATGTGAAACAAAATGAGACAAGATTGGACACATAACACCATAATTTTCATGAATGGAAAACCCTCTTGGGGTAGAAAAACCACTCGGTAAAAGATTCGTCATATTATTTCACACCAAATCAGTACACAAAATTTAGAAGCCACAAGGCCTCAAGGAGCACCAACCCCTCTTCCTTATACAACATCAAAAATTGCCAACTCAAGCTACAATCACTGGTACCTTTATGATTGCACTATGTTCTGCAGTCACAAAACTATCAATGGTTGGAGCGAGTATAATAATCTATCAATCTGTGCAAATGATTCCCACAAAAAAAAATTGCAACAATGTCCTGCATATATTTTTAAATTTTAAACACAATCAGAGAGAGTACACTCAATCTCTGGATAACAATAATAACTCCAACCTCAGTGGCATCAAGTACTCTGCAAAAAAGAGTAATAGTCCATAACACTCTATGAAAAACAAAATGTCTGTCAATCTTCTTTTTACTAATTTTCTTGTTCAAGTCTCTCTATCTCTCTCTCTCTGTTTTTTTTTTCTTTTTAAAAGTCATGTTACCAAAAAACTTATATAATTCAATGTGTTCTTCAGAAAATTATCAAAGATTGTCTTCAAGTGTAACCCTCGTATAGGGTTACCCACCCTGGGTTAGGGTTTAATCCATAACTGAATCAACTAACCTGTTCTTTGTAACAGAAAGAGAACTATATTTTCAGTTAACAACTTTCTTTTGATATATATAAAAAAAACTGTTCAGTTTTAAATATAAACAAAACTGTGAAGTTCCCATAATAGTCTTCCACATCATCTATGACTTTCGAAAATGGTTACCAAAACCCTCACAAGGGTTTGATCAAAAAAAGAAAAGAAATTATCCTCTTTGTAACGAAATCAACAAAAATGATTTCATCAAAAACATAAAACCTTGCAACTATAAAATCTTTTATTTTTTATTGGAATTTTCAAAAATAACAGAACGTTGAAAATTTTCAAAGCAACCCACTAAACTTTGAATTATTTATCATTTATAATTGAAGAATCTCAGATATCTCCCTAAAAACTGTAAGAACGAGAGTATTTTGAAACGATATTACCTGTTCTTTTGAAGAGATGTACCGAAGAATGAAATCCTAAATATCTACACAAAATCCCATTGAAATCGGCAACTAAGACCACCATTCGACTCGTTTAACCTTGCAGATTGTCATACCAAAAACCCATAACCAGAATCCGGCAATATGTTGCCCTGTAACTGCTGGAGTGAAACTCATGGCGGCGGATGTATTAGGGTTTGATAAACTCAACCAAAGAAAAGCTTTCGAAAGAGTTTTAATTTACTTCCAACAAAATACTTTTTTTTTTTAACGCTTGTTTGAAATCCACATCTTAAAAAATATCAACCAAATCAACTTAAAAAAATGCCACCTCATCTTCATGTCATCGCACTAAGAGGACCCACATCATATATTTGCTCACAATATTGAACCAAAACATTTTACAAATATATTACAAACTGTCGATAACAAGACCAATTAAATGGCACCCTTTTTGTCACCAAGGACAACTAAGGGAAACAAAATCCCCCTTTGTCCTTGATGGCAAAAATCATGCCATCATTGACTTGTACATGCCTTTTAACTAACAGAGACCGGAAACGTGAGATGCACCAAAAACCAAAGCAAATTACTAATCATGAAAATCTGTCAATATCTGTCACATAATGAACCTGTCAATACACAGATGTAATATTGACCCTGTAATGAACAATGAACAGATGTAATAATAAACCTGTCAATGATACTCAGATATAGTGAACCTGTCAACTGTCCATTATAACAAATGAAATGTGACTGTGAACCAAATGTAAATGTCATTGTCATCCATAAAGGATCAGAACCAACTGTAATGTGAGTCATCAATAAATGAATGAAATGCCACTGTCATCAAATTGAAATGTACTACCAATCTGTCAAAACTGAAATGAAATGCCACTGTCATCAAATTGAAATGTATTACCAATCTGTCAAAACTGAAATGAAATGCCACTGTCATCAAATTGAAATGTATTACCAATCTGTCAAAACTGAAATGAAATGCCACTGTCATCAAATTGAAATGTATTACCAATCTGTCAAAACTGAAATGAAATGCCACTATCATCAAATTGAAATGTATTACCAATCTGTCAAAACTAAAATGAAATGCCAATGTCAATGATGAATTGAAATGTATTACCAATCTGTCAAAACTGAAATGAAATGCCACTGTCAATGATGTCAAAACTATCTCCCCCTTTTTGTCTCAAGGACAAAGGGTAAAGCAGCAGATTGCTGCTTGTGGAGAGCAAAGCTCCCCCTCAATTCATGCATTAGTTGGAGATAAGAGAAGATTGAGAAAGCACTCCCAATCTATCCCGTAACCGTTCAAAAACTTCCTTAGACAGAGCTTTTATGAAAATATCAGCCACTTGTGCCTGGGAAGGTACATACAAAACTTAAAATTCATTAGCCAATACTTGTTCTCACAAAAAAAGGAATTTAATAGCAACATGTTTAGTGCGAGAGTGCATCATGGGATTCTGGGAAAGATTGATGGCAATGGTATTATAATAGAAAATAGAGATGGGCTTGTCAACTGTAATACCCATATCAACAAGTTGATGAGACATCCAAATTAATTGGGTACAACAAGCAGTTACTGCAATATATTCAGATTCTGCAGTTGATAAAGTGACACATTCTTGATTTTTGTTGTGTCAGGCAACAAGACAATCTCCTAGGAAGAAAGCTGCACCACTGGTGCTTTTTCTATCATCTATACAGCCAGCCCAGTCAACATCCGTAAAACCAACAAGAGTAAAATCATTATTTTGTGGATACCATAAACCATAGTCTAAAGTACCTTGAATGTAATTGAAAATTCTTTTTACAGCAATCAAATGAGATTGTTTAGGGGCAGATTGAGAACATGAAACCAAACAGACTGCATGCACTAAATCAGGCCTAGATGCAATTAAATAAAGCAGGTTGCCTATCATTGATCTATACTCAGATTGATTTATCTCACGTGAGTCATCCGACTTGGTCAATTTACAACCAGTCTCCATTGGAGTACTAACAGGTTTGCAATCTGTCAAATTGAACTTCTTTAGCATTTCTTTTGCATATTTGGTTTGTGACAGAAAAATGCCTTGTTCAAGCTGCACTACTTGAAGACCAAGAAAGAAGGTTAAGTCACCCAACATGGACATTTCAAATTCAGATTCCATGAGTTTTAAAAACTTTTTGGACAAGGAATCATTATTGCAACCAAAAAAAATATCATCCACATATACCTCAACAACCAAGATATCATTACCTTCAACTTTGACATACAAGTTACTATCAACTCCACCTCTAGTAAAGCCATTTGTTGTAAGGTGGGCATCCTGTGTATGGTGAAAATGGATAACAATAATAACAATATTGAAAGGCTAAATGAATCCAACCACAAAACCCTAGCCTAACAATCAACAAAGATCTACCATAACATATGAAGATTACCTAAGACAATGCAAATCACATGAAATCACAAAGATTATACCATCACATGTCCAATAGGGTTTTGATCTCCATTCTTCCTATCTCCATTGATCTTGCTTGATATATTTGCTCTCAGATTTTATGTGCACAAGAGCTCAACAAAGAACAAAATGTGGTTGCAAGTAGAATCATAGTGTAGTCGAGTCCTCCAAATTGTCGATTAGGCTGAGTGATTAGGATGATTGATTAGGAATGAATGATTAGGGTTTGATAATGAAGGAAGCATCTCCTTAAATAGAAGACACTATATGAAATGGAGGGATAAGATTGAGAGGTGTAAAAAGAGAGGTCGGCTAGGATTAGAGGGTAGGTAAAAGAAATAATAAAATAATGAAAGGGGTAGGTAGTGTATGAATTAAGAGATGAATGACATGTGTCATGGGTAGAAAAGGCTAATGAATTAATTAAATAAATAAAGATTTATTTAATTAATAGAAGAAGTGGGATCAATTAAATAAATAAGATATTTATTTAATTTAGGAAAATGATAATTTAAATAAATAAATATATTTATTTAAATGAGAAATAAGGCTAGAAGAGGATAAATGAATTAATTAAATAAATAAAGATTTATTTAATTAATAGAAGAATTAAGCTTAGATAATTAAATAAATAAAATATTTATTTAATTAGACATGACAATTTTAGGTGTCTACATTTTGCCCCTCTTTGAGACAATGCGACTTGTCGCGTTGTTTCAAAGAAAATAAAATGAACTGATACAAAGTTGCCCCAGAATGGGAATGATATGCCCCCTCGAGAGATTGGATGAAAATGTCTGAAAAGATTGCAGACAATCTCTCGATAAGAAAGAAAGGCTAGAATGGATAGACCGGATAAAGTGACAGAGTCACGGGATAAAGAAGACTGACTCGGGAAACGAAAGCGAGGGCTAGGGTAGTCTATAAGATAGACCACGGGGGGAAATACATCCTCATTGTCATCTACACATTCACAAGCGCATATTGCAGAGCGAAAATAGAGCAGGAGCAGTAAGCAGCGATGGCTTTGGTTCATAGATTTGATCGCGTTCACCAATTCTAGAGGCCAGCAGAGGTAGGAGAGCCAGTAAGTACCACAAAACCTCCTTGTACTTTGATGCATTTATTGTCATTAATGCATGTCGAATAGGGTAATAAATGCACTTAGACTAGGGTCCAAAAAGTGTCCAAAAATGTCCAGGCGCGTCTGCGTTGGTGCCAGGCACGTTTATGCAGTCTAAAAGAGCGTTTATGTCATGTAAGCACGTTTGCGTTGAAAAATGCAAGTTTGGTCTTCTAGGTCAAATCGGCAGTTCTGTGATAAACATATGTTGTCGATTGGATAAGCTGCTGAGAGGATACACTCAAGCAGGTCCTCTAGGAAGACTAGGATAGATCAAGGCACTTTGTGATAAACAGCGAGTACCAAGATAGAGTACTTTGTGATGAACAGGGAGTACTGAAATATGAGCAGCACTTTGTGATGAACAGGGAGTGTGAATGTGAGTAACGCTTTGTGATGAACAGGGAGTGTCACACACGTAGTACTTTGTGATGAACAGTGAGTACCACTAGGATAAATAGCAACACTTTGTGATGAACAGTGAGTGTCACTAGGGTAGATAGCCATATGCATTTAGATAGCGAGTAGCATTTTGTGATAAACAGTGAATGCCACTATAACTGACATGATTGAGTTGTTTGACTACAGGAGTATTTGCTGATGCTAGAGTCACGGGAGAGATTCCCGTCGACTCAGAGGTTGCGACCTGAGTTGTCGCTCGAGGACAGAGCTGCCATCGAGGAGATGGGTTTGAGACATGTGCTGTATGTGCCTAAGTTTTGAGCAAACATGGGTTTGCTGACTGCGCTGGCTGAGAGATGGCACTCTGAGACGTGCACGTTCCATCTGCTGATGGGTGAGATGACAGTCACCTTGGAGGATGTATATAGGATTATGTGGATACCGATTGATGGGGAGCTGATTCCGTACGATCGAGACAGAGACAGGGATGCCCTTAGATGAGTGTTCTAGGATCCAAGACTGGAGATGAGGGTGGGACACGTGGCATGGGATACCATGACATGGATAGGATTAGCACTACCAATAGTGTTGGCAGGAGTGATCAGTGAGTTCCTCTGTATCAGTTTTGTACCATTTTGTATAATGATGTAGACACCTGCGGGTGATTGTAGCCATATGATTTTGACATCATTGTATCATGACGCTTTATAATTATATATGAGATGATTCATCTTTGCGGCAGCTATATGCATGTGTACCTATGTGATGAGATGTTCTTATGTGATGCTTATGATATGGATGCAAATATGTATATGATGCAATGCAATATTTTTGTTCTTTTATGTTTTATATGTGTATGCAGGATGAAAATGTGAATGTATGTAATGCAAATGTAAATTGTGCTAACAGGTGTTGTGTGCAGGATGTGATGCAGTTGTGATATCTATATGTATGTATGAAATGCTTATATATGGTAATGTAGGTGCAACTACATGAAATGCAAATGTTTTTGGTGTGTCATTATACTTAGTCATGTGATAGCAGGCTACGCGGACTTGAGAAGGACGATGGAAGTCAATCAAGAAAGGGGGATGGAAGACAGAAGATATGAAAGTGAAAGAGCTTCTTGTGCGTTATCATCATTGAGCTTTATTATGGTAAGTAGGTTATGACAATCGAGGCATATGTTCGACCCAAAAAGTCATTGTACCTGTTTGCATGGAGATAAGATAGTCACAAACAAAGAATGCCCCAGTTCATACTAGACTCACAGTGTCTTCATATCCTTGGACAAGTCATAGCATTACTAAGAGACAATCCACAGACAGCAAATGCAAATAGGTGACGATACCCCATCCTCACCTTTCTAGTCAAAGACATCCTGGAGATAGAATCTCTAGTTAGAGACATCCCGGAAAAGCTAAAAGACATGTCACCAAAAGATAAAATCAAAAGAAAACCAAGACTCGACACCAACATCCACTGTAGTCCTCAAGTTTAGTGTCTCTTGTCACTTGTATAAGTCTTATTTTATTATGGTCACAATGTTCACTTTCACAAAAAGGATAGATAGCACTGAACCATATGTTGTCTGAGTCTGTTGAAAGATTTGATTTGTTGAAGCCCATTGTTGTTGCTGTCTCATCTGAAACTGACTGAATCCATGAAACTGATACTTTATTGCAGAGAAGATGAAACTTTATTGTGGATTTGTGATGCAAATGTTGCTTTATTGCGGATTGTGCGTGAATAGACTGAAGAAAGCTGGAAGAAACTATACTCCTCAAAACATGTGATGTTCTCAGTTCCACACCCATCACTAGATGTAGGATTTGCCTTAGCCATAGATAGGATCTGATTTGTTATGGATGGAAAGGGATGTGAAAAGGGAGGTTTATTATGAATGGCTAACCAATCTTAGGTAGATCAATAACAAGCCATGATGGGACTGGGTAAGTTTATTATGGATGAATAGGTTGTGAGTGTGTGCAAAGTGAAAGGATGAAAGAGAATCCTGAAGGAGGGAGGAGCAATGTCTCTACGCATGGCGCTGGTGACCCAGTTTTCACCATGGTACTTGCCTAGGGCGCCACCGAAGTGGTTTTCACCATTGGATGAAATTATTTCTCTTTACTTTTTTCAATTTTTCAATGTTTTTTGTGTCACAAGGCACCTGTTTGCCAGGTTTTCACCAAGTAACGATTTTTTTTGTTTTATAATTTTATTTTTTTTGTATTTTTGAAATTTTTGATTTTTTTTTTGTATTTTTGAATTTTTTGGATATTCTGAAGAGCTATGTGTAGAACCTGCAAAGGTGCATGCTGTTGATAGGATCCTCCAAAGGTTCACCTTCTGTAGTTGAGAGCTGATATGCCCTAGATCCATATGCTGTTGTAATGATGTAAGGACCAAGCCAATTTGGTTCAAACTTGCCCTTCTTCTCTCTGTCTTGCTGATTTTTGGGATTTTCTCTGAGAACCAAGTCACCTACCTCAAATGTGTGAGGCTTAACCTTGTGATTGTAGTTGCATTGTTTCTTGACTGAATGATGTGTAGCTTGAGTGTCTGTCTTCCTTGATAAAGGAACTGAGATAGGATTACTAGTGTGTGGACTACACAGGCCCGTATGCGTGTCACCTGAAGAAGTTTGGGCATCCTTGATAACAAAGTCCTGCGAGGAAGCTCCATTAAAGGTCCATGATGTATCACCAGAAGAAAAAGGATGTGCAGAACAAGTGAATTAGTGATGAAGGCTTATGATTGTGAAAAGAAGTGAAAGTAGGATAGCATGATGGAGACTTAGGATCAACAAGTATTCTTTTTGACTTAAAATTGTAGAACTTTGCCCCCCAGTTATTTTGATATTAGGGGAGATCAACTCTTTCTCTTTTTGCTTCATATGAGTTTTATCCTTGACTTTGATTTTTGTAGAGTCTAATAGCTTTTGATTTTGATTTGGACTGAAGCACTTTTCTTTATTTTTGACTTTTAGATTTTTCTTTTCAAAGCTTGATTTTTGATCCCCAATGAGTAAGGGCTTTTGTAATTCTTGTTGATCCAAATTTGGAAGTGGAGTGGAAATGGAATGAGTGGATGATATGGTAAGGCTATGTGAGTTCTCAAGAGGGTTGGCGATACACTCAATAGATTCTTTGTTAGAACCACTCTTAGGACTATTGATATCAAGAGTTGCTTGCACCGCTAGAGGAGATTTGCATTCAGACTTAGTAGCCACAACACTAGGTGGTTCACACCCAATTCCTTGGCATTGAAAATTGTTTGTAGGTTGTTCTTGTTGACAGAATACCTTAGGAGATAATGGGAGTTGGTCAACATAAAATATATACTCACCACATCCTAGGTCTTTAATCTTGAACTTTTCTTTTAGCTCTGCTTGTTTGGATGTAGAAGCTTTTAAGGATTCAGGATCCACATATGCCGATGAAGGAATAGCTTCTCGATTAGCTGGAATTGTTATTTCGGATCTAGGTTGCAGATTGTTGCAATATATGAATGGATTTGGATCCGCTTTGACGGTCACTTCAACTCCATTGTGTGGAAACTTGATACATCGATGATATGTAGATGGGACTGCGCTCATTTCATGAATCCATGGGCGTCCCAAGAGTATGTTGTATGTGAGATCGATGTCTAGGACTTGACAAACTACATCCTTTGTAACTGGCCCAACTCTGAGAGGTAAGGTGACTGTGCCCTTGGATGAACGCTCTTCATCGTCATATGCCTTGATGGTGATTTTGTTTGTAGAATTCACAGCTTTATCAGAATATCCCAATTGTTTAATGGTGTTCAATGTACAAATGTTTAGACCAGCTCCTCCATCTATTAGGACTCACTTTATTCGATGTTTGTGTATGAAGGCTTCAATATGTAATGGTGCATTATGTGGCTGACTTACGGAGGCGTCATCGGCGTCTGTGAATGTAAGGGAATGTGGAATGGAAAGGTATCCCACCATGGCTTGAAACTGGTCCACATTCAGATCAGTAGGAACGGCGGTGTCTCTCAAGATTTTGTCCAGAATAGCTTTATGTGTGGGAGATATGCGTAATAGCTCAAAGATTGAAATGAGCGCGGGTGTCTTCCCTAACTATTCTACAAGGTCATACTCAAGTTTGGTTGATGAAGAAGCGGTGTTTTTAGTGGAGGCACCTGGCAACGTAATTTTACCTCGACGAGTTGTAACATGACATTCAGAGGTATGTTCGAAAGAAGATCCAACACCTCTTAGGACAATCTTGGGTCTCTGAGGAGGATTCTCAGGGTTTTTGTTCTTGATGGTAATAGTAGAGATATGATTGTCCATCGAGATATGATTGATAGTTGAATCATAGTTGTAAGGTGCTCTAGTATAGTTGGCCTGATCATCTGTGACTTTGGCTTTTCCCTTGTCGTGCTTTGGGAATGGTTCCTTAAACATCTCATGTTCTTGATTGGATGAGTGTCCCTCAATCTCAATATCACCTCTATCAATGAGATCTTGCACAATGTTCTTCAGTCGATGACAATTACCTGTTTTATGACCCTTGCTTTTATGAAATTCACAATACTCATCATCATTCCACCAATTCAGCTTAACCTTTGGTTCATATGGCGGGAAATCTAGAATTGTAATCACCTTGTTTGCCACTAACTTCTTGAAAACTGACTCAAGTGGTTCTCCCAATGGGGTGTACTTCCTTCGTGACCTGGAAGTTGTTTGAGTATTCACTTGATTGTTTGTAGAACTTGATCCAGAAAAAATGAATTTGGGTTGCACTGTATTGGCATCAACAACACCATCATTGACTATGTTCTTGTTTTTATTCCAAAATCTTGGCTTGTCTTTTCCTTTAAAGTCATCTTTGTTTTCCTTGAATATCTTAATAACTCCTTGTTCAATTAGGACCTTTTCTGTTGCTAAGCCTTTTTCAATGACATCCTTGAAGGTGGACAAACAAGCTTTCCTTAGATCATAGCCAATGTCTTTGTTAACATTTTGTGTGAACATCTCTACCATTTGTTTTTGTGGAATCTCACAAGAGCATGTGCTGGCTAGATTTCTCCATCTTTGTAAAAATGATGCAAAAGATTCTCCCTCTTTTTGCTTAGTATTGCACAAAGTAGTGACTGATATGTCTGTCTCTATGTTGTAGGAGAAATGTTGAATAAATGCCTCTGCTAAGTCGCCCCATGACTTAATACCACGTGGGAGTTGGGAGAACCATTCCATAGCTTGATCACCTAAGCTTTGTGGAAATAATCTCATCAAATATGTCTCTTCTGCTGCTACCTCAATGCAAGCTGTGAAAAATTGTCTTATGTGCGCCTTAGGATCCCCTTTTCCTCTATACTTATCAAATTTAGGCATCACAAAGTGTGTAGGAAAAGGAGGCATTGGAATGCTCTTGTCAAATGGATAAGGACATATGTCTCTCATTGTGTATGTTGGCTTTGGTGTATTTATGTCCTCCATTTTCTTTTGTAAGTCCCTGATTTGTTGCTCCAAATTTCTCTTAGGTGGAGATCGACTTCTTGGACCATATCCTATGTTTGAGGTACCCATTTGAGGAGGAGTTTGTTGCATATATGGATGATATTGATCATACACATGTTCATATGGAGGAGGTCTGTAATAATGTTGTGTATGTGGACCACTTGGTATAGATTCATGTTGAGGAACCCCATATCTATTTTGCGCATGTATACCATATTCTACAGGCATGTCATGTTCCATTGTGTTGCCCCCAAATTTGACATGAGGTTTCCTTGTGTCCAAATTTTGAGCATGCCTTGGAATATCCCCTTGTTTTGGTGGTTGATCCTTAGCTTGAGTATGTGATTGAGCATATCTGTCTGCGTACGACCTCCATAATGGTCTGCGAAGGTAAGTATCATATGCTTGACCATGTGTATGTGGCACCTATGGTTTTTGAAGCAAAGTTGATGGTGATTCAGGCACCATATATGGTCCTCTATTTCCTCCACTATTAGGTCTCCTTTGATCCATGTTGGAGTGAGTTTGTTGCAAAGGTCGGTTTTCCATTATTTGAGACATGTCAAAATCATGAGGTATCTTGGCTCCACTTTGTGCCATCATGTGTAAGAAGTATTGTCTATCTCTCCTCATTATTTCCTCAACCAATTGATTGAAATGGGGATTCATAATGGATTCTTCCACATCTGCTGAATGTACTGAAAAGTTGTCCACATTGTCATTTTGTGTAGCATTGTTGTTTATAGTGTCCATGTTCTCAACATTTGGATTGTTTCTATAGGCATCCATGTCAGGTAATGTAGTATGATCAGAATTGAAAAAGATCTCATTGTCATACTCATAAGAACTCATGTTTGCGGACTCTTGAGCCTCTTTAGTTTCTCTCCTAGATTTTTGAAGATGGGTTTCAACCATGAACTAGGTATTGACCAAGATGTGTGAGACTAGATGAAAAATGGAAAGAGTATGGAAGACCAAGAGTTGGATGAAATGTAAATGAGTCTGAAGTGTACTTGTAATGTCCAAAGTGTAAGACCAAGTATGTATGTAGTAGAGTAGGTGTGACTTCCAAAGAGAGGATAGTTTCTCTTGATGAGGTAAGTTGACCTTGACTCTAAGTAAGACCAAATGAGACCCAAAGGTAAGAAACCTTGATGAGGGACCACTTAGCAAAGTGTTGTTGTATGTAGTGTGTTGACAAAGTATGATGAGGACAAGCAAGTGACCTTTTGACTCAAGTTTAGACAATTGTGAATGTAATGAGAGATGTAAAGCAATGATGGGTTGTGTGAGACCCAAAGATAGGTTGAATGCTAGATGAAACCTGAAGAAACAACCTAGGAAGCTCAAGTATTCCGAAACTGATTTCTTTTGTTTGCTGGACTGTAAAATTTTTCCAATTTGTGAAGTTGTGACCAAATCTGAATGTTTGACTATTTTTCGTGACAAGAGGACACAATGTTGATGAGGACTCAATGTTTGCAAGTGTTTAGACTCAAAATGACTCCAAGAAAAGTGTGTTGTTTGATGTAAAGTTGTTTTGCATACACTTGAAGACACAAAAGACACAATGTTTTGCTGTTTGGTTTTGAATGTTTTGAATGTTTAAAATAAGTCAAGCACAATTCTTATGGCTGGCCAAGACAATAGTTGTTGATCCCACATGGGGTTTTACCCCCGAGGCTACGCTATTCAGAGCGGATACTTAGATGCTTGACCTCACTGGCTCCACCCTCGGCACTCACTTCTCGGGTCAGCCAAGCATCAGTCCCCATAAAAACTCCCCATGGTGAACTTTGTATCTCTACTAAGAACCGTATGTGTGTGGGCCGCTACCAGAGGTCTGACCTCCTGCCCCAACAACTAGAAGGATTTGGGCTTCTAAAACAAAAAGGTGCTAGTAAGGGCATCCGCTCGTGTGGCCATACATGCGGCACTTTCAGCTCTGTAAATACAGAAAGCTCCCAGCCGGTAGGGGTTACGCCCTACAAATGATCAAATAAATTTGATCAAACAGGTTTATGGGGAGACATAGTGTCGGTATGAACTAATCAGCACACGTTATCCATAGTTTTCACCATGAATACATTTGATTATAGTGGTTCGGAATAGGTGGGTTTTCTTCACTACCACTTAGGTCGTTCTCTTCTCACTAGTAGTCCTAATGACCACACGAGAAGACAGGCCCTCTAAAGATTGAACAAAAAGAGCCTATTGCTCAAGACACAAAAGACAATGATTCAATTTTAGTGCACCAATTGAAGTGTTTGCTAGTCTATGAAAACAAGGCACACAACAAAGTTATAAAACCCTAGCCAAGGCCCTGCAACAAAATTTTTTAGTAGTTTGGGTTGTTTCAAATGATCACCCCTTCATGCAAGCACACAAGTTAGGTAAATTTTAGATCCAAAAGACTTTGTGAAATAGGGGCCTTTAATAATGCGTTTTGTTGACCAATTCAAAGATTTGATTCATCATAAAAAAGGATCACCTGTAAAATTTCAAGAGATTTCCAGAAATGTAAGAAAATCCAAAAAATTTGCTAATTTGCTCCAAAAATTAATTTTTTATGAAAAATCATAAAAAATTCATATAAAATGCAAAATCGAACCAAAAAATCTAAAATTTTTACTGGAGAGTCCTTATGGTCTTCCAAACCTGCACAAAACATTTTCTGCAACAAATCCAAGCAGTTTGTGAGATATGAGTAAAATAATGCAAAACCCTAATTTTCAAGATCTGATTTTTGAGGAATGATTTTGCATCAAATTTAAAATAAAAAAGAACAAATCCTGTGTATAATTTTAAGAGATTTCCAAAAATGTAAGAAAATCTAAAAAATTCGCTAATTTTCTCTCAAAATTAATTTTTTATGAAAAATCATAAAAAATTCATACAAAATGCCAAATAGATCCAAAAAATCTGAAATTTTTATTGAATTTTTCTGATATGTTTCCTGACTTGCAAAAAAACATTTATGTCAAAATTCAAAATGGTTTGTGAGATCTGATCAAAATAAGGAAAAACCTTAATTTTTAAAGATCCGATTTTTAGGGAAATATTTTGCATCAAAATTAAAATCACAAACAACAGATCCTATGTATAATTATGAGAGATTTCCAAAAATATAAGAAAATCTGAAAAATTCTCTCATTTGCTCTCAAAATTAATTTTTTATGAAAAATCATAAAAAATTCATAGAAAATGAAAATATGCTCCAAAAATTCTGAATTTTGGCTTGAGAGCTCCTGATACTTTCTTCAACCTGCAAAAAAACTTTGGTGCAAAATTTCCTAGCCGTTTGTGAAATATGATCGAATCTCTCCAAGATCTTGATTTTGTGTCCAAAACCCTAGCTACACAAGGTTATTCTCCAAATTGTTTTACAAAATAGCAATATAGAGTTAGAAAAATCTGCAAAAAAAACATAGATCTAAGAAAAATCCATGTCCCACCGGGCGTGCCAAAATGTTTATGGTGAAAATGGATAACAATAATAACAATATTTAAATGCTAAATGAATCCAACCACAAAACCCTAGCCTAACAATCAACAAAGATCTACCATAACATATGAAGATTACCTAAGACAATGCAAATCACATGAAATCACAAAGATTATACCATCACATGTCCAATAGGGTTTTGATCTCCATTCTTCCTATCTCCATTGATCTTGCTTGATATATTTGCTCTCAGATTTTATGTGCACAAGAGCTCAACAAAGAACGGAATGTGGTTGCAAGTAGAATCGTAGTGTAGTCGAGTCCTCCAAATTGTCGATTAGGCTGAGTGATTAGGATGATTGATTAGGAATGAATGATTAGGGTTTGATAATGAAAGAAGCATCTCCTTAAATAGAAGACACTATATGAAATGGAGGGATAAGATTGAGAGGTGTAAAAAGAGAGGTCGGCTAGGATTAGAGGGTAGGTAAAAGAAATAATAAAATAATGAAAGGGGTAGGTAGTGTATGAATTAAGAGATGAATGACATGTGTCATGGGTAGAAAAGGCTAATGAATTAATTAAATAAATAAAGATTTATTTAATTAATAGAAGAAGTGGGATCAATTAAATAAATAAGATATTTATTTAATTTAGGAAAATGATAATTTAAATAAATAAATGTATTTATTTAAATGAGAAATAAGGCTAGAAGAGGATAAATGAATTAATTAAATAAATAAAGATTTATTTAATTAATAGAAGAATTAAGCTTAGATAATTAAATAAATAAAATATTTATTTAATTAGACATGACAATTTTAGGTGTCTACACATCCAACCTGGAGTACCAAGCTCTTGGAGCTTGTTTAAGGCCATATAGAGCCTTTTTCAACCTGTATACATAATCAGGTTTATCTGCAGAGACAAACCCTTCTGGCTATTCCATATATACCTCTTCATCAAGATAACCGTTTAGGAATGTTGTTTTAACATCCATTTGATAAACTTTAAATTTTTTATAACAGGAGTATGCCATAAATATTCGTATTGACTCTAGCCTAGCAACAGGTGCAAATATTTCACCAAAATCTACACCTTCTTGTTGTGCATAGCCTTTACACACAAAGCATGCTTTATTCCTAACAACTTTACCAGATTCATCAAGTTTATTTATGAAAATCCATTTACCCCCTATAACATTTTTATCATCTAGTCTAGGCACTAGTTCCCAGGTTTTATTCTTTTCTATTTGACTGATTTCATCTTGCATTGCATTCAGCCAACACTCATCAACAAGAGCTTCAGAAACAAACTTAGGTTCAAAATCAGTTACCAAACAGTAATGCTCAGCCATTTCAGCTTGTTCACTAGTTTTTGCTCTTCTCCTAGTCAAGATCCCTGCATCCATTTCACCAATAATCTAACTTTGAGGATATCTTTTAGTAATGATTCTAGAGGGTGTATGTAGAGGAATTTCTACTTTAGGACTTGATGGAGGACTCTTCTCATCTGCAATTTCTGCTTCAGCAGATTTAGGAACTTGTTCCAGTCTCAGTGGAATATTGTCTTCAATATCCTGCATACCATCACTTAGAAGAAATTGCTCATCAAATCTCACATTAACAGTTTCAACAATTTTGTTCAATCTATTATTGAAACATCTATAAGCTTTACTGTGAGTAGAGTATCCAAGAAAGATACCCTCATCAGTCTTAGCATCAAAGCTACCTAGATTCTCTTCATCTCTTTTTATATAACATTTGCAACCAAAAATCTTGAAGTATTTAATTGAAGCAGCTTTACCATACCAGAGTTCATAAGGAGTAAAGATGGATTTTACCCTGATTTGCACATGATTCAGAATGTAAACTGCTGTGTGAACAACTTCTTTCCAATATCTATCTAGCATATTTGCTTCATTCAGCATTGTGCGAGCCATCTCTTTGACTGTTCTATTTTTTCTTTCAACCACCCCATTCTGTTGAGGTGTCCGGGTAGCAGCATATTGTCTTTTAATGCCATGTCTCTCACAACAATCTATGAATTCTTGTGAAGTAAATTCATCACCCTTATCTGATCTTAAGCATTGTAATTTTAGATCAATTTCCCGTTCAACCATTTTCCTGAAAATTTTAAATCTGTCAAAAGCTTCAGATTTGTGTTTGAGAAAAGTGACCCATACCATTCTTGTATAATCATCCACAAAGAGCATGAAATATTTTTCACCATTAATGGATTGTGTCCTAGTTGGACCACATAAATATGTGTGAACAAGTTGTAATGGTCTAGTAGAAGAGTATTCTTTAGATTTAAAAGACACTTTTGTCAGTTTACCTTTCAAATACTCTTTGCACATAGACTTTGTTGGTTTACTCAAAATGGGTAAGCCTCTAACATTCTGATTCTTGTTGATTCAAACCAAATTATCAAAGTTCACATGTCCCAAGCACTTGTGCCACAGCCAGTTTTCCTCTACTTGACCCATAAGACACATGCCTTCATTGATTTCATAGTTTGTGGAGTCAAGTAGGTTGTAAACATTGCCAATTGCTCTCAAACCAGTAGCTACAATTTCACCAGACTTAGTTTTGATAGCACAACCTTGAGAAGTAAAGGACACATTATAACCACTATCACAAATCTAACTAACACTTAGCAGGTTGTGTTTCAATCCTTCAACAAAATACACATCATGTATTGGAGTATCATCATTCAATAATAATGTACCCTTACCTCTGACAAAAGCTCTTTAATTATCACCAAATCTAACAAAACCTCCATCAAAGTCTTCAAAATGAAGAAATTTATTTATGTCTCTTGTCATATGGTGTGAACAGCCACTGTCCAACACCCACAATGACTTCTTACTTGAAAGGAATGCAATTTGCACTATCATAGACTATTCGGTACTAGGAACAAACTTTTGTTTCCACACCTTATGAATGTTTGCCTTTGATTTGCATTGAGAGGAAGTATGTCTGAAGGTGTTACATTTAATGCACTTCACTGTGTTTGGAAAGTCATAGGCTTGATTGTGTCCAAACATAGGAGTTCTACGTTGCAAAAATCTGCAAGTGTTGACCTATGGCCAAACTTATTGCAATAGAAGCAATAGCCATAAAAGAATCCAAACTTAAATGGTGTCATCCTGTTGTAAATTTGTGATTGCTTTCTATTTGCAGACTTAGTGATTTGTTTTGATGATTCAGTCTTCTCGAAGCCTATACCAGTCAAGTTCTTGTGTTGTTTTTGTTTGTCTAGGATTTCATTTAAGTGTATTGTGCTTTCATATTGCTCAATCTGTTTATACAAAGAACTAGCTTGTTGTTCCAAAGTGTTAACTTTCAAGTCACTGCCAGCAAGTAAGACTTTCAGATCTTCAACTGTTTGCTTTTACTCTTTTAATTCAATTTGCAAAATCTGATTTTCACTTTCATGTGAAGCTACAAGCTTCTTTAGTCTTTTGATTTCTTTGAGAGCACAAAGTAACTCTCCTTCAAGATCAATTTCATTTTGATCTAAATCATCAGATTGATTTTCTGATATGTTAACCATATCTTTCTTTGTGGAAGTTTCTATCTCAGCCATAAAGAAAGTTTCATCACCTTCACAAGGTGAGTCATCTAAATCATTTTCAGAATCTTCTTTTTCTGAAAAGGATTGAATTTCTTTTTAGGGTTCCATTTTTTCTTTTTGAAAATTTTTTCTTCACTGTTTTGATCACTTAGAGGACATTGAGCAGCAAAGTGTCCAGCTTTGTCGCAATTGAAGCATTTAAAGGGTAGTTTTTCCTTATATTTCTTTTTCAACTTTCTAACTAGCAAGGCTTCTATAGCATCTGACAGTTCAGATTCACTATCAGGTTCTTCTTCCTTTTCAACTTTAAAACCAGTTTCTTTAGAAGTGAAAGGATTACTACCTATCCTCATTTCATAGGCTGTGAGTATGCTTTGTAAGTTGTCAAGGGACATTGTAGAAAAACTCTTATTTTCTTCTAAGGTTGATACCTTAGTTTCAAACTTAGGTAGCAGAGTTCTAATGACCTTTCTTACAACATCTTTTTCATCTATATTTTCACCAAGACCTCTTCTATAATTCACAACCTCATCAATTCTAAGAAAATAATTTGCAATTGTTTCATCTTCTTTCATTCTCAAAGACTCAAACTGGTTCTTGAGTGTGATAATTTTAGATTCTTTGACCTTTGCATCACCATGATAAATAGTTTCAAGCTTGCTCCATATTTCATGAGCAGAAGCACAATGCATAACTTTAACAAACACATCCTTGGTGAGACCACACAAGAGAGCATACTTAGCTCTAGCATTTAACTCATATTGAGTTTTAGCATCAGGATCTGAAGGAATAGAAGTGGGAACAACACATTTTGTGGTGAAAATTTTCCACACATTTACATCAACAAAGATCAAGTATGTTTCCATCCTGATTTTCCAAAATACATAATTTGTGCCATCAAAGAGGGGAGCTCTTGAAAGAGAGGCACCTTCTTGCTAATGAGCCATGATAAAACTTCCAAAAGACCAAGAACAATCCCTAGGACAGACCTATATGAAGGGACCCTATGCTCTGATACCACTTGTTGGAAGTGGAGACACTCTGAGAGGGGGGGGGTGAATCAGAGTGTCACAATTTTGACTCAAAAAAAAACTTTGAAAAAGACTATCTTGATTAACAACAGGTGAATGACATTGAACACATGAGTTGTAATTTCACCCAAATATGACTAAACATTGTAAAAACAACACTGTTAACAAAGAATGTAAAATGACCATTCAATAATAAGAACAGACAGATAATCTTTGATTTAAGCTTTCTGAAAACAAGATGATTTTGCCACTTTTCACAAAACACGCAACATCTAAATATGATTTGCAAAGATTATATACCATACAGTTAAACACAATAGAGAGATAAAGAAAAATAACAAAAGATCTAAAGTATCAGAGCATGTGAAACAAAATGAGACAAGATTGGACACATAACACCATAATTTTCATGAGTGGAAAACCCTCTTGGGGTAGAAAAACCACTCGGTATAATATTCCTTGTATTATTTCACACCAACTCAGTACACAAAATTTAGAAGCCACGAGGTCTCAAGGAGCACCAACCCCTCTTCCTTATACAACATCAAAAATTGCCAACTCAAGCTACAATCACTGGTACCTTTATGATTGCACTATGTTCTGCAGTCACAAAACTATCAATGGTTGGAGCGAGTATAATAATCTATCAATCTATGCAAATGATTCCCACAAAAAAAATTTGCAACAAAGTCCTTCATATCTCTGTATAGCAGACAGAGAATGATATTTTTAAATTTTAAACACAATCAGAGAGAGTACACTCAATCTCTGGATAACAATAATAACTCCAACCTCAGTGGCATCAAGTACTCTGCAAAATAGAGTAATAGTCCAGAACAATCTATGAAAAACAAAATGTCTGTCAATCTTCTTTTTACTAATTTTCTTGTTCAAGTTTCTCTATCTCTCTCTCTCTGTTTTTTTTTGTTTTTTTTTTTAAGTCCTGTTACCAAAAAACTTATATAATTCAATGTGTTCTTCAGAAAATTATCAAAGATTGTCTTCAAGTGTAACCCTAGTATAGGGTTACCCACCCTAGGTTAGGGTTTAATCGATAACTGAATCGACTAACCTGTTCTTTGTAATAGAGAGAGAACTGTATTTTTCAGTTAACAACTTCCTTTTGATATATATAAAAAAAACTGCTCAGTTTTAAATATAAACAAAACTATGAAGTTCCCATAATAGTCTTCCACATCATCTATGACTTTCGAAAATGGTTACCGAAACCCTCACAAGGGTTTGATCAAAAAAAGAAAAGAAATTATCCTCTTTGTAACGAAATCAACAAAAATGATTTCATCAAAAACATAAAACCTTGCAACTATAAAATCTTTTATTTTTTATTGGAATTTTCAAAAATAACAGAACGTTGAAAATTTTCAAAGCAACCCACTAAACTTTGAATTATTTATCATTTATAATTGAAGAATCTCAGATATCTCCCTAAAAACTGTAAGAACGAGAGTATTTTGAAACGATATTACCTGTTCTTTTGAAGAGATGTACCGAAGAATGAAATCCTAAATATCTACACAAAATCCCATTGAAATCAGCAACTAAGACCACCATTCGACTCGTTTAACCTTGCAGATTGTCATACCAAAAACCCATAACCAGAATCCGGCAATATGTTGCCCTGTAACTGCTGGAGTGAAACTCATGGCGGCGGATGTATTAGGGTTTGATAAACTCAACCAAAGAAAAGCTTTCGAAAGAGTTTTAATTTACTTCCAACAAAATACTTTTGTTTTTTTAACACTTGTTTGAAATCCGCATCTTAAAAAATATCAACCAAAGTCACTTAAAAAATGTCACCTCATCTTCATGTCATCGCACTAAGAGGACCCACATCATATATTTGCTGGTAGTACCGAACCAAAACATTTTACAAATATATTACAAACTGCCGATAACAAGACCAATTAAATGGCACCATTTTTGTCACCAAGGACAACTAAGGGAAACACTGATGTCCTGGTAACAGCACCTATCTTTCTCCCAAGATTGTTCACGTGGGCCTTCTCACCTCATTCATTAGATTATACAGTGGCTTTCTTGGTGATCAAAAGGGGCAGTTGTTCATCTTCTGCTCCTCCTCCCTTCATTCATATTCTCCATGCTCCCTTCTCTTCTCTTGTTTCTATTGTCAATTCTTGGAAAAGCACCTTTCCTTTCCTTCGAATAAGCATCTCTCTTGTAACACTTTTTGTATTCATACTTTCATTTATTCATTATGTCATGCCCTTTACTAGCTAGGTTCTCTTGCTTATTGCTTAATTTCCATTTCCTTTGTTCCCGATGCTTTCTTAAAAAATCATATTAAAAAGAAAGCTCAAACACAAGCATAGCAAACCAGAAACACATTAAGAGATTTAATATTGTGTCGTGGAGAATTGCTCTTAATGGATGCGCTGCAACAATTTTGTTTCCCTGGAAAGGCAACTTGCTTAAAACATTGGCAAAAGCTTAAATATCTGTGTTTCCAATTCATCAAGGTATGTAATTAGAAAATTAGACTACTGAAATAAAACATCTGAAAATATAAAAGAAAAAGATTGAATTAATTGTTTTTCATCAAACAGTATCAAATGTTTATAGCTGTTGAAGACTCAAAGATCTTCCTATAAAACAGTTAATTTTTTTTACAGTATATTAAATATAATTGACAACAAACTACAGACAAACTAAAAGATGTTGACATCTAACTACTGGAAATTGACAACAAAATGGAGAAAGAGGACAGATCTACACGTAGTCATTGTTTTAAACTGAAACGCTTTGACATATATCCAATTCAGTTTCTACTTATTCCAACAAATGTTTCAACAAGTCTTAGATCATTGATAAAGATAGTTTCTAGATCGATTGTGAGTTAGTTTTTGCATTAACGTTTTGGATCATACTATGTGAAAGATGATGGCTTATACAGTGATCCAAAAAATTGATGCAAAAACTAACTCACAATCAAATTCAGAAGCTATCTTCATCCATTCATGAATTGTGAAAAATTAATGAATCTAAATTTTAATCTATCTTCAATATTTTTGCATCGTGTTAGAGAGTTTCTGTTATTTTCAATCTTTTGATGCTAGACTTCGAGATAAGGAAATTTTATAAGGCACGACATGCAGAATACACTGTGTCACAAACAGACTTTGGCATCTGGGTATTATCGCCCTGTGTCTGTGTACAATGGCAGCCAAGCCTCGGATTTTGTTACAAACAAGTTTACATCGCACTATAAATTTATACTAGTGACACAAATTTTGAGAACCTCCTGCCATTGGTATCTTATTCCTACTTCTCTGTTATAATTGCTTAACTGGTCTCAAGTCTTTTTATTGGCACGCTTGTAAGAGTGAAATGATAAACCCAGCCTTTTTGTTTGATATGAATAGCCTTGAATCACATTGGTATCCATTCTTTTAAATTAAAAAAAAAAAACACTTCTCTTAAAAATTCTGGGTGAGTAAAATCATTTTATCGGAACAATAAACTGCAATGCAAAACCTACTTTTACAAGAACTGAATATTCTTTTGTCTGACCCAAATTTCTAGGCTTGAGTGCGACTGCAAGCTCTGAAGTAAACCCCATAATTATATTCACCAGCCATTCTTTGAGTTAGTGACATTCATATATGCAGGCCAGGTATAACTTGTAAGAATTAAAATCGTGTTTAAAGCATAGAATGGTTGCCAAATCACTCCGCCTAAACGGACAAGGAAGACAAAAGAAATAGGATTCTCTATAGTTTTATTCAAATACAATGGATATATTTACATTTTAGATAAAAATACGGTTTAAAATTATAAACTTTGTATCCCAAGAGAATAATATCCTTCTAACAAAAACATTCTCAATAGTTCTTGTAAACACCAGCGGTCCTTACGAATTAAAATAGTACAAAATTGATAACTCCTCTCATAGGAAGAAAAATTAACTTACAATAACTAAGCTGATTATGAGATTGAATTTCAAATGAGGGAAAACATTGCCAAAACTGTCGTGCAAGAACTAAAGATAATAGTTTCTGCGATGGAGTCACATGTAGTGCACTAACGGTGTAAGAAGAACCAAAAAAAGAGTCAAATGCGAGAGCACAATTAATAGCACAGGCCTTAAAGCGGTGCATGACGTTCACGAAATGGTGTTCATAAACATCGAGTCCTACACGACAGAAAATGGTGATCTCACTCTTTGGGTTAGAGGGTTTTGGGCTACTTTGGGAAATCATGATGTCAACACGACTGAAAAATGGTTCCTATTTATGGTAAAAATGGAAACAACAATATTGAAAGACTAAATAGATTCAACCACAAAACCTTAGCTTAACAACAACAAAGATCCACCATAGCATATGAAGATTACCTAAGACAATGCAAATCAAATGAAATCACAAAGATTATACTAACACATGTCTAATAAGATTTAAATCTCCATTCTTCCTATCTCCATTGATCTTGTTTGATACATTTGCTCTCACATTTTATGTGTGCACAAGAGCTCAGCAAAGAACGGAAATGTGGTTGCAAGTAGGCTTGATCGCATATGAAAGTTCGAATGCTAGAATGCTTGAAAGATGGATTAGGGTTGATAATGAAATAAGCATCCTCTTATATAGAAGACACTATAAGAAATGGAGGGATAAAATTGAGAGGTGTAAAAGATAAATGGTCGGCTAGGATTAAAGGGTCGGTAAAGAAAATAAGAAAATAATGATAGGGTAGGTAGTGTAGGAATTAAGAGATGAATGACATGTGTCATGGGTAGAAAAGGCTAATGAATCAATTAAATAAATATAGATTTATTTAATTAATAGAAAAAATGGGATCAATTAAATAAATAAAAGTATTTATTTAATTTAAGAAAAGGATAATTTAAATAAATAAATTTATTTATTTAAATGAGAAATAAGGCTAGAAGAGTATAAATGAATTAATTAAATAAATAAAGATTTATTTAATTAATAGAAGAATTAGGCTTAAATAATTAAATAAATAAAAAATATTTATTTAATTAGACAGGACAATTTTAGGTATCTACAGTTCCAAATAAAATTATCTTTATAAAAGTTGTGTTTGGTCTTATGACCACACTATAATAATGAAAAATGGTCCACTTCTGTGTATTTTCCTTAAAGGAAGAATTTTTCGATTTCTTGCCTAGAGACAACAAGCTTGCTTTCATGTCAGCCTTATTGCACTGTGTATATGTCTTACAATATAGACTTTTCCATTGATGGCTTATTGTTAAACTATATTAAAAGAAAATGGCACTAGTTTTGTAATCCTTATGACAAATTTAACTTCTCGCAGATGATCTTGTTGTCAAGCATTTCTTTCTTTTGTCCATTTTCTCTAAAGAAGCAATTTCCAGGTTCTTGACTAGAAAATTATTTAAATGAATTATTGCAAAGGGTATATGCAGGGAATCAATACAAATTAGCAGTTGAGTAACTCTGACCATGCCAGGCTAAGTTCTTTTCAGTCATTATTACTCATGTTCTTCAACAGGCTTGGCACACCAAACAAATATAAAGAAACTTTTACATACAATGCAATTCACATTATTTTAAAGACAATTTAGTAAGTGTATATTTTTATTGGGTTAGTTTTATATTCTGGTTTAATCCTACAAAGGTTTTTATTTTTCTTTTACATGGGGTTTGTTTTTTGTTTTTCAATTTGTAAGATATTATTTTTATACACGGATATCTCATTGAATCTTGTTGTCAAGGCACATCTTGTATGTTTTCTCATTTTCTTTAAATTTCACTTAAGGGGTTTGTTGGTGTGAACAAGTTATATTACGCAACTAGTTTCCCTCTCAATTTCTTTCAAAATTAGTTACTCGGGTATTTTAGGAAAAAAATTTCAAATCTTAAGTTGTAAAATTAAGACACACCATAATCTTATGTTGTTCTATGTATCGCCGTTGCCTCTATATACAATTGTCTTTGTTTGAAATCTTTAGTCATGAATCGTATTGTGTACATGTCCATATTTTGATAGAATAGAATTATTCTCTCGTGTTGGGATGCACTTATATTTTCATTGAATCTCCTTGATCTTGGGTAGCTATCTCTATACCCAAATATTACTTGATATTAGAACAATAAATGCTAAACCTTTCAATTTTTGTATGTGTTGATAATTTCTATTAATTACACTTTTACATATTTCTTCTTACTAATTTATATTTAGCAAAGGATATATCATATATCTTATAACACTTGGCTAGTGACTTATAAGCTATTTGTAAAAGTAGACTATAGGCATAAAGACAAGGTTATTGAGCATAAAATTATATTTAGTATTTTACTTTTTGAACAAATAATTTTATCATACAATTTCATTATTGATAATGCATTATCTAATTTAAAACAATATGAAACTGTATTAAAATATTGGTTACAATTTTGGACACCAAACTTATAAAAAAATTATTTGTTACACATTAAAATAAAAAAAACAAATATTATATTGATCATAAGAAATTCACAATAGCAACAATCCATAAAGTTACTATATTTACTACTAAAGAAATAAATATTATATTGATCAAAAATAAAATTAATTATCAAATAAAAAATCTATGTAACTTTGTAATAGTAAAATGTATTGTACAAATAATAGTTTTTAAATAGATAAGTTAAAGCCTCATTAAGTAATACCAATGTATAAACCTTTTTAATAATATAGTGTAATATCATTTGTAAATAATTAACATAAATTCTTTCTACTCCATACACCAAATCAAATGGGCTACATCCAAATGATTCTTTGATAGACAACAACACTACCAATCTAAAGCACCTCTTGACCCAGGTTGGTTGAAGTTAAATTTTGATGGGTTCTCAATAGGGAACCCTGGTTAGGTGGGAGGAAGTGGTATAATTAGGGATTTAGAGGGCAATATGGTGGCGAACTATGTTGCAAATCTTGGCACTCAAACTTCTAGTGTGGCTAAGATGATGGCAGCTTTTTTTGGTATCTCCATTACTAAGAATAAAGGTAGAATCTTAATCATAGGATTCCATGAATGTAATCATGATGCTACAAGGTGCAGGGAAACCTAGTTGGCAAGTGGCAGATATCTTTTCAAATTGTCATCGTGTCACTACCACATTAGACTACATAGTGTTTCAACACATTTTTAGAGAGGGTAATAAGACAACTGATATGCCAGCCAACCCAGGCCCCTTCTTCAAGGGGATTTAAGTGTAGATGGATCCAAATGATTTACCTATCAAAATATATGCCATGATAAATGAGGACAACAAAATCCATGAAGCCTAAAGATTTGAAAATCACCCTTTTGCTTGGTATCCTCTCCATTTTGTACTTCTATCATATTTCAAGGTGGATTTGTGCTTTTAATGGTAAGCATAGCGACATTTCTATTACCACTTCTAATTGTGATTTTTACAATCCTGGTTTGTGTAGTACTATCTTGGCTCCTGGCTCTGAGTTTACTGTGGTAACAATGGAAGGAGATTTAATTCAAACGAAGCCTAATACCTATGAAAAATTTAAAGAGACAATGCCCTCTAGGAGAAAGTGGTGGAAGGTAATCTAGCTAACTACATGGTGGGTATGAAGGGTTTTGACCCTTCAATATTAGATCAATTTGCCCAACCTTAGAAAAATGGTGAAGTTCAAGTAGGTAAGGTGAAATTTACTATGTTAGTGAAGACAATTTGTTGGTCATGAGGCTGGTTGCAGAAGGCAAGTCTTTCCAAAAGAACCCAAAAGGGAATTACAAGGAAGCCTTTAAAATTTATTCTAGTTCCAAGAGAGAAGGTGGCCTGCCCACCTCCAAAGCAGTTTCAAAAGGGATGAATTACCTAGTATTTGGAGTGATGCAACACTATTATTGATAAAGATTGTCACCTTGGATGGGTGCTTCAAGAGGTTCCACTCCCAACTATTCTCGATGCTCAATCACCTATGATATGGAGTTAAAATAAGTTTTCCCTTTTGGATTTTTTGCTCCATATCCCAATCTGTGTTAGTGGCTTAGTCTAATCATTCCCTCCCCTTGCATCAAGGTCCCCTTCAGTGGCTTTAGAATTTCCACTTGAGTTTAGCCCCTTCTAGTGGTCCTGCCATTAACCCTTCTAGCTTGAGTTCTGGCTTGGTTCATTGTGATAAATTACCAGTCAATTTAGTTGAAGATAATGATCCCCAAAAAAAAATTTAAGGTTCCCACCTGTCTTAAGCCCTCTCAGTTCACTAAATCTAAAATTCCTCTAGGTCCCCCTATTGGAGAAATATTTGTTTAGAAGATAGTCATTATTGAAGAAGAAATAGAGGAGATGGATTCTTCATGATCTACTATGTAAGATTGGACCCTAGATAAAAGAGTGATTAAATTGGCTACCCCCTCGCCCCTCTCTCCCAATGATTCCCATAATTCCTCTCTTCAAAGTTCTCTGATCAAAGAGGAATTTTCCCTTTGTGCAACCAAAGTTAATGAATACTTTAAGGAGATTAATAAGCATGAACCTACAATCCACTAGCTTTCAAGATAATTTGAGGTGGAAAAAAAATAAATTAATAGTCTCAAAGCTATTGTGGGTGTGTATGTCGGAGACTCAATTTGGGTTGAGGATGAGAAGGAACAAGTGGCTTTGATAGCAGTGGGAAAATTTGTTTCTATGATTGATAAATGGGAATCACTCCAGACAACTCTATGAAGGAGCTAAATGAAATAATTGGCCAAAGCAAGAATACAAAGGACTTGGTAGAGATGGTGGAGGCACCACAAGAAAATTAGGACACAATGAAGTGGAAAATGGAGAGCGTGTTCAATCAGAACAAAAAGATAATAGAGAAGAACCAAAGATTACTTTAGTGGCGAATAATCGCCAATGGCGAATTTTTCAAGTCGGCAACCTAGGAAATGGCAAATATTTTGTACCAACTGGGGGTGGCCATGTCGCCAGAACATTATCAATTTCCATCAAAGTCATGGCCCGATCACCATATGTTTTATGCAATTAAATTTTTCTATGCAATGATTTCACCAATACAATATATGGTGGACACATGGTAAATTTATTTTTTTTGCCTACACTCTCCAAGGTTGCCTTAATAGATGACCTTAATTCGCCTATAGAAGATTTGTTAGCCAGGGGGACCCAATTCGATCGACATCTTGCCGATGCGTATCTCCATTCACCCTAACTTTTTCCAACTATATTGTATTCGCCAATTATTTGGATGATCTATAATCGCCTCAAAAATTACATAAGTCGTATTTGGATGATCTATAATCGCCTTGAAATTTACATAAGTTGTGTTATAGTTACGCGGGATTCACCAAATATTTGTATACCATATAAAATTCTCGCGGAATTTGCCATATAAGGATTGGTATAAATACATGCAAAGATCAAATCTATCTCAACACAATCTGGTGGGTTCTAGGCTCTGAATTCTAATCAATAGCAAAGTTTCAGACCAAGGAAAATCATTGTTGTTGACTGCATTGGTGACTGCTAGTGACCTAAAGGTGAGCGATCATATTTTTGAAGTGTTATAATATTATTCTAAATTTATCTATATTTGTTTGCATTGTTGAGTACACTTTTATTCTGTGGTGACCCATCAGTGCCAAGTAGTCAGGACTCAGGGGGGACATTCAAACCCCAGACATCTATATTGTAGGTTGTAGGGCCAACGAAACACATATTATACATTATAGTCTATTATTGCTTCTTCAACAAATTGATTTTTTTTGGCAGCCTTTATTTCGTTGGAGATGTCGAACAGGAAGAGGGGTAGGAAACCTGAATGTGGGGAAGGCCATGAGAGGCCAACAAAAAGAAGAACGTTGTCTTCGTACTTTGGCATTGGAAAAGATTGTGGTGAAAATCAGGAAGGTACATCATCACAAGTACAAGTACAAAATTTGCCACCTACACCGCATGTTGAAGATGGCGGCGAACCTGATATCTCAGATCAGGATGATCTTGAAGAAGATTATCTGGTAGATGCCCAAGTTAGCTAGAATGATATAATCAACTTGGGTGATAATGCCATTGATGATAATGCGCGGAAGGGGAAAAGAAAAGCCATATCAAAAAAGGGTGAACCACAATCAAAAAAGGATCGGGAGTGGGATATGTCAGTGAGAAATTTTCAAATTAATTGGGCATCAAAGTATCCATTCATTGAACCAGTGGAGAATCCAATTGAAAATGAGCCTCCAATAGAATGCAGGTGTAAGATTTGCACTTGAAAAGATAACAAGGAAATTAGGTTGCAGCTAAAATTTGACACCATAGAAAAGCATATGGGTAAAGTTTATGAAAAACAAAAGATAAACGAGGTTGAAAAATCAGTGATAAGATGGAAAATAAAGGAGGAATGTAAGAATGTGAGGAATGCTGAAGAGTATTATTTTCATGAGAAAATACAGACGAAGCCTGCTGAAGTTAAAGGTTCTATTGAAGCTAGTTTTGGAAAATCAAATCAAATAGAACAACTGGGAAAAGTTGTTCAATTAAGCATTGTTTTTAATATTTTGAGCAGAGGACGTGCTATGAGAGATTTCCCATCAATTAGTGGTTTATTACACTTTTTGAAAGTTCCTAACTATCCTAATAGACACTGGTTAGTAAACAGTGGATGGGAATGGGCAAGTTGTCTTGCTGAGGTTGAAAAAGAAGATGTAAAGGAAAAAATAAGAGAGTCAAACTTTATTGAATTTTCTTTAGACGAAGTTACGGCAGTAGACAATACTTCATGGGTATGCATGCATGTTTATACTGTAGAGAATTATACCCGCCAACCTCATCTACTATCTATTGCTAAAATGAAGGAGAGTGCGACAACGGAAAAATTATTTCAACTAGCAAAGAGAAGTTTGATTGAATATGGAGGTATGGATGACATGACGGTAGCCAAAAAATTGGTTTGTGTTGGAGCAGATGGAGCTTCAGTAATGCAAAGTCACAGGAACAGTCTTTGTACAAAGATTGAAACTTCATTTGCACCGTACATTACTGCAATTCACTGCATGGCTCACAAAATGAATCTAGCTTTTGGAATTGTGAGCAAGTTTGCTTCAGTTAAAAAAATTGAAATTTTAATCAAAGAGCTCTACTCACACTTTTGTCGAAGTCCCAAGCGATTTCTGGAATCTCAACACTTTGTTGGTGGAATAACTGATGGGAACAAGCTTCTCAAGGATAATGATACCAGATGGATCTCTTTGGATGGTCCAGTGCATCGAGTGTTTTCAAAATATCCATCCTTGATTGGACTATTTCACACAACTCGCGACGAATCAGATCAACCAAAATTTCCTGACTTTCTTCGGAGGTTAAGTAATTTAGAGACACTCTTAACTTTAGCAGCTCTTCTACACATGCTAGAGGAAATGAGGAATATTATGAAGGCTTCCCAAAAAAGAGCTCTGTATATTACACAATATGCTACGATGTGTAAGATGACATGCATGACCCTCAACAATCTCTATCGAAATCAACCAACACTATCTGATGAAAAATTTGTTAAATGGCGAACACTCACAGATTTGAACAATCCTGATAACTTTTTACAAATCAGTGCAGACGAGGAGGTATGTGTCAATGTACGAGGAGTTGAGATACCAATGCACTTCTATGCCACAGTCGACCCCGAAGAACCAAGAAAGCGCCCCGGGAAGCAATTAGCAAGAGTTACAAGGGAAGATTTCGACAAGATTGTTGAGGCTGTAACTACTTCTGTGAAGAAAATTGCATATGATCTTTCCTCACAAATTATAAGCAGATTCCCTCCTAACAACCTACTCAAATCCATGTCTATTGTGTTTCCTCAATATTGGAGCCTCAAAAGTGCAACTGATGTTCGAAGTAAGCTATTGACTTTGATAAAATAATTTTGCATATCCAGAGAATTGAATGGAGTAACTATAAATGGAATATTAGATGAAACTCATCTTCGAGAGAAATCATCTCATTTTGCATACACTATGAAAGAACAATATGGCAAAATGGAGAACCCCCGTGAAGATGGATCAGTAACAAGGCTTTGGAAAACTATAGCTGAGAACTCAGCGTTGCATGATTCAATGCAAGAATATTTGAAGCTTGTTGATTTATGTCTTACCATGATATTGGGTTCAGTGGAAGATGAGAGAGTTTCCAGTGCTTTGGGATTCCTAAAATCAAAGCTAAGAAACAAACTAGACAAAAATCTAGAAAATTGTTTGAGGCTCTATACATCTAGGTATGATGTCCACACTTTTCCTTATGATAGGGCACTGCAAATCTGGAGGTCCAAATGTGAAAGAAGAGGTTTGGTCAACACTTCAAACCAAAGTGCCAGTGGGACTATTGACTCATGTACTGGACCTACTAGTAGCATTGAGATGCAGTTCAGCGAAGGTATGCAGACTCAGAGCGGAGAAACCACAGACAAGAATCAAGAAAGCTCTGAATTTGATGAGGATGAATGGCAACTATAAGAGATTGGTATTTATTAATCTTATTATTGTATCTCATCATTCATATTACAAAAGCATATTAGTTTTTGCAATTAGAATTTAATATTGATTTTTAATTGTATTTTTCAACTTTCTATTTCCATATTTAAAATAGCATAATTTTAAAAAGACCATAATGTGTTTATTTATACATGTTTGAGTCTCAAATCTATGTGATACATTACAGAACCATATGATACAATTCATTCAATAGAAATACACTAATCTGTGTGATTCTCCATGAAAATTGCAAAAGTGAATACAAAGTTTCAGAACCCTTTATAAATGACCCTGAATTCCCTTTTATAGAAACAAGAGAGCAACAACAACTCCTGTGTGATTCTCCAATGTCCATGCAAAAGTGAATACAAAGTTTCAGAACCCTTTGCAAATGACCTTGAATTCTCTTTTATAGAAACAAGGGACCAACAACAGCTTCAGGTCGAATTGCAAGTTTGCAACATGTGAAGACTCAACATCAAAATCACAAACTCAACACAAATTTATATGGCCATCACAGGCCGTATTACAAATTTAACATCTGCTACATGTTTGATGCCTCCTGTTCAAAAAACAGAGTTCAAAATTAAATATTAATTCACGCCATGATATATTAAACATAGATAATAGCAGTGCCTAAAACCTACTAATCAGAAATAGATAAATGCATAAATGTTAAAGCAAGGGAGAATTTGAGAATACAAATTTACTGGCTGAAGTTTTGCACTATGCATCATAGATTCATAGGCTGGATTAGCAAAATAGCAAACAGAAAAAACATAAAACCTTGAAATTAAGAGTAAAAGAAGAAAATTGTCCAATACATACTATGATTCTTAAGATTTTTGTGCCAGTTTTTGGAGGGTGCTCCACTCTTTGTCTGATGGAAGGGCAATATTCTGTAAACTATGGAAAGTCAACTGCAACTTCATCACCATTCCATATTTAGAAGATTGACTTGACATCACTGTTTGATCCAATACCGAATTTAGAGTTGTAAATGGTTGGATGAATTCCAAAAATCTTTGGGGAGTTGTGTCCTTTGGAAGCAAGTCTAAATCAAACTTCATTTTTATCTCCATGTTTTTTTTGTAAGCTTCTTCTCCAATGAATTTATTTGATGGGTCAACGGTCTTAGGCAAACCAAGTTTAATCAAATTATTTTTCTTTTCTTGCAGCTTCAATATCTTTTTTCCACAATTTTCCATAACTTCTGATATTTCTCTTAGCTTCTGACATTTTTGAATGATAGATGATGTCTTAACTGTGGCATCAATGCGGATCTTAATTCCCTTGGATGCCAAGTAGCTGTCACTGGAACTGTAGACTACTTGCAGAATCATTTTTGCCATATCCTCTTTTGAATAAACATGTGTGCTCTTCTCATAGTGCCCTTTGATTTTCATATAAATTACTCTCAGACTTTCATTCAATTCAAACCATTCACACAACTTGTCACTCCTCTGCATTATTTGCCGTCAAATGTTTTCTTGTATATACTTCATTGTATTTTTCATATTATCTTTCAATCTATCCTCCAAAGTTTTTATTTTATCATTTGCATTGTGCAGGTCTTCTTTCATTTGTGCACATTTTTTTCTTTCTTCCTCTACTTCCTCTTGCAAATGTTTTTCTTTTTCCTTCCCATGATCCAATAGGTCTTGTAATTTTCTCATTTCAGCAGTAGCAGACTCATAACTTTTGTATAATTATTGAAAACTAGCTCTTTCCTCATCATTTTTTTTACTGCTTTTAGCCAGTTTTTTTGTTAGGTCCTTCAATTTTGCATCCATCTTCTCCTACTCTGCAATTTCTACTGCAGAGCCCGAATTTTTTATCCTTTTCTGTAAATCATTGCTCTTGTTATCTGCTTCTTTCCTCCTTGATTTTTTCGTTTTCCAGGTCTACCTGTAACTTTTCTATTTGTTTCTCCAGTTTATTTTTTTCTCTCTCCACCTTTAGCAGTGAAGTGTAGACCACTTTGTTAGTCCTTTTTGACACACTAATATTGTCCACATTATGTACTTTGGAAAATTTCATTTAGAGGGTGCTAACTTGAAATTCAGAGGGATCTATCTGACTATGTGGTGGATTTTTATCTTTAGTTGGGGCCGGGGGCATAACAACCATGAACTCCATCATATCTTTCTATGGGTCATATGTTGGAAATACCTTGTTCCTTGCAGGTTGTTCGTTTACAACTTCAGTCAGGGAAACCCTACGAAATGCTTTCTTTTTTTCTTTATTTGCTTTTGTTGTGTGTTCATATTTTTCATAGTAATCACGAAATTGAAAATATGGGCTTGCTAAAGAAATTGAATGTTTGAAAGGTGACATAGGAATACCAGAGGCTTCAGTTCCATTTATTCTTGTGGTTTTAACTAATGCTTGACAAGGATTACCAACAACAGTTCCTGGTCCTGTCACACTCCCACTGACACTTTCATGTGTAGTTTTCATAATCTTTTTAGGTGTGTGATCTAAAGCTGCAAATGATTTTTTTGTAGTCTCAGTGGCACTTGATATAGGATTCTGAATAGTATTAGTATCTACCACTAGTGGCCTCTTGCGAGATATATTTTGTTCTAGCCCTTGTCCAACAACAAGACAACTAGTATCAGTAGTACTAGTAGTACCCATGCCAACCCCACCAATCACAGCGTCACTTGACTGAACAATAATAGGAATACTAGCCCCAGATTCCCCACCTCTAGCAATGGCACTTGATTCACCACCAATGGGAATACCATGATGTGGTGGTGGTTGTGGATTTGAACTTGAAACAAATGTAGGTGGGGACCCTGAGGGTACTGAGTAGTACCTATCCATGAGGAATCTGAAGAATCAAGTCCAATGACTGGTTTAACAGAACCTTTTGATTTTGAGCTTGATAGAAAATACCAAATGTCCTCTCCTCTGGCACCTAGACCACCACCTTCAAAACCCATTTTTTCCACAATGTTTTCCCCTTTGCTATATTTTCTTTCATGGACTCATTGACTCCACCTAATTTTTTTGGGACTGTAGCAGTTGTTGGAGGGGGCTCAACCTCATACTCATCATCATCTTCACTCCTTCCATATGTTGTTGTGGGATGCTCCATATTCCACAATTTGCTAAACTCTACATCCTCGTCGATGGTCTCAAATTCTACACTTGTCTTTGGTTCACTGAGATTTTTCCTCATAGTCCAAAAATCATTTATTTTGGTTTGAGTCCAAAAAAATCTCTTTACATTCTTGTAGAATTGATTCAGGAATAGATTTCTTAGATGGATTAGCAGATTTTAGGTAGAAATTGTAGGACCTCCTATTTTGGATGCGCTGGCCCTCCTCTGTTGTCCTTTGTGTGTGCAATGCCATAATTTGTGATGAAATTTCTTCTGTTGAAATGTTATTGTCAGCTACAATTTTCTCCATCTCTTTTTTAACCTCATCCCAGGAGTCCATGTTTCTAAGCTTTTCTAGCAATGGTTTATTTTCATGTTGACATAACGCTAAAGAGTTCCCATTTTTCTTAAGCCTTGCTTGAACTACACCGATTGGATCATACTGCTAGAGACCCTCATCACCAAAGTTAAAAACTGTCAAAAAATCATGTGCCACATTGAATGCTTTTCTCTCAAATGTGAATCCTCCACATGAGAAAGGCAAGGAAGGAAATATGCTCTTCTTTTGCTAACCATGGAAGTTCCTATCTGTACTCTCCAATTTCCATACATACTCTAAAGCAAATACCCTCTATGTCACATGTATTGGAAGTCTATATGGTTTTACTGTCGATCCGTAAAACCTTAACATAGTGAATTCTTCCATGAAGAACTAGTCAGCCAGTTCTATTTGACTTCCGAGTTGAATGCAATCTCTACAAGACACATGCAACCTAGGCATTGGAGTGCTTGTAATTTCATTATACATTGGTGCCAAAAAGAAGTCTACAAAATGGTTGTAGTTCTTTCTGTTATCATGCATCCTTATCTTTGGTGTCCATTCATATATTGGACACTCTATTCTCTTCCCAGTCTTCTCATCAATCTTATAGCTCACAATTTGAAGCTTGTTGGTCTCGAATATTGCACGATACTTGGATAGAAGGAGATAGCACAAGTAGGATGAGAACCTAAATGTCTTACAGGAACCTTTTTTTATCATTAGTAATTGATTTTGCATGGATTTTACAATGTGCTCAATAAAATTATATCTTACTAGCTAACCTACACAATGGATATTATAAATCATTTCAAGAAGGATTGCACCCACTTCCCTATCATTTTCCAATCCCAGGCAAAATGACAGCAAGGAAATAGTATCCTCAACCCATGGAACAAAAATGTTAGAATCGTAAGGAGACTTATGATTCTGATCCAACACAATACCAATACCACTCTTTATTTATTAGAGATTTGATAAATGAATCTCTATGACTTGGATCAAGTCTCTCATAATTCCCTGCCAGTTTTTCAAGGTCAATTTGGACGTTTGAGTTTTGGGCTTCAAATCCTAGGTTCAACAAATGAGCAAATTCTCCCTTGTTTATGGATAAAATTTCCTCTTTTGTATTTTTATTGACAATTTCTTTTTTATCTTCGTCATAATTTTCGACGCAGACCATGACAAAATTAGGGCAAGCGAATACTTCAGGTAACACCATGCTTCCCAATCCAACATCCCACGATGCAATTTTATATGTTCTTTGTCGTAACATTGGGTTGAAAGTAAATATTGCCCTGCATGCATCTGCCACCTTACTGTTGGTATTTTGGTATGGTTTTGTCATTGATGTCAACACCTACTAAAACACTAGCACTTTGGAGATCCAGTAGCACTCACCAGCAAGCAAGTAACTATTGCACAGTTACTGGTATATGGTTCACCAGCGGGATATAATGATCACCAGCACTTGGAATGATATGGAAGACACTTGGTAATGTCGAAGACATCGTGTGGACACTTTGTTTTGAAGAATTAATCATTGGTATATTCATATTTGCATATTTTCTTTTACCGGCAAATAGGTCCAGGGTTACCTAGGGTTACACAGGCAGGTTTATCTTTTCCAGATCAACATGGCACGCTATGGAGATGATTTATTATTGTTGTAAATGCATTAAGCCAACATGTTTAATCGGTTATTGCATCGGACATTATATTGTTTGTAAAATGTTTTTATTGTAATATCTTGTAGAGCCGACCTACTAAATTTGGTCTTAGGTTATGGTATAAATGTAAGATCTTATTTGTAAGATCGAGTGTGGAATGTGAAAAAGAATTGTGAGAAGGTATATGCGAGATTAAGCAAATCTATACACAAAGACATCATTTGAAGGTGAAGCTAGGTTTTTGTGAAAGCATATCAGCATTACACCGGTACTAAAACCAGCATATGAAGATGTTATTTTGTACAGTACATTCTTATTGGATTTAACCATCCAACTATAGTCAGTGTGACTCCCATTCTATGATTTGAGCAATGAGCTCTAGGTTGTTGGCCTTTATGCATGTGCAAACCCCATTTATGTACACTTACTATCTGCAATAGTATCATCTGATTGTGGGTAAGGTTTCCCACTATGGTTTTTCCCTTTATAGGGTTTCCACGTACAAATCTTGGTGTTATGTGGTGTGGATGACTTTGTGTTTAAGTTTCATGCATTAATCTTTACCGGTATAGCAATTAACTGTTAACAATATCTACCGGCATACTTAACTGGTTTACCGGTATTAAGCATTAAGTTGGTTAAGTTGTTTTTGGTTTGAATTTATCTGACAACTGATTCACCCCCCCTCTCAGTTTTCTCTAGGACCTAACAATTGGTATCAGAGCCTAGTCCTCTTTTTGCAGAAGTTTAACAACTTGAGGAGATCCAATGACTACTAATTATTTCAGGAAGGACAGTCCTAAACTTGATGGAACCAACTATGGAATATGGAAGATCAGGATGGAGACACATCTAAATTGCATTGGTAAAGACATCTGGGAAGTTACAAAGAATGGTTATACTACTGTTGTAGTTGGTCAGACTGCTCCAACTACCTTAGCTAAAGATGAGGAGAATGATTGCAAAGAAAGAGAAGCACTTTTGAGTGCTTTATCATATCAACAAATCATGGGATTGTCAGATAGGTCTACTGCTAAAGCTATTTGGGATCATTTGGAAACACTGAATGAAGGAGATTCCATAGTCAAGATTGCAAAACTTTAAAGCTTCCGAGTCAGGTATGAACATCTAAAAATGGAAGAAGATGAAAGGATTTCTGCTTTTATGGAAAGAGTAAATGAAATTGTTTTGGGTATTAAATGTTGTGGAGGAACCTTAAGTGAGGATGAAATTGTTTCAAAAATCTTAAGAGGATTGCCACTGGCATATAAAATGAAGGTTACTGCGATAAATGAGTTGAGAACAATGCCTAATACATCAGTAACTAGGGATACATTGATTGGAAAACTTTCAACTTTTGAAATTGAGGAATTTGGTCCTATTGCTACTATAAAGATAGATTTGGCCTTTAAAGCATCAACATCATTTGCTCCATCATTTGACAAATCAGATTGGAAAGCCTTTTATGCAAGAGAACTTGAAGAAACTAGGAAGGAGAATGAAGAACATGAAGAACTTAAAGCACTATTTGCAAGGAAAATGCCTAAAGGTCTAGTTGGAAGTAATTATGAAGGTAAAACACCCTTTAAATGTTTTAATTGCAATAAGATTGGTCATATGGCTTTGAGATGCCTTGATAGACATGCTAGACTAAGAGAAGACACTATAAGAACATACAAGCCTAATTCTAAATATCAGAGATACAGATTTAAGAAGAACAAAGATAAATCTGGTTACATTGCTGATGAAGGTGTGACTGATGATTCTGATGAGGATCCAGCAGACAATGGATGGGTTTTTGTTGCTATAACAAAAGATCAACCAGCACCTGCTGCTCAACCAGTAGAACAAGCCCTAGCAGCTAAAGTTGAAGTAAAGGATGAATGGATCATTGACTCAGGATGCTCACATCATATGACAGGAGACAAAGGTAAACTCTTGAACTTTCAAGAATACAATGGAGGTTTAGTAAGATTTGGAGATGACAAAGCCTGTTCAATCAAAGGTAGGGGTACAATATCTCTTGATGGTAAGCATAACACTAATAATGTCTATTATGTTGAAGGATTAAAGCATAATCTCTTAAGTGTTGGTCAATTAGTTGAGAAAGGATTTCAGTTACAATTTAAAAATGGAAAATGCAAAATCATGAATAGAACTGATTTAGAAATTGCAACTGGTAATTAGACTAGAGGTAATATCTTTTATTTGAATAACAGTGAAAAGGCATGCTTGATTGCACATATAGATGAAAGTTGGTTATGGCATAAGAGACTCTATCATGTAAACTTTGATTGCATGGTAAAGATCAGTACTTCTAAGGCAGTTAAAGATCTACCTAAAATTGTGAAACCTCATAATACAATAAGTAAGGAATGTCAATTTGGAAAACAAGTTAGAGCTAGTTTCAAAAGTATTCCAGAAAAATCCAATAATGCTCTTGATTTGATTCACACTGATTTATGTGGTCTAGCTAGAACTAAAAGCTTACAAGGTGATATATATTTCATGCTAATTATTGATGATTATTCTAGAATGTGTTGGGTTACTTTTCTCAGAGAAAAATCAGAAGCACTTGGAAAGTTCAAACTATTCAAAGCAATGGTTGAAAATGAAACAGGTAAGAAAATAAAATGTTTAAGATCGGATCAAGGAGGAGAATTCACATCTAAGGACTTTAATACATTCCGTGAAGTGAATGGAATCAGAAGACAACTATCAGCACCTCGGACACCACAGCAAAATGGAGTTATTGAAAGGAAAAATAGAACTATCTTGGATGCAGCAAGAAGTATGTTATCTGAAGCAAATTTACCACATGTATATTGGAGAGAAGCAGTCAGCACAGCGGTCTATACATTCAACAAAGTTCACATCAAAGGTGAAACTGATAAGACCCCTCATGAACTATGGTTTGGTAATACTCCTACTCTTAAGTATTTCAGAATTTTTGGAAGTAAATGTTATATTAGAAGAGATGAGTATATTGGCAAATTTGATCCTAGAAGTGATGAAGGAATATTTCTTGGTTATTCATCTAAGAGCAAGGCATATAGATGTTTTAATAAGTGATTGCAGAAAATTATTGAGAGTACAAATGTAAAGATTGATAAACAATTCAGAGGAACTTCAAGGTATATAGACTCTAAACCGGCAACAAAAATTGTGACAAATGAACCTACACTAAATCCACCGGTATAGAATGAAGATCCAATTACCCCGGCACCATCAGAGGATTCCACAGTAATTGAAGAACAATAGCAAACTAAGACACCTCGGTATGTAAAATTGAATCATTCTGAAGATCAGATAATTGGAAACAAATTTAAAGGAGTTATGACAAGAGCAAGATTGGAAAATGAAGAGGTATGTCTTATTTCTCAAATTGAACCATCATTTGTTAATGAGGCATGTGAAGATAAATTTTGGATTAAATCTATGGAAGAGGAATTAAAACAAATTGAGAAAAATAATACTTGGACATTAGTTCCCCGGCCTAAAGATAAAAATGTAATTGGAACAAAATGGGTATTTAGAAACAAACTTAATGAAGATGGTAAGGTTGTCAAAAATAAAGCAAGACTAGTGTGTAAGGGATATTCTCAGAAAGAAGGAGTTGATTACAATGAAACCTTTGCACCGGTAGCTAGAATTGAGGTAGTCAGATTATTCTTGGCTTTTGCAGCTCACAAGAACTACAAAATTTATCAAATGGATATTAAATGTGCATTTTTGAATGGAGATCTTGAAGAGGAAGTATACATTGAACAACCTGATGGATTTTCTTTGACAGATGACAATAATATGGTTTGCAGGCTAAGAAAAGCTCTGTATGGACTGAAACAAGCCCCAAGAGCTTGGTATGCAAGGTTGGATAAGTATCTTTTAAAGATTGGTTTTACTAAAGGAAATGCAGACAGCAATTTATATTACAAAATAACTAATGATGATATCTTGATTATAGAAGTTGTAGACGTATAAAAATGACCATATTCCTAAATGAATATTTTATGTTCATTTCTCTATTTAATTAAATCCAATTTAATTAAATTACCCACATTCCTCTATTTAATTAAGTAAATTACTCAATTTATTTAAATTAAATTCACTAGACTTCTTTTTACCATTTAATGAATAAATCATTTTATTCAATTAAATTTCCCCTATCCACTTTTAATTAAATTCAAATTTAATTAAATAGTTATCCTAAATTGAATAAATCTAATTTATTTAATTTCCCCAAATTGCAACCAAATTGAATTAAATTAACTTTATTTCAATTAAATCCTATTATCCCTCCATCCACTTGCATTTTCCTACATCTCCCACTTGCTTCCTAAACCTATTTCTAATCCCTTCTAGACTCTTCTAATCGCTTCTAATTAGCCTAACCCATCTTCTAAACTTTGTCACATCCCTAAGCAAAGGGAAGTCACTTCTCAAAACCTTAAAGTCTTTGATAACCATTAAAGGCTTCAAGTCTTCAACCACTTAATATCCCCAAAGTCTCCCAAACCATTAATGGTTAATTCAACCCTCTTACATGGTTAGAGACTTTTTGCCTAACTTAACCTTCATCCAACCCAAGGGTCTCATCAAGCCTTTAATGCTTTGACCATGATTATCTCTTAATCATTTGCACAAGGGTTTATCCTTGGATTAACTCTTAATCCATTAGGGTAAGCCTAACTTAAGCTTAACCCTTATCTCTAGATAACCATAAGGTCTTCTTAGGCATTTAATGCCTCCAACCCCTTCTCTCAACCCAACCCTATGTTGACACTTGTCACCATTTCATTGGTGCAAATTTGCAAACATGGATCCCCAACTTTCAAACTCAACCCTTGATCAACTCTTTCAATCTTGACCATATATTGCCCTGTTTTTGCTATAAATAGAGCTCTCATTCCTCCATTTGGAAAAAAGGATCAATCCAAGTTTGTAGTATCATACTTATGCTCAAATACATTCAAGCTTTCACATTTTATATATGCTCATCATTTAGCCTCTCTTTTAACTAGGAATTAGTCTAAATATGCATGTTTAGAATATTTTCTTTATCATTTAGCTCAATCATTTCTAATATATCATGTTAGGATAGTATTTATACTAACCTTGTCATCTTATAATCTAGTTTATTGCATTTTAAGATCATGCATAGCTTAGGATGCATTTCATTCTAAAATATATCAAAAGCATCCCTCGTTCTTGCATTTGCCATCCCTAAACCATTTTGCTCAGTGATCTGAGAGCAAAAACATTGGTTTGAGGGACCGTGTAAGATAGAGAACCATGGGACCAACCTTGGGAAGCTAAGTTATACTTCATGACTCCATATCTTGCACCAAGAAGTCCTGTGGGTGTGTGAGCAAGGCTCCATAGAACTTCATTTTTCACATTTCAAGTTCTATCAACCCGCTTTTCTTGCATACATTTCTAGCGCCCACTATGGGGCTCAACCCCATATATCAAATCGGTTTTTGAATTTAACCACTTTTGCAGGCACGAGGAAAAAATGAATTAGCGCGTTAAGTCAACTGTTTAGCGCATCCGATTAACAGCCTAGCGCATTCGGTTCACTGTTCAGCGTGTGGAGTCCATCATCTAGCACGTGAAGTCCATATATTAGCACATGACTTCCACTAATCTTTTTCTGTAGGTTTCGGCATGGGAGAAAAACAGAGCAGTGCTTTCGGTGCATAGAGTAGCGCATCCCGAAGACAGTATAGTGCATCACAGGTTTCTTTTAGCGCATCACTGAGATTTTGTAGCGCGTACAGTTTGTTCTATAGCGCATCACAGACAAAAAAAAAAAACTAAAATTTGTAACCGAAAGTTAAAAATTAGACTTGTGGAAGTCCACCAAATCATCTAACGTTTTTTTTTTTCTCTGGTTTTCTTGCAGGATTCTGACAAATTTGTTGCAGAAAGGAGCTTACTCTTAGAATATTTAGATAGTTAGGATTTTCACTAACTTAGTTAAAGTTAGTTTAAATTTTTAAACGTCTTTTATTGTTAAAATTGAACTCACTTATTTCTTTTGGGCTATAAAAAGAACCACTATCGGAAATTTTCTTACTTTTATAGGAGAAAAAAAACTTTATTTTAGGCTCTAAAACGAACAATACAAACTTTCCTTTTTTACAAAAATAGAGCTTAAAAAGAACCTCACCATCCTTTGGTGTATAAAAGGATTCATTTTCAAATTTTGCAAAGGAAAGAGCCTCACTTACAAAGTTTTGTTACAATCAAAAGAGGGAAGTTATTCCCTTTTTCAATTTTCTTTTGTTGACCATATCGAAAATTTTACTTTGTCGACCAAGTTCCTTCACTAGATTAAATAATCATTGCTTTGAGGAACTAAAAAGAACACCATGCTTTTTTGGAGCAACATCTCCAAGTAGAGATTAGCAAATTACTGAATTGAAAGCTTAAAAAGAACTTTGATTGCCTTGTCTCGAAAGTGGAAGGTATATGCTAACCCCTTAACTGGGTGATCAAAAAGCCACACCACTCTTAAGCTTTCTGTATTTCAAGCATAAAACCTTTAGCAGGCCTGCCTTCTCGAGGAGTTGGAATCAACTCTTAAAGCCGTTTATGGCCGGTGTGAAGGGAACGACCTAAGTGGGGAACGGCTTTGACGCCAAGAATTCCAACCCACTATAATCAAATGTGGAAAGTGACGAAAGTCCTTTTCAACGATTGCACGCAGCGATTAGCCTTCCTCCAGTATCCTCGAGATACGTAAATCCTTTGTTCTAAAGGTTGGGAAGCCTCCTGAGGGAGTTTATCACTAATGATCGAACAAGAAGCCTGATTACGAACCATAGAAATAGAAGCTTTGAACTAAGTCAGTAACTAAACATTTATAACATCATAGTGCAAGGGTGGGGAAGAATCCGCCCCCAAGATTACTCACCATATATCTCCCAAGATAACTACTCAACTGTGAAGCGATTCACTTTGAATTAATTTCTGGCAAAAGGCAAAAAAAGGGGCACCCTCTAGGGGGTGACACGGCTGTTTGAGCTGACGGAGTATCAAGACTAGTGGGCTATGATGTTATTTATGACCTTTGAATAAAGAGTCTTTCTGAAGTGTATTATTCGTATCCAAACCTGTTAAAACATTGGGGATTTGAACACATCCTCGCAGAACGTACACTTTTTGTTCGATTAGGCAAAATGGTTGTACTTTTTGTGTCGTGCTTGCATTTACTACAGAAAATCATCCATCAAACCTGAAAAATTCATAACAAAATTTCAAAATTTACAAAAGAAACCAACCAAAGGAAAAATCAAGGCATTTTAGCGCATAAGAGCAACTTCTTAGCGCGTGAGGTACTTTTGTTAGCACATCCAACCATTAAGTTAGCACGTAGGTTCCAAATAGTAGCATTTTTATCCCAAAATAAAACAATGTGAAAACATTTAGCGCATCAAAGAAATAGTCTAGCGTGTGGAAGCATCAGCTTAGCGCGTGGAAGCTAAACATTAGTGCATCAGGTTCACAAGTTAGCGCGTTACAGGCCCAGGCTAGCGCATGACTTTTTAAACAGATAGAAAACAATTTTTGAACAGTCAAAACTTTAGCGCGTGTCTTGGGGCAGCCTAGCGCGTGTGGTCCTTATTTTAGCGCATGAAGTAAATTGGGTAGCGCATCCTGTCTCTGTTTTAGCGTGTGACCAAAATCAAAAAGGCAAGGGGCAAAACAGTGAGGAATTTTAAAAATTTTGAAAACATTTTCAGAAGCTTTTTTTTTATCAAACATCATTTTTCATCAAAAGCAGAGTGACAAAAACAAACCGTTAAAAAAAAAAACTATTTCTTGAGCTAAATTTGTGTCAAAACAAACGTTGTAAAAATCCTAAACTGATCGCACGATAAAACATATTTATCTTATCATAATCTGAAAACCTCATCATTAGTATCAATAGAATCCTTTACCATCTTACGGATTTCATCTCAAAAACACTTGTTTAAAATTTTCAAGTTGTCAAATCAAGTCTCCATATCGGGAGGCTTTTATCCATATCATTTGACACGCTTTGTCGTGAAGGGGCATCTAAACCTTCACTTTGATAGAGTAAGATTTGAAGTTTTCCAAACAAGATCAACTAAATCCAAACAAATCAAAGGAAACCATTGATCACTCATGCATGACTAATCCCCATATTCTGAGAAGAAAGAACCTTTATCGTAACATCACGTTGAAGAAACAACAACCTAGTTTTTCCAAGTTCATCAAGAGAAACAAGTTTTTATACATCAATCGTTAACTCTTCAAATCTCATCGGGTATTCCTTCATCATGTCAAACGTTATATCCAAAACAAATCCAACTAATTTGACAAAGAACCTTTAAAAACAAGAGCCTACTGTCAAAAGTTTGTTTTTAATCAAATCATAAACCGCGGAGGAAAGATCAATCCAGCATTCTTGCTCGACGAGTGTATCACTTATAACACATCTCAACCAGAACCACCCACCCCCGAGCAACATATCACCAAGGATTTTGTCCCCTTCATCACTGAAAGTTTTTACTAAAATGCCTATTACTCGCTCTCAAAGAAACCAACAAAGCGAGACACACGCAGAGTCTAGTATGAATTGAAGGTTGTCAAATCCTTTTGAAGTTCCACACTTGGAAGATACTGAAATTTCTGAAGTGCTTCTTCAGGAATGTCAAGAAAACCCTTCATTCCAAAAGCTTATAGAAAGGCTTATGGAAAATGACAAAGAAAAATATCTGCTCATGCTCACAAGTAAAGGCATTAAACCTCCCAAAAATTTAGACACAAACATCTTTCGAAACGGATCTCGACAATATGCATATCAAGAACAACAAAGAGAAAAAGAAACTCGTACCTTTGAACAACACATACCTGAGCAACACATTCTAGAACAACGCATACCAGAAATGCGTATGCCTGAGTTAGAAACTCGAAAGCAAAATATACCATTTAACACACCTTTTCAGCTGAGAACCAATACAAGGGAAGAACTCTTCCCTCGACAAGACAATATAACTTTGGCTGCTCTTACTCAACAAATGCAAATGTTACAACGACAAATACATGACAAGCAACAAGGGACAACAGTGCAGTACTCTTTAAACGAAATATGTCCTTATCCATTTGACAGAAAATTGAACATGGTGCCTTTTCCTCCAAACTCAAACATTCCCAAATTTGATAAATATGATGGAAAAAGTGATCCCCGAGATCATGTTTGAGAATTTTGCACAATGAGTCTTGAATTTGCTCATGATGACACCTATCTGATGAGGTTATTCCCAAGAAGCCTGGGAGGGCAAACAATGGAATGGTTATCCAAAATTACACCACCTGTCAAATCATTTGATGAATTGGTTAACAAATTCATAACCCAATATTCCTATAACATTCAACATGCCATGTCATGCTAGATGTTTGTAACACCAAACAAAAGAACAACGAAACATTCATGATATTCCTTCAACACTGGCGACGTATGGTATCATGATATCCTCGAGACATTCCCGAAAAGGAGAAAATGGAAATCTTCATCAATAACTTGAATGGTGAAATGAGTTACAGGCTAAAACTTCAATGCATACCATCTTTCGCTAAATTAATTGAAAATGGTATTCAAGTAGAGGAAGCATGTGTCAAAAAGGGAACACTCAAGTTCTACAAGGAAGGAACAAACTCATCAAACTACAATAACCAGAACAACACCAACCTCGACAAATCTCGATTTTGGACTTGAAATAAAAACGAAGGCAACAATGAATCATATGATCCGAAATCTAAGCAACTAGTGCTTGCATTATCCGGAAATCCTCAAAATACGAAAAATCCTAAAAATGCTAATCCAAATGCTAACACATATGCACCAAAAACTGATCAAGGACAACTCAACACAAACAACACCAATGATACTCAAAGCAAAAACATGAATCCAAGACCTAACAACAATTCACGCAGCAACACAAACAATTTCCAAAAGCGTATCTTAACACCACCGGGGCAATCACTAGAATCCGCATTCAAAGAACTTTTGGCACACAAGATTCTTTCTTTGCCTCCAATCAGCAACTATGAACCCCAAATCAAACCACCTTGGTGGAATGATTCACACTATTGTGATTACCATCGTAACAAGGGTCATCGAACGAACGATTGCATGAGATTAAAACACGTGGTGCAAGATATGATTGATCGAGGTGACTTAATAGTAGATGGTCTCAAAACAAATGGTGATCATGGAGCCTTTAAAAATCCTCTTCCAAATTATAACAAAGATGGAGCTTCAACCTCGAACGATACACGCGGAGCTCGTATCAACCATATCTACAACAACACCATAAATCACATATCAGCTGAAGATCATCAAGTAAATGTCATCACCATCCGAGATCGGCGTGATCATGAATCTATCAATGTAACAACCCGAACTCAGAAATATGTCTTGAAAGGACATACTGCACCTACAACTACTACACTAAAAATCCAATATGACTTGGTTAGACAACTACGCAAAACTCCAGCACAGATATCTATACTAGAATTGCTGAAACTATCACCAAAGCACAAAGACATATTGGAACAAGCGCTATTGGAAACTAATGTACCTCAAAATTTGGATACAGACAGATTTCAAGCCATGGTCGCCCATATGACAGGACCTCATAACCTCACCTTCTCAGAGCATGACAATACTTCCTTGAGCCATCCGCATAACACTTATCTCCATATCGAAGTCATTGTTTGCAAACACCGAGTAAAATGAGTCTTAATAAATGGAGGAGCCGGACTTAATATATGTACTTTAAAGCTTATCTGTGCATTAGGCTTTTCAGAAGAGTCTATTGATCCTTGTAAGAAGATTACCATAAAGGCATATGATGATGAGGAAAGGTCCTCTAAAGGAACTGTGATGTTACCCATTCAAGTAGGACCAGTGCAAAAAAATAGTATGTGTCGGGTCTTAGACATAGATTTTACCTACAATATTTTGTTAGGGCGACCCTGGATACATGAAATGCAGGCAGTACCTTCTACGTATCACCAGTGTGTCAAATTTCCTTATGATGGACAAGAAGTCTCCATATCTACTGATCACAATCCATTTCAACAGTGCAATGCAATGGGGGCAGCCCAAGACAGTTTGGTTCCTCATAATAGAGAAAAGCAGCGATCTTCAACATCAGATCGACAAATAGCAAAGCCCAACTCCTTATCTGGAGATTTCAAATAAAAAATGCAAATCAAAGACCAAGGCATGGGAGAATACTCTTTGGAGCCTTTATGTTTGGCCAAATTACCAACATCACCTAGATCTCATGGATTGCCTACTACATCAACACATCTGGCCACTCAGCCCATCACCAAATTTGATGGTACCTTCATCCAATTGGGCACTCTAGCACATGAATCAGAAGACAAGGATGTTCTTAGCTAGTTATTCAAAGATGAGGAAGAAGATAATAGAGCAGTTGCTCTGGACATTGTTCTACCAACACACCTGTATGAAAAAGGATACTTAATCATGTAGCAAATGGGATATGACAGTAAAGGACCTATTGGGAAATGCAAAGAAGGAGTCACTGAACCTATAGATCTTCCTTCACAGCCTAGTAGAAACAAAGCAGGATTGGGTTGTGAGCTCACTTTCCTATTGAAACGGCCGCCCAGCATAACTACAAAACCTCAATGGAAAGTAAAGAAGAAGTACAAAGAAGAATCCTAGCAGGAAGCACTCTTCGAATCAGCAGAAACAATCCGCAAGGCACGGGAACGTTAAGATCAGAAGTTACATCAGGAAAAGCTTCTAAACCACAAAAGGGCCATATCTGCAGCAGTAGCTCATATTCAAACACCAATATCTCAAGAACCAATAAAATCATCTCTGGATACTTTTATTTCTCCCCAAGGAAGCACAGTCTATGAACAAATACAGAAAATAGAAGCTGGATCTGACACAAAATCAACAAAAACTATCAAAATGATATCCATCATCAAAGATTTGTTTTCACCATACAACATACCAGTTTACAACACTGATAGAATCTAGGATGGTGCCTCAGAGACTGATTCCAATGAATATGAATGGGGTACCTGCTCCAATGCTACTACAGATATCCCTAATGATATTGATTCCATATTCCTTTCTCAAGAAGAACATAACGCAGAAGATAGACCTCTTGAATTTGGACCACAAAATATCTATGACGCCAAGGAAGGCGAACAGAAACATTATGAACAAGTCTATATGGAAGATAATACCATTGAAGACCTCGACAAAATCCTGGACTTCTTTAAAACCAAGAACAATCACGATGAAAACTCTGTCCTAACACTTACAGTAGCAGAACTTGATCCACCTAACGATTCCTTACCACTTGTCTTTCCTGACCTCATCGATTGGGATGAACCTGAAATCCATGATATACCAATTTTCCTAGATGATGAATCTATTATCCATTACCTATGTACCATAAATCCGGAAACAGGCTCTACCAGTGAACAAAGTAACGATGTCTGCAAACCAAGGAGTACCAAGTCTCTCAGTCGCAAAAATGAACCAAGTAAAAGATCTGATGCTGAAAACTAGTCACTGGCAGCTCTAGATCACAAAAAAGTAAAAATAAAGGACGCATCTGAGGGTGAAAACCTTTTTAAGGCACCTAACGATGGGAGACTTGAAACTCTTCCTGAGCACTTTCATGAGTGATCACCCATATTGATTGAGCCCACTCAATCAATCAACATTGGTACCACAGGAGCAGTCAAAAACATACACCTTGTAGAATCTCTGATAGAGGAAGAAAGATCAACATTCATCATTTTCTTTAGAGAACAGCAAATTAACTTTGCTTGGTCATATGTTGATATGCCCGGAGTGGATCCACACTTAATCATGCATCACTTGTCCATCTCTTCAAGAGTTAAACCAGTCAAGCAAAAGCTACGAAAGATGAATCCCCAGGTGGCACTCATGGTCAAAACTGAACTAAAGAAACTATTAGATGTCGGATTCATCCGACCCATTGACTATGCAGAATGGATTTCCAACATCGTTCCAGTATCAAAACCAGATGGTAGTATCTGAATATGCACTGACTTCAGGGACGTCAACAAAGATTGTCCAAAAGATGACTTTCCTCTACCCAGTATCGACATAATTATAGATCTTACAGCAGTCCATGCTATTCTCTCACTAATGGACGGTTTCTCAGGCTATAATCAAATCAAAATAGCTCCCGAAGATCAAGATAAAACTGCGTTCACCTGTCCTTGGGGAACATACTGTTGGAATGTTATGCCTTTTGGCTTAAAGAATGCAGGGGCCACTTATCAAAGAGCAATGACAACAATATTCCATGACATGATGCACATATTTATGGAAGACTATGTGGATGATTTACTAGCTAAATCCTTCACCAAAGCAAAACATCTCAACATCCTAACAAAGATCTTTGATCGATTGGAGAAATTCCAAGTCAGGCTCAACCCTAAGAAGTGTGTCTTTGGGGTTACATCAGGCAAGTTACTAGGCTATATAGTCTCAGCTAAAGGTATCGAAGTAGATCCAGCAAAGGTACAAGCCATTATAGACATGCCACCACCAAAGAATATCAGTCAACTCAGATCTCTACAAGGACGACTTCAATCAATCAGGTGATTCATCGCTCAACTGGCAGATAAAAGTCTACCATTTAACCATTTGCTACACAAAAATGTACCATTCAAATAGGAGACCAAGTGTGCAGAATCTTTTTACCAAATCAAACAGTACCTGATGAATCCACTAGTTCTAGTACCACCAGTCGCAGGAAAGCCACTTATCCTATATATCTCAACAACAGATATATCGTTGGGGGCACTATTGGCACAAGAAGATCAACAAGGAAAGGAAAGAGCCATATATTATATCAGTAGGACATTGAATGGCTATGAACTCAACTATACATTCATTGAGAAGGCTTGTCTAACAGTGGTCTTCGCATCTCAGAAGTTCTAACATTATATGCTAGCACACACCATTAAGCTAGTCGCAAAAATTGATCCTCTCAAATATCTACTCAGTAAGGCAGCTCTTACAGGCCGATTGGCTAAATGGGTCATGATTCTCAATGAATTCGACATTCAATACACAAAAGACGAGCCATCAAAGGACAAGCAATTGCAGATTAGCTGGCTGAAGCACCACTACTAGGAAAACAAACCATGGAGATTGAATTTCCAGATAGGGACGTTCTTTCTCTTTCTACCAAACAATGGACCCTATACTTTGACAGATCCTATACACAACATGGTTCAGGTGCTGGCATTCTATTCATCACTCCTGAAGGACACACTATACCAAGATCATATAGGCTTATGTTTCCATGCACAAATAATGTGGCTGAATATGAGGCATTGGTTATAGGTATCAAAATGGTCATAGAATGGAAAATCATAGAGTTAAAGGTCTATGGAGACTCACAACTAGTCGTCCATCAAATCAATAACGACTATCAGACAAAAGATGACAAACTACTACCCTACAAGCGAATGGTGGATGATTTCAAACAGTATTTTGTACACATCACCTTCGAGCAAATACCAAGGTTAAACAACAAAGCAGCCGATGCAATGGCTACTATCGCCTCATTACTACAAATTCCAGAGCAACAAAGTCATTACGAGTTCCTAGTAGAGCAACTGTCCTCCCCCGCCTATGACCACTTTGAATCCCATGTTATCTATGCCTTGACTCGTTCAGATTCTCCATTATATGGACCAATATACGACTATCTCAAGAACAATATCTTACCCATTGACCAATCTCATAACCAGAAACGTAATTTTATCCGGCAAGCTGCCCGTTATACCCTTACCGCTAATACTTTGTATCGTCAAGGTCTAGATGGTACTCTTCTTCGTTGCCTTGATCGTAATGATTCCAATTCCGCTTTACACGAGCTTCATGAAGGTATTTATGGCACACATTCAAGTGGTACTACTCTTGCTAAAAAAATTCTAAGAATGGGATACTACTGGCCTACAATGGAGAAAGACTCATATCACTTCACCAAGAAATGTCCTAAATGCCAGATCCATGGTAATCTGATACATGCACCAGCACAGGAACTGCAGCCATTTACAACATCCTGGCCCTTTTGTCAGTGGGGACTAGACTTAGTTGGCAAAATTCATCCTTCATCTTCAAATGGACACAAGTTTATTATAACAGCAACAGAATACTTTACCAAATGGATAGAAGCAGTTCCCATGACCACAGTGACTGGGAAACAAATTGCCTCTTTTATCCTCAACTATCTGATCTGCAGATATGGTATTCCAAGTTCAATCATCACAGATAATGGACGACCTTTCAAAAACCAAGATTTACAAGAACTATGTGAAAAATTCAAAATCCAACATAGGTTTTGTACACCATACTACCCACAGGGAAATGGTCAAGCAGAAGCATCTAACAAGACAATACTGAAAATCCTCAAGAAAACAGTAAATGATGCTAGCAAAAATTGGCACGTCCAACTCAATCCAGCACTTTGGGCATATAGAACCAGCATCCGCACACCTATAGGAGCAACACCATACTCATTGGTATATGGATCAGAAGCCATTTTACCCCTGGAAGTAGAAATCTCATCTCTCAAAGTCTCTTTGAAAGGTTTAATCCCAGATGAAGAGTATCGAGTTAACAGACTACAAGAACTTGAACTATTAGATGAAAGACGTCAGCATGCTTACACTCATCTCAAATCTTATCAACAACGCATGTGTAGGAGCTACAATCACAAGGTCATCCCTCGTAACTTCAAAGTTGGTGACTTAGTCCTCAAAGAAAATCCAAGAAATCAGCAAGATCAAGAAAAGAAAGGGAAATTTGAACCTAACTGGTTGGGTCCCTATGTTATCATATCAGTCTATGGATCAGGTGCCTATCAGCTAACAACTTCAAAAGGAGATGTGCTCGACAAACCAACTAACAGCATCCATCTGAAAAAGTACTACACTTAAGTAGCCTAGTGCACGGAAAAAGCCAAAAGGCAAAAAAAAAAAAAATGGCCAAAAAAAAAAAAATCCAGAAAAAGCAAAAACACAAAGTACAAGAAAAACAAATGGTGAAAACCTGGTAAACAGGCGCTCTTGTGAAAGAATGGCTCCTCTATCTATCTCCATACCATTTTATCCATAAAAAACACTATCGGCCATCGCCCGACACTTAGCACATATCCATTCAGGACATACTTAGCGTAGTCACTATCCTGGGTTATCCATATATATACTCTTACCACATTCCACCATGGCTTGGAAATCACTATACATATTCACATCAAGAGGCACACTCAAACTAGGGGCATTAAAATCGTCAAAAATTGCGAGCATTCAAGACATCAAAACTATTTGCAAAATACAGAAGCATGACATCCAACAACTAAAACTACACTTCATCGCAAAGAAAAACACAAAATTCACAAAAAATACCAAGGATGGATGATTTTCTGAAGTACTGAATGTTGCATTAAAGCATAAAAATCTTGACTAGTTTTGCATTTTGAACTTTTTCAATTATTGGATTCTCTTCCTTATCTCACTAAATGCTTCACAGCTAGAGATCATGGGGAACTTCCAATATTTTCTTAGTCTTCTGTTTGGGAGCCGATCAATTGTACTGTGTGAATACTTGCCTCGAGACATGATACATCGAATATCACTGAAGGTCTGATTCCACTTCATGCATACAAATGATTTACTCTTGTTTGTTTATACGCAATCCGCACTCTGGTCATCCTGGTTCAATTATACCTTGACGCTTGTGCTATCTTGCAAAATCAAAACATCATGTAAATTTTTCTCAGGTCATTATGGTTCAATTATATCATCATGCTTGTATAAAATTTCAACATATCCTAAACAAATCAATGCTCAATGATGATACCTACAAAGAAAGCAAACAAAATATGGCTATATCCGATGGCAAATGCAGAATGAGGATGCTACCAAAAACATAGTTGCATATCATTTTACAATTAATTGCATATCATTTTAACATAGTTGCATATCATTTTACAATTAGTTGCATATCATTATCATACATCTCACAAGATACATTTCATAGCATATCAAATCATACAAGATACATCTCACAAACATACATCCTGCATCATACATTATATCATATATTTAAGCATTGCATCATCATAAACGAAAAGAGCACATAAGCACATCCATCCATATAACACACCACATGATCAAAGAAAATGGTTCCGTATATATATATATATATATATATATCAAAAATGATCAAAACGTACAAAATATATCATCGCTGTGTCCAGTACAAAAAATACAATGATCAAAAATACAACAGAGACCACGTCTCTCAAGTATGACTATCCCCTGACGGAGATGGTCTGGCTCCAGATGTGCCCACCCCTGGATCTTCAGGAGGGTCTTGTCTCGATGGCCCTGTCACACCTCGGCTCTCAGATCGTGACCCAGTATCTTGAGATCGACTGGATCTCGACTGTGTGAAGCTCTGTACTTGACGATCCCTGGGTACCACAGCCTCATAATGCCGCCAGTAATACACTGCCTCCTAAGCTCTCAATGATAGCTCTCTCAAGGTGTCTCTCATCGGACCACATGTTGTGTCTCTCTGCACACTGGCTGCAAGCTCCTCTACTCGCCCCCTCCGCTCTATCTCTATATCCCGCTCAGTGGTCAATTGCGAAATCTGTCGCTGAAGTCACAACCTGTGCCTGCAGCTGCTGAACAGTCACCTGCAGGGTCCGAATCTAAGCATCCTCAATGTGAGTAGGGACCCAAACCCGTAGCGGTACCTGTGCAGGGGCAACCCCTCCCACTCTGCCTGTCCTCGGTGCTGGAGGTGGGAGCACATCCGTCCTCCTCCTCTGCGCTGGTCGCATCATCTCATTAGTACCCCCCACTGCAGCTAGTACCTCCCCCACCCTCCCCTCTCCACCGGCTCCAATAGCTAATCCGCCTCTCCCCCTGTCTATCGCCTCCTGTCTAACCGCTCTCTCCACACCTCTATCTCCTCTCCTCCCTCTATCTCCCCGTCTCCCTCTGACTCCTCTCCCTCATCCTCCTCCTCCATCATCTCCATCATCATCATCATCTCCCTCTCCCTCCTCATCATCATCATCAAATGCTAGCCGCATCTCCTCGAGATTAGATATCCTCGCCACCGCCCGCGCCGCAAACAATCTCGCAAACTCATCAGTCATGCCCGCATCCAAAATCTTCGAGGCATAATCCCATATCTGCCCCACCAACCCAACAAACTCCTCCACCGCCACTGCGCTATCAATGGTCGGGCCCCAATCGGCTACATCCTGCCTCCGTCATGCATATAAGCAAGCTCCCTGCGGTATACCCTGCTGTCGACCAAACTGTCTCAAAACTCGGGTCACCACAAACCTCTCAATGACAAATGGGGTCCTCCCAATCAGGTATCTAGTCATGAACACATAGGGCATCTCCAGCCCGTCCTCCACCCACACCTCGTATCATGTATACAGTCGCCATGTGACCGTATCGATGTCATCCAAAACTCTCCTCCAATGCTCTAGTTTGCCCAACTTTCGCTAGACAACTAGACCCCTGTATCCATACGCATATGTGCCTCCAACGGGCCTATCTCTGTTTGCTAATGGCCTCATAGCTGGAATGTGCTCCCAGCACCATACCTGTAACAATGTCACGCCAGCTGACAAACTACCGTAACCGAGGTATACCACCTCATGCAAGCCCCTGTACAAATGGGCTAGCATAGCCGATCCCCATGAAAACCTACGGCCCTGTGTCACCATCTCCTCTAGTATCAGCCCCCATCCCATAGAGAATCCCTTTGACCTACGATCAGAACAAAGGAATCCAACAATAAACCCTGCCAGTACTGATGGAAGGGGTGCATAATCCAGGTCTAAGAACTCCTGCCATGGGATCTCATATCCGTAGACTATCTCATTGTGAAAAATATGGCGAAGTGCCTCTATACCACCCTCCTCTGACTGCTCATATGGTAGTAGTGCACCTACTATGGGAATGCGCAGGATCCTGTAACAATCCTCTGGTGTGACTATCATCTCACCTGTGGAAAAATGAAAGGTGTTCGTGTCATTGTGCCACCTCTCTGCAAGTGCTGTCAGTAGCCCCCGGTTCACAGTGAACCGAGGCATATCTAATAAGGACGTCAAAATGCATCTCTCAATAATGTCCAGGTCAGCCTGGGTCAACCGTGATATCAATGTCCACGGCCTCAAAAATTGCTCCCGCGACTGAACCACACCCAAGCGCTCCTGTCAACAAGCAAAACAAATCCAATATCAGTTTCCACATCAAAACAAAGTGTGTGGGGGAAAAAGTGAGACTAGGTTATCATGCCCTAATCCTACCTCTTGTCACACACTACGGAATATGAAAGAGCCTAGAGGTATCGCACAATTGGCTACTTCTTTTTGTGAAAGAGAGAGCCACGGGCTACCTATTAGGGTTTCTATTCCCTTGTTGAAATTGTAAGATCAAGTAATGCAAGTTAAAACCCTAATCCCAAAATGCAAGTATGAACTAATAACAAGATTGCAGAATTGAGATTAAACAATGAACAGTTGTAAATACAAGGATGAAATAAGAATGCAGATGTGTACCCGGAGTCAAAATCGGACTGAAAATGTTCGGGACGGGGGCGCGGGCGCCACTGTCCTGAAAACTGCACCGGAAACTGTTGTTCTGCACTCTGAAACACTGTCGGGAAGTTGTTTGTCCGGAGGACCAGGGCGCCCAGCACCTCTGTCCCAGGGACCAGGGCGCCCAGCACTCCTGTCCTGGCAAGACCAGGGCGCCCAACGCCCCTATCCTAGTCTTCTGCTCTGCAATTTGATACAGAGTGCTGTCTCGACCTTCTCTCTCCGGATCTATATCCCGTGGCGTCGTCCGAATCCCAAAACCTGTAATGATATCTAAAAAAGGGGGTATGGGCGGCTATATAGGGTTTTGCCTTAGTCAAACCCCCACTTCGGTGATTTCCACCTCCACGAATAGCCAAGTTGTTTTGTAAAATGTATTGTGTGTGCAGACCTAGTGTGTGTGCAAGGTCCTAAAATGCAAGAAAGCAAACTAGAGCAACCTAGAAAGTAAACCCTAATTGCTTGTAAATGATAACGTAAATGCTCTAAATCAAGATGCAAAGTGATCTAAAGCATGAATAAATGATGTATTGAAGCTTACATAAAGACATGAAAACAACATGAAATCATACCCAACCCTCAAGGGAGGAGTACAAACCAATCTTCAGTCGGTAATCTCCTATTGTTCTTCAATGTCTTCCAAGCCCTAAGTGGATGAATGAATTTGATAGATGCTTGATAGAAGGATGTTAAATGTTGTTGAAGTCTTCAAAGATCTTCTCTTTCGCTACATATGAGGTTCCTGGAAACAAAAATCCGATCCCTTCAAATGAAGAAAGAGAGCTCTTATGTATGAAACCCTAGGTCGCAATTTCGTCTTTTGGCCGACCTAGAGATTGAATATCCCGCCAATTTCTTGGGGTTAAGCTTTATTTTATGATTGGATCGCGCTCCTAAAATTTTGGGAAAAATGTCCGGGACCGTGTGCACTCCGGGCACCACGGTCCCGACAACTTTTCACCATATTTTCAGGGCCGTCAAATATGATGATTTTAGAGAGAATCCCGAAGTTACATGTGATTTCGAGATGTTTTGACCCCCGAAATCAAGCCCCAAGCTCAGAATAGGGCCTAATTAGGGTTTTTGATTAAGTGATGTATTGGAGGAATAAAATGAAAGGGGCACGCTTTAACGAAAGGGCCTGACTTTGTGATGTGGAAAATGGTGAAATAGAACCTTTAGACCTAATTAATTCGATTAATTAAGTGCTAAAGGGGAAATGCAATGCAAAGTGCAACTGCGCCAAGGCGGGTGCTAAACTAGGTGTTAAATTGTACTGCTTTAGCAAGTGCATACAATTTATGACATTACATTTAGCCCCCACTTTAGCGGTCATATGAGTACTACGTGCATATGCTAGCTAAAGTACAGAAAGTAAACATTATTTGAAAAAGGATATATCCATAAGTTGTCGGACGAAGCCCCCAGTGGCATCTGCAATACACAGTTAGGAACCGCACCCTACAAAACACACGTTAGATCACAAAAATCACCTAATGCTTACTAAGGAAAGTGATGAAATTTGTGAGTAGCTGTATGCCCCCCCCTGTTTCGACTTGCTTATTAGGGAGGTGAAACAGGGTAGCATGTTTACTTACGACAAATTGTGTAAGAGAGTATTGATGAGGGATGTTCCTTGAAAAGGCTTTATCAGAGCACTTTTTGGAACATCCTGAGAGTAGGGGAATGAATAATGATTCCTACACAACAAACGGTTCGGAAATCGCATCTCCCAAACTCAAGTTATGATGAAATGAGTGAAAGAGGAAAATTAGGGTTTTGAAAATAAAGGTACAGGAATGAACGTATATACCTTGAAAGAGACACTTGCATTTGTCACTTTGTTGATTCTGATTACTGTTCATTGCAGCGGAGCCCACATAGCTATCATCATGCCTTCATGATGACCGGAGCATCCCACGAGGGTTGAGATCCTGCGCCAGGCCGTGATTGACGATGAGCCACTGGACGAGGCGAGTTGACTAAACTTTGACTTTTGATTTTCTGCATTTTGACTTTTCTGTGATCGTATGCAGGCCCTGAAGGCTGACCCGGGGCCCACCCAGGGCTCCATGGTCCCTGTGGGGCGCCCTGGTCCCCCCAGAACACCATGGTCCCTGACAAGGGCGCCATGGTCCCTTCAGGGCGCCATGGTCCCTGACAGGGCGCCATGGTCCCTGACAGGACACTATGCTCCCCAATCAGGGCTTGGCGAGGGGTTTCAGGACTAGCACATGATGTTCGACAGTTTGCATTAGCGATTTTGATGATCGAGTACTGATTACGGTTATGTTTTTGTGTTGCAGGGCCTTCCATACATGAGAGAGCATACAGCGGGACATATTCTTTGCAGTTTGCGAGATCAGATTCGGCGGCTTACTCAGTCAAAGAGAGACACACTGTCGATAGTAGGATTATGGTATGTGATCCTCATGCTAGCCATTCGGTTCCATCCTGCGATGCTGATGGCATTGATGGAGCGATGGGATCCTGACACATGCACATTTCATCTTCTAGTAGGGGAGTTGACGGTCACACTCGAGGATGTGTACCGTATACTTCGTCTTCCTATCAGAGGAGCGACTGTTACATACGCGACCGATCGGTCCGTGGAGGATCATCAGAGGGAGCAGGTGTATTGCATAGGGAGAGTCATGCCGAGCGAGATGAGAGGTCGCATCATGGTCAGTTGGCTCTTACATCCTACAGGGGAGGTACCCCTTCTGAGACGCCTTATGATAGCCATCATAGCACTAGCCGTCTGCCCTAATGGGCGAGGGACGCACATGCATGGGGGTCTCACATGGTGTATCAGAGCGATGGAGAGACACAGGAGAGTGTATGCTTGGGGTCAGAGTATGCTTGCACATCTCTATCATGACCTTGAGGAGTATGTATTTGGACAGGGGTTCAGTTTGATGACATGCACCCTTCTGCAGGTGTGGATTTTAGAGCACTTCACATGCACCAGGCCCGTCGGCTTTCCGCTGAGTACAGCGAGTGAGCGACCTAGGGTGTTCGCTTATCCACTTACCAGCGAGTGGAGATTTGGAGATTTGTTATATTGGAGAGTGATTTTTGATAGACTGACAGCCGAGGTGACAGTGTGGAGACCTTACCTACGGATGCACAGATGGGATGGTATGGAGAGACAGTTAGCATGCCTACAAAGGAACCGCCTACTGCGAGGACGATATTCACACATCATAGTCCCTTTCTACTTTGACCGAGTACGGAGGTAGTTCGGGCTAGAGCAGTGTGTTCCAGCCGATGTGCCCATCTATACTCGACACTCACGGGTCCTTCCCAGACCTAGAGCAGTAGCGAGACCGATGATAGATGACATCGAGACTATGAATATAGAGGGATCTGATCAGGATGTAGTCACTGATTATTCTGCAGAACCTGGAGCACAGCGCAGGTATGTCTCATGGTTTATGAGATCATATCCAGGTCCTATCTTTCCACCAGATCACCCGACAAGCCATCCAGGCCCATGGAGACATGGAGACCGAGATGAGGACCAGGATCCAGGTCAGAGGAGCCAGAGGAGGGAGAGGGTCATGAGGAGGTGGGAGATCCTGATCCACCTACAGGCGATCAGCCCAGCGCCGAGGAGGAGGAGGACACAGATGGAGATGAGGACGAGGAAGAGAGAACTGATGATGAGGAGGAGTCAGATGCAGATGAGGATAGAGATGAGGAGGAGGAGTCAGATGCAGATGAGGATAGAGATGATGAGGAGGAGTCAGATGCAGCTCCTCACCATTCAGGGGATGATACCATAGCTCTGGATCCTCCTCATATTTCCCAACAGGGGGAACATGAGGCTATACGGAGACCTGTTCCTAGTACTGCCCAGCCTACACCCATCGTGCACAGATTAGTCAAGCGAGGGGAGCCTAGTAGATCCCAATCACAGATGCTACCGTATCATGATCCCTACTGGCGCGAGGGAGACCCAGGTATAGTAGGTTTAAATTGATTATTAATGTTTTGATGATATAGAATGGTACTAATACAAAAAATCTATTCTACTACCACAGCTAATGTGCAGGAGTGGCGTTCCTTGATTCAACAGGCAGTGACAGACATTTCCACGATAGCACAGATCCCCGATTCCTCACAGATTGCCTATAGGCCTCAGGGGAACGCGGGTCAGCACGAGGACTTGTTTTCCCCATTCCAAGTTCAGGTAGACATATGGAGGGAGAGAGAGAGAGTCCTATCAGAGGACCTTCAGCTGGCGCAGCGAGATCTAGCAGCAGCTCAGGCCAAGGCTACCACCTATCGCGCGATCCTTATGGATAGGGATCGTAGGAGTTCCTCTCGGAGTCACTCACGGTCTGTATCATGCTACACACCCATAGGTCCACCTTCACAGCCAGATCAGGAGGGAGCATCCAGTCGACACTCTCCAGCCACTAGTCCTAGGGATAGGAGATGATTTTATGATGTAAAAGAGAGGTCACATTTTGGATATACAGTGACCTATATTTGTATACGATCCACACATATATATATGTATATATACATGCTTCTCTTTTGTCTCAAATGTGTTATTTTTGTTGCTTAAATGTATATTTTGTTTTGATTAAATCTAATACATTTGGTAAATGTACATGTATGTTCAGAATTTAATTTCCATGTGATTGATTTCTCAATGCTCCATGATTAAATTGATACATGTGTGACTTAATTAAATATTTAATCAAGTACTACATTGATGATAAGGAAGACATATGCATTAAGTCTAAGAATCATATAACTAATGTGATTTAATTCTGAACTTAAACACAACATGATATGATTCTACTTAACACATAAAGACACTGTATAATATGCTAGCATAATGGAATGTAAATCTTTCACAATTTACATAAATGAATTCAAGACAAAACCATAAAGTAAGAAGACACGCTTGTCAGGAACGAAGCAATATAGATTAAACAACATAACATTTAATTCTATTTTGCTTTAATTAAGAGACACTAACATATTATCCAATGTTTGAAGAATTGAAAAGAAGATAGATGAAGAACGAAGAATTAAGCATAATATCTACGCAAGTGCATAGCATTGATAGGTTCTTTAAGAGGCGTACCATCTACATCCGCTATTTTGTAAGCACCTGATCCATAATCCTCAATAATGATATATGGTCCAAGCCAATTAGGACTAAATTTTCCCTTTTCTGCAGGTAAGGCATTCACATTGCGCTGATTCTCATAGAGGACTAAGTCACCTACTGAGAAGGAACGTTGAATAACCTTATCATTATAGCTTCGTTGTAGAGTTTTGTGATACGCTTGAATATGCTCAAGAGCGTTTATACACTGTTCATCAAGCATCTCAAGCTGTTGAAGTCATTGTTCTCTATAAGAGTCATCATCTACTATACCTTTGAGAGAAACCCTAAGTGATGGAATCTCTAGCTCTAAAGGCATAATAGCGTCAGCACCATAAACAAGATTATAAGGAGTAGTTCCTGTGGCAATTCGTACACTCATTCGGTAAGCCGAAAGAGCATAGATTAGCTGGTTACTCCAATCCTTACCATGCTTATTCACGGTTTTGCGAAGAATTTGTTCAATTATCTTATTGGATGATTCGGCTTGACCATTTGACTAAGGATAGTGGGGTGTAGAAAATCAATGTTTGATATGATACTTCTCAAGGAATTTCTTCACGTCCTTGTTCTTAAATGATGTCCCATTATCTGAGATTATAGTAGAAGGTATCCCGAATCAAGAAATGATGTTTTCTAGAAGAAATTGACAAATCACTTCAGCAGTAGTAGAGCGAAGGGGAATAGCCTCTACCCACTTCGTAAAGTAATCTGTTGCGGTTATAATGAAGGTGTGTCCTTGAGATGAAGGAGGAGAGATTTTTCCGATGAGATCCAAACCCCATGCGGAGAAAGGCCAAGAAGCTACTTGAGAACGAAGTTCTTGGGCAGGAGCATGAATCAGGTTATTATGTTGTTGACATTGATGACATTTTTTAACAAATGAAAAGGAATCCTTCTGCATAGTTTGCCAATAGTATCCCATACGAAGCAATCTATGAACCAAGGATTTACCCCCAAAATGCCCCCCACAGGCACCTGAATGTGCCTCTTCAAGAGCAACAGGGATTTCCGACTTGTTAAGACAACGAAGGAGAAGACCATCATAACCCCTTCGGTAAAGGACATTAGAAAGAATGATATACCTAGCAGACAGCTTGCGGATTCTAGCCCTAGTGTTCCTATTAGCGGAATCAGGAAAGGTACCATCGGTCAAATATCTTACGATATGCAAGTACCATTCATCTGAGTCTATAAAATTTTGTAATAAAGAGATAGCAAGGTCTTTATATTGTGATAATTTGTCTTGTTTTGCTTGATATATTCATGTTACTTGTCTTATAATCAATTGCGAATCTCCATAGATATGTATGTGTTTTATGTTCAGAGCTAAGGTTGCTTTTATTCTCGCTATAAGAGCCTCATACTCAGCAATGTTATTGGTACACAGGAAATTTAGACGATAGGATAAGGGAATGGGTTTCTTTGTAGGAGAAATCAGAACAACACCTGCCCCCGATCCCGTACGACACTTAGAGCCATCAAAGTATAACTCCCAAGTTTCATCTTTCTCTATAGAAAGAATGAAGTCGTCAGGAAAGGACTCAGGGTTAGGGAAGGAGAAAGGTGAAGGGGCCTCAGCTAGGTGATCGGTCAACGCTTGCCCTTTAATTGCTCTTTGTGAAACAAATTTAAGGTCAAATTCAGTTAACATCATAACCCACTTAGCTAGGCATCCTGATAAATCAGTTTTAGAGAAAAGATGCTTCAACGGATCAAACTTTACCATGACGTGGACTTCTGAGTTTAAGAGATAATGTCTCAATTTCTGAGTCGCAAACACCAAGGCCAAGCATTGTTTTTCTATCGCAGAATATCGGGTCTCATAATCGAGTAAGGTATGACTTATATAATAAACCGAACACTCCTTACCATCTTTATCATGTTGTGCCAATAATGCTGCGAGAGCATGAGAGGAAGCAAATGTATACAGAAGGAAGGGTTTAGAAGGTTCGGCAGGTTGAAGAATAGGAGGACTAGCCAAATACACTTTTAAATCTTCAAATGCTTGCTGACAATCCTCATTCCATTGAAAAGTGATATCCTTTTTAAGAAGTTGAGTAAAAGGAAAGGTACGATCCGCAAGCTAAGACACGAACCTACGAATAGCTTGAATCTTTCCTTGTAAGCTTTTAAGTTGAGACACATTTCTAGGAGGTGGCATGTTGACAATAGCATCTATTTTCTTAGTGTCCACCTCAATCCCACAATGCAAAACTATGAATCCTAATAGTTTTCCACTATCCACACCAAAAACACATTTTCGGGGATTCAAGCGCATGTGATATTTATGAATCCTTTCAAAGATTTGACGAAGGATTTTAATATGATCCATGCGAAGAAAGGATTTGGCTAAAATGTCATCAACATAATCCTCTAAAATCTTATGCATATAATCATGAAAGATAAGGGTCATCGCTCGTTGATAAGTTGCACCGGCATTTTTAAGTCCAAAAGGCATCATTATCCAACAAAACGTACCCCAAGGAGTAGTGAAAGCGGTTTTGAATTGATCTTGAGGGTTAATAAAGATTTGATTGTATCCTGAAAAACCATCCATGAAGGATAACAAGGCATGTCCTGCCGTAGAATCAACTATCATGTCAATGTTTGGAAGAGGAAAATCATCTTTTAAAGAAGCCTTATTTAGATCCCGAAAGTCGGTACACATTCTTATTTTGTTATCTGGTTTAGCCACAGCGACAATATTTGAAATCCATGGGGAATAGTCAATAGGGCGGATAAATCCAGCCTCCAATAACTTTTCAATCTCAGCCTTAACAAGCAAAGCTACCTTAGGATTCATTTTTTGAATCTTTTGTTTCACGGGCTTAGCATCAGGAACTAAGACAATGTTATGAGTGACAATCTTAGGATCTATACCAAGCATGTCAGAGTATGTCCAAGCAAAGATCTCGGGGAATTCATGCAATAAATCTTCATATTGTTTTTGTTCCTCTTAATCCAAACATTTTCCAATTTTAATAACTTTCTCTTTATTGCAAAGGTCTATCTTAACATCAGTGGTATCACTTATGAGAAGATTACTTTGTTGAGGAGTATCCTTTAACTGAGGGAATTCTTTCACAATCTCATCGTTATCAATCTCTTTTCCAAAATAGGCTTCAGTGTTCAAACAATAAGGGAGTCCCCTATTGTGATGATAACGAGGAAGAGTGTCATATGCTCCTAAAAATTCAGCTAAAGCGTCATCAGTAGGGAAAACATCAAAAGCACAAGCACACGAAGGATCCCCATCAATGTACTCAGGGTGTTGTATTGATAGAGATGTAGAGATAGCATTAACACTAATGCATGGTCTTTTAGAAGCTTTAGTACGTCTGCAGGGATTATAGCCAAGTCCAAAGGCATAATTGTGAAAATTAGTCTCTAGAGGAACTCTTATCCCTTGTTCATGAGCACCACAACCTTTTCCATGATACCCATGCTTAGCAAAAATGTGAAAACCACGACCATAACGATCAGCCATTTCAGGAAGAGAAGGTGGTTTTTCATAAGACAAAGAATCAAACTCTTCATAATTAGAGATGTGAGGAGAAGAAGTTTGAGAGGCGGCCACAAAATTATTACTCATAGATTCAAGTAAGGTTGATTGATTTTTAGTTTCTTCTTTCTTTTCAACTTTATGATTTTCAGCTTCTTCCTTCTTTTCAACTTTAATTTCTCTAGAAGGATCCTTATATTCACCCACAAAGGTAGGATTAAAATCAAGGGATCCCCAATCGTCGTCTTCGAGGATCTTCCCAGGATCAAAATCCTTCTTATGTGTAGTTTCAAGTCGAGAAGAATCTTCTCCAAGAGCTCCAGACTCATCCAAAGAATTTTGATCATCGGCGAGTGGGGATTCATTGATAGGTATCTTGTTTAAAGAGTCATCACTAGACGAGGAAGGCTTAGAAGAACCCCCTTTGGAAGTAGATGTTTGCAAACAAGCTTGAAAATTGGTATCACCTATCAAGGTATATGTCTTATTGTTATAAATAAATTTAACTTGTCTATGCAATGTAGAAGGGACAGCTTGCATACTGTGAATCCAAGGTCTCCCCAGTAGCAAGTTGTATGTTAGATTTCCCGACATAACATGGATAGGTGTAGGCAAAGTAACAGGCCCCACTGTGATGGGTAAGGTGATAGTACCTAACGAAGTTTTAACCACATTATCAAAGCCTCGAATAGGACGAGAGTCCGGTTCAATTAAGGATGTATCCACATTCATCTTATGCAAAAGATTAATGCTACACACATTAAGACCGGAGCCATTATCTACTAGTGTTCGCCTTATAGCAGTGTCTTTCATGATAACCACAATCATCAAGGGATCATATTGATGTTGGATTTCACTAGTAGGCAACTCATCTTGGGTAAAAACAATTTGAGCTTTAGGATTCATCACAGAGTTAACCAAAGATGCTATATTACTAGATGTATTCGGTGGAGGAACATTCAAATCTTTCAAGGCATCTTGTAACATTCCATGATGAGCGGAAGAAGTTTGAATCAAATCCCAAAGGGATATCTTAGCAGGGGTAGCTTTAAGTTGTTCTATGAGATCATATTCCTTACTAAGAACTTGCGAAATACGGGGAGCTTGCGGAAGAATCGGTTGAGGATTCGGAAGGGAAACTGGGATAACAGGAGGAGGACTAGGTTGCCTATTATTTCTGGTATGATAAGTATGGGCAACCGCATGATAACTCTCTCTAGTTATTTGCTTGGCATAATTATAAGGACTTATAGGTTTTCTTCCTTGCACCGTGATGATTGGTTTATTCAGAGTACGAAAGGAATCATGATCATACCCTCCTTGGACAGTAAGGAGAGGTGTCTTAGGACCTTGAAAGGTGGGAGAAGGATAAACTCCTTGGACTTCAAAGAGAGGCTTTTTATGCTCATTCAAGTTTATCATGTTAACTAATTTAGAAGTTTTGTTTTTGTTTCGAGATTTTGATAAAGCCACAAAGTCATCAAGAGCATCATCCAACAAAGCATGATCATATCTATTAAAAGGTTTATCTTTTGATTCAAAAGGAGACATCTCCTCATAGAGGGGATTGTTGAAAACAACCATGTTACTAGATTTAGTGGAAGAGTTGATAGGAATGTACCCTTGAGAGGACTCATTCAACTTATCTTTCTCATCACAACGAAATGGCATAGTAACAAGGTTTATGAGTTTTTGGTAAAATGAAGGTTTGGCATCTTTAGGGTTCAAAAACTCATATAAAGCTTCATCTAATTCATCTTGGCTATACTCATAATAATCATCGAAAGCATGAACATTTTGCAAATAAAAATCTGACATTTTGAAATAAAAAGTGCATGAAATTTAAACACACAATGCAAAAAAACACACTCTTTTTTTTTTTTTTTTTTTCTTTTTAATGAAAATGAAATGAAAACACACTAAATCTAGATCTAGATCTAACAAATGCAATGCAAGAGGAAGCAATGATAGATTCACGTCGGGTTCACCAAAATGTGTGGGGGAAAAAGCGAGACTAGGTTATCATACCCTAATCCTACCTCTTGTCACACACTACGGAATACGAAAGAGCCTAGAGGTATCGCACAATTGGCTACTTCTTTTTGTGAAAGAGAGAGCCATGGGCTACCTATTAGGGTTTCTATTCCCTTGTTGAAATTGTAAGATCAAGTAATGCAAGTTAAAACCCTAATCCCAAAATGCAAGTATGAACTAATAACAAGATTGCAGAATTGAGATTAAACAATGAACAGCTGTAAATACAAGGATGAAATAAGAATGTAGATGTGTACCCGGAGTCAAAATCGGACTGAAAATGTTCGGGACGGGGGCGCGGGCGCCACTGTCCTGAAAACTGCACCGGAAACTGTCGTTCTGCACTCTGAAACACTATCGGGAAGCTGTCTGTCCGGAGGACCAGAGCGCCCAGCGCCTCTGTCCCAGGGACCAGGGCGCCCAGCGCCCCTGTCCTGGCAGGACCAGGGCGCCCAGCGCCCCTATCCCAGTCTTCTGCTCTACAATTTGATACAGAGTGCTGTCTCAACCTTCTCTCTCCGGATCTGTATCCCGCAGCGTCGTCCGAATCCCGAAACCTACAATGATATCTGAAAAAGGGGGTATGGGCGGCTATATAGGGTTTTGCCTTATTCAAACCCCCGCTTCGGTGATTTCCACCTCCACGAATAGCCAAGTTGTTTTGTAAAATGTATTGTGTGTGCAGACCTAGTGTGTGTGCAAGGTCCTAAAATGCAAGAAAGCAAACTAGAGCAACCTAGAAAGTAAACCCTAATTGCTTGTAAATGATAACGTAAATGCTCTAAATCAAGATGCAAAGTGATCTAAAGCATGAATAAATGATGTATTGAAGCTTACATAAAGACATGAAAACAACATGAAATCATACCCAACCCTCAAGGGAGGAGTACAAGCCAATCTTCGGTCGGTAATCTCCTATTGTTCTTCAATGTCTTCCAAGCCCTAAGTGGATGAATGAATTTGATAGATGCTTGATAGAAGGATGTTAAATGTTGTTGAAGTCTTCAAAGATCTGCTCTTTCGCTACATATGAGGTTCCTGGAAACAAAAATCTGATCCCTTCAAATGAAGAAAGAGAGCTCTTATGTATGAAACCCTAGGTCGCAATTTCGTCTTTTGGCCGACCTAGAGATTGAATATCCCGCCAATTTCTTGGGGTTAAGCTTTATTTTATGATTGGATCGCGCTCCTAAAATTTCGGGAAAAATATCCGGGACTGTGTGCACTCCGGGCGCCACGGTCCCGACAACTTTTCACCAAATTTTCAGGGCCGTCAGATATGATGATTTTAGAGAGAATCCCGAAGTTACATGTGATTTTGAGATGTTTTGACCCCCGAAATCAAGCCCCCAAGCTCATAATAGGGCCTAATTAGGGTTTTTGATTAAGTGATGTATTGGAGGAATAAAATGAAAGGGGCACGCTTTAACGAAAGGGCCCGACTTTGTGATGTGGAAAATGGTGAAATAGAACCTTTAGACCTAATTAATTCGATTAATTAAGTGTTAAAGGGGAAATGCAATGCAAAGTGCAACTGCGCCAAGGTGGGTGCTAAACTAGGTGTTAAATTGTACTGCTTTAGCAAGTGCGTACAATTTATGACGTTACACAAAGATATCAAAATCAAACTCACATCAACAATATGAAACAATTTGCTCATCTACATCAAGTTCAAAATCCTATCATTTCATATCAACTTGTAACACAACTCAAGTTCTCAAAAACCATATCAAAACTTGTAACACAACTCAAGTCTTCAAATCACATAAACTTGTAAAACAACTCAAGTTTCCCACCCATATCAGCTTGTAAACCAACTCAAGTTTCCAACCCATATCAACTTCTAACACAAATCAAGCTTCACACATTGAACTTGAAACAGAGTGCAAACACAATTCATATTTTGATCCACACAACACATTGATATCTATGCATAACTTAACATATCGCAAATCAAAACAAGTTATATCAACACTCATATTGGACAAATCCATAAAAAACATGACAGCACGACACAACAATTTCACAAATCAGCTCATCTCGCAAAAAAAAAATTTCAGATGCACTAAAACAAATTCTCGCCACGCTAATCTATTCACCCTATGTGCTAGATTGACTCTACGCGCTAATCTTTTCCCTCCATGCACCACCTAACCTACCCTATGTGCTAAAACCTACCGACGCGCTAACCTATACCTCGCTAACACCACTTGTTTGACCCTATGCGCTAGATTTACCCTACGCGCTAAAACCCCTTACCCATGCGAACCCCTGCGGCCCCTATGCACTAGGTCTACCCTACGCGCTACCCTGCTGACCTGAAGCGCTGCCCTACATTCGGCATGCGCTATTTTCACTCCCTGCACTAACCTAGACTTTCTATGCGCTACCCTATTTTATTTCAGACGCAGCCCTAAAAATCAACTAGATGCGCTACTTAAATTTTCATATGCGCTACTTTAAGACTTTGATGCGCTAAAATGCTAAAACCGAATTTCAAAAATCAAAAAATGACAAAAAATGACCAAATCAAAAATCCAAAAGGGGTCAATTGTGATGACTTACTGGTGGTCCATACGCGGCAGGCCTTCGGTACCTCCGAACGCGCTCAAAACGGTGCCTGGAATACGAGATAGGCATTTTGTTTTCAGATCCAATTCTCTTTCTCCAAAGTCAACAATGCACAAATTAATCAAATCAAAGCACTTCTCCCCTTTTATAGGAGGAAAATGAAAATAGGGTTAACAAACCGGACATGTAATGTGGTCGTGGTCTTCCCTATACCCTCCATAATGTACATTATCGGGAGATGAATCAATTTAAAACACATTTCCCATAGATAAACTCATTCACACCAAACACAAATCGCCAAATCAAATCAAAATTTTCAAAACAATTGATTCATCTCCCAAGGGGGCATATCAAATCAAATCTGGGGCATGACTTGCAGATCATAAGAGAAACACAAAAATTGCATTTGATCATAAATCATGATAACACATCATTTTCTTTGAAATAACATGTGCACACACGTCACTTGAAAGAGGGGCAAAATGTAGACATATAAAAATGACCATATTCCTAAATGAATATTTTATGTTCATTTCTCTATTTAATTAAATCCAATTTAATTAAGTTACCCACATTCCTCTATTTAATTAAGTAAATTACTCAATTTATTTAAATTAAATTCACTAGACTTCTTTTTACCATTTAATGAATAAATCATTTTATTCAATTAAATTCCCCCTATCCACTTTTAATTAAATTCAAATTTAATTAAATAGTTATCCTAAATTGAATAAATCTAATTTATTTAATTTCCCCAAATTGAATTAAATTAACTTTATTTCAATTAAATCCTATTATCCCTCCATCCACTTGCATTTTCCTACATCTCCCACTTGCTTCCTAAACCTATTTCTAATCCCTTCTAGACTCTTCTAATCACTTCTAATTAGCCTAACCCATCTTCTAAACTTTGTCACATCCCTAAGCAAAGGGAAGTCACTTCTCAAAACCTTAAAGTCTTTGATAACCATTAAAGGCTTCAAGTCTTCAACCACTTAATATCCCCAAAGTCTCCCAAACCATTAATGGTTAATTCAACCCTCTTACATGGTTAGAGACTTTTTGCCTAACTTAACCTTCATCCAACCCAAGGGTCTCATCAAGCCTTTAATGCTTTGACCATGATTATCTCTTAATCATTTGCACAAGGGTTTATCTTTGGATTAACTCTTAATCCATTAGGGTAAGCCTAACTTAAGCTTAACCCTTATCTCTAGATAACCATAAGGTCTTCTCAGGCATTTAATGCCTCCAACCCCTTCTCTCAACCCAACCCTATGTTGACACTTGTCACCATTTCATTGGTGCAAATTTGCAAACATGGATCCCCAACTTTCAAACTCAACCCTTGATCAACTCTTTCAATCCTGACCATCCATTGCCCTGTTTTTGCTATAAATAGAGCTCTCATTCCTCCATTTGGAAAAAAGGATCAATCCAAGTTTGTAGTATCATACTTATGCTCAAATACATTCAAGCTTTCACATTTTATATATGCTCATCATTTAGCCTCTCTTTTAACTAGGAATTAGTCTAAATATGCATGTTTAGAATACTTTCTTTATCATTTAGCTCAATCATTTCTAATATATCATGTTAGGATAGTATTTATACTAACCTTGTCATCTTATAATCTAGTTTATTGCATTTTAAGATCATGCATAGCTTAGGATGTATTTCATTCTAAAATCTATCAAAAGCATCCCTCGTTCTTGCATTTGTCATCCCTAAACCATTTTGCTCAGTGATCTGAGAGAAAAAACATTGGTTTGAGGGACCGTGTAAGATAGAGAACCATGGGACCAACCTTGGGAAGCTGAGTTATACTTCATGACTCCATAGCTTGCACCAAGAAGTCCTGTGGGTGTGTGAGCAAGGCTCCATAGAACTCCATTTTTCACATTTCAAGTTCTATCGACCCGCTTTTCTCGCATACAGAAGTATTCGTTGATGATATAATCTTTGGAGGAGAAGATGGATTATGTAAGGAATTTTCTATTAAAATGCAGCAAGAATTTGAAATGTATATAATTGGAGAAATAAAATTCTTTTTAGGATTGCAAATTTCACAGACTGACAAAGGTATATTTTTGAGTCAATCCAAGTACTTGAAAGAGTTACTAAAAACATTTGGGATGGAGAACTCTAAACCGGTAAGCACACCTATGACTACAAATGACAAATTATCTCAAAGAGATGAATCTACACCTGTTAATCCAACTAGATACAAATCTATGATAGGAGGTTTACTATATTTGACACAAACCAGACCTGATATTATGAATGCAATATGTATTGTTTCTAGATTTCAAAGTAATCCTAGAAAAAATCATGAATCGACAGTAAAAAGGATTTTCCGGTACTTACAAGGCACTGCAAATCTTGGATTATGGTATCCTAGAGATAAAAATTTTGATCTATGTGCATACACAGATGCAAATTGGGCAAGAGGTGTGGATGATAGAAAAAGCACCACCGGTGGAGCATTCTTTCATGGAAAGAGATTAGTTTCTTAGTTGAGTAAGAAATAGAGTTGTACATCTTTATCAATAACAGAATCAGAATATGTTGTAGCAGCAACTAACTGTACATAGGTACTATGGCTTAAGCAAATGTTGAAAGACATAAAGGTAAAATGCAAGGAACCTATTATTATATATTGTGATAACACTGCAACAATTGATATATCTAAGAATCCGGTATTACATTCTAAAACAAAACATGTTTCTATCAAACTGAATTTTCTAAGGGAAAAATTTGAAGATAAGGAGATAAAATTGGTTTATGTGATTACTAAAGAACAACTTGCAGACATTTTCACAAAACCTTTGCCTAAGGAGACTTTTGAATATCTCAGAGATCAGCTTGGAGTCATACTACCACCGGTAGAGACTTAGACAGTTGATGATTGTCATCAACCGGTAGAATTAAAAGACAAATCTTTTACTCTAGTCTTTGATGAGGAAGCTACTTCTCAGGAGGAGTAGTTGGTATATTAAATTGATTGGTATTTTGTATATGAACTTGGTATTATTATAACTTTGGCATTTGATGTTAAAGGGGGAGAGATATCTATGGAAAAACACATTATCTTTTAAGAGAACTTTAGATAACACATGTTGCTCCCAGGGGGAGAGATTGTTGTTTGAGAGACACTATTACTCTCTATATTCTGGTTATGATCTTTTTGGAGAGATTGTTGGTTTTTGGTTTTTGGCATTTCTGTTTTGGCACTTTGATGGTTTTTCCATCTTGTGTTGCTATCAATGTCAAAGGGGGAGATTGTTGGTATTTTGGTATGGTTTTGTCATTGATGTCAACACCTACTAAAACACTAGCACTTTGGAGATCTAGCAGCACTCACCGGCAAGCAAGTAACTATTGCACAGTTATTGGTATATGGTTCACCGGCAGGATATAATGACCACTGGCACTTGGAATGATATGGAAGACACTTGGTAATGTCGAAGACATCGTGTGGACACTTTGTTTTGAAGAATTAATCATTGGTATATTCATATTTGCATATTTGCTTTTACCGGCAAATAGGTCCAGGTTTACCTAGGGTTACACCGGCAGGTTTATCTTTTCCAGATCAGTATGGCACCCTATGGAGATGATTTATTATTGTTGTAAATGCATTAAGCCGACATGTTTAATCGGTTATTGCATCGGACATTATATTGTTTGAAAAATATTTTTATTGTAATATCTTGTAGAGCCGACCTACTAAAATTGGTCTTAGGTTATGGTATAAATGTAAGATCTTATTTGTAAGATCGAGTGTGGAATGCGAAAAAGAATTGTGAGAAGGTATATGCGAGATTAAGCAGAGCTATAGATGAAGACATCATTTGAAGGTGAAGCTAGGTTTTTGTGAAAGCATATCAGCATTACACCGGTACTGAATCTAGCATATGAAGATGTTATTTTGTGCAATACATTCTTATTGGATTTAACCATCCAACTGTAGTCAGTGTGACTCCCATTCTATGATTGAGCAGTGAGCTCTAGGCTATTGGCCTTTCTGCATGTGCAGACCCCATTTATGTACACTTACTATCTGCAGTAGTATCATCTGATTGTGGGTAAGGTTTCCCACCGTGGTTTTTCCCCTTACAGGGTTTCCACGTACAAATCTTGGTGTTATGTGTTGTGGATGACTTTGTGTTTAAATTTCATGCATTAATATTTACCGATATAGCAATTAACTATTAACACTGTCTACCGGCATACTTAACTGGTTTACCGGTATTAAGCATTAAGTTGGTTAAGTTGTTTTTGGTTTGAATTTATCTAACAATTGATTAACCCCCCCCCCCCCCCCCCTCTCAGTTGTCTCCGGGACCTAACACTTAATAGATAATGCATATCTAATATCTATGATACACTTTTCACCATGGATAGCAGGGTCATAAATATCAAGGTATTCATCAATGAAACCTAGTGTTTTAACCAGTTCGGTTAGGTACATTTTGTTTTTCACTTTGCTTCATGTTGAACTATTGTTTTTCGTTTTCCCCATCGTTGTTATTATTAATAATTCAAAATAATGCTAGATAAAAACCTAAAAATGCTAACCCTCAAATTGGACCACCAGATTTTAAAAAGCTAAAAAGGTGGGATGTAGGTATTCTAGATTTTACCCGGAATTTCTATTTCACTAGATTGGCGCAAACAATCTCTATTGCAACTTGCATTGCTCAATCTAGTAGATGTTTCTGAATCTCCCTCAATTTACAAGTTTCTCCATGAAATGAAATATGATTATGATTTACGAGTCTCTTATTTTGAAAACTCTGAAAAGTAGAAAAGGAATACCTAAAGGGCAAAATATCTAGAATCATATTGTAATTTTATTAATTACTATTAATAACTATTCGATGATGAAGGACAAAACATTCCTTACTTCAGTATAAATTCCGAGGACATTAAGAATCATGTTGTAATTTTATTAATTATTAATAATAACTATTTGATGTCGAAGGACAAAACATTCATTACTTCAGTATAAATTATGAGGACATTAAATGTAAAACGTTTAATTCTAGGGGAAGTTCTCACAAATTTGTTCACTTCCCACATTCAGGCCGAAATCCACCCTAAGTAGTTGATCTTTGCTCATCCAATGGACGAGGGACCAGGGTACCTATTGTGACTTTACGGGTCTGTTTTTTTAAGTTTGTTTAATAATTTTAAACTTCCGACGAAAAAGAGCTTTATAGACTTAATTATATTTAATTAAATTTAAAACGTTTCAATTCTGGGTGAAGTTCTCACAAATGTGTTCACTTCCCACATTCGGGTCAAAATCCACCCTAAGTCGTTGATCTTTTCTCATCCAACGGATGATGGTACTTGTTGTCATTTGTCATGGGTCCCATGACTTCTGCCAGTTTTCGGGCACGTCACCATGCTCGTGTCACTTTTCGGGTCTGTTTTTAAGTCTGTTTAATCATTTTAAACTTTCGCCCGAAAAAGAGCTTTATAGACTTAATTATATTTAATTAAATTTAAAATGTTCAATTCCAGGCGAAGTTCTCACAAATGTGTTCACTTCCCACATTCGGACTGAAATCCACCCTAAGCCATTGATCTTTTCTCATCCAACGGACGATGGTACTTGTTGTCAGTTGTCGTGGGTCCCATGACTTCTACCAGTTTTCGGGAACGTCACCATACTCGTGTTACTTTTTGGCTTTGTTTTTTAAGTCTGTTTAATCATTTTAAACTTCCGCCCGAAAAAGAGCTTTATAGACTTAATTATATTTAATTAAATTTAAAATGTTCAATTCCGGGCGAAGTTCTCACAAATGTGTTCACTTCCCACATTCAGACCGAAATCAACGCTAAGCCATTGATCTTTGTTCATCCAACGGATGATGGTACCTGTTTTTAGATGTAGTGGGTCCCATGACTTTTGCCATTTTTCTAGCACGTCACCATACTCGTGTCACTTTTCGGGTTTGTTTTTTAAGTCTATTTAATCATTTTAAACTTCCACCCGAAAAAAAGATTTATAGACTTAATTATTTTTAATTAAATTTAAAATGTTCAATTCCAAGTGAAGTTCTCACAAATGTGTTCACTTCCCACATTTGGGCTGAAATCCACCCTAAGTCGTTATTCTTTGTTCATCCAACAGACGATGGTACCTATTTATAGATGTAGTGGGTCCCACGACTTCTACCATTTTTCTGGCACGTCACCATACTCGTGTCACTTTTCGGGTTTGTTTTTTAAGTCTATTTAATCATTTTAAACTTCCGCCCAAAAAAGATCTTTATAGACTTAATTATATTTAATTTAATTTAAAATGTTCAATTCCGAGCGAAGTTCTCACAAATGTGTTCACTTCCCATATTTAGACCGAAATCCACCCTAAGTCGTTGATCTTTTCTCATCCGACGGACGATAATACCTGTTAAGTGTTGTCAAATGTCGTCAGTCCCATAATAAGAGACATTTAAATTTTAAAGATGTGCAATAGTTTGAGATAACTATTAAATATAATGTTAATAATATTTGTAAAAATTTGAAATTCAGAAATAGTATAAAACGTGAAACTTAGTTTCTAGAATAAAACAAATAACTAAATAAAAATATTAATTTTAATATACAATTTGAAAGGTAAAAGTTTAATATAAAAAAGAAAACATTCAATATTAAATCTAAAATATTAATTTTAAGTTAAACAAAATTCTTTAAAAATATGTTTACCATATATAATTTTTTAAAATAGTTTAAAAATATGTATAAAAGTTCAACATAAATTTAGTGTATTAATTTAAAAAAATGTGCAATCCTCAACCTGTTAAGGTGAGAAAATTTGGAAAGTACAAATGCCAAGGTGGCAATTAATTGTTGTAGAAGGAGTTGTCTACGGCAGGTCACGTGAACGGAGGAAGGGGAGGATGGTAGGAAATCTTTATCTTGATCTGATGGCATTAATGCCTTATCATACATATTCATTACCCGACCTATACAATGGAGGCAAAATTTATTACCTTTTCATTTATGTGCCAGTTTTTGCTTTGAAGCAGAACAAATCTGTAATTTGTAGCTTCTGTAAGAAATTTTTTGCAAGAAGTGCTTTTGAAATTGTAGGTGACCAAGGAGGCCAATTTCACACTGCGAACAAACAAGAAGTTTGTGCCCTTTTTGGGCAAAGTATCTGATAAACAAATGCAAGGACTGTTCAGGTTTAAGGAGGAGAAGTTGTGGGCGGAAACTCGACTGATGCTTGCGGAGGAGGTGACACATATTAGTCACCGGTATCGAACTAACATGGAGGTTTACTCTTTGATTCTGGCGTGGGCCTGTGAATTCTAACCAAAGGTGGAAAAGGTAAAACTCACATTGGTCAAATTGATTGATGGGGATTTTTTGATTAACCTAGATTCAATCTTGGAGTGGGTGGTGTCGCGAGTTGGCATTCAAATTAAGGAAGGGGATGATCAGGAGGAATTGCTTCCTTTTATGAGTGGCCCAGAGGAGGAAATCAAATACCAGTGTCATGAACGTGCCCGAGTGGGGTGGGAAGCAATAAAACTCTTTGTGAAATTAACCAGGGTGGATGAAGTCCTGAAGGCTTTGCATGTGGTGGCAAGGATGGAGGTTGGTAGGGAATTGAGAGATAGGTCTGAAGAAGGAAGGGCCATATAGCTACTGGCAAGCTTGGAGGGCGACCCCGACTTTGAGTGCCTAAACTGCATTCCAAAAATGAAAGTGGAAGCGGCAAAAGGGAAAGCATCGACCTCCAAGGAGGGGAGGGAGGAGGCGACCCAGGGGGATAGTGAGTGAGTGGCCTATCGGCCAGTGTTTTTAATTTGCTTCCAAATGATTTCATCTATTAGTTTTAGCTCCAAAACTTTTATTACTGCTGGAACATTTGTTATGGATATCCAACAATGAACTGGTTTTTTTGTCTACTTGCTATAAGTTGTAGGGTAGGATAATTTACAAGTTTGGATTGTGGGAAGTATGGTTTTCTCTCGATCTATGTTTATGCATGGTGAATGACTGCAAATTTTGTATCTTGAAACTTTTAAATTAATAGAATGAAAAAACCTTTACCGATCAAAAAAAAAAAGTAAATTTAATATAATTAAATTTAGTTTAATATAAGTAAGTTGGAGTTTTAGTTCAAATCTTAACTATATATTTATAAAATTATAATCAACCATAATCAATGTACAAATAATTAATGGAACGAACTGAATTTTTTTTTTATAGCATTACATAAAAAAGATCACAGTATTAAATTTATTTCCATTGTTTAACAAATAATTGAAATAACATAGCTCATATACAAAAAGCATTTGAAAAAAATTATTTAATAAAAAAGAAATACAATTATAGAAAGCATTTTTATATCCATAAGACTGTAAGAGGCAAACTGAAACAAACTGAAATTTAAAAAATTATTAATAATTATGCTTTGAAAATTTACAATTTTTACGTCTGAAGTCTGAGACTTGAGTCCCTAAAAAAATTAAAAGCCAAACTGAGTGAGCCACTGAGCCTGTTAGGTTTTGAGGACATAGGGAAAAAAAACTACTAGGGGCCCAGGGGGGCGGGGCTAGGGCACAGGTAGTGGATGGTAAACTACAACTTTGCACTAAGAATCTGGCCCTCCTTCCATGTATAATTCTTCAGACAACATAAGCTGAGAGAATTCTTCAAGCCACGTGCAGTTTGGAAATTCGTCCAGGAGAAACTATTTTCGGAGGAAGTCCTTGCCAATCCGCGCCCATTTCTTGTGACACATCAAGTGCTTTGCATTCAAGTTGAGGAGAAATGGTTACCTGGCCACTGGCACTGTTTGGTCAGGGAGGAGAAGCTTGGATAATTCACTCACCCAAGAGATCCCCACCCCTACTTCTACAAGGATGACAGCGATAATGTCATCTCAAAGGAAGTCTTCCTTAAAAACCTTCTTCAACAGCATCAGCATATCCACCTTGTCTCCTCCAAGGTCCAAAAGAGACGCTAAGAAACGGGATGTAATGTCCGTGTTAACACAGTATCTATTTTCGTTTCACAGAAACTCTCTGTCCAACACCATCTGCACAGCCTCATTGTTGAATGACCCAACCTCCTTGTAGACTGATTGGAGGGTTTCGTCCTTAACAGAGCCCAAAAAGGCCCTCTGGTCTTCTGTAGAAATGCTTCTCAAGTGGATGGGAGTGTCCATCTTGAGAAAACAGATTAACAAATTAAACAAACTAAGCCTATAAACCTAAACCAGAGGAAGAATTTAAATACCGTGAGCTTCGAAGATTTATCTCCAAAATGGCAAAGGCTAATTGAAGATGAAAGAAGCAGAGATCGTATATAAATAAATCTCTTGATTGTAATAACTACTTCTCTAACCGTATTAATTGCTTTAAATTTTTTTAAAATTTTCGTATCTCTGCAAATCTTTCTCTTAAATGCACGAGTGTGAGAATTGGAAACAACTATAAACCAGTACCAAGTTGGCAAGTACCACATTGGAAGTCGTGGGGATAGAGTGGACTGCAGTAAGTGAATAGATATATAATGACCAAAATTATCGATCATGATTCGTGACATTTGATATGTGTCTATTGAATCCAATTCCATTCCGGACACTTTCTGGTGAACTATGTTCTCGTTAGAAAATTGGGCCGAAATAACACTTCAGCCATTGATCTACGATCATCGAACAATTTAAAATCACTGATGGATTTTAGGTATGTGTCACCCTTCACGTGTCAAAGAGGCCATGCTTATTGATACATCGTGCAGAGTTCAAACTCAATGTGATGTACTGATATGATGTGATGTGCCTTGTCTATTAATGGCAATGAATTCATGAAATCACCAATAAATTATATATTTTTATATAGGAGTTGAGAAATACAACCCCACAGTAGCCTGAAGATCTTCTGCAAGCCGAATAACTTGTTACAAGGAGAAGCAATGAAGCAAAATCTGAAGAACATACAAAACACAGGAAAAATATTCTCCAAAAATGAGAGCTCCAATTCACCAAAAATGTATTGTGAAAAGATAATACAATGAAAAGAAAAATTAACCTCTAATAGGTCAAGAAACCCTAAAAAGGGAAAACCCTAGGCTTGCACATAATAATTTATTAAAATAATTAATTATATGCATCTAATGTTAGCTTAAGTGTAAAAAGATAATTGGGAACTTAAAGAATTAAACAAATATTGTTTAATTAATCAAGTAAAGAACCAATTACTCTAACACCCCCCCTTAAGCTAGACTTAGGGAGAAGCTAAAACCTAGAACAACTACTGAAAGCATGAAAGATGGGTCCCAGCAACAAGGCCTGATCAGGTACCCAAATACAATGAAATCTCTATGAAACAGAGACAAAGGAGAAAACCCAGTGGGAAAAAACTCCTCTCCAAAAAGAGATAAAAGAACATGCTGAAAGAAGAAGAAGGAAGGAAGGCCTCATAAAGACCCCCCAAGGACAACTTCCTTCACCCCAAGCATAGAGCGCAACTGAAGATAGCGCGGTGATGCAAAAGGTTTCATGAAGATGTCTGCAACCTACTCAGAAGTGGGAATGTACTCCAGAATGAGAACATCATCCTGAATCAACTGACGGATGAAATGCATGTGAAGCTCAATGTGCTTCATCCGCTGATGCTCTACTGGGTTGTGGGAAATATGAATAGCACTCTGATTGTCACACCAAAGAATAGTGGGACTATCAGGAGGAAAACCAAACTCAGTCATCAACTGTCGAAGCCATAAGATCTCCTGACTAGCGAGCACAGCAACTCGGTACTCAGCCTCTATAGATGATAATGCATGAGTAGTCTGCTTCTTGCAAGACTATGTGATAGGACCAGAGCCAAGACGGAAAACAAAGCCGGAAGTAGACTTCCGAGCAGTGACATCACCAGCCCAATCTGAGTCAGTGAAGCCAACAATGTGAGGTTCCCTTGATGTATAATGAATGCCATGAGAACTAGTACCCTAAATGAACCTCAAAATACGCTTGGTAGCTTGCCAATGACTCTCATGAGGATCATGGGAGAATCGAGAGACAAAACCAACCGCAAAGGAAATATCAGGATGGGTGTGTCAAGTACAACAAACTGCCAACCAACTGCTTGTAAAGTGTAGAATCGACTGAAGGAGTGGGACAAGCTGTGGTCAAAACAACCCCTAACTGAAATGGAGTGGGATCAGGCTTGCAATCAAGCATGCCGAAGTGCTGAAGCATGTCAAGAGCATACTTCTGCTGGTAGAGAGAGATCCCATCAGAAGACTGAATCACCTGAAGACCAAGGAAATAGTGCAACAAACCGAGATCTGTCATTTCAAACCGATCCATCAAGTCACACTGAATATGTTGAATCATAGATGATAAGCTACCCGTGATGAGAAGATCATCAACATATAGCACAAGAATCAATATGTCACCCTCAAGAAGCTGAATGTAAACAGTGTGATCAGAATGACTGCGGGAGAACCCAATGGAGAGCAAGAAAGAGTCCATCTTCTCATACCAAGCCCTAGGGGCTTGTTTGAGACCATACAATGAATGTCGAAGTCTGCAAACCAAAGAACTATTCTGCACAAATCCTTAAGGTTGTTCCATGTAGATTTCCTCCTGTAGATCCCCGTGCAAGAAGGCACTCTTCACATCCATCTGAAAAACAAGCCAACGCCGAGAAGCTGCAAGAGATAGTACAAAGCAAATGGAATTCATCTTGGCAACAAGGGCAAATGTCTCGGAGTAATCAATACCCTCAACCTGTGAAAAACCCTTCACAACAAGACGTGCTTTGTACTTATCAATGGAACCATCAGCAGCATATTTAGTGCGATACAACCAGCGACACCTAACCATCTTTCTGCTCTTAGGAAGAGGACAGAGATCCCATGTATGATTCCTCATCAAAGAAGAATACTCCTCCTCCATAGCATAATCCCACTCAGGGTGACTTGTTGCCTCTGAAAAACTTCTGAGGATCATCTGAAATATCATGACTCAAAAGACTAGAACCCATAGTATGAGAATGAGTGCGACGAGTATCTGAAGGATCACTAGCTAGAGGACCTGCCGCTGCAACAGTAAGGCGAGCCCACTTGGGCATCTGAGGTGGAGTAGGTGGAGGTGGGGATGGTGGGGGTGGGGATGGTGGATCATCAGCACCATCATCAGAATCATCCTCAAAAAGATCCTGAAGTGGTGCAGTGGTCGGAGTAGGTAGAGGAGTAAGCGATATCCATTGTGGGAAGACGCTCATCAAACTGAACATCCCATCGAAATAGGACCTCTCTGGAATCAGGATCAAACAACCTGTACGCCTTAACATCCTCACAGTAGCCAACAAAAATGAGTGGTCATCTCTTCCGCTCCATGGCTTTCCTCTGAGCATCAAGAATAAAGGCCCATGCCTCATTGCCAAATACTCAAAAAAAAAAAACATCAGGCTTGTCATGAGACCAAGCCTCCTCAGGAGTCATATGTCGAATAGTCTTGTGAGGCATCCAATTCTGAATATAGTTGGCACAATTGATTGCCTCAGCCCAAAAAGATGAATCCATGGACCTGGATTGAATCATATAATTCGCCATCTCCCGTAAAGTTTTGTTCTTGCGTTCAGCAACACCATTCTGCTAAGGGGTGTAGGGAACAGTAAACTGATGCTGCAAACCATGCTCAGTGCAAAAATCTCTGAAAGCTTGATTCACATACTCCCCCCCATTATCTGTACATATCTGCCGAATAGAACAGCCAAACTACTTCTCGACATATGTCTTGAAAATTTGAAAGGAATCAAAGACATCAGACTTGTACTTAAGAAAGTACACCCATGTGCGTCTGGAAAAGTCATCAATAAAAGTGAGTACATACTTGGCCCCTGAAAAAGAAGGAGTGGGAAATGACATGAGGTCACTGTAAATCAACTCCAAGGGTGCCAAAGCACGAGAGGCTCTCCCCTTCAGAAAGGGATCTCTGTGATGCTTGCCAAGAACACAACCATGACAAACACCATCAGTGCAGGAAATCTGTGGGAGCCCAAGAACAAGTGCCTGTGTACTCATCTGCTAAAGATATCTGTAATTGACATGGCCCAATCGCTCATGCCAAAGCTTACTCACTGAATCTGCATGTGCTATGAGAGATGAACCTATACCCGAAGAGGGCTCAAATTCGTCAAATCTGTAGAGACAAGATGCAGAATCCACACTACCAAAAGCCACAACCAAATCAGGGTCATGGAGGTCCCGAATAACCACATCATGTGGTGAGAACTCAACTATCTTACCAGAGCCAGAGTGGAAAATCTGATAAATGAACAGGAGGTTCGTCGAGATGTCAGGGACAACCAGAACATCCTGAAGAGTACCCCCATCAAAAGAGACAGAACCTGAAGCCAAGACAGAAAGCTGAACGGAGTCACCCACTACAATCTGTGAAATACCACAAGAGGAAAGAGAAGTAACCAACTGCTGAGTGTGTGTCATATAGTGAGAAGCACCAGAATCTAGAATCCATGTGGACCCAGAGGTCGAAGCTCTAGCAGTGAGAGCATGACCTTTCACTGTGGAAGGAGAAGATGCCTGAGGTGAGGAAATGTGATGTTGCTGCATGGCTTCCTCTAAAGCCTCTAATCATTTCCAACACCTGGAAATTGGATGTCCATCCTTTCCACAAAAACTGCAAGTGTGTGATGATTTCTTCTTAGTCTTGGAGGAAGACTCACTGGACTGTGAAGATTTCCCTTGTTTGGGAGGAACTAGTTTTGAATCAGACTTAGGAGCAGGCTTGGAGGAATTCTCACTACCTGCAGAAGGCTTTTTCGGCTTCGATTTTTGCTTCTGTTTCTCCTTCTCCTTAGAGGACTGAGCAACCAATGCTTTGTTCTTGGAGCCTGAGAGCGTATCCAGCTGAGAAAGATGAGACTGCTCACGAGACAAGCGCTCACAAAAGACATCAAAGCTAGGCATGGTGAAATTAGTACCCAAGCCATCCATGGTGGAGTAGAAAGCAGAGGCAAAAAACTGAAAGGGACCCCGAAGCTTCGAAAGAATCAAATGAATGCACTCTGTATCAGTCTTGTTCTTTCCACATCCCTAAAGAACAGATCTAGTAGTCTTGAATTTATTCAAAAAATCCTCAATAGTGGGAAAGGAATCAGGTAACAAAGAAGTCAACTCTGCCTCAATCTGTAATGCCCGAATCTCATTGACCCTCCCGAAGAGAGAATCAAACTTCAACCACATATCCCGAGGAGTAAGCAACTCATCAAGGTGAAATAGAAGACTGTCAGAGACATGCAAAGCGATCAAACCCATGGCCTCATCCAACTTGTTCTGGTACATAAGAATCTCATAAGGACATTGTAGGTCTGGCTGAACCTCATCCAAAGAAGCCCACAACCCTCATGACTTGAGAAGCCTCGTGATGCGGGGCTTCCAGGTGTGATAGTTGTGTGAAGTCAACAACTCAACTAAAGGATCTGCCATGAGAACAAAGAAAACTCTGCACCTGCACCTGCTTGTTGGTTGTTTTTATTATGTGATCTTTCAGATTAGACAAAATATGTAGAAGGGTTTATTTGTTTTGAGAGTTTAGGTGTTCTTGATTTTCTAATATAAATGACAGAAAGCGAGAAAAAAACACCCCCCACAATGGAGAAACCCAAACCCTAGTACATAGTAATGAGAAGGAAGTAGTGCATAAGCAAAAAAACTTCAAACTAATATCTCATGTACTTGGTAAAAATTCTGAGAAAAAAGATCACAAATCTAAATAGAGCATTCTGAGAGCTTTCCAACGCCTATTCGTTTTCAAAAAACAGAGTCCGTTTGCCCATTCTATGGCCCCGGAAGTGCAAAAAAGAAGCCCAACTTTGACTGGTAAAAAAACACAGTCAAACAGTAGATTCAGGAAAAAAATCCACCACCACAAGGTCTGGCTCGGAATCACCTTTCCAACGCCTATTCGTTCGCCAAAATTCAACTCTGGATGCACAATTTAGGCCCAAAAAACCAACCCCCTCTCAAAAAAACTAGAGAGGAGGAGCTAGTGGTGCTCCGGGCGGAGGTGGGGCTCGGGCCGGGTGGAGGTGGGGCTCGGGCTGGGCAGAGGTGGTGCTGAGGCTGAGCGACACAATGGCTGGGCAGAGGTGGCGCAGCCTAGCAGAGGTGGCGTGGCTCGGCGGAGGTGGCAGTGGCCGACGGGGACCGGAGCGGCACAGAGGCTTGCCGGTGGGGGCCGGAGATCGTCGCCGAAGCGGCGGCAGGGTCTTGCCGGCAAGGAGAACTTGGCCGGCGGGGGCCGAAGCAGCGGCCGGCGATAGGAATCTTTGTCGGAGAGTGAGCTGGAGCCGGAGACAGCCTGCGGTGCCATGTGGGGCTGACCTGACAGGTCCGCAGGGTCATACGGCGTTGGACTGTCAGGTCCGATTCCCAATCAATATTTTTTTTTTTTTTGAAAAAAACTTTTTTGATTGCCTTCCCTTGGGGATTTTTTTTTTTTTTTTTTGTAAATTTTTTTTTTAAAAATCAAAAACAATCTGGCCTTCATGTCGTAAAAAGGCAAAAAAAATTTCTCAAAATTTTTTTCCTCGATTTGTGTGCCAGGGTCGTACGACCTGGCTTAGAGGAAAAAAATCACCCAAATGCTCAGGGGTCAAAAATGGACAAATTTTATATGACTATAGGGGTTTTTGGGTCTTTTGAGCACGATGGTGAGGTCCGTTTAGGCCCAAAGTGCTCAGAGATTTTTTTTTTTATTTTTTTTAAAAAAAAAACTTAACCCTAAGCACACAAAAAACTGCCTCAAACCCCAGATCTGCTTCAAATGCAAAATTCTCAAAAAATAGGAACAGGTAGTTGCAGATCTGAGCTCTGATACCATATAGGAGTTGAGAAATACAACCCCATAGTAGCCTGAAGATCTTCTGCAAGCCGAATAACCTGTTACAAGGAGAAGCAATGAAGCAAAATCTGAAGAACATACAAAACACAGGAAAAATATTCTCCAAAACTGAGAGCTCCAATTCACCAAAAATGTATTGTGAAAAGATAATATAATGAAAAGAAAAATTAACCTCTAATAGGTCAAGAAACCCTAAAAAGGGAAAACCCTAGGCTTGCACATAATAAATAATTAAAATAATTAATTATATGCACCTAATGTTAGCTTAAGTGTAAAAAGATAATTGGGAACTTAAAGAATTAAACAAATATTGTTTAATTAATCAAGTAAAGACCCAATTACTCTAACATTTTTCATAAATAACAAAATATTCGCCAAAACAAATTCAATAATTTTCAAGTGGTGGATAAAAATTGCCAATATATTTAAATTTTTTTTTTTCGGAGTAAAATTTTTCGCCCATACAATTATATATTTGTTTCTTTTAACAAAAATTATTCGCCTCCTACAATATATATTTTCCCCATAGAACAAGGTATAATTCACTAGAAATTTATGGAATTTTCGTACCCTAGAAAAAAAACGCCAATACAAAATAATTGCCCTTTTTTAAAAAAAAATTCGCCATGCATATGAAAATTTCCCCCGAAAATAATGTCTGATTCGCCAAGATTTTACATAGTTGCCCGGGGGGGTGGTTTCTTAAATTTATCCCCGAGAAGAACTCTACAGCTCTTCATGCTATTCAAGAAGAAATTACAAATCATGTTGTGTATTTCTATCCATTGATAAAATATGATTATTCTCTTATGTTGGGGCTCTCATATTGTTATTGATTGTCCTTAATCTTGGGTGGCTCTCGATACCTAAATATTACTAGGTATTAGAGAAATATATAATAACTCTTATAGATTTGGTGTGTGCTAATAATTTCTATCACTTACACTTTTACATATTTCTTCTTCAAATTTTATATTTAAGGAGGGACATGTCATATAACACTTGGCCAGTCACTCTTAAGGTATTTGCAAAAGTAGATTATATTCATAATTATTTAACAAGGTTATTGAACATAAGACTCCATTTAGTGGCTTATTTAATGAACAAATAATTTCATTATAGAATATCATATTGATGATGAATTATTAAATTTAGAACAATATAAAACTTTCTCTAAATGTTACTGTATATGGTGAAAATGGATAACAATAATAACAATATTGAAAGGCTAAATGAATTCAACCACAAAACTCTAGCCTAACAACAACAAAGATCCACCATAACATATGAAGATTACCTAAGACAATGCAAATCAAATGAAATCACAAAGATTATACCATCACATGTCCAATAGGGTTTTGATCTCCATTCTTCCTATCTCCATTGATCTTGCTTGATATATTTGCTCTCGGATTTTATATGCACAAGAGCTCAACAAAGAACGGAATGTGGTTGCAAGTAGGATCGTAGTGTAGTCAATTGTGTAAGATTCATTCGAATGTATCATTAGGGTTTGATAATGAAGAAAACATCTCCTTATATAGAAGGCACTATATGAAATGGAGGGATAAGATTGAGAGGTGTAAAAGGAGGTCGGCTATGATTAGAGGGTAGGTACAAGAAATAATAAAATAATGAAAGGGGTAGGTAGTGTAAGAATTAAGAGATGAATGACATGTGTCATGGGTAGAAAAGGTTAATGAATTAATTAAATAAATAAAGATTTATTTAATTAATAGAAGAAGTGGGATAATTAAATAAATAAGATATTTATTTAATTTAGGAAAAGGATAATTTAAATAAATAGATGTATTTATTTAAATGAGAAATACGGTTAGAAGAGGATAAATGAATTAATTAAATAAATAAAGATTTATTTAATTAATAGAAGAATTAGGCTAAAGAAATTAAATAAATTAAAATATTCATTTAATTAGACATGACAATTTTAGGTGTCTACATTTTGCCCCTCTTTGAGACAATGCGGCTTGTCGCGTTGTTTCAAAGAAGATAAGATGAACTGATACAGAGTTGCCCCAAGATGGGAATGATATGCCCCCTCGAGAGATTGGATGAAAATGTCTGAAAAGATTGCAGACAATCTCTCGATAAGAAAGACGGGATAGAATGGACTGACCGGATAAAGTGACAAAGTCACGGGATAGAGAAGACTGACTCGGGAAATGAGGGCTAGGGTTAGAGTACTCTATAAGATAGACTATGGGGGAAAATACATCCTCATTGTCATCTACACATTCACGAGAGCAGATTGCAGAGCGAAAATAGAGCAACAGCAGTTAGCAGCGATGGCCTTCATTCACAGATTCGACCGCGTTCGCCAATTTCAGAGACCAATAGAGGCAAGAGAGCCGGTAAGTACCACCAAACCTCCTCGTACTTTGACGCATTTAATTTTGTCATTAATGCATGGTAGATAGGGTAATAAATGCGCTTAGACTAAGATCCAAAAAGTGTCCAAAAATGTCCAGGCGCATCTGCGTTGGTGCCAGGCGCGTTTGTGCTCGTGAGGCGCGTCTGTGTTTGTGCCAAGCGCATCTGCGTTTGAACTCACGTCTGTGTCAAATGCGGCTGCCTTTGTGATGGTCAGTCACGTCTGTGCCAAGAAGGCACGTCTGTGTTGCCCAGGCGCGTCTGTGCAGAGCATAGGCACGTCTGTGTCTTTCAGGCACGTCTGTGTTTTTCAGGCGCGTCTATGTAGTCTAAAAGCGCGTTTATGTCAGGTAAGCGCGTTTGTGTTAAGTTTTGGTCTTCTAGGTCAAATCGGCAGTTCTGTGATGAACATACGCTGTCGATTGGATAAGCTGCTAAGAGGATACACTCAAGCAGGTCCTCTAGGAAGACTAGGATAGATCAAGGCACTTTGTGATGAACAGTGAGTACCAAGATAGAGTACTTTGTGATGAACAGGGAGTACTAAAGTATGAGCAGCACTTTGTGATGAACAGGGAGTGCAAATGTGAGTAACACTTTGTGATGAACAGGGAGTGTCACACACATAGTACTTTGTGATGAACAGGGAGTGTCACACACGTAGTACTTTGTGATGAACAGGGAGTACCACTAAGATAAATAGCAACACTTTGTGATGAACAGTGAGTGTCACTAGGATAGATAGCAACACTTTGTGATGAACAGTGAGTGTCACTAGGATAGAATGTCAAATGCATGTAGATAAAAAGTAGCATTTTGTGATAAACAGGGAATGCCACTATGACTGACATGAGTGATTTGCTTGACTGCAGGAGTATTTGCCGATGCTGGAGTCACAGGAGAGATTCCCGTCTACTCAGAGGTTGCGACCTGAGCTGACATTCGAGGACAGAGCTGCCATCGAGGAGATGGGATTGAGACACGTTATGTATGTGCCTGAGTTTCAGGTGAACATGGGACTGTTGACTGCGCTGGCGGAGAGATGGCACTCCGAGACCTGTACGTTTCATTTGTCGATAGGTGAGATGACAGTCACCCTTGAGGATGTATATAGGATACTCAGGATACCGATCGATGGGGAGCTGATCCCATATGATCGAGACGGAGATAGGGAGGCCCTGAGATGAGTATTCCAGGACCCAGGACTGGAGATGAGGGCAAGACATGTGGCATGGGACACCATGACAGCCACAGGATTAGCATTACCAGTAGTAGTAGGAGGAGCGATCAGTGGGTTCTTGTGTCCAGATAGGGCGACACGGGGGTTGGTTGTGGGCTAGGGAGGAGCACTGGAGACATTGGTGACACAGCACACCAGATATGCCTAGGGACCGTGTGTGCTGGCACACTTGTATTATGAGCTACATCAGTTTGCATATCATGGATCTGTAGGATTGGGCTGCGGAGTGACATTGCTGCAGGTATGGGCTTATGAGCATATGTCAGTGATGAGATCGATACACTTCAGAGGTAGGGGTCATGGACGTAGTTTTGTTCATTTGTATGACATGATCACATCACAGCCACGGATTGGCAGGCTAGAGCATTGGCGGTGAGTGATAGATGATATCGACATGGTCATATGGAGACCATACTTGGGCTACGAGCAGTGGGAGGATGATGCAGCTGAGCTTCCCTACACCTTTCAGAGCAGGTATTTGATTGGGTGGATGCCCTATGTGCTGGAGAGGTAGCTAGTGGACAGGGTTGGCCGACAATTTGGCAGGATTCAGAGGATGCCATGGGGTTCAGGCATGTATGCACGGACTGTCAGAGATCAGGCATAGTTTGGGCCCTTGCTGTCATATGATCAGGCAGTTACACAGCTGGTAGAGATGATGCCCCTACCTTGGGACATGTGGCCAGAGATTGAGGATGCCAGGATGGATGCTGAGTACACAGCATACTGGGCAGAGCACCCATTCCCACGGTTGACGGATCAGGGAGAGCCATTGGATGGAGATAGGGGTGGAGAGAATGATGATGGTGGGAGTGATGGAGGCAGAGGCCGATGGAGGAGGAGGGGAGCAGTTGGAGAGAGGAGGGTTGTAGCTCGGAGGGAGGGTGGTGAGGAGAGACAGGCTCGGGTGGTGAGGGGTCGCGGTGGATTGCCGCTACAGGTGCCAGCAGCACAGGGTCCCAGACAGGGACAGAGACAGGTACCAGTATAGGCACCAGTACAGGTACAGGCACAGGCACAGGGGCAGGCACCTGTACAGGGGGAGCTATAGGCAGAGGTGGAGGGGGCCGACCCAGAGGAGGATGAGCTGATAGAGCTGAGGGAGATTTGCCAGGGCCAGGCAGATGAGATCTAGGAGTTGGAGAGGGAGAGGGATCGGCTCAAGGGGAGGCTCAGAGATACTAAGCGAGAGCGAGACCAGGCCATTCAGCGCTACATAGAGGCTGAGACAACACTGAGGGCTGGGAGGCAGGCAGCAGAGGACACAGGGGCAGGATATGCTTATGTCCTATGGGCAGGGGAGGAGATTGCCTACTGGCGAGATCTCTACTATGGTGCAGTGCCAGCAGATCAGCGAGCGAGGAGCTTCCATAGACCGTCACGTACAGCGACAGCTATGGGAGGGAGCCGAAGGAGACAGGCATCGAGTGGTGGGGTTATGGGTCCTCCACCACCACCAGATAGAGGGGACAGGCAGGATGATCCCGGGGTGAGTCCTTCAGGGGCTCAGATTCCATCGAGGCCAGGCGGCTTCGAGAGAGGGAGTTCATCATAGCCATTGAAGGCTCCCTTTGTATCAGTATTGTACCATTTTTGTATTGTAGACACCTGCGGGTGCTTTTGTAGCCATATGATTTTGACATCATTGTATCATGACACTTTATATATATATGAGATGATTCATCTTTGTGGTAGCTATATGCATGTGTACCTATGTGATGAGATGTTTCATGGTGTATGTTTGTTTTATGCTATGGATGCAAATATGTACATGATGTAATGCAGTATTTGTCTTTTATGTTTTTATATGTGTATGCATGATGCAAATGTGAATGTATGAAATGCGAATGAATATGACAATGCAAATGTAAATTGTGCTAACAGGTGTTGTGTGCAGGATGTGATGTAGTTGTGATATCTATATGTATGTATAAAATGCTTATATGTGGTAATGTAGGTGAAACTACATGAGATGCAAATGTTTTTGGTGTGTCATTATACTCAGTCATGTGATAGCAGGCTACGCGGACTCGAGAAGGACGATGGAAGTCAATCAAGAAAGGGGGATGAAAGATAGAAGATATGAAAGTGAAAGAGCTTCTTGTGTGTTATCATCATTGAGCTTTATTATGGCAAGTAGGTTATGACAATCGAGGCATATGCTTGACCCAGAAAGTCATTGTACCTGTTTGCATGGAGATAAGATAGTCACAAACAAGGAATGCTCCAGTTCACACTAGACTCACAGTGTCCTCATATCCTTGGACAAGTCATAGCCTTACTAAGAGACAATCCACAGATAGCAAATACAAATAGGTGACGATACCCCATCCTCGCCTTTCTAGTCAAAGACATCCTGGAGATAGAACCTCTAGTCAGAGACATCCTGAAAAAGCTAAAAGACATGTCACCAAAAGATAAAATCAAAAGAAAACCAAGACTTGACACCAACATCCACTATAGTCCTCAAGTTTAGTGTCTCTTGTCACTTGTATAAGTCTTATTTGATTGTGGTCACAAAGTTTACTTTCACAGAAAAGATAGATAGCACTGAACCATAATGTTGTCTGAGTCTGTTGAAAGATTTGGATTTGTTGAAGCCCCTTGTTGCTGCTGTGTCTCATCTGAAACTGACTGAATCCATGAAACTGATACTTTATTGTGGAGAAGATGAAACCTTATTGTGGATCTGTGAAGCAAATGTTGCTTTATTGTGGATTGGTGCGCGGATAGACTGAAGGAAGCTGGAAGAAACTGTACTCCTCGAAACATGTGATGTTCTCAATTCCACACCCATCACTAGACGTAGGATTTGCCTTAGCCACAAATAGGATCTAATTTGTTATGGATGGAAAGGGATGAAAAGGGAGGTTTATTATGAATGGCTAACCAATCTTAGGGAGATCAATAACAAGCCATGATGGGAATGGGTAAGTTTATTATGGACGAATAGGTTGTGAGTGTGTGAAAAGTGAAAGGATGAAAGTGAATCCTAAAGGAGGGAGGAGCAATATCTCTACGCATGGCACTGGTGCCCCAGTTTTCACCATGGTACTTGCCCAGGACGCCACCAAAGTGGTTTTCACCGTTGGATGAAATTATTTCTCTTTACTTTTTTCGATTTTTCAATGTTTTTTGTGTCACAAGGCACCTGTTTGCCAGGTTTTCACCAAGTAACGATTTTTATGTTTTATGATTTTTTTGTATTTTTGAATTTTTTGAATTTTTTTGTATTTTTTGAATTAGGATACTCTGAAGAGCTATGTGTAAAACCTGCGAAGGTGCATGCTGTTGATAGGATCCTCCAAAGGTTCACCTTCTGTAGTTGAGAGCTGATATGCACCAGATCCATATGCTGCTGTAATAATGTAGGGACCAAGCCAGTTTGGTTTGAACTTGCCCTTCTTCTCTCTGTCTTGCTGATTTTGGGGGTTTTCTCTGAGAACCAAATCACCTACCTCAAATGTGCGAGGCTTGACTTTGTGATTGTAGCTACATTGTTCCTTGATTGAATGATGTGTAGCTCGAGTGACTGTCTTCCTTGATAAAGGAATTGAGATAGAATTACTAGTGTGTGGACTACACAGGCCCGTATGCATGTCACCTGAAGAAGTTTGGGCATCCTTGATAACAAAGTCCCTCGAGGAAGCTCCATTAAAGGTCCATGATGTATCGCTAGGAGGTAAAGGATGTGTGGAACAAGTAGATGAGTGATGAAGGCTTATGATTGCGAAAAGAAGTGAAAGTAGGATAGCATGATGGAGACTTAGGATCAACAAGTAATCTTTTTGACTTGCAATTGTAGAATTTTTGCCCCCAGTTATTTTGATATTAGGGGAGATCAACTCTTGCTCTTTTTCTTTCATTGGATTTTTATCCTTGACCTTGATTTTTGCAGAGTCCAATAGCTTTTGATTTTGATTTGGACTAAAGGACTTTTCTTTATTATTGACTTTTAGATTTTTCTTTCCAAAGCTTGATTTTTGATCCCCAATGAGTAAGGGCTTTTGTAATTCTTGTTGATCCAAGTCTGGAAGTGGAGTGGAAATGGAATGAGTGGATGATATGGTAAGGCTATGTGAGTTATCAAGAGGGCTGGCGATATGCTCAATAGATTCTTCGCTGGAACCACTCTTAGGACTATTGATATCAAGAGTTTCTTGCACCACTGGAGGAGATTTGCATTCAGACTCAGTAGCCACAACACTAGGTGGTTCACACCCAATTCCTTGTAAATTGTTTATAGATTGTTCTTGTCAATTGAATGTCTTAGGAGATAGTGGGAGTTGGTCAACATGAAATATATACTCACCACATCCTAGGTCTTTAACCTTGAATTTTTCTTTGAGCTCTATTTGTTTTGATGTAGAAGCTTTCAATGATTCTGGATCCACATATGCTCAAGATGGAACAGCTTCTCGATTAGCTGGAATTGTTATTTCTGATCTAGGTCACAGATTGTTGCAATATATGAATGGATTTGGGTCAGCTTTGACGGTCACTTCAACTCCATTGTGTGGAAACTTGATACATCGATGATATGTAGATGGTACTGCGCTCATCTCATGAATCCAAGGACGTCCCAAAAGTATGTTGTATGTGAGATCTAGATCAAGGACCTGAAAAACCACATCCTTTGTAACTGGCCCAACTCTGAGAGGTAAAATGATTGTACCCTTGGATGAACGCTCTTCATCATCATATGCCTTGATGGTAATTTTGTTTGTAGAATTCACAGCTTTATCATAATATCCCAATTGTTTAATAGTCCTCAATGTACAAATGTTTAGACCTGCTCCTCCATCTATCAGGACTCTTTTTATTCGATGTTTGTGTATGAAGGCTTCAATGTGTAATGGTGCATTATGTGGCTGACTTACGAAGGCGTCATCGGCTTCTGTGAATGTTAGGGAATGTGGAACGGAAAGGTATCCCACCATGGCTTGAAACTGGTCCACATTCAGATCAGTAGGAACGACAGTGTCTCTCAAGATTTTGTCAAGAATGGCTTTATGTGCGGGAGATATACGTAATAGCTCAAGGATTGAAATGAGCACGGGTGTCTTCCCTAGTTGTTCTACAAGGTCATACTCAGGTTTGGTTGATGAAGAAGCGGTGTTTTTAGTTGGAGCACCCTGCAAAGTGATTTTACCTCGACGAGTTGTGACATTACATTCAGAGGTCGGTTCAGAAGAAGATCCAACACCTTTTAGGACAATCCTGGGTCTCCGAGTAGAATTATCAGATGCTTTGTCCTTGATGATAATGGTAGAGACATAATTGTCCATCGAGATGTGATTGATGGTTGAATCATAGTTGTAAGATGCTCTGGTATAGTTGGTTTGATCCTCTGTGGCTTTAGCTTTTCCCTTGTCATGTTTTGGGAATGGTTCCTTAAACATCTCATGTTCTTGATTAGACGAATGTCCCTCAATCTTAATGTCACCTCTATCAATGAGATCTTGTATGATGTTCTTCAGTCGATGACAATTTCCTGTCTTATGACCCTTGCTCTTATGAAATTCACAATACTCATCATCATTCCACCAATTTGGTTTAACCTTTGGTTCATATGGAGGAAAATCTGGAACTGTGATTACCTTGTTTGCCACTAGCTTCTTGAAGACTGACTCAAGTGGTTCTCCCAATGGGGTGTACTTCCTTCGTGATCTGGAAGTTGTTTGAGTATTCACTTGATTGTTTGTAGAACTTGATCCTGAAAAGATGACTTTGGGTCGCACTGTGTTGGCATCAACAACACCATCATTGACTGCGTTCTTGTTTTTATTCCAAAATATTGGCTTGTCTTTTCCTTTAAAGTCATCTTTGTTTTCCTTGAATATCTTAATGACTCCTTGTTCAATTAGGACCTTTTCTGTCGCTAAGCCTTTTTCAATAATGTCCTTGAAGGTGGACAAACAAGCTTTTCTTAGATCATAGCCAATGTCTTTGTTAACATTCTGGGTGAACATCTCTACCATTTGTTTTTGTGAAATTTCACAAGAGCATCTGCTGGCTAGATTTCTCCATCTTTGTAAGAATGATGCAAAAGATTCTCCCTCTTTTTGCTTGGTGTTGCACAAAGTAGTGACTGATATGTCTATCTCTATGTTGTAGGAGAAATGTTGGATAAATGCCTCTGCTAGATCACCCCATGACTTAATACCAGGTGGGAGTTGGGAGAACCATTCCATAGCTTGATCACCTAAGCTTTGTGGGAATAATCTCATCAAATATGTCTCTTCTGCTGCTACCTCAATTCAAGCTGTGAAAAACTATCTTATGTGTGCCTTAGGATCCCCTTTTCCTCTATACTTATCAAATTTAGGCGTCACAAAGTGTGTAGGAAAAGGAGGCATTGGAATGCTCTTGTCAAATGGATAAGGACATATGTCTCTCATTGTGTATGTTGGCTTTGGTGTATTTATGTCCTCCATTTTCTTTTGTAAGTCCCTAATTTGTTGCTCCAAATTGTTCTTAGGTGGAGATCGACTTCTTGGACCATATCCTATGTTTGAGGTACCAATTGGAGGAGGAGCATGTTGCATATATGGATGATATTGATCATACACATGTTCATATGGAGGAGGTCTATAGTGATGCTGCATATATGGACCACTTGGTATAGATTCATGTTGAGGAACACCATATCTATTTTGTACATGTATAACATACTCTACAAGCATGTCATGTTCTATTGTATTGCCCCCAAATTTGACACAGGGTTTCCTTGTGTCCAAATTTTGAGCATGCCTTTGAATATCCCATTTCTTTGGTGGTTGATCCTTAGCATTGATATGTGATTGAGCATATTTTTCTCCACAAGACTTCCATAATTGTCTGCGAAGGTGAGTATCATATGTTTGACCATGTGTATGTGGGACCTCTGGTTTTTGAAGCAAAGCTGATGGTGATTCAGGCACAAGATGTGGTCCTCTATTTCCTCCACTATTAGGTCTCCTTTGATCCATGTTGGAGTGAGGTTGTTGCAAAGGTTGATTTTCCATTATTTGAGACATGTCAAAATCATGAGGTATCTTGGCTCCACTTTGTGCCATCATTTGTAAGAAGTATTGTCTATCCCTCCTCATTATTTCCTCAACCAATCGATTGAAATGGGGATTCATAATGGATTCTTCCACATCTGCTGAATGTACTAAAAAGTTGTCCATATTATCATTATGTGTAGCATTGTTGTTTGTAGTGTCCATGTTCTCAACATTTGGAATGTTTCTATAGGCATCCATGTCAGGTAATGTAGTATGATCAGAATTGAAAAAGATATCATTGTCATACTCATAAGAACTCATGTTTGCGGACTCTTGAGCCTCTTTAGTTTCTCTCCTAGATTTTTGAAGATGGGTTTCAACCATGAACTAGGTATTGACCGAGACATGTGAGACTAGATGAAAATGGAAAAAGTATGGAAGACCAAGAGTTGGATGGAATGTAAATGAATCTGAGGTGTACTTGCAATGTCCAAAGTGTAAGACCAAGTATGTGTGTAGTAGAGTAGGTGTGACTTCCAAAGAGAGGATAGTTTCTCTTGATGAGGTAAGTTGACCTTGACTCTAAGTAAGACCAAATGAGACCCAAAGGTAAGAAACCTTGATGAGGGACCACCCAGCAAACTGTTGTTGTATATAGTGTGTTGACAAAGTATAGTGAGGACAAGCAAGTGACCTTTTGACTCAAGTTTAGACAAGTGTGACTGTAAAGTGAGATGTGAAGCAATGATGGATTTTGTGAGACCCAAAGACAGGTTGAATGCTAAATGAAACACTGGAGAAATGACCTAGGAAGCTCAATAATTCCAAAACTGACTGTGTTTGTTTGCTGGACTGTAACAATTTTTCAATTCTGGACACAGACGTGCCTGTATACTTCACAGACGCGGTTTCCTGACTCAGACGCGGCTTTGTTTAACACAGACGAGTTTCTGAGATTTTTTACAAAGTGTAATGTTGACTGTTGGAACACAGACGCGTTTCTGCCCTTCACAGACGCGGTTATACCACACAGACGCTATTATGTCCGACACAGACGCGTTTCTGTAAAATTTGTGCAATTTTTTCCAATCTGTGAAGTCATTTTGTTGTGACCAAATCTGACTGTTTGACTGTTTTTCGTGACAAGAGGACACAGTGTTGATGAAGACCCAATGTTTGCAAGTGTCTAGACTCAAAATGACTCCAAGAAAAGTGTGTTTTTTGATGTAAAAATGTTTTGCATACACTTGAAGACACAAAAGACACAATGTTTTGTTGTTTGGTCTTGAATGTTTTGAATGTTTAACATAAGTCAAGCACAATTCTTATGGTTGGCCAAGACAATAGTTGTTGATCCCACATGGGGTTTTACCCCCGAGGCTACGCTATTCAGAGTGGATACTTAGATGCTTGACCTCACTGGCTCCACCCTCGACACTCACTTCTTAGGTCAGCCAAGCATCAGTCCCCACGAAAACTCCCTGTGGCGAACTTTGTATCTCTACTAAGAACCGTATGTGTGTGGGCCGCTACCAGAGGTCCGACCTCCTGCCCCAACAACTAGAAGGATTTGGGCTTCTAAAACAAAAAGGTGCTAGTAAGGGCATCCGCTCGTGTGGCCATACATGCGGCACTTTCAGCTCTGTAAATATAGAAGGCTCCCAGCCGGTAGGGGTTACGCCCTACAACTGATCAAATAAATTTGATCAAACGGGTTTATGGGGAGACATAGTGTCGGTATGAACTAATCAGCACACATTATTCATAGTTTTCACCATGAATACATTTGTTTATAGTGGTTCAGAAGAGGTGGGTTTTCCTCGCTACCACTTGGGTCGTTCTCTTCTCACTAGTAGTCCTAATGACCACACGGGAAGACAGGCCCTCTAAAGATTAAACCAAAAAGAGCCTATTGCTCAAGACACAAAAGACAATGATTCAATTTTAGTGCACCAATTGAAGTGTTTGCTAGTCTAAGAAAACAAGGCACACAATAAAAATCCAAAAACCCTTGCCAAGGACCTGCAACAAAGAGTTGTTAGTAGTTTGGATTGTTTCAAATGATTACCCCTTCCTGCAAGCACACAAGTTAGGTAAATTTTAAACCCAAAAGACTTTGTGAAAATAGGGGCCTTCAACCAAACGATTTAGCTTCAAAGACAAGTTGCACCAATTTTGTTAGCTAGATCTGAAAATGTTAGCTCAAAATAAACCAGATCTGAAACCCTAAATGCAAAATCCGAAAAACTGAATCAATGAAAACCCAAAAATTTGAAACTGGTGAACACATACGTGGTTACCCTCAACACAGACGCGACTGAGCTACACAGAAGCGGTTCTATGAGACACAGACGCGACTACAGAACACAGACGCGTCTTTTGGACATAGGCGCGGCTAAAAACATCGCAGACGCAACTTTAAAACACAAACGCGCTTTTCTGGAACCTGCAAAATAAAATATTGCCAATAACACAGACCCGACTCCAGCTGTCGCAGACGCGCTGGAAAATCAAAAATGCGATCCGAAAGTACACAGACGCGGAAATATCAAAATGTTGCCGAAAACGTCGGATCTGCAACTTCAAAATACAAAATCTGCAACAAAGAAGTTAAATGCAAAAGGGACAAGAGTCCCACCGAGCGTGCCAAAATGTATATGGTGAAAATGGATAACAATAATAACAATATTGAAAGGCTAAATGAATTCAACCACAAAACCCTAGCCTAACAACAACAAAGATCCACCATAACATATGAAGATTACCTAAGACAATGCAAATCAAATGGAATCACAAAGATTATACCATCACATGTCCAATAGGGTTTTGATCTCCATTCTTCCTATCTCCATTGATCTTGCTTGATATATTTGCTCTCAGATTTTATATGCACAAGAGCTCAACAAAGAATGGAATGTGGTTGCAAGTAGGATCGTAGTGTAGTCAATTGTGTAAGATTCATTCGAATGTATCATTAGGGTTTGATAATGAAGGAAACATCTCCTTATATAGAAGACACTATATGAAATGGAGGGATAAGATTGAGAGGTGTAAAAGGAGGTCGGCTATGATTAGAGGGTAGGTAAAAGAAATAATAAAATAATGAAAGGGGTAGGTAGTGTAAGAATTAAGAGATGAATGACATGTGTCATGGGTAGAAAAGGTTAATGAATTAATTAGATAAATAAAGATTTATTTAATTAATAGAAGAAGTGGGATAATTAAATAAATAAGATATTTATTTAATTTAGGAAAAGGATAATTTAAATAAATAGATGTATTATTTAAATGAGAAATACAGTTAGAAGAGGATAAATGAATTAATTAAATAAATAAAGATTTATTTAATTAATAAAAGAATTAGGCTAAAGTAATTAAATAAATTAAAATATTTATTTAATTAGACATGACAATTTTAGGTGTCTACAGTTACAATTTTAAAGTCCAAAAATTTAAAAGTCATCTCTCTTACACATTAAAATGTGAAGATAAATATTAGCACATTTCATAAAACATAATCATTTTTTATTTCTTGATGGTCTATAAATGTGCTTTCTTTGTAATGTTTGTCATAAGGTAAATTTGTAATAAATTTTCAAGTCCACTTATCCATTAGAGTTAGGTTATCCAAATGATTCAAAATTCATAAGCATTTATAAATATCAATTGAAGCAAAATTGTGACTTAAGTTTCAAGTTGTAAGTTTGATTCTAAATTTTATGGTCAAAATTGGGTTGTATGAATCAATTGTGATGTATTGGATGTTATATTATCTTTAAACTATAATATGTAATGCATATAATGATATTATCGAGAATGAAATATTTAAAATTATTCTTCAAATAGTTCCACAATTATAAAATTGGAATTCAATGGACCCTTAAGATTGGAATTTAGTGGGTCCTTATATCATGGGAATTGCTAACAATCTAACCCCAATTTGGGATGTCAATTATGGATATACGTGTAAATTAGCAACCTTTGCCCTATCAGGAGTAGGGTAAAATATTTTTCAATACTATTACAACCACTCAAAACCAAAAGATAATAGTAATTTAATTCTATCATTTCCATATTCATACATGCAAAACAATTGAAAGTATAAAATCATAATGAATGCAATAGCAATAGCCCGTAATCTTTCTACACACTATTTAGGATAAAAAAATATTTTATAGATCAAAATAAAATTAGTTATCAAATTAAAGAACTATTTAAGTTTTTCAAAAATCAAATCTATTATATAATTTTAAAATAAATAAGTTGAAGCCTAAATAACAAACACCAATGTTTAAGTCCATTTGAGGAATACAACCTAGTATCAATTCAAAACAACTAACACATATATTGGAACCCTTTAAACAATACAACCAAATATTAACTCTAAATAATTAACACCCACATTGAAACCCTCTAGACAAATACAAAACGATTTTAAGTCTCAAATGCAACAACGGTCCTAATTTTTTCTATATGTGAATTGATTGAAGTTACTTTATCTATAAAAAGTTTAAATCTCAACAATACTAGAAGGCTTGGTTGAAATGACAGGATCCCACAAAATTCTATCCTCAAATCCAATGATGGGGTTATTACATCTTTAGTTATATTACCTATGACTCAGAGAAGTGTGAAGTTGACAACACCCACCCACATAGTGTTTGGAAAGATTTTTTTAGAAGCAAATTTTGCAGTGATCTAAATTATAGTTATAATCATCTCTTAAAAACAAAACTATCTAGATTAGGAAGAATTGTTATCAATGAAACCATAAAAATTCAGAAAAATTCCCAATTTTTATCTCTAATTTTAACTATGAGATGTCCTAGTTCTAGATTTAGCTAGAAAGGTCATGGCTTCAGTACCCAAATCCCATAAATCTCCCTAAAAGTTAAATAATGGAGATAGTGGCATGAAACTTGAAAAATAAAACACTAGCCCAAAATAACTTATTACAGAGTTGACTTGACTTAGTATGTTTAATCATATATTCACTAAATATATTAACAAGTGTATAAACAATTAAGCATATATATATTTAGAGAAATATATGTAAAAGATGTAATATGTAAACAAACTTTTGAAAACTTAACTAAACTTGGCAATCCTCCATGCATATTTACAATTGACAACTATTAAGATAGAAGAATTCGTCACTTTGATATTATTTAGACCAAGTTATTTGTCTATCAATATATCCCTTCTTCACAACATATGTATTTATGAGAGTTGCATTATATCAGGATAATGGAGCCTGAATATGATTTCCCATTCATGCTCTTTAGTGTTTTCTTGAAATATTTCATTGTCTTCAGTTTTTGAGTCACTAATATTTTTCATTATTTTATGTAGTTATTGTTCACTCCACATGCCAAGGGCTATGATTGCATGACTCCTAGTTTGATATTATGGTGTCATTATTATAGCTATTATTGTTGGACCCATTATGCACACAAGACCATAAAAAAGTACACATTTTAAAGTGTCATCTGATACCCACTAAAAGGTAGCCTAATAACTGTGCACTAAAAATTTCTAATACTTATGCACAAATGTTCTAGTAACCGTGCACAAATGGGCCAATTACGGAACAAAAAATATAAAAGTGAGCGACTATTGGTACATGTAAAATTTATTAATGGAATTTTAGTTATCATTTTTTTGGTATCTTTTAAGTTCGTATTTGAAGGCTTGGATGCACAAAGAGTGCATGGTTATTGGAACATGGATGGTAATTGGTACTCTTCCCCTATGATCATCTATTTCAAATCAAAAATATTATGTGCATAGCTAATGTAGGAAGAGGCACTACAAATTAGAACAAGGTAAAATGCATATTACTAATTAAATATAATATGGATTTATCTACAAGCTCAAGTGCATGATGTTTCCAAGTATACTTGTGAGTTGTGATGTTAGAAATGCAAACTTGCATCTATAATGAAATGAGCAATTTGACTAGCCTTTCAAACCAAAATGACTCAAATATATTTAAAATAGGAGCTTGCATTTATTAACAAATAAATAATATTATGATTTCGTCCATGTTATGGAAGCATCTATAATAAACATGCATAGCTATTTGATTGGCATAGGTTTTTTAATAGAGAATAGATTTTGCACATTTCTTTTGTTTATGAGGATTAGAGTTAAGAGTGACTTTGACCATCACTTGCAAATCTAAAATTATCAAGGTGTCTTAGATTAAAAAAACTTTAATATATTAAAAATTATTAAGGCTCTATTTAGATAAGTATAATAAAATCCATTGATTAATTATAGTTTAATCTATATTTATCAAATTGAATCAACACATTTACTTGTAGCTATGAATTCATAAAAATTTCACTCCACTCAAAGTAAGTCTCAACGGCCTCTTTCAAATAAATGTACATCTTGTTATCTTAAAAGACTAACAAAATATATAAAGCTAACAAGTTAATGTCTTATGTTATTACTTGAGATACTCTTTCCAATAAATTTACATCTTGTTATGTAAAAGACTAACAAAATATATAAATTAATGCTATCAGATTTCCACAATCCATGGCACACAATGAAATCCATAAGCATCAAAAGAAGAAGAAAAAATATAAAGTTAACAAATTAATGTCTCATGATGTTACTTAAGATACTCAAACTTAAATCTATTTTATAACAATAAAACAACATAAACAAAAGAAATTATAAATCTCATGATGTTACTTATGATACTCAAACTTATGATGTTACTTGAGATACTCAAACTTATATCTATTTTATACCATAAATAGGAAGGTCAGATAATTATTTAAATCCATCTCACCCATTAAGAAATGAGCACTATTAGGTTTTAGGTTTTAGGTTTTAGGTTTTAGTCACTTATGGTTTACTATAACTGGCTAACGAGAAGTGACTACTGCGTGTCATTTGGTAGAGAAGGCTTTAAACTTATATAGAAGGTTTTCTATAAATTTCGGGCAGCGAATTTTGTGTGTAGGAATTTTTGTAAGGGAGGGCCGTTTTTAGCCGATAATCTATTATATGGGAGAAACTCCTGACGTCAGAGGCCGATTATTTTTTTCCGATCCATACCTCCGCTGCACTCTTCGGAAAAGAGAAAGCAGTTTTGTTTATCCTGTCAAATTAGAGGCCAATTCGTCCTTACCTATAAAATTATCCACGTACAGGATTAAAAGTCGTCATGATTTCGAATATCAAGATTTGTGGCTGCAATATTTTGTAGGTAAGTGCAATGCAAATGATTATGTCTTTATGACATTCTTTATTCTTCCCATTTGATGGTGGCGAGGCATAAGGAGGTCTTTTTTCCTTGGTTGTAGATCAGTTGGTTCGTGTGTATTCATGTCTTTCTGTTTGGGTGAAATGTTCTTATGGTTATTGGAAGAACAAGATTTTGTTGAAGAGGAAGCAATTGCAGTTGGTTCTTTAGTTTCATGAAGATTTGTTATCTATAAGGGAGAGGATCTAGTAGTTGAGCGTATTTCAATTGTTGTGATAGTAGTTGTTGAATTAATACTCATATTTGTTAATTTAATGTCCATTTTTTTGACAACATTGTACCAATAGTTGTGACTTCAATATCCATAATTGAATGAAATGTACCTTTAGTTGTAAAAAGCAACCAATCATGAGATGTCACATCAACTACACAAGTATGGGGCCCCCTTATGCATGACTATTGATCTCACCTCTTATTTGGGTTGTTTTGGACACCTTCATAAAAGGCATGCTAATGTGGCATCATATTTGATGATGTGGTCCTAAAACCTTAGTAATAAGTAGGGGACTTACCAAGTAAGCTACTATAAAAATTGGGAGTGATTTGAAATTTTAATGTAGGATTTTGAGAAGCATGAAGTTACGGTGCTCAACTAATAGGTCCTCTCCCCTACCTAGCAAAGCCAATTTTGTGTAATCCCAACTTGATCAACTTTCTGAAGGCATTGATCCTCTCTCATGCGGGTCCTAGCGTTAGCTTAATGGTGATTGGATGTGCATTTGAATTTCCCTCTTTGTATCTTCACGATCATTTGAGTGATGTAGAAGGCTATGTTGGCCATTTGGTGGAATTGGTTATGTGTTGCATCGATGTTTTGTCATTGATGCCAACACTAGCTGTTTGAATGCTTTACCGACACCCTTCTGGTCCCAATAGGTTGACTGGTTTCTGGTTGATTTGGATCCGGCATGATCTAGTAGGCTCCGATATATTTTGGTAATGAAATTGGCTTGTTCATGATACTCATGCTCATATTCGGTCAGTTGGTTTTGGTCTGGTGATCAGATGATATCCTACTTGCTTAGAAGCTCAGTTTCTAGTTTTGGCGAGGGTTTCACCGGGAAAGCTTTTGATGACGATCTTTGATGAATTGCATAAGTGGTGTTGGTGGAGTTTCAGGATGTTGTTAGTGATCATATTCGAGACTTGGCGGATGGATATCATTGTTGTAGCGTGTGGACCTATACTGAGTCCCGATTGATCTAGGTTATGGGTCAGCTTTAATGTAACGTGTGGATTGGACCTCTCAATGGATTCAGTAATTGAGCGCATTTCAATTGTTGTGATAGTAGTTGTTGATTTAATATTCATATTTGTTAATTTAATGTCCATTTTTCTGACAACATTGCACCAATAGTTGTGACTTCAATATCCATAATTGAATGAAATGTACCCTTAGTTGTAAAAAGCAACCAATCATGTGATGCCACATCAACTACACAAGTATGGGGCCCCCTTATGCATGACTATTGATCTCACCTCTTATTTGGGTTGTTTTGGACACCTTCATAAAAGGCATGCTAGTGTGGCATCATATTTAATGATGTGGCCCTAAAACCTTAGTAATAAGTAGGGGACTTGCCAAGTAAGCTACTATAAAAAATTGGGAGTGATTTGAAATTTTTATGTAGGATTTTGAGAAGAATGAAGTTATGGTGCTCAACTACTAGGTCCTCTCCCCTACCTAGCAAAGCCAATTTTGTGTAATCCCAACTTGATCCACTATCTGAAGGCATTGGTCCTCTCTCATGCAAGTCCTAGCGTCAACTTAATGGTGATTGGATGTGCATTTGAATCTCCCTCTTTGTATCTTCACGATCATTTGAGTGATGTAGAAAGCTATGCTGGTCATTTGGTGGAATTGATTATGTGTTGTATCTATGTTTTGTCATTGATGTCAATACTAGTTGTTTGGATGCTTTACCGGCACCCTTCTGGTCCCAGTTGGTTGAGTGGTTCCTGGTTGATTTGGATCCAGCATGATCTGGTAGGCTCTGGTATAGTTTGGTGATGAAATTGGCTTGTTCATGATACTCGTGCTCATATTCGGTCAGTTGGTTTTGGTTCAGTGATCGGATGCTATCTTGCTTGCTTAGAAGCTCAGTTTCTGGTTCCGGCGAGGGTTTTAGCGGCAGAGCTTTTGATGAAGATCTTTGATGGATTGCATAAGTGGTGTTGGTGCAGTTTCTAGTGGAGTTTCAAGATGTTGTTGGTGATCATATTCAAGACTTGGCGGATGGAGATCATTGTTGTAGCATGTGGACCTATGTTGGGTCCTGGTTGATCTAGGTTATGGGCCAGCTTTAATGTAACGTGTGGATTGGATCTCTCGATGTATTTTCGGGATGTCTTATGTGTTGGATATTATTTGTTTGGTCTAAGGACGACATGGTTTGTAAATATGTAATTGGTTTATTATCCGGTGGCTGACCTAATTGTTTATGGTTGAGGGTTTGTATATATATATGTAAGATCTCATTGTAGATAATCATGGTTGTGTTAGAGGTCATGGTCAAGGAATTTAATATCATTCAGGCAGAAGATTTGGTCAATCATTGGAGATCGAATTGGGTTTAAATGTAAGAGAATTTAGTCCTTCGATATTGAGCTTAAACGGAACTGTACTCAGGCATAGGAGATGCTATCTTTTGCAATTCAACACTTCTCCAGATTGTAGTCTGGATTTCTATGTAGTCAATGAGGCTCCTTTTGTGATGAGCAGTGTGCTCTAGGTTGTTGGCTTCCCTGCAAGTGCAGCCCCCTCAATTTTAATTCACATACTTACTGCAGAAGTATTATCTGATTGTGGGTAGGCTTCTCACCATGGTTTTTCCACATATAAATCTTCGTGTCATGTGGATGGCTCTTATTCTATGATTATTTTTTATGCTTAATTGGTTTAATTTTTATTCCAGTATTAATGTTTTGGGTTTCGATATTAAATTTTTAAATTGCTAATAGTTTTGGTAATCTGTGACAACTAATTCACCCCCCCCCCAGTCTTAGTTGTCTTCCGATTATTTGAACACAATTGGTATCAGAACTTTGGTCCTCTCTACAGAAAGCTTAACCGCTTGAGGAAGATCCTATGGTGACTGACAGTTCAAGTTCATCCAGTTCTTCTGGAGCTATCTTTCAAAGGCATATTATGAGGCTTGATGGAACAAATTACACAGTATGGAAGATTCAGATGGAAACTCATCTGAGATGTCTTGGCAAGGAGATTTGGCAGATCACACAGAATGGTGTCACACCTTATAATCTAGGATTTGGCAATCCTCCTCTGACAAACCTAGACAAAGAGCTTGAGAATAATTGTAGAGCAAGAGAAGCCCTCTTATGTGCACTTTCTGATCAGCAAATAATGGGATAAACCGATAAATCATCTGGAAAGGCCATATGGGATAAATTGGAGACTCTTAAAGAAGGTGACCCTACAATGAAGATTGTTAAACTTTATGGTTACCAAGTGAGATATGAAAACCCGAAGATGGAAGAAGATGAAAGGATTACTGCATTCATGGAAAGGGTAAATGAGATTGTTATGGGAATTCATTATTGTGGTGGAACTCTGAGTGAAGATGAAATTGTCTCTAAAGTCCTGAGAGCCCTACCACCGGCTTAGAAAATAAAGGCTACTACTATTAATGAGTTTAGAACAATGGCTAATACATCTGTCAACAGAGATACCTTGGTTGGAAAACTATTTGCTTTTGAGCTTGAAGAATTTGGACCTTCTGGAGCTTTAAAGTATGAACCTACTTTTCATGCATCTACATCTACAACTGGTAAGCAAGACTGGAAAACTTTGTATGCAAAGGAATTGGAAGATATGAAGAGAGAAGATGATGAGTTTGAGAAACTTGAAGCGCTATTTGTTAGAAGAGTACCTAAAGGACCGGTAGGAAGTAAGTATGAAGAAAAAACACCTTTTAAATGTTTTGCAGGTTTTGCATGTAATAAGATTGGTCATTTTGCATCTAGATGTCCTAAAATGAATTCAAGATTTGAAGAAATCTGAGTTAGAAGATCATTTAAGCCTAACCATAGATATAAGAACAAGTATAAGTACAAGAAAAACATATACAAATCATGCTACATAGCGGATGAAGAAAGCATTACTGATTTTGATGATGAACCGGCAGAAGACTCTGCTAGTGGTTCCGACAATGGAAAGGAATGGGTGTTCCTAGCTATCAAAGAAGATGATCCGGTACTGGAAGAGAATGTACCTGAAGAGAAGGCACTTGCTGCTAAAATTGAAGACAAGGATGAATGGGTAATTGATAGCGGTTGTTCACATCATATGACTGGAGATAAAGGGAAGTTTCTATCTTGGCAATAATTTGATGGCGGTCTAGTTAGATTTGGAGATGACAAAGCATGTATGATCAAAGGAAAAGGAACTATATCATTGGATGGTAAGAACAATACTGACAATGTTTATTATGTTGAAGGTTTAAAGAATAATCTTTTGAGTGTAGGACAATTAGTAGATAAGGGATTTCAATTACAGTTCAAGGATGGAAAATGCAAATTCATTACCAAATATGGTTTGGAGATTGCAACCGATACACAGACAAAAGGTAATATATTTCATCTGAACTCCATTGAGAAGACATGTTTGATTACACAAATTGATGAGAGTTGACTGTGGCATAAAAGGTTGTCATGTTAATTTTGATTGCAATGTGAAGATCAGTTCAACTAAGGCAGTTAGGGATATACCTAAGATTATGAAGCCCTATAATCTGGTATGTAAAGAATGTCAAATGGGTAAATAGGTCAGAACCTCTTTTAGGAGTATATAAGATAAATCAAATGATGTTCTTGATCTTATTCATACTGATCTATGTGGCCCTGCTAGAGTTAAAAGTTTTCAAGGTGATAGATATTTCATGCTAATCATTGATGATTATTCTAGAATGATGTGGGTTACTTTTCTAACAGAAAAAACAGAAGCAGTTGAAAATTTTAAAATCTTTAAGGCTAAAGTGGAAACTGAGACAAGATTGAAGATTAAATGTTTGAGGTCAGATCATGGTGGAGAATTCACATCCGGTGATTTTAATAACTTTTGTGAGAAGCATGGTATAAGAAGACAATTTTCTGCTCCACTGACACCTCAGCAGAATGGAGTTGTGGAAAGGAAGAACAGAACTATCTTGGATGTTGCTAGAAAAATGATGATGGAAGCTAGTCTACCTCATATCTACTAGAGAGAAGTAGTGAGCACAGTGGTTTATACATTCAACAAAGTACATATCAAAGGAGAAACCGGTAAGACACCTTATGAATTATGGTTTGGCAATACACCTATGGTTAAGTATTTTAGAATTTTTGGTAGTAAATGTTATATCAGGAGAGATGATATCATTGGGAAATTTGATCCTAGATGTGATGAAGGCATATTTCTTGGTTATTCTGATGAAAGAAAAGCATATAGATGTTATAACAAGAGATTGCAGAGAATTGTGGAGAGTGTTAATGTCAAAGTAGATGAACTGAACTGAAGTCAAATCAGAGTTTATGAGAAGGAACCGGCTATGGAAATGATTATATCTAAACCAGTAACACCTTTACCGAAATAGAGTGTTGAACCAATTACTCCGACAGTATCAGAGAATTCTACAGTAACTGGAGAACAAAGAAGAAGAACAGAAAGTCAGAAGACTCATAGGTATGTGAGATTGAATCATTCAGAAGATTAGATCATTGGGGATAAGAGCAATGGAGTGATGACAAGAAGAAGACTGGAAACTAATGAGGTATGTTTAATTTCACAAGTTGAACCGATATCAATAATTGAGGCATGTAAAGATGAATATTGGTTGAAAGCTATGGAAGAAGAATTAGATCAGATTGAGAAAAATAACACATGGACCTTGGTTCCCCGGCCTGAAAATAAAAATATTATTGGAACTAAATGGGTTTTTAGGAATAACTTGAATGAGGATGGTCAAGTTGTAAGAAATAAGGTTAGATTGGTTTGTAAAGGATATTATCAGAAGGAAGGAAATGATTATGGAGAGACTTTTGCACCTGTAGCTAGGATTGAAGATGTAAGATTATTTCTTGCCTATGCTACTTATAAAAACTAAAAGGTTTATAAGATGGATCTTAAATGTGCATTTTTTAATGGGGATCTTGATGAGGAAGTTTATATTGAGCAACCTGATGGTTTTTCACTATCAGATGATACAAATATGGTTTGCAGGTTAAGGAAAGCTTTATATGGATTGAAACAAGCACCTAGAGCTTGGTATGCAAGGTTGGATAAATATCTTTTGAAGCTTGGTTTTACTAAGGGCAATGCTGACAATAATTTATATTATAAGATCATTGATGATGATATACTAATTATTGAAGTATTTGTTGATGACATTATTTTTGGAGGTAAAGATAAGTTATGCATAGAATTTTCTAAGAATATGGAGAAAGAATTTGAGATGTCTATGATTGGTGACATGAAATTTTTCTTAGGTTTGCAGATTACTCAGACTAACAAAGGTATTTTCATATGTCAAACTAAATATGCTAAGGAATTGTTGAAGAAATCTGGTATGGGAGATTCTAAACCAGTAAGTTCTCCTATGATTACAAGTGAGAAATTGACAAGAAAAGATATTTCTAGACCGGTAGATCCTACAAGATACAAATCTATGATTGGAGGTTTGCTTTATTTGACTCAGACTAGGCCCGACATTATGAATGTTGTTTGTATTGTTTCAAGATTTCAGAGTGATCCTAGAGAAAATTATGACATTGCGGTGAAAAGGATTTTTAGATACTTGCAAGGTACATCAGAATATGGCTTGTGGTGCCCTAAGGATGATAACTTTACTTTATGTGCATATACAGATGCTGATTGGGCTGGAGATATTTATGACTGGAAAAGAACTTTCGATGGAGCTTTCTTTCTTGGAAAGAAGTTGGTTTCATGGATCGGCAAGAAATAGTCATGTACATCTTTATCTACTGTTGAAGTTGAGTATGTTGTTGTTACTACTAACTACACACAAGTTTTATGGATGAAGCAAATGTTGAAGGATATAAAGGTGGATTGTGATGCACCGGTAGTTATTCACTACGATAACTCTACTGCTATTGATATATCAAATAATCTAGTATTTCATTCTAAAACAAAACACATATCTATCAAGTATAACTTTTTGAAGGAAAAGGTGGAAGCAAATGAAGTTAGACTGGCTTATGTAAACACTAAAGAGAAGATTGTAGATATTTTCACTAAACCTTTGCCCAAGGAATCATTTGAGTACCTGAGAAACAAATTTGGATTTTTACCCCTCCGGTAGAGACTTGATTAATGTGCTTTGGCATCAGTCTGGCATGCACTATCAGAGATACCATTCATTTTGGCACTGATGTGGGATGCTACTGCTCAGGGGGAGTAGTCAGCTTTGTGATTTAGTGGTTTATTTTTTTGCTTTGATATTTTTGTCAGATTTATGGCATTAATGTCAAAGGGGGAGAGATATTGATGTGAAAAAGACAAAGAAAGAGAAAGAAAAATTCATAGGGGGAGAGATATGAATAAAAGTAAAAGGGAGAGATATTGACATTCAAAGTTGTATGTCAGAGTTTGTTGGTTGTCTTCCATTGGGGGAGACTTGTTTGGCATTTCTTGGTACTTAGAGTTTTTCACATCTAGCGTTGCCATGAATGCCAAAGGGGGAGATTGTTGGCCATTTGGTAGAATTGATTATGTTTTGCATTGATGTTTTTTCATTGATGTCAATACTAGTTGTTTGGATGTTTTACCAGCACCCTTCTGGTTGTGATAGGTTGAGTGGTTTCTGGTTGATTTGGATCTAGCATGATCTGGTAGGCTCCGGTATAGTTTGGTGATGGAATTGGCTTGTTCATGATACTCATGAGCATATTCGGTCAGTTGGTTTTGGTCTGGTGATCGGATGCTATCCTGCTTGCTTAGAAGCTCAGTTTCTGGCTCTGGCGAGGGTTTCACCGGTAGAGCTTTTGATGAAGATCTTTGATGAATTGCATAAGTGATGTTGGTGTAGTTTTTGGTGGAGTTTCAGGATGTTGTTGGTGATCATATTCAAGACTTGGTGGGTGGAGATCATTGTTGTAGCATGTTGACCTATATTGGGTCTCGGTTGATCTAGGTTATGGACCAATTTTAATGTAACGTGTGGATTGGACCTCTCGATGTATTTTCGAGATGTCTTATGTGTTGGATATTATTTGTTTGGTCTAAGGCCAACATGGTTTGTAAATATGTAATCGATTTATTATCTGGTGGTCGACCTAATTGTTTATGGTCGAGGGTTTGTATATATAAATGTAAGATCTCATTGTAGATAATCATGGTTATGTTAGAGGTCATGGTCAAGGAATGTAATGTATGAATAATGTAATATCATTCAGGCGAAGGATTTGGTCGATCATTGGAGATAGAATTGGGTTTATGTAAGAGGATTTAGTCCTCTTGTATTGAGCTTAATCGGAACTGTACTCGAGCATAGGAGATGTTATCTTTTGTAGTTCAACACTTCTTCAGATTGTAGTCTAGATTTCCATGTAGTCAGTGAGGCTCCTTTTGTGATGAGCAGTGGGCTCTAGGCTGTTGACATTCCTGCAAGTGCAGGCCCCTCAATTCTAATTCACATACTTACTGTAGAAGTATTATCTAACTGTGGGCAAGCTTCTCACCGTGGTTTTTCCCTTTACCGGGTTTTCCACATATAAATCTTTGTGTCATGTGGATGGCTCTTATTCTATGATTATTGTTTATGCTTAATTGGTTTAACTGCTATTCTGGTATTGATTTTTTGGGTTCTGGTATTAAAGTTTTAAATTTCTAATAGTTTCGGTAATTTGTAACAATTAATTCACCCCCCCCCCTCTCAATTGTCTTCCGGATATTTGAACTGTGTAATAGGCTATATATCCATGCTTATATGATGTGTTAGGATATGGTATCTAAGTTAATTATATATGGTCATCATTGAGAATGTATTCTCCAAGTTAATTATTTATGGTGGTCATTGAGAATATATTCTAGGAGATGGATTGTTGGATGCACATAATTGTAAGTAATTGGTATTGTTTATACAAGTTATAAGAAATTGTAGTTAGATTAAGAAGCTACATGGTCATATGTCTTCATGATAGGCTATAATATTTCAAGAAACATATTTGTGGATCCTCTCTTGCCACATTTTTTGGCTTGGGGTAATGACAAGTTGAATAATAACCCATGCTTATAATTTATTACAAACTTCTTTGTAATGTTCTTTCTTTATTACCTATGGGATATTGCTCATTTAAGATGGATTATTGAGTATAAGTGATATGTAATATTTTTCTAATTTTAAATGATTCTAGTGCAAATTCAATATGGCTATATTTCTTTCTTACATGTTGTGACTTTATTTCCCAATAGATTTGGCATAAGTCAATTAGTTTAGGATCTAATCAATCCTGTTCATAAAACACCTTTATTTCTATGCTAATCTAGTTTGCTACTTTTCCAACAACTTGAGGAAATTTTAGCAAGGGAAGAATTTTTTTGGAAACAAAAATCAAGAGAACACTAGCTTCAAGAAGGAGATGCTATTACAAAGTTCTTTCATACTTCAGTTAAAATGAAAATAACTCATTCTATGATTACCCAAATCAAAAATAGTGCAAGGGTAACCCTCTATGATGACAACTTAATCAAACAGGAGGCAGTTTCATTCTTTTCTTCTTTATTTTCATCAGGATTGCATGCGGATGGGGATAACCAAAATCAATCTCAAGACATCCTCCAGTATATTCCCTCTTTGTTATCGCCTCAAGACAATAACAATATGATCAAACCTTTTTCTTTAGAGTAAATCAAAGCTAATGTGTTCTCAATGCAGCCTGATAAAGCAGCAAGTCTGGATGCATTCCCTCCATTTTGTTTATCAAAAGTGTTGGAATTTCATGGGTACAAACATATGGAGGGTAGTAGAAGAATCCAGAAAACATTGGAATGTACTCAATCAATTTAATACTACTCTAATTGTCATGATCTCAAAGGTGGCTAATCCTTCCTCATTCACAGATTTTAGACCAATTTCACTTTGCAACCCAATCCATAAAGTCGTAACCAAAGCAATTTCATCAAGGCTAGCCATTATTATTCTGAAAATTATTTCACCTCAGCAAGGAGGCTTTGTCCCAGGTAGAGAAACCCCTGAAGGTTCCATGGTTACTCATGAGGTAGTTCATTTAATAGCCTCAAATAAAAAAGAAGTCATGATTATTAAGATTGATATGATGAAAGTCTATGACAGGGTTAACTAGTTTTTTGAGGAAGAGTCTCTTAAAGTTTGTCTTGTCTCAGTTATGGTGTAAATGGATTATCTCATGCTTGTCTGGAGCCAAATTTTTGGTTCTCATTAATGGGGGGCCAGCTAGAATCTTTTCTGTTTCCCAAGGAGTTAGGCAAGGAGATCATCTTTCTCCCTCCCTCTTTATAATTATGGTTGAAGCTCTGATTAGATCAATTTCTATTGTTCAAGCGTCCCAATTATGGAAAGGGATTAATCTCTATCAAACCCAAATTGTAGTTACACATTGTCTATTTGCAGATGACACAGTTCTATTTGGTGAAGCCACAACTGTAGAAGCCAGGGTAATTAAAAAAACCATTCAATTATACTGGGATGCTTCAGGTCAAAAAAATGATAATAAATCAAGCATCTTCCTTTTCAACTATTCTACGTTGGTTTCTAATAGGATTTCTCAAATCCTTGGATTTAAGAGAGCTTCTTTGCCCTGTACTTATTTGGGAATCCCACTATTTGTAGGTGCTAATAAAAGCACCTATTGGTCCTCCATTATCTCTTCTATTAAAGCAATAATCTCTTCATGGAATAATAATTGGTTATATTTAGCTAGCAGAGTAACTCTCATTAAGTCATTTTTAGCCACTATTCCAAATTATCTCATGTCAATCCTTTTTATGTCAAATAAGATTAGAGATAATCTGGAACCAATTTTGAAGTCTTTTCTTTGGAGTGGAAATAGAGATCCAAAAAATAAAATTCACCTTATTGCTTGAGAGAAAGTCTGCTTTCCAAAATCATGTGGTGGGGCTGGCATTCTGAATCTGCTTTTGAGAAACTTGGCTTTGGGGGCTAAACTAGTCTGGAAGTTGTTTTCAAACCCCAACTCCCTATGGGCTAATATTATCCATCACAAATATTTAGACTCGCCCGAACTTGAAAGAATCTTCACTATCCAAGATCCACCCAAGGAATCCCAAATGTGGAATTTCCTTCTTAAGTGTCGGGTCTTATTTCATCCCAATCTATCTTGGGTTGTTCATGATGGTAGGACTACTTGGTTCTGGGAAGACTCATGGAATGGGTATCCTCCCTTGGATCTTGTGAATGGCTTGGAAGATATAAAGACAACACTAAAGGCATCTTGGGGTCCTCGAGTCTGTGATTATTTTGTTCCTTCTTTGGTTCAAGGCTTATGGGTCATTCAATGGAAAGATTTGAGGGACATAGATGCTCCCCCTTCTCAAAAAAAAAGTCTCAAAGCACAACTTCTCAATAGATAAATCCACTTCTCAAATTCTAAAGATGTTCTCATCTGGACCAAATCTCCTTCGGGATCCTACTTAGTTAAAAATGGATAAAACCAATTATATTCCAAAGACTCAACACCCCCAAGAAGGTGTTTCTCCTTTTGTTGGTCTGGATCGGGTTTGCATAAAGCAAGTGCTTTCCTCTGGTTAGTGGTATAGGGAAGAATTCTACAAGTGACAGATTGTCCCGGTTAAACATAGTCCCCCCTTTTGCTTGTGTATTACGTAAACAGGAATTGGAAACTGTTGATCATGTTCTTCTTCAATGTGAATTTTCTCAATCATGTTTGTCTTGTCTTTTACATAAGTTGGGGTGGTATGGCCCCCTTCATTCAACACTCTCTTGGGTGTTTGATTCTTGGCCTCGTCTTTTGAAACAGTTAGTTTTTGCTTCTATTTGGGAGATTGTTGGATTGTTATTCCTGTTTGGAATTTATGGTGGGAACGGAACAGGCATATATTTAGGCAAGAATCAAATCCAATTCATGATGTTATTCGAAGAATAGAGGTAGCTATTTCTGAGAAGGTAAATGCTGATGTATCCAGAAATAAAAAATTAACATCATCCTTTTCATCATGGGATAACCTCATCATGAAACATTGGAGCCAATTAAAATTGCCTTTCAAAGGTAGCCTTTTGAGTAATAATTAGCCAAAAATAAATCGAAAGGAGATTAGATGGAAACCTCCTCCACCAAATTTCTTCAAGCTAAATTTTGATGGTGTGGTTGGGGAAACCCTGGCACTTATGGGGGTGGGTATGTGATAAGGAATTATGAAGGTGGAATCTTAAAAGCGAGATTTGCAAGAATTAGAGATGGAACTAACAACATTGCAAAAGCAACAGCTCTTCTGCTTGGGATCAAAATGGAATTTTTCCTAAAGATTAAAAACCTTGAAATAGAGAGTGATTCATTAAATGTCATCTCCTCCTTAACAAATTTTCAAGCCTCTTCGTGGAATATGGATTATATATTAAAAGAGGTTCTACAAATTCTTTCAAAATTTGAATTTTACAATATCAAACATTATTATCGTGAGGGTAACAAGTTGGTAGATTTACTTGCCAACATGGGGTGTGAGCTAAATAAAGGTGAAAATTTCTTGACTAAAAATGAGTTCATTGTTGATTATCGCCTTCGTGATTAGGCTAGATGTGATGCCCAATCTCATTAAATGGGTGGCGGACTCATGGTCATCATTGGTCACTTTCAACCACGTTTTAAATGGGTGTATGTTTTCTTGTTTTTGGGGATGTTAGGTGGCACGCTTGATCCCTTGCCACATTATAACTCCTTACATGGCATCACTACAGACATTCATTTTTGGGATGATTAAACCCATTGCCATGGCACTTGACACGTTTCTGCTCAGCTTTATTGGTTTTTATGTTCTCACGGTTTTAGCACACATGTAAGATTGGATATGATCCAAGATCTATAAATGTTGGATAAATAAGGCATTTCCTGAACAAATAAGGTATAAGGGTTTTAATTTTCTATGGCTTACAGGGTGTCTTTGCATGGAAGATTTCATTCTCTGCTATTTAGGGGTAACGATCCCATTCAATTGCAAAATATTTTTGTTGTTCCATGCTATGATATTCACAAAGCTCTCTCGGAGGTGCTAGGTGTTGGAACCATGTGAACTAGCATGAGGACATAAAGATGTTATATGTTTTCATTGATGTTAATATGCTGAAGAAGAGAGAACCGGCATGGTAATAGAACCAGTATAACAATATAACATTGTAAACTGATATATGTGCCAAAGTGAAGCGGTATGTTTGTTCAAAGTGAACCAGCATGTCAATATGAGAACTGGTACATGGAAGCTTTGTATGACAACCGGTTGGTTGTCTCAACTTCAGGGTTTCCGGTTGAAGTGCTTCAAGCCTGTGTGACTCAACTGGTAACTTTGTGTGATGAGTTATCTTTGTAGCTTTGTGATGAGTCAACCTCATGCGTGTGAAGAATCTTACATGAAGAAGATCGTTCCTATCTACCTCGGGAATGTGCGAAGTCTGAAAATGGCGAAAATGAGTGATGGGTTATCAGCCACCATGAAAGCAGTGGAAAATGAATGATGGAGAACGTCTTGAGATCGGCTCAAGACTGTTGCATTTAATGCAATGTGCTCAACGGTCAGAATTGAACCATTTGAATTACTTAACCTAATAGGTTTAGGGTTTAGGGTTTATGCTACCGACCTATCTATTTCCTATAAGGTCTAAGTTGTGTTTCTTTCTGAGGTTGTTGGCAAAAGTTGTGTGTGTGCATCCAAGTAAAGTGATACGTGATTCTTGCCAGACCAGAGGAGAGAAGTGATACCTGCAGAGTGAAAGTGCAGAAGGAGAAGAGGAGCTAAAGCGGATCTGCATTGGCATTGAGTGTTGTTACCAGATCATTGTAATACCTGTTGATCTCTAACCACTTCAACAGTTGGGAAATCCCTTAACAGGGTAGCTTTAACCGGCTTGTTGTAAATCCTTTAACAGGGTGACTCAAAACTATTGAGTTCTTGAAATCCTCTAACAAGGTTTAACCCTTAACCGGGTATTCTAGCCATCCCTTAACCAGGTGATCCCTAACAGGATCGGTTCCTAACAGAACCTATTGTATCAGTCTTTAACCGGACAAGGCTCCTAATAGAGCGGACTTCTAAAGAGTTTAGAATAGCTTATGGGTATTCATCCCCACCGTGGTTTTTCCCAATTGAGTTTCCACGTGAAAAATCTGTGTGTCATGTGTGATGTTTTCATGTGATGATTCAGTGTCTTATGTCTGACTGTAAATCATGTTGATCTAGTTGTTCATATGTTTTTGATGATTGATTACCTGTTCATGCACTAGGGTGAAATGGAAATGAGGTATTAGATTGTATGAAGAGATAAGTGTCAACCGGTTTATACTTGTCTCAATTATTCTGGGTTTTGTCGGTTGTACTCTATTTAAGACCAGTGTTACTGTTTGTCTGTTAAAGCACAGTGTCTGCTAACCAACCAGTTTTAGGAATGTGTTTTTGCCTGTACTGATTCACCCCCCCCCCCAATCTCAATACCGGTTTGGTACTATTTGTTCATCATTGAGTTATTAATTGGTATCAGAGCTTCCTCCAAGTCCTCTATGTTATAAGCTTAACCGCTTGAGGAAAAGATCCCAGTCCAATGATGAAGAGGGAATGTCCAAAGTTCAATAGAGATAATTTCAGTATATGGAAAGATAGAATGAAGATATACATCAGAAGCATGGATGCTCAACACTAGAGCTATGTTGAGAATGCTTATGTTGCCCCTACCAATACTCTCACCGATGACCAAAAGAGAGAGATGCAGGAAAATGGGCAAGTCATGGAAGCCCTAATTAGTAGTTTATCTGACATTGAGTTTATTGATGTCCAAGATAAAGTAAATCCCAAAGAAGTGTGGGATACTCTTGAAAATATCTATGGTGGTGATGAACATGTAAAACAAGCTAAGGAAGAAAGCCTTAGAGGGAAGTTTGAAGACATGCAGATGGTTGAAGGTGAGACCATTCAACAGTATGGAATAAGAATCAAAATTGTTGTCGAAGATATCAAGAGTGGAGGTGGTAAAATAGAAGATTCCACTGTAGTAAGAAAAGTTCTGAGATCCTTATTACTGGTCTATGCAATAAGGGTTACTCTATTCAGGAGCTGAGATCAATAGACAAGACTAAGGTATCCTTAGACTCTATCATTGCAAAGCTGACAGCCTATGAGCTGAATAGTTTTGATGGCAGTGTTCAAAAGACTGAATCAGCTTTTAAAGCCTCTATTGTACCATCCAGAAAAAGAAAAGAAGCATGCACCAATGATGAAACAAGACAGAGCAGGGTAATGGATGATGAGGAGTTTCTGATGGAATTTGAAGCTCTTCTTGCTCGGAAACTTCCTAAAGGAACCGGTAAATACAGAGGTAAGCTCCCTTTGAAATGCTTTTCTTGCAACCGGATAGGACATATTGTTGTAAACTATCCTAATGGTGACAACAAGGACAAACCGGAAAGGTTCAAGAAATTCAAAGGAGGAACCTGGAGAAACTGTTTTGTGGCAGTTGATGAAGGTGTCACAGACGAGGAATCAGAAGATGAAGAAAATGAAGATATTGTGTTTGTTGTTGTCAAGGAAGATGTGTCAGACAAGAAGGCTCTTGTCTCCTGCTTTGATAATTCTAATGAGTGGATTATTGACAGTGGTTGTTCTCACCATATGACTGGTGACCGGAGCAAGTTTCTATCCTTGGAAGAATATGATGGTGGTGTGGTCCGCTTTGGTAATGATGCACCATGCATGGTCAAAGGCAGAGGGTCCATCTCTTTGAATGGAAAGAGCAGTGCTGACAATGTGTATTGGGTTGATGGTCTCAGACACAACCTTCTAAGTGTTGCCTAGCTGAATGATAGTGATCTCACTCTGGAATTCCATAATGGAGTGTGCAGAATCAAAGGAAAGAATGGTGAATTGGTGGCCACTGGCATGCAGACTAAAGGAAACCTATTCCAGCTGAATGCAAATATCAGTACATGTCTTATGGCCAAGTTTGATGACAACTGGATATGGCATAGGAGAGTCTGCCATGTAAACTTTGACAACATTGTAAAGGCCAGTAAGATCAAGGCAGTTAGAGGGTTGTCGGTGCTGAGCAAACCGGAAAGTACCTTGTGCAGAGAATGTCAACTGGGAAAAATGTCTTCCTCAACCTTTAAAGGTAAACCTTTCACTGCTGACAATGTGCTTGATCTTGTGCATACTGATTTGTGTGGTCCTATGAAAACTAGGAGTGTGCAGGGTGATAGGTACTTCATGATTCTCACTGATGACTCCTTAAGAATGATGTGGGTCATATTCTTGAAGGATAAGTCTGAAGCTTTTGGGAAGTTCAAAGCTTTCAAAGCATTAGTGGAGAAGGAAAGCGGTAAAAGAATCAAGTGCCTTAGAACTGATCAAGGAGGGGAATTCACTTCCGGTGAATTCAACAACTATTGTGAAGAACATGGCATCAAGAGGCAACTATCTGCACCCCGAACTCCACAGAAAAATGGCCTAGCAGAGAGGAATAACCGGACAGTGGTTGAAGCAGCAAGAACAATGTTGATTCAAGGAAAGGTTGCTCACACCTTTTGGAGAGAAGCGGTGAGCACAGCAGTCTACACAATGAACCAGGTACTCATCAAGAAAGGTAAGGATAAAACTCCTTATGAGTATTGGACCTGTAAAACACCTGTGGTTAGTTACTTTAGAGTGTTTGGGAGAAAATGTTACATCAAGAGAAATGTGAAATGTGATGAGGGAATATTTCTAGGGTATTCCACTAAAAGAAAAGCTCTCAAGTGTTTCAATAATAGGACTCAAAGAATTATGGAAAGCATCAATGTGAGAGTTGATGAAACCTCTGAGAAAATTGAGGAAACCAGCAGTAAGCAAGAGGTAAATGAACCAGTTGTAACTTTCTAGGAACCGGTTGCCAGTCAACCAAGTACTAGTAATAGTGTTCCTACACCGGTAGATGCAGATGCTGATACTAATGGAGAAGAGAATGAAGAAGAAAAGCAAGAGGAATCGGTTAAGACCATTCCTCGGTATGTCAAGCTGAATCATGATCCTAAGCAGATCATAGGAGATAAGGATGCAGGAATCCTTACAAGAAGAAAGGTCAGAGAAAACTCATGTATGATTTCTGAATTTGAGCCTAAATCATTCAAAGAGGCACATAAAGATGAAGACTGGATCAAGGCAATGGAAGAGGAACTTGATCAGATAGAGAAAAATGGCACATGGTCTTTGGTACCCAGACCGGAGCACAAAAATGTCATCGGTACCAAATGGGTTTTCAGAAATAAGCTGAATGAGGATGGTACAGTAATTAGAAACAAAGCTAGACTGGTGTGTAAAGGATATGCCCAAGAAGAAGGAGAAGACTATGGAGAAACTTTTTCTCCTGTAGCCAGATTGGAAGGAGTTCATATGCTTCTTGCATATGCAGTGTTTACAGGATTCAAAGTATATCAAATAGATGTAAAATCTGCATTCCTGAATGGTGTACTTGAAGAGGAGGTGTATATAGAGCAACCAGATGGGTTTTCTGTTAGGGTTTCAAGCGGATCCGAAGCAAATATGAACTAACAATTATATGCAGATTTAAATACAAAAGATAAAGAAATAAAACAGGACACAGATAACACAGAGATTTAACGTGGTTCACCCAGAATGGGTTACGTCCACCATACACAGCCGTCCAATCTTTCTTATTATCCAGCAAAATAGTACATCAACCTTACAATGCCTTAAGCATCCCAGCCACTTATAACATGCGTTTTTAGGGCAACAAACAAAGTCGGCCTTTTTAGGGTTTTATTACAATGTCGGTTTTCATCAACAAAAACAGCAAAAAAAAATTTTCTCGGGGGCTGCCGCCCCCGAACCCCTGCCCGGGGCCCGGCCCGGCCCCGGACCCCGGCGAGGATACGTGCTGAGTGTACAGTACTTTGCTGATCAGTCACCACATTTCAACAATCTCCCACTTGGAGACTGATCAGGCTCCACACCAAACAATCTCCCACTTGGAGACTGATACTACACGACACCACTGTACATGCAACATCCGCTGGATAAAACACTAGGACTTGACTGGGATAAATTCCACAATTATTAATCAAGAAGACCAATAGAAACTGATGAAGAAATCAGCTTCTCTTGTGGAACTGCCTTCGTGAACATATCGGCAGGATTCTCACTTGTGTGAATCTTCTCAAGCCGTAACTGACCCTCCTCCAAAATAGTCCGGATGAAGTGGTACCTGAGCTGAATGTGCTTTGTCCTTGAATGAAAAGCAGAGTTCTTCGCAAGATGAATGGCACTCTGGCTATCAGTATACAATGGGCTATCCTCTTGTGTCTGACCCAATTCCTTCAGAAAACATTGCAACCAAATCATCTCTTTACTGGCTTCTGTAGCAGCAACATACTCAGCTTCAGTGGTTGAAAGTGCAACAACCTTTTGCAGCCTAGAAATCCAACTAACTGCAGTTCCCCCTATAGTAAAAACATACCCTGTAGTACTCCTCCGTGAATCAATATCACCTGCCAGATCAGAGTCAACAAATCCACTTAGAGCAACATTAGATCCTTTGAAACATAATGCCTTCGTAGTAGTTCCTTTCAAATACCGAAGAATCCATTTCACAGCATTCCAATGTTCCATACCCGGATTACTCATAAACCTGCTCACAACTCCCACTGCATGTGCAATATCTGGCCTTGTGCATACCATTGCATACATCAGACTGCCAACAGCTGATGAATACGGGATGTTAGACATTTTATTAACCTCTTCCTGTGCCTTTGGACACATCTCCTTAGTCAATTTGAAATGACTAGCCAAAGGTGTACTAACTGCTTTTGCATCCTGCATGTTAAATCTTTTCAACACCTTCTTTATATACTCACTTTGGGACAAATTCAAGGTTCTATTTTTCCTGTCCCGTGTAATCCTCATACCGAGAATTTGCTTAGCTGCACCCAAATCCTTCATAGCAAATGACCTGGCTAATTTTTGTTTAAGATCATTTATATGTTGCATGTTAGACCCAGCAACAAGCATGTCATCAACATAAAGCAACAGGATAATATAACTGCCATTATCAAATCTCTTAAAATATACACAATGATCAGAATGACATCTATGATAACCGTGTTCAGCCATGAAACTATCAAATTTTAAATACCATTGTCGGGGTGCTTGCTTTAGGCCATACAGACTTTTCTTCAACCTGCACACCAAGTTCTCCTTACCTTTGACCTCATATCCCTGTGGTTGCAACATGTAAATTTCCTCCTCCAAATCTCCATGGAGAAAAGCTGTTTTGACATCTAATTGTTCAAGATGTAAATCATCTGCAGCCACAAGATTAAGTACAGTTCTAATTGAAGTCATTTTTACAACTGGAGAAAATATTTCATCATAATCTATACCCTTTTTCTGTGCAAAACCTTTTACCACAAGTCTGGCCTTATATCTTTTCTGACCTCCTTCCTCCTCCTTCAGCCGATAAACCCATTTGTTAGGCAAGGCTCTTTTTTCTGCAGGTAAAGGGACTAAGTCCCAAGTCTTATTTTTCATCAAGGAGTCCATCTCCTCTTTCATGCCTAGTTGCCATTGTTGTTTGGCATCCACCTGCATTGCTTCTTCATATTCTTCTGGTTCACCAGAATCTGTTAATAAAATAGAATACAAAGAAGGAGAAAATCTTTCAGGGGGTCTACTTGTCCTCGTAGAACGTCTAACACTTGCAGGAGTTTGTGGGACAATCTGTTGTTGTTGAGCATCAGGTACCTGTGGCATTTCATTTTCAGGAATCTCATCCAACACCACATATTCTTGTTTGTCCTGTTCATGCTTCTTTTCCTGCATTTGTTCTCTATACACAACCTTCTCATTGAATATAACATCTCTACTTCTAATTATTTTCTTATTTTCAAAATCCCATAACCGATAGCCATATTCATCTATCCCATATCCAATGAAGGTACATTTCTGAGATTTAGCATCAAGCTTGGTTCTGTTTTCTTTATCAACATGGACAAAAGCTTCGCAACCAAAAGTTTTTAGAAAAGAATAATTTACCTTTTTACCAGTCCATGCCTCCTCTGGAATACCACCATCCAAAGGGGTTGAAGGTCCTCTATTTATTAAATAGACAGCAGTATGTACAGCATCTGCCCAAAAATGTAAGGGCAATCCAGCATGCAATCTCATGCTCCTCGCACGTTCCATGATGGTCCTATTCATTCTCTCTGACACACCATTTTCCTGTGGAGTTCCTGGAACTGTCTTCTGCTTTCGAATCCCATTTAAGGAACAGTAATCTTCAAATGCTTTGCTGCAATACTCACCTCCATTATCCGATCTGAGACACTTCAACTTTTTTCCTGTCTCATTCTCAACTAGAGCTTTCCATTTCTTAAAAGTTTCAAAAACATCTGATTTTTGTTTTAGGAAATATACCCATGTTTTTCTAGTTGAGTCATCAATAAAAATAACATAATAACAAGAGCCACCAAGAGATGATACCTGAGCCGGTCCCCATACATCTGAATGTACAAGCTCTAACTTCTCACTCTTCTTCTCTTTCCCAACCTTGAGAAATCTGACTCTTTTCTGTTTACCATAAACACAGTTTTCACAGAACTCTAAATCAATCTTCTTTAGTCCTGGCAATAGATTTTTGGAGTGAAGGATTTTCATCCCTTTCTCACTCATGTGCCCAAGCCTATGGTGCCACATTATCGAATCTGTTCTTGCAACATTTATTGTTGTTGTCCCTGCAATAACTTTATCTGTAGCAGCTAAGGTAGAGTAAGTGTTACCAGTACACAGATATAATGTGCCTACCTTCGCACCTTTAGCTACTACTAACGATCCTTTAGTGACCTTCCACATACTGTCTGAGAAGGTAACTATGCAACCTTCACTACCTAGTTGCCCTGCAGAAATTAAATTTCTTCTTAAATTAGGAACATGTCTTACCTCCTGCAGAAACCAGTCATTACCATTCTACAACTTGATCTTTATCTTTCCTTTTCCAACAATTTGACAGGGCTCATCATCACCCAAATATACCTGTCCAAAATCACCTTGAACATAATCTAGAAAATATTTTCTATGGGGTGTAGCATGAAATGAAGCCCCAGAATCTATTACCCAGGAATCATTAACATTATCCAAACATAAGATTAAAGCATCTTGTAAAGTATTACTTGCAATATTACTGTCATTTTCATTTTTGTCTCCTTCTTTGTTTTTCCGAGACCAACAGTCTTTCTTTAGATGACCAGGCTTTCCGCAGTACCAGCAATCTTTCTTTCCTCTAGATTGAGAGCATCCTTTCTTTGACTTCCCTCGTGACTTCTCATTCCCAGGGCCTTTTCCTCTTTCCTTTGATCTTCCTCTGTTCTCCACATTCAAAACACTACCCGATGATGTTGAAGTCTCACCTGTGCTTTTCCTTCGCATTTCCTCGCTTAGGATAACACCAACAATATCATCAAATACCAAAGTATTTTTACCAGAGACAGAGTTACTTACAGCCATAACCAAGCTATTCCAGCTTTCTGGCAAAGAACATAAAATCAAGAGAGCCCTAACCTCTTCTGCAAAGGTAATTTTTACCAAAGACAATTGACTGGTAATTGTATTAAATTCATTTAAGTGCTCCGCTATAGATCCTCCCTCACTCATTTTCAAATTAAACAAACGCTTCATAAGAAATACCTTATTCGAAGCCGAGGGTTTCTCATACAGCTTAGCCAATGTTGCCATCAAATCTACAGTCGTTTTTGCTTCTGTTATATTGAATGCTACAGACGCCGCAAGGCACAATCGAATGGATCCTAGTGCCTTTCTATCTAAAATGTCCCACTCTTCATCTGATATTGTGGTCGGTTTCTTTGCCTTTCCTTCCAATGGCCGCCACAAATCCTTTTGATACAGGTAATCCTCCATCTGCATTTTCCATAACTGATAATTCTGGCCGTTAAACTTTTCGACCTTGAATTTGGAATCCTCCATTGCTCCCACTCAAATCTGAAAGTCCTGCCAATTTACAGAAAACCTCGCTCTGATACCAATTGTTAGGGTTTCAAGCGGATCCGAAGCAAATATGAACTAACAATTATATGCAGATTTAAATACAAAAGATAAAGAAATAAAACAGGACACAGATAACACAGAGATTTAACGTGGTTCACCCAGAATGGGTTACGTCCACCATACACAGCCGTCCAATCTTTCTTATTATCCAGCAAAATAGTACATCAACCTTACAATGCCTTAAGCATCCCAGCCACTTATAACATGCGTTTTTAGGGCAACAAACAAAGTCGGCCTTTTTAGGGTTTTATTACAATGTCGGTTTTCATCAACAAAAACAGCAAAAAAAAATTTTCTCAGGGGCTGCCGCCCCCGAACCCCCGCTTTCTCGGGGGCTGCCGCCCCCGAACCCCTGCCCGGGGCCCGGCCCGACCCCGGACCCCGGCGAGGATACGTGCTGAGTGTACAGTACTTTGCTGATCAGTCACCACATTTCAACATTTTCCCTATCTGAAGACAGTGACATGGTGTGTAGGCTACATAAAGCCTTATATGGTCTAAAGCAGGCACCTAGAGTATGGTATGAATGTCTGCACTCCCATCTTGTGAAAATTGGATTTGAGAGAACAAGTGAAGATAGCAATATCTACTTGAAAACTGAAGGAGATCAAATTTTGATCTGTGAGGTATTTGTTGATGACATTATCTTTGGTGGAGATGACAAGATGAGTCATGAGTTTGCAGATGAGATGAAGAAAGAGTTTGAGATGTCACTCATAGGGGAGATTAAGTTCTTCATTGGACTGCAGATTCAGCAGATGAAAGATGGAATCTTTATCACTCAGTCCAAGTATGTCAAAGAGGTGTTGAAGACCTTTGGCATGGAAGATAGCAAACCGGTTGGTACACCGATGGTGACCAGTTGTAAACTATCCAAAGAGGATGACTCAGCATTGGTTAATGAGAAGAAATACCGATCAATGATTGGTAAGCTACATTATGTAGTGCATAGCAGACCGGATATTGCACATGTAGTTGGCATTACTGCAAGGTTCCAGAAAAGTCCAAGAGAATCCCACTTGGTTGCAGTCAAGCGGATTCTTAGGTATCTGAAGGGAACAGTTGACTATAGATTGTGGTATCCATATAGCAATAATTTCAACTTGAAAGTATTCACAGATGTTGATTGGGAAGGTAATGTGGATGACTGGAAGAGCACAACCGGTGGTGCATTCTTTCTCGGTGGTAGACTGGTCTCATGGATGAGTAAGAAGTAGAGTTGTATCTCTCCGTCTACAGCAGAAGCGAAGTATGTTACAGCTTTCATGAACTGCAATCAGATAATCTGGATGAAGCATGTATTAAATGGCTTCAAAGTTCATGTATCTGAACCGGTAAGCATATTCTGTGATAACACAAGTGCTATCAATATTTCAAAGAATCCAGTTTTGCATTCTAGAACCAAGCACTTTGAGCCTAAGTATCATTTCTTGAGGGAAAAGGTTCAGAACAAAGAGATTGCACTGGAACATGTTTCTGGTAAGGAGCAGTTAGCAGACATATTCACCAAGCCTCTCCCAAAGGCTACGTTTATGTACTTAAGAGGTGAATTAGGGGTACTGCCCCTTCAAGAGGTGAACTAAAGGTATTTGCTCCACATCAGTCAGGTATTGCATAGTCATTTTTTTTTTATTGATGTGTTGAAGGGTGCTACTCCTTAGGGGGAGCAACACAATGGAACAGGGAAGCTTGTATCTCCACTTTGGCATTGTTGTCAAAGGGGGAGAAGTAGTGAAGCGGAGAAGATATCTGCAGAAATTGGGGGAGAAGATGTGAAGTGAAGAGATATCTTTGTATATTGTCATCAATACCAAACGGGGAGATTGTTGGCATCATGTGAACCGGCATGAGGACATAATGACGTTATATGTTGTCATTGATGTCAATATGCTGAAGAAGAGAGAACCGGCATGGTACCAGAACCGGTATACCGGTATAACATTGTAAACCAGTATATGTGCCAAAGTGAAGCGGTATGTTTGTTCAAAGTGAACCGGCATGTCAATATGAGAACTGGTACATGGAAGCTTTGTATGACAACCGGTTGGTTGTCTCAACTTCAGGGTTTCCGGTTGAAGTGCTTCAAGCCTGTGTGACTCAACCGGTAACTTTGTGTAATGAGTTATCTTTGTAGCTTTGTGATGAGTCAACCTCATGCATGTGAAGAATCTTGCATGAAGAAGATTGTTCCTATCTACCTCGAGAATGTGTGAAGTCTGAAAATGGCGAAAATGAGTTATGGGTTATCAGCCACCATGAAAGCGATGGAGAACGTCTTGAGATCGGCTCAAGACTATTGTATTTAATGCAATGTGCTCAACGGTTAGGATTGAACTGTTTGAATTGCTTAACCTAACAGGTTTAGGGTTTAGGGTTTATGCTACCGACCTATCTATTTCCTATAAGGTCTAAGTTGTGTTTCTTTCTGAGGTTGTTGGCAAAAGTTGTGTGTGTGCATCCAAGTAAAGTGATACGTGATTCTTGCCAGACCAGAGGAGAGAAGTGATACCTGCAGAGTGAAAGTGCAGAAGGAGAAGAGGAGCTAAAGTGGATCTGCATTGGCATTGAGTGTTGTTACCAGATCATTGTAATACCTGTTGATCTCTAACCACTTCAACAGTTGGGAAATCCCTTAACAGGGTAGCTTTAATCGGCTTGTTGTAAATCCTTTAATAGGGTGACTCAAAACTATTGAGTTCTTGAAATCCTCTAACAAGGTAACCTTTAACAGGTTTTAACCCTTAACCGTGTATTCTAGCCATCCCTTAACCGGGTGATCCCTAACAGGATCGGTTCCTAACATAACCTATTGTATCAGTCTTTAACCGGACAAGACTTCTAACAGAGCGAACTTATAAAGAGTTCAGAACAGCTTGTGGGTATTCATCCCCACCGTGGTTTTTCCCAGTTGGGTTTCCACATGAAAAATCTGTGTGTCATGTGTGATGTTTTCATGTGATGATTCAGTGTCTTATGTCTGACTGTAAATCATGTTGATCTAGCTGTTCATATGTTTTTGATGATTGATTACCTGTTCATGCACTAGGGTGAAATGGAAATGAGGTATTAGATTGTATGAAGAGATAAGTGTCAACTGGTTTATACTTGTCTCAGTTATTCTGGGTTTTGTCGGTTGTACTCTGTCTAAGACCGGTGTTACTGTTTGTTTGTTAAAGCGCAGTGTCTGCTGACCAGCCAGTTTTAGGAATGTGTTTTTGCCTATACTTATTCACCCCCCCTCTCAGTACCGGTTTGGTACTATCCGTTCATCATTGAGTTATCACTAGGAGATTCTTGGCTTCATGATCACAGGGTTGCTCCTCCTTGGCATTATGCTTCCCGGTTTGCATCCAACATTATGGATTTATCATGGAATACAAAGTATATAAAATTTATGGTTGGTTCATACATCCATCCAAAAATTTTCACATGGGATGAACTTCTCTCATAGTTAAAAACCTATAATGTATTCGAAGGGTATTCCAGGATTGGAGGCTTCTTGGACAAAATTGACTTATTAGATGATTCTCTAGCTCGTTCAATTCTATTATCCTTTATAAATGGTCTCAGTCACAGTTACCCCTACCCTTTTCTCAATTGGGTAAATGTTCACCGAGACACGATTGGAGAAGATCTGTACGCCACAGTTAAACTAATATTTGAAGCAATATGGGATTTATACAGCCATGTTGATATCGACCCACATGGTTACCCATCCTCATTTCCTTTGCCCATGGATGTAGCTTCATCCCATGAATCAGAAAGTTAAAAGTTTTGGGCAGGTTGTTTCATCATGTTTTTCAACTCCCAGTATGTTTGTATGAATTCCCATATGGCTTATGCGGGGCTCTCACTTTTTTCATAGCAAGTTTTTTTGATTAAAGGTTTTTTCAGATTGCAGTGTAATTTGAATATCATATCCCCTATACTATTGCTCTTAATACATTAGAGGCAACTTCCATTGGCTCTTTATAAGGCAAGTACTCAAGGCATATTTAAAAGTATGGATATCGAGGCAAAAATTATAAGTCATCTTCTGTGTCAGATCGATCCATGAGTGAGTTTATGGTTTTCTTACTCATTGTTGTCTTCCCTCTTTTGGCTCTGAATTCTCTAAGGTTGTAAACCCAATGTTAGATTTGGGTGTTGTACTTCAACATTGTAAACCCAATGTCAGTTTTGGGTGTTGTAATTTTGTTCATACTCATGTTGACTCAATTCCTATAGGCATCTTTTTTGGGGTTGGCTGGAGGTTTTCTTTGCCCTGTTATTTCGTACCGGCATGCCCCCACGAACCGGGTTGTAAAATTTATATATATTAATAATATTATGATGGTCCTCCATCTTTGCCTAAAAAAAAACATGCACTAATTAGTTTTTACAAATTGGGTTATACTTTAAAAAAATCAACACTTGATTAAAATATTCAATGGTTTAAGCATGATGGATTACTAGGTATGTGTAATGCATAATAATTCCCTATTTTTCTGGTTCTAGCGCAATTCAGATATAACTATCTTTCTTTCTTGTAAAAATGTGATTCTATTTCCTAATAGATTTGGCACAATTAAGTTCATTTACTATCCAATCATTTCCATTCATAAAGAATGATTATTTTTATCATAATCTAATTTTCTATTATGAATGAATGAACTAAGTAGATTTACAAATTTTTGGTTGTATCTTTAGGGAACCACACTTGATAGAAATGTTCAAAGGTTTATGCATGCAAAAAAGCATTTCTTACCACATGTCCTAGTACTTCAAAAATTTATGTTAATGAGATTGTGTTAAATGGATATTTAGAGGTTTGCGTTTGTGAGATCTAGAAGTGCAAATCAATGACCATGTTTAGTTTGAAATAAATTGACAAAATACTTAAAAATTGGAAGTTTCAACTCATAGGGATGATATTTTTTATTTTTTCAACATAGAAGAACATCATAATTAGTATAGTTGAATTTTATTTAATTAAAATTTGAATTTAATGAGTTTGATATTATTATATTATATTTTTATAAGATGAACTGTGACTTAATATTTAATAGATTTCTATCAATCATGTGACATTTATTCTTGTTTCTTTTGGGTTTGATTGCATGAATTTTTGCATCAATATTTTGGATTGCACTTTAGGAGCCATCATCAGGATGTTAGATAGCATAAGGAGACTAAAAATGGATTAGTTCTAGACCTTAAAAAAAAAGAACTATAAATGGGGAGGGAGCTCTAATAATGCACCTTGCATGCTTCCATGACATGTAAGACACTAATTAGACTTTGTTAAACTTTGTAGGTAGTTAATAGAAGTCCACAAGCTATGTTTTTAGGAAAAGGTGAAGGGATCATAGGATTCCCAATATAAACAATAAAGAATCATGTTTAACCAATCAAGTAGTCAAATTAGTAGAGGTTGAATTGGAATAGATAAGCTTAAACTTGTATAAATCCAAGCCTTCATTCAACATTTGGCCAACAACTAAAAGTTTGAGAAATATTTACAAATATTAAGTAAAAATAAAAATATTTTTTGGGATAATTGTTCAAAAGACCATGAAATATGAAAAAGGGACCATTCCAAGATGACCTCTCTACAATTGAAATCGTATTCAATTTCTATAGTGCCACATGTTATGAACAATGATGGAAATATTGTTCATCCTCCTTACAAAAATAGTAAATTATTCTAATCCTTTACCCAAGATAGTTTGGGACAAAAACAAGTAGAGTGGATCTAGATTGGAGAAATGGATCAATGACAAAAGAATTCATTATGAACTTCCTACTGAAGAATTGAAGATTCTTGAATTTATTGATAAAGAGACATAAAATGAGTTCTCTTGCCCAATCTCCTCCTCTAATTTGGTCTCCTACTCATACTCAATCTCCTCATGTTGTGCATTACCTACCATACTCTTCAAGAAACAAGGAGCCAAGGAATTCTAAAGGGATAAACGCTTCTCAAATTGTACAAGAGATTTCTTCTTCTAAAACTCTATCTCTTACTTTTCATAGGACCTAATTTGTAGAGAAGTCTTTATCTCTTGAAAGAATTACTTCACCCTTCTTATGCAACTCTTTACTTCAGCTAGAATAACACAATTATTTTCCACTATAAAGAATACTCACTCCACCGAGATTTTCCCCTCCAAGAAAATCTCTTTTTCTTGTAAGGAATCCTTCTCCAACCAATAGTCCTCCAAAAATTTAACAAGTCCAAAGTCAAGTTGAACAAGAAAATATTTAGTTTATATAGATTCTCAATAACAGTGATTAAAGGAGAACCAAAAAATTATAAGATCAATGTCCTTCTCAACAGTGGACAATAGGTGATAATGCTCCTAAATCGAGTTTAGTAATTCAATACAAAGAAAAAAGTGAATATTTTATCCTCTGAGTAATGGGTAAGTGCACCAAGATGGTGAACAAAAAGGGGGGTATAAGTGACCACTTTTTTTTTTCTAAAAACAGGTAAACCTAAACTTCAAAGAGATATTTGAAGGCCAGGCACTCAAAACTAGCAATTGAGAAAACAATAAGAATTGTAGTACTCTGAATCTAGTTTCTAAATGACTAAAGTTTTTTAAAATTAGATAAGATTAAGAGGGTAAAACCTCTCTCGCACAAAAAATTGTTCCTGATTTTTTCAAAAAAGCATAACATAGTTGTTTTCACGCGCTGCACAAAATATATAGTTAGATTTAGTATTTTTCAAAACCCTTTGGTAGGATGATGGGTAAGATTGAGATATAGAAGTTGTGTATTTTTTGTAATTTTTTGTTGAGTATTTTTTTAATGGTTTTTTGAAGTGAACGCATCTTGAAAATTTGGTACATGTTTGTGCGTTGGGCATAACTTGCATCAAAATAATCGAAAATGAAAACTTTTTTTTTTTAAATTGTATAGAATCTAGTGTAGAACAATAATATGTAATTTATTTTGAATTTGGTCAAGTATATCAAAATTTATTAAAAAACGTGGTAGACGTATGTTTGTGAGAACTGTCAAGGCACTGGTAAACAAAATTAAAGTTTACTATGCTAATGTTGTCCAAAAATAAAAAATGTTATATGGTCAGAAAGCTGAGAAGACGTGTGAGATTATGGTGGTAATTTTAGAGATACCCTTTTTTATCATTTATAAACTTGATAATGATGAAGTCAAGAAATCATGTTGGAAGATGAAAAAATGTGTAAAGGGAAAAAAATGGAGGGAAAATGGGCTTGCAAGCCTTAGGGTCATTTTCCTACCCTCTTACCAAGCCAAAACCCGCATGGGTTCTGATGTGAAAGATAACTCACTCGGGTTTTGAAAAACAAAAAGTACCATTCATAGTTCTACATAACCCGTATGGGTTATGTAGAACTAAAACCATCATTTTGAGTTTCAAAAAACCCGTACGGGTTATGAAAAACCATCATTTTGAGTTTCACAAAACCAATACGGGTTATGAAAAACATCATTTTGAGTTTCATTAAACCAATACGGGTTATGAAGACATCAAAATGTATGCTTGTAAACCTAGCATTTACTACACATATGTATAAACATACATATATAATATGTGTTTATGTATGTATATATGTATATCTATAATTATATATACATATATTTATATAGATATATGTTTGTATACATGCGTGTCTCTCTTCTTTTCCTCTCTCTCATCTTCCTTCCCCCATCACCGTCTATGTCTATTCTGAGCCCTAACTATCCTCCTTGATTTCTATCTCGTCTCTCTCCCCCTCACACTTCCCTCTATCGATTCTCTCATCCTCTTCTCGTTCTCGTTCTCTCTCTCTCTCTCTCTCTCTCTCTCTCTCTCTCTCTCTCTCTCTCTCTCTCTCTCTCTCTCTCTCTCTCTCTCTCTCTCTCTCTCTCTCGTTATCCTATCCTATTATCACCCTCTCCCCCTTCTCTCGCTTTATCTCCTCCTACCTCTCCCTCTCCCCCCTCTCCCTCCCCCTCTCGTTATCTTATCCTATTATCTCTCCCCCTCCCCCTCTCTTGACCCTACTCTCTCTCTCTCTCTCTCTCTCTCTCTCTCTCTCTCTCTCTCTCTCCCCTTATCCTATTCTCTCTCTCTCCCTCTCCCTCTCTTTATCCTATTCTCCCCATCTCCGCCCTCTCTCTCTCTCTTCCTCTCCCTCTCCCTCTCCCTCTCCCTCTCTCCCAATCTTCTCTCTCCCTACCCCTCTCCTTATCCTATTATATCCCTCTCTTCTTATCCCATGTTCTCTATCTTACCCCCTCTCCCCCTACTCTCTCTCTAACTGTCTCTCTCACCCGTGATAGGACCTAAAATTATGTCTTGCAAAATTTTGGTCATTTTGGTATTATTATGCCCTCTATCAAGGTTTCGAGGTTTAGGGTTTTAGGGGTTGTGACTTTCTAGTTTAGTCTTGGTATAAAAGAAAATATTTGGGCCTTTTTATATTTTATCGTTACTTTTTTCTCACTTAAGATCGAGGGTTGTATTCTGTTGGCGGGGCCATTTTATTCCCCAAGTGTTAAGTTGCATTAGACCGGTTTATGAAATGATTTTCCTAAGTCGCATAAACTTTTCCCTATAGTTGGTCTCCTTTTAATATTTGTGCATGCGCCCATAATTTTCCTAAGTCCGAAATTCCTAAATATTTTGGCCAGTTGCTAAAGACGGGATAGATCTGATAGTTTGCGCTTCCCCTTGGTCAAAAATGCAAGGATGATAAAGACTACGACATCACAAGATGATGCCATGTATGCTTGGCAAAGAAAGGTGAGCTAGTGGTTTAACTTTTCAAAATGTTTGATGTTACCAATTCCTAGCGGTTAAAACACAAGTGACTAGAAATGAATATTTCTGCACGTTCTTATATCAAGCGGTAATGTTTTAATTGCAGTCTAAGAAATGATCAAGAGTTAGCAACCTTTGTCAAGAGACCGATATAGATAGAAGGTAAACAAAGAGTAGATCCGATAGTTTCTGTTGTCTCGCGATAAAAAATATGCAAGGAAATTATAGACCGCGACATCACAAGATGGTGCCACGTGTCCAAGGCGAGCCAGGAAAAGTAGATGGTGGGGTCACTAAAGGTGGTAAAATAGGCAATGAGTTGGATGTGCCACATCATGTTCAAGATGGAACCACTTGCCACATTTGATAATAATTGTCAGATTGAATGGTTTGGTCTGTAAGATTTGCCAACTTGGAGGATGATTGACGGTCAGGTTTTAAACTTTTCAAATGCAAGTTAAGAGTCGTTGTTTTGCTCGTGTGAGTAGTAATGGCAGATAAGAAATTTGCGTTTCATTCCAGGCAATAATAAAAGTACTTTTAAAAGTTGTTCTTCATTTGTAAAGGATTTCATAGCGATCTAGAAGATAATTTTGTTGCTGAAGAAGGTTGAAACGACTCCTTGCAACGCAGAATTGCCATCTCTCTGGTGTAATCGAAATAGTAAGTTTGTTTGAGCTCCTTCATCTCTTCTTGAAATGAATTGATGTTATAAATTGTGCATAAAATTGTAAGAAAATAATTTCAATTGTTCTAGGGTTACGAGCTAAACAAAGAAGAGTGAAATTTGTTTGAACTACTGTTATAATTTAAATCTCGTGTTATCCCTAGTCTTTTCTTCCTCAATTTGAAGTTATAGTGGAAAACCCTAGTTTCAAAAGATGGCTCCCTCACGAAAAAAATTCAGGACAAATTGATTACATAAAAAGAAATCTATATGATAATTTCTTGAACCAATTGAAGCCCTCGAAAAATGATAGTCAACAAGGGCAGAGATTTGTGAGTGAAAAAACCCTAGGGGAAGGGTTAACAGATAAAGCATTCCTCTTGGCGGATGTTAGTGTACCAATGACTAGACTAGAAATGTTCAAACTGTGGTATGGACAGAGGAACTTGTATTCCCCATTATCCAATCCCTGGCAGTATGATTTGGGTAAGTTAGTAGTGTCGGGTGTCTTCATGGACGTTGACGTACTCAAAGTTGTTGCAAATAGATATAACCCTGTCTCGAGGGTTATTAGGGGAAATGGAGGAGAGATTTTGTTGACTATCAAAAGCGAAGAATTTTAGGAGGTTTTTGACCTGTATGAACCATCTGCGAGCCTAGTGCAGATAGATTTGAACGAGAAAAAGGAAGAGTACTATAAGATGAGGGAATTCATTAGAAATAATTTCCTTCCAATGCATTTGGCTAGAGCAAGGAGTACAACATACCATATCGGTCCTAGCTCAAAGGAACCCTTCCCAATTGGTACTTTTGCTCCCTACTTTTAGGCTACCTTCTTCTCTTTGTGTCAGATATTGGGTTTTAATCCAATTACAATGATGCCACCTGATTTTATGTACATGGCCATGCAAATACAACATCCAGATTATACAGTGGTTTTCAACTTTGCCGCTTACCTTGAAGAAAAGATTCATGAGGGGTTACAGGATATTAAGAATGAAGTGGCTGGTGCTAAATTATTCTGTTATTCCTTACTCATGTATATGTTCTTATTTAGGAATATAGATTACTTTGAGGGTACCATGAACCTCAAAAGGACAATTGATAACTAGGAGATTCCAGTGTAGCTTTGGAGCACAGATATGTCTTGGGATAGACAAGAGGCCAGCTTTGTAAGATTTTATAACAGTTTTGCTTCTAAGTTGAGGCAAAGGTTGACAATAAATCCACCAAGAATTACATAATTTTGTAAGACATAAAGAGAGGTTACCACTTCTCAGGATTGACCATAATTGGGGGGATTTTATTCCTTATCCTATAAGTATTGTTATCAGAATCTACGGTTTCTTCGGATAGCCACATGTACTATCTTTCAACATTCCTCTAAGAATGGATTTTGTTGAGGTAATGTGGCAAATAGGATGCATTCATGACAAGGATTTAAAAGGAAGGGATAAAGGAACAATTTTCCCAGATTACACTATCATCCCTTATTTTGTAATTCTGAAGGGAGGATATGAGCATTTTGATAATAAAAAAATTTGCTCCATATCATTTGGGGGTGAGTATAGCTAGAGACAACGATCCTGAGGGGTTCTACAATATTTTCAAAACAAGAATAAAAGGAAGTTTGTTGCCCCATGAGCATAAATTTCCTGAGGATATAATTAGAAATGAATTTGATTTCATGACTTAGGAATTGAGGAAAGAAAAGTGGATAATCTTTAGAAAATATGGGCTACAATCCAAAAGATGGATCCAAAATATGACCCATTGAAGGATTTTTCCCCATTTTGTGCCAAGGTCAACTTTGTTATGAACAATTTTGATGAATTAAAGCTGATTTTAAAGGAGAAGATAGCCAAACTTGAAGAAGTTCATGACCGACAATAGTCAATCTCAAAACCTCCTTTGTCTCAGAGAGCGGGTGGCATGGTAGGAAGGAGACCTATTCATGAATCTTCTTAGAAAAGAGCAAGAGAAGAAATGAGTGATGAAGAGGAGAGTAGCAATGATAGTGGAAGGTTAATAAGAAGAAAGGGTAAAAACATGATGAGTGTAGAGCCTTCCCCTAAAATACAATTCAAGTCTTTTCAAGGGATCAAGATCATTGATCTTGAAGAATCGAACAGAAGTCCTTCACCATCACCTGTATCCTTTTCACTTGTAAGGTAGGATGAAGAAAAAATGGAGGAAGATATGTTCATAGCAACAAGTGCAGAAATGCAGCTCAGTGTTCCTCCTTTGCCTCTTAATTTGGAGTTGGATCTCACTCCTTTGGATATCCAAGGTAAATCTTTTAAAGATGCAAGAAAGTAGGCGTGTGATAAGTTCCTTGGAGATGATACTTTTGTGAGGAGCTCAGCCTTTCTGCAACTAGTATGGAAGATGAAGATTGAGGATTAAAAAGAAATAATTACTGAGCAAAAGGCCCAAAGGCCAGATATATCAGATCAAGAGAACCAAGAAGAAGTAAAGAATGAGATGATGGAAGAATTTAAGGAAATCATTGTTGATGAAGGCAGGAAGATTATAAGTCAATATGGAGTCCTGATCTTACCAGAATGGGACATAGCAGATGCAGTGGCTTTTGATACAATCAGGAAGTCAAAGGGTCAACATTTCAATTTAGAAGAAGAAGCAAGGTTGGCATTAAAAGGATCAGATTTTGTGAATGATTATGCAATCTTGGCAATATGGGGATTATAGGAAGGACCTAGAAAGCCTAACATCAGTGAGTTGAACCCCAATTTGAGCGGAAGCCTTATTATAAAAAGAACATCTGACAAATCAAGTGTAGAGGCTACAAAGTTAAATGTTGATGTTTCTAAGTTGGCACATGAGACTGCAAAAAGAGAAGCTTTGGAAAAGGTGGAGCTGATAAGAAAGTTTGATAAGCTTTTCAATGATTACAATGCATCCCAAAAAAGGTGTGTGGAGTTACAAATGAGAGTGCAACTCTTTGAGCAGGGACAAATAGAGGTTTCCTTTCTTCCACTTACAGGTCCATCTGAGCCATCAACATCTAGGTCATCACCTATGGTCCAGGGAGGAGCAGCAGTTCAACTTGATACAAGTGTCGATATCCCTGGTATGTCATTAGTCCCATATGATGATGATGATGAGCTTGAAGCTACAAGACAACTGAACCAAATCAATCTCAGCTTTTAGAAAATATTGTTGAATTAGAAAATAAGCTGAAAGAATAAGAAGATCAATCAACCGGGAAGCAAAAGGATATAGTTAGCTCGGTGCTAACTCATTTGAATGAGAAAGTTGATAGCAGGCTCAATAGTGTCCATGTCTTATATTCTTTGCTATTTAATGCTATTCAAAAATTTGATGATGATAAAGAAGTGGCAATTCCTCTGTTTATAAAATGGTTGCAAAGAGGAAATGAGCTCAAAATAATGTACATGGCCTTTTAAGTATCATGTCGAGAGACCACATGCACTCCAACCAACATATTTGTTGGTAAAATCAATGTAGGAAGCCCAAATTTTGTCAAAGAATATAGAAAGAAAGGTAAGGGAATTGATGAAAAACTTCAATGAATTGAAACAAACTCTTTTGCCAGATATTGAAGATGAAGAAGGGGCAGTCAAGCCTTTAAAATCTTGGAAGGAAGAGGCAGAAAGATTCATCAGTGTCCAGATAGAGCTGATATGTGAAGGGCTAAACATGGATATGCTGGAGGATAGCATGGATAAAATAATTGCCACGGAATCATTTTTTGAAACTTTTGAAAGAGAGGCAATGATAGGGAGATTGATAGGTAAGTGCTCAAAAAGGCCAATTTGCTCAAGAGGTTCAATTTGTTACCCAAAAAATTGTTTGAGTCTGTTGTATGTGTTTACAAAATCATTCTTGTGGTTATAGTGCCAAGCACTTCATGTATCACTTTCCTAACAAACTCCCTTTTTTGGTGATAGCTCACACATATGCTCAAACCTACTCAAATTGCTCACTCCACCCATCTACACATCCTCAATCTCTATTCTTTTGGTATTCAATCCTCTATTTTAGAGTGCAATAGGAGTCTTCAACATGCACATGTAGGGGCAGCAAATTTTTTGTTCAAGTTTGACACCCAAACTTAGTTTTAGGCCCATAGCCTTTGGATTGCTCAAACACCAACCAAGGGTCAAAAACTCCAACTGAGGCTATGCACTATCAAAGGTCCTATTTGTCATTTGGTTCACTATTTTAACATGTCCACACAAAGTCTCATGAGACACAGACTCCTCCTTGCAATCGGGTTCCAAAAAGGTGTGTGTTATGCAACCAAAAGGGCTACTAGCTCGTGGCCAAATTTTGCTTGTTCTACTCAACGATGGTTAAGACCTCCTACAAGCTTGACTTGGATGATGGTTTAAAGTTCTAGGCTCAAATATTTTTCAGGTTTTAGGCTCCATTAACCATGTTTAGGGACTATCCGAAAATTTGGGCTTAAAAGTAGGGTTTATGAGGGTTTTGAAGTGTAATCACTGGGTTTGTATTCTTATGCGCCACTGCAAGTGCCTAGATCTTCATAAGACCTCTGACATGTCTTCAACATATTTCCCCTACCTTTTCCATACAAGCATTTTGCCAAACACTTGGCAAACAATTGAAAAATCAGTAAAATTGTCACTATCACAGTCAAAACTGTCCCTTTACCAGTCAATCTGCTGCTACCTCTTTGGTCCTACATGACAAGGAGTTTGAAATAGAAAATATAATTCCATGAGGTCTGTAAAAAATTGATGAACTCTCCTATTACATATCCTTTATAGTTACAAGGCTTGTATCATACTTTGAAGCACTCCATGAGCATTTGACATATACAATTCACAAAAACAGTGAACTCATTGTTTTGCTTACAAGAAGAGAATGATTAAATGGAACAAGCTATCCTAACACATCAAGATGATGTTTAACATCCTCGGCCATATTTCTAGACCTTTGTCCCATTCATTTGTTCACTCCAAATTGCTTTTGGGTGCAAATCTTGAGTTTTTGTTCATGCTACTAGCCAAGCAATCAACACTTGCCTAGTATTCGCTCAAGTCCTTCTTCCAGCCACACTTTTGGCACAAAATAGAGCATATGTACAGTATATAGATTAATTCCAACTTGACTAAATCCATTATGTGGGATCCCAGACCTGGATTAGTCAAGTGATGGCATCTTGGAACTTCAAACCCTTGACAGGGCAGTGAGCACACAAAAGTAAAATAAATTTGTACAAACTAATTGCCAAAGGAAACCAATACTAAAATCAATTAGAAATAATTTTACAACTAATATTCACACTTTCCCAAAGGTACAGTAAGGACTATGAAGCTATAGTATGGACTATTACACCAAAGGAGTAAAAAACAGTGAAATAAGCCAAAATTTCATGATTTTATTAGGAATCTCTTGCTCATACAATCACCAACCTTATTCAAGGAAAAGGGAGGTCTTTTTATATTCCATCCAATTATTTATCAAGCCCTATATGAACTAAATTTTGTAAGAAGAACCCAAAAAATGACAACTTTGACAACTTTTCAAGCCAAATGACAACTTTTCTTGCTCCAAAAGACATTTTTGACACTCTAACCTTACCAACTTGTCTAAAAAACTTAGGCATGCTTAAAAACACCTAAAAAACATGTTTCAATTCTTTTGAAGGAATAACAAGACCTTTTTGGCAATTTTGCACATTTTTGCCAAAAATTGTCAACTCAAAGCCTGAAAGGCAAAACTTGATCTCTTGAGCCCAAAATGAGATCAAAACCATTAAACATGACACATAACAACCTAAAACAACATAATCAGCCTAAAACAAGACATTACCAACATGAAAGCATTAAATACTCAAAAATGGGAGTTTTTACTCAACTAGGTGCTCCTGCACCATACTCCCCCAAAAATAAAGAAGTCATGTGACTCCTTGATGCAGCAAGGAAGAAGGTATTCCAGCTTTCTGAAAGTAAGATTCAAGTATCCATGTGGCCTTTGAGATTGGCTTGTCCTTCCATTTGATTAGATGCTCCATGTAGGTGTGATTCCTTGTCTTTTTGAGAATCCTGGAGTCTAGAACCTGTTCTGCTTGGGGAAAAGAAAGAGAAGGGAAAGATAGATCAAAAAGGGATTGTGAAACATCTGAAACTCTTTGAATCTCCTCATGTGGATTCCCTTTGAAATCAATCAGATTTGCAACATTAAAAATGGGGGACAAAGAAACATTAGTAGGCAAATCAACTTTGTAAGCATTAGACCCATACTTAGCCAAGATTTTGCAAGGGCCTATTCTCCTCATCTGAAGTTTGCTTGGAAGTCCCTTTTGTAGCCTTTCCTTGTTCAAATGAACTAGCACATAATCACCTATGGAAAACTGAACATCTCTCTTTGTAGCATCCACTCTTGCCTTGACTTTTTGGGAGGTATCTTGGAGAGCCTTTCTCACTTGCTCATGAACCTCCTTCATGGATTGTGTCATGTCATCTATTGTTCCACTCTTATGCTGCAAATTAGTGATATCCCTCAACTCCATTATACCCCTTGGATGCATACCATAAACAACTTCAAATGGACTTTTACCTGTAGACCGGTTAACACTGTCATTATAGGCATATTTTGCTTGATGAATGAGCTAATCCCAACTCTGCCCATATTCCTTTGTCAAGCACCTAAGCATGTTTCCAAGAGACTTGTTCACAACTTCGGTTTGGCCATCATTTTTTGGATGATAAGCTGAACCAAAAGAGAGATTAGTACCCAATCTCTTCCACAATATTTTCCAGAAATGACCAAGAAACTTAACATCCCTATCTGAAAAAATGCTAGTAAGCAAACTATGAATCCTAACAACTTCTTTGAAAAACAAGTAAGCAATGTGACTTGCATCATGTGTTGTCTTACAAGGAATAAAATGAGCCATTTTGCTAAATCTGTCAACTACTACAAAGATGCTATCAAATCCTGCTTGAGTTCTAGGTAATCCTACCACAAAATCCATACTAATGCAATCCCAAGGCCTATATAGAATGAGAAGAGGCTGATATAAACCAGCATTAGAGGACTTACCTTTTTCTTTCTGACATACCAAGCACTACTCAAGATACCTCCTGATGTCTCTCTACATCTTAGGCCAATAATAGAACCTTTGAACCAGCTCTAAGGTCTTGTTGAGACCGAAATGTCCACTTAAGCACCAATTGTGCTTCTCTTGAATGAGGTTCTCTCTTATAGAACCTTTTGGAACACACAACTGTCCACCCCTGAATAACAAACCATCCTGCAAAGTGAAATTAGCATACGCACCATGGAAATTATTCTCAAAATCTTTACAAACTTTATAAGCTTCAGCAAAATCATCATCAGTAGGATACATGTCTTTGAAACTATCAATACCAATGCTTTGAACTTGAATCTCATGAATAGTTAACAACCTTCTACTCAAAGCATCTACTACTTTATTCAACTGACCCTTCTTATGCTTAAGAGTAAAAGTGTAAGCTTGTAAGTATTCTACCCATTTAACATGCCTATGATTATGTTTATCCTATGAGTCCAAGAAACTAGGTGTTTGATTATCTGTGTATACAACAAACTCCTTAGGAAGAAGATAGTGTCTCCATTTCCTAAGTGCTTGTACTAATGCATAGAGTTCTAAATCATAGGAAGAGTAATTTTTCTTTACATCATTCAACTTCTCACTAAAGAATGCAACTGGACTATTTTCCTGACTTAAAACAGCTCCTACAGCAATATTACTAGCATCACATTCAATAGTAAAAAGCTTATCAAAACTAGGTAAAATGAGCACCGGTTGAGTAGCTACTTTAGTTTTCAATAATTCAAACCCCTTATTTGCTACACTTGTCCACTGAAATTTTACCTTTACACCCCCTTTGATCGTATCTAACATTGGAGCACAAATCTCACCAAATCCCCTGATGAACTTTCTGTAAAATTGTGTCAAACCATGGAAGCTTCTGACATCACTGGCTATTTTAGGAGTTGGCCAACTAGTTATTGCTGCAACTTTAGATTGATCCATTTTTAGATTACCTCCTGATACAACAAAACCAAGATAGACCAATTCTTGCTTCAAGAAATCACACTTTTCAAGATTAATGGTTAGTTGTGCATCAGATAACTTTCTCAAAACATTAACTAAATGCTGCAAATGCTCTTCCTTAGTCTTACTAAAGATAAGAATATCATCTAAATACACAACAGCAAACTTGCTAATGAAATCATGTAAAACTTCATTCATGAGTCTCATGAATGTGCTGGGAGCATTAGAGAGTCCAAAAGGCATAACAAGCCACTCATAGAGACCCTCGTTTGTTTTGAAAGTTATCTTCCATTCATCACCCTCTTTGATTCTTATCTAATGGTAACCACTCTTCAAGTCAATCTTACTGAAATATTGTGCACCCCCCAAACAATCCATCAAGTCCTCTATCCTGGGTATGGGAAATCTGTATCTGATGGTGATCTTGTTTATGGCTCTGGAATCTGTGCAAAGTCTCCATGTTCCACCCTTCTTAGAAGCCAACACTGTAGGTACTGCACAAGGACTAATGCTCTTCCTAATCAGCCCTTGGTCTAAGAGTTCTTGTATTTGTCTTGCTACCTCTTTATTTTGTTCAGGGGTCATCTTATAGGCTGCCTTATTGGGTAAAGAGGGTCCAGGTATGAAGTCAATCTGATGGCTAATGGCCCTAGGAAGTGGTAAGGCTGCAGGTGTACCATCACTGATTATGTCTTTGAAATTATCTAGGATTTGCTGCACCTCATATGGTATCTCAACTTTCTTTTCTACCTTTTCTTCCTTGGGTTTCACTATGAGTGCAAATCCCACTCCTTCACCTTCTTCTAGTGTTTTTATGAACTTTTACTCATTCACTAACAAGATGTTAGGTAATTTGTTGTTGCTCTCTCCTTCTTCAATGAGGGATTGAATCTGATAGCTTACTCCATCTTTCTGAAATGAATAGGAGTTTCTTTCCCCATCATGGTGTGCTTTTCTGTCAAACTGCCATGGTCTACCCAACAGCGGGTGGCAAGCATCCATAGGAAGGATGTCACATAGGATCCTATCTACATATCCACCTATGTGGAAATCTACCCAGGCTTGCTCACTTACTAACACATGATGTCCCTTATTTAACCATGTGACCTTGTATGGCTCCTTGTGTTGTATCCTAGGTAGTTTCAATTTGCTTACTGCTTCTTCTGAGATGATGTTATCTGTGGATCCTGAATCTATGATCACCTTACACACCTTTCCCATGATTTTACACTTAATCCTGAACAATGCTCTTCTCTGTGAGACCTTTGTACTGTGTGGCTTCTCCATTAACACTCACTTGACCATTAAACTCTCACCATCTTCTGAAGCTAGTTTGTTCAGTGCTGAAGTTCTGGTATTACTGCCATCTTCCTGAACATAATTTACCCTCTTTTCACCCCCACAGGATGAACTAGGCTTCTCTGGGCATCTATAGGTAGGGTGGCCCAAGTTTTGGCAGTTATAGCACATCATGGTTGAGAAGTAGGACCCTCTCCCTGGTCCATTAAATCTACCCCTACTCAGGTTGCTTGATCCCCTACCCCTATAGTTGGGTTTTCTCTAAGAATCCCCACTTTGCTCAATAAGTTTAGACTCTCCCTGGGATCGTTGATCTATGCTTCTTCCCCCAAAAATGCCTCTATGGTCTCTACCATCTCTTCCCCTACCTTTGCCTCTATTGTTTTGTTCTTGCTTTCTCCTACCTTTCTCTTCCACCTTAAGTGCCAATTGATAGCACTTGTGTACTGTTTGTGGGCATAACAAGCTCATCTCTTCCTAGATGTTCCACCTTAACCCGTTCAAGTACCTTGCCACTTTTATGCTCTCATCCTCTACTACTCTAGATCTCATGCACAGTTTTTGAAACTCCTCAGTGTAGCTACTAACATCTAGGTCTTTTTGTCTCAAATTTTGTCTTTTCTTGTGAAGTTGTATTTCATAGTCTTTAGGAAGGTAGGTTTCTTTGATTTTGGCTACCATTTCTTTCCAAGTGGCTATTGGTTGCTTACCTTCTTTCACCCTTTCCTCTTGGATGAACTTCCACCAAGTTAAGGCTGCCCCTCTCAGCCTTGATTTTTCTACCTTAACCTTCTATGCTTCGGTTATTCCATCACACTCAAAATGGTTTTCTAGACCTTCAATCCACTCTATTAGAGCATCTGGATCCATCTTTCCACTGAAAAGGGCCACTCCTTCTAAGGTTTTACCACTCATAGCTCTCAAGGCTTTCAAGAATGGTTCTTGCTCAATAACAGGGTCAAGTATGGGAACCTCATCTTCTATGGCCACCATTTTACCCTTATCTCCAACCTTATCATGGACCTCTTCAGTTTTTACTTCTACTTCAGCTAGTTTCATTTCTAATTGATCCAATCTTTCTCTGAGTGCCCTATTTTCCTCTTCTTGGTCTTCAACCCTCTTATCTAATTTTGCATTAGTCACCATGTTTTCCTAATGTTCCTTTCCTCCTGAATCTTTTGTTGGCTCTGATACCACTATGATAGGGAGATTGATAGGTAAGTGCTCAAAAAGGCCAATTTGCTCAAGAGGTTCAATTTGTTACCCAAAAACTTTTTTTAGTCTATTGTATGTGTTTACAAAATCATTCTTGTGGTTATAGTGCCAAGCACTTTATGTATCACTTTCCTAACAAACTCCCCTTTTTGGTGATAGCTCACACCTATGCTCAAACCTACTCAAATTGCTCACTCCACCCATCTACACATCCTCAATCTCTATTCTTTTGGTATTCAATCCTCTGTTTCAAAGTGCAATAGGAGTCTTCAACATGGACATGTAGGGCCAACAAAGTTTTTGCTCAAGTTTGACACCCAAACTTAGTTTTAGGCCCATAGCCTTTGGATTGCTCAAACACCAACCAAGGGTCAAAAACTCCAACTGAGGCTATGCACTATCCAAGGTCCTATTTGTCATTTGGTTCACTATTTTAACATGTCCACACAAAGTCTCATGAGCCCCAGACTCCTCCTTGCAATCGGGTTCCAAAAAGGTGTGTGTTATGCAACCAAAAGGGCTACTAGCTCGTGGAGGCCTAATTGGCCAAATTTTGCTTGTTCTGCTCAACGATGGTTAAGAAATCCCACAAGCTTGACTTGGATGATGGTTTAAAGGTCTAGGCTCAAATATTTTTCAGGTTTTAGGCTCCATTAACCATGTTTAGGGACTGTCCACAAATTTGGGCTTAAAAGTAGGGTTTAGGAGGGTTTTGAAGTATATTCATTGGGTTTGTATTCTTATGCACCGCTACAAGTGCCTAGATCTTCATAAGACCTCTGACATTTCTTCAACATGTTTCCCCTACCTTTTCCATACAAGCATTTTGCCAAACACTTGGCAAACAATTTTAAAATTAGTAAAATTGTCACTGTCACTGTCAAAACTGTCCCTTTACCAGTCAATCTGCTGCTACTTCTTTGGTCCTGCATGACAAGGAGTTTGAAATATAACATATACTTCCATGAGGTCTATAAAACATTGATGAACTCTTTTATTAAATAGCCTTTATAGTTACAAGGCTTGGATCATGCTTTGAAGCACTCCATGAGCATTTGACATATACAATTCACAAAAATAGTGAACTCATTGTTTTGCTTACAAGAAGAGAATGATTAAATGGAACAAGCTATCCTAACACATCAAGATGATTTTTAACATCCTTGTCCATATTTCCAAACCTCTGTCCCATTCATTTGTTCACTCCAAATTGCTTTTGGGTGCAATTCTTGAGTTTTTGTTCATGCTACTAGCCAAGCAATCAACACTTGCCTAGTATTCGCTCAAGTCCTTCTTCCAGCCACACTTTTGGCACAAAATAGAGCATATATATAGTATATACATGAATTCCAACTTGACTAAATCCATTATGTGGGATCCCAGACCTAGATTAGTCAAGTGGTGGCATCTTGGAACTTCAAACCCTTGACAGGGCAGTGAGCACACAGAAGTAAAATAAATTTGTATAAACTAATTGCCAAATGAAACCAGTACTACAATCAATTAGAAATAATTTTACAACCAATATGAACACTTTCCCAAAGGTACAGTATGGACTATGAAGCTACAGTACTGACTGTTACACCAAAGGAGTTAAAAATAGTGAAATAAGCCAAAATTTCATGATTTTATTAGGAATCTTTTGCTCATACAATCACCAACCTTATTAAAGGAAAAGGGAGGTCTTTTTATAGTCCATCCAATTATTTATCAAGCCATGTACAGATAGGAGGCTTTCACAACTACATTTTGCAAGAAAAACCCAAAAAATGACAACTTTGACAACTTTTCAAGCCAAATGACAACTTTTCTTGCTCCAAAAGACATTTTTGACACTCTAACCTTACCAACTTGTCTAAACAAATTAGGAATACTTAAAAAAACCTAACAAACATGTTTCAATACTTTTGAAGGCATTAGAAGACCTTTTTGGCAATTTTGCACATTTTTGCCAAAAATTGTCAACTCAAAGCCTAAAAGGCAAAACTTGATCTCTTGAGCCCAAAATGAGATCAAAACCACTAAACATGACACATAACTACCTAAAACAACATAATAAACCTAACACAAGACATTACCAACATGAAAGCATTAAATACTCAAAAATGGGAGTTTTTACTCAACTAGGTGCTCCTGCACCAGGCAAACAAAGTATTCGTTAAATATATTCCATACAGGGAAAAAGCAGATGAAGTCATGAGTTTTGATTGGTCATCTGATGAAGACTATAGTGCATGGAGTAGTATGTATCTGAATGATGAATAAAGGTTGTAAACAGTTTGCATGACTGTTTTTGTCTTTTAGTGGCAGATATTTTTGAACCTGTATAATAGAAATGGCGATAAAATTCATCATGAGTTTTAAAGAAGGCGGCCACAGACTTTGATTCTACATAAGTGAAATCAAGGATGAATGTTTATGTAATATAATGCATTTGCATGTAAACATTTTGAGATGACAGGTGTCTCCTCTAGCCTAAAGCTTGTTTGCTCCCTTGTTTTTTCTAAAAGGAAACTCAAGGCTATGAGACGGGGTTTGCATTTTTTTGGTCCCTTGAGTGTTCCAAATTTCTATTTCCAATAGCAAAGTTTAGGTGAAACAAAAAGTTGTAAAAGGTTATTTCGCAATGCAAAATAGAGAGAGTCTTAGGGCAGTAATTCTGTAGGTTCTTGAAATAGTTATGTATGAATTGTAATCTTACAAAGACAGCCAAATTATTAGAAAGAAATATAATTCAAACCCATTTATCTCCATTGTATTGTTCCATCATGTTTTGAATGCATAATATCAAGGATTTTATCATTCATTGCATTGTTGTGGTGTATGCATTTTTTGTTCATGCTTTGGGCTAAGGGGCTAATTAAATGCTTGAGTAAAATTGCAGAGTGGTAGGGATATTTGCAGGGATTTTGATAAGTAGGTTTGGGTTGGGGTTGTGAATATGGTGTATTGCAAGGCAATATTATCTTAGGTTTATATGTTGTTAGATAAATTTTGTTGGAATGCATTTTATGAAGTATGAATTCATGTACCCAATGGAATAAGGCACTGATCATAGATAAGTGAATGCCTTGGTGTTTATTTTATGTTCACAATCACCACTTATTTGCTATAACCTGTTGAATATCAAAATATTTTCATTTACATAAACGTTGTCAAGTGTTTTAATCATCTCATGCTCCAAACTAGTTGAGGATCACTGAGGAATTTTCCATTCCTGAGCATTCTCCCTTTTTGTTGAGTTTTTATATGAGATTATATGCTTTGTTTCATGAATAATTTGTGAGTGTGGCGTAGAAATCACAAATTGGCATGGGGATCACCCTCCCTGGTTTTGCAGAGCCTAAAGTACAAAAGGATCTTGTATCCTTGTTATTGTTGGTCCAAGTCTGAAAAATATTAACAGTTGGCAATGGTTGTCCATAGATATTTTAAAAGAAAATAGCTTGGTCTTTGCCTTGTGTCAGTGTAAACCCATTTTTGGGCACCAACAACCCCCTCTCCTTGTCCTATTCTCTCTCTCTCTCTCTCTCTCTCTCTCTCTCTCTCTCTCTCTCTCTCTCTCTCTCTCTCTCTCTCTCTCTCTCTCTCTCTTCTCTTTCTTTCCCTATCTCTCTCACTCTCTTCATATCCCCTTCTCTCTCTATATCTAACACACTCTCCCTCCCCCTCTCATTATCCTATTTTATCCCTCTCTTCCTACCCCCTACTCTCTCTCTCTCCCTCCCCATCTCCCTACTCTCTCTCTCTCTCTCTCTCTCTCTCTCTCTCTCTCTCTCTACACTTCCTCTTTGGTTCCTAGTTCCACATAACCTGTACGGGTTATGCAGAACTAAGGCCGAAAATTCTTGTTTTGCATAATCAATACGAGTTATGAGAAATTATTCCTCAAAACCCGTACGGGTTTTGAGAAACTTTTTGTTTTTTTAATTATTTTTGGCTAAGCTTGGTAAGGCTTGGTATTACCAAACCTAGCACATTTTTGAATTTCATAGAACACGCACGGGTTATGAAAAATTTCTTTTTTTTTTGCATGTGGCCACTTTTTTGTTCACCATCTTGGTGCACTTACCCTGATGATTTTTCTCTGCTACCATCCATGTTTTTTAGACCACCTCCCCCTAATAAATCTTGGGTGAGATCCAATATAACCATTGATGCACAAGGATTTTGAAAGGTCAAATGATCATTCCATTGAATGATGTTCCATAATGCAACCAAAAGATTATACAATTACTACTATTACAATTCAAGGAAGTCAACAATGGAAGAGGGGGCATAGATAGCTAAGGCTTTAGTCAACTAGATGTTAAAGAAAATGGAGAAAAAGGCCAAATCTACGAAAACTGAGCTCCAAGATAAAGTATCTTATTTAACTTCATATATTAAAATTATCATAGGTGGACTATTAATTCCTTTCCAAGAACTTCTAGTGCATAATTGTTATTGGGATCAAAGATGCCTAAGAATGAAGCCAAGATTATTGTAACTACCACAAGAACATGGAGTATTAAGCTGGGGGAACTAAATTATAAGATGATCAATGCTCAACAATAGCAATTTGTAAGAAATTAAAAAAATAGAGAAGAGATAATAAAGATGCTAGAGGAAGGGATAAGAAAAATAGGTGATTTTTTGCCAACAATTTCGGAGCTAGTCACTACAAATGATCAAATTTCTATATGAAAATATTCAAAGGGAAATGATGAGTTGTTGCATTAAAAATAGTTGAAATTATAATTTTAGGAAAGAAATTTTGAAAAGTTGTAAGAACAAGTTTGGAGCTTCTTATAATATGATTCAAAGTACTTCAAATAAAATAAATAATTTTGTGGAAAGGATATGGTGTTATATGATTGATTCTCGAGGAAATCTCAATACACTGCATTTTAAAACCACAATTTGCTTATATAATGAAAGATGACTCACCAAGCCAACCAACTTTAATTCTTCTTCAAGGACTGGGCTAATAAGAGTGTAGATGACATGTGAAGAATTCAAAAAGAATATTTTACAATATAAAAAAGGTGATAAATAAGTTTTGGATTTTTTTTGCAATCAAGTGTTTTATTTGTTCATTTAGATGGTTTAAGTGCTAATATAGTAAAAGTTGTGAATAAATTATAGGCTTGTTTAAGAAAAGAATTTTACAAAAGGAATCAAACTAGTGTGTAACAATAGTATTATTTTCTTTGAAGTGTATTATTGTCGTAATAGGATGTGCAAGTGGAAAATCTAAAACAACTCTTCACATACTTTGTAAATTACATCATGTGTCTTTTGGATGGAATGAGTCTTGGTCCTCCTATCCAAAAGTGCCTATTCATACTTAGATGGAACTCACTATAAAGGGTTTCATATGTTGGAAATCGGGCAAGTGCAAGGTAATGAGTCACAAATTCGCGGAAGTCCACGCGTTGGAAAATGTGCTCTTATAAACGGGGGCCTGTTTGTGCTTCGGGCTCCCGAGCCGAAAGGTAACGGGGGTTCGAAGCAAAAAAAAATGGGCCCCCATTTTGTTCTAAAACGGGGGCCCGCTTTTAAACAAAACGGGTCCCCGTTTCTGCCTACTTTTAAACAAAACGGGGGCCCGTTTTTTAGAAACGGGGACCCGTTTTGTTTAAAAGCGGGCCCCCGTTTCTAAATGGCATTTTTCCTTTTTTTTCCACAAGTCGCCCTTGTTTGAAAATGGGGGCCCGTTTTGTGGAAGTTGATTCTACAACCCGCCACTTGGCTCATGATTAGGCTTGGGATAGCCCTGGGATGGCCACACCTGAGACATGGACCTGCAAATTCAAATCTCCATGAATGAAAGCACAAATATGAACTTCAGAAATAGTTTACGAGCCTCTAATCAAAGAATTTTTATACGAAATCAAAACCCATTTCAGATTATACTGTCTAGATTCTAAATATGTAAATTTATTTAAAAATTGATTATTTTAACTATTTTTCATTTAATTTATACTAAATCGGGTCCATAAATTTGAAATATTAACTAATTTTGTTAATTTTATAACTTTTTTATTTTAAAGAATTTTGGAAAAAAAATTATATGTCATCAATCTACACAAAATTCTTTTGTATTTAAAAAAAAAAAATCAAAAAATGTTAAGTTTACATCAAATTATGTGGGTCGTACACGTCAAATTTTTAAAAAGATAATTATGGCCATTAAAAAATTAATTAAAAAAAAATATTAGAAAAAAAAATACAAAAAAATATGCTCATCAATCTTCAGTGTGTTACAAACCATTTCCCAAAACGGTTTGAGAAAATAATTTTAATTGTGTCAAAAAGTGTGGGTCGTACACATGCATGGTATGGTCCTGAAACAGGCATTTTTAAAACATAGTTTTCAGAACTCCATTTAAAAAGTTATTTTTTATTATATGGGTATTAAAATAAATTATATATTTGGAAAGTACACTAAAGGGCTATCTTTTATATTACTGACTTTTTTCAAGATTCAATCTCTAAGTGTTTCAAAATTTAAGCTCAAATGAGACAAAATCTGAAAATCAGGGAAAACACTTCCACTTTTTGGCCAAAAAGTGGACTCATCTTCTTGCACTGACCCAATTGGAAAACTCATTGAAATTGTGATATACCAAATTTTGCTCCATTACTTTATGGTTTATATGTCTTCAAACTTTGAATTTGTTTTCTTTCAATTGATATAACTTTATGCATTCAAAACTATAGTGGTTTGATTATGTTAATTATTGGAAACGTGAAATTCAAACAACTCACTTTCAAGTTCGTAAGATGTCTTGTGTGGTGTCTAGATAATGATGATTAAAGGGAGTTTATCTATCACCTGTTCTAGATTCCTTTGAATATTGCACTTTCTCATGTTTCAATTGTGGGTAATGAGATCAATTTTGGTGTTGATTATAAATTCATTTGCAGAATGATGTGTAGGAGGAATAAGAATGGATGTGAATTTTTATTTTATTTCTCTAACCATTTTTTCTCACTTAATTTTCTATTTTTAATCATGCGGATGGAATCAAGATTATAACGGTAAGTTTCAAATCACATAAAGCAATGCATTAAATTTGTAGAATTATAAGTTTTATACATATTAACTAAGGTGGGCTTCTTTTCATATGGATTATTCTATATTATTTATGTAGTCGTTATGAATTGACTTGGCTAAGCTCAAATTCAATTGAGGAGTTCTAATAAGCCTTTTATATTAAATATATTATTTTATTAGTGAATTATTATTAAATGAGTATAATTCCAAATTTATTTTATTTACCCTTATTCTTCACATTGATATTGATGGTGTTCTTGTTCTTCCACTAGTCTCCCACCTTGTCATTTTTTCCTTGTCTGCCTTTTCTCCACCCATGATAAGCATAGGTTGGTCAAAAATGGGGAAAAAAAATCTTCCTTGAATCTCATGTTAGTAGTTCCAAAATCTTTAAATTGAGTACTTCATAATCTAGGCAATTGATTAATATGATTGAAAAGTTCATTGCCTACATATTAAGATAAAACTAGAAAACACCATGGTTGAACTGAAAATAATTTGTGGGTTGCATTCTAAAAAATAAAAGAATAGAATCTAGATTATATAATACATTAGTCTAAAGAGTTGTTTTGTAAGCCAAAACAATTACAAGCTATGAAAATTGAACATAATATGTAATTACTACCTAATTACCACTTCCCTCTCCTTTAGCATCATCACTCGAGATGAGATAAAAGCAGGCAAGGTATCTTTAGATGGAGAGGACAACTTTCAGCCAATATGTAAGATTGTGATTTTTTTTACTTTTCTCCAATCTTTTTGAAATCTAAGAGTATATTCCCTTGAGATCTTAACACATTATGGACAAAGAGAAATATAGAGATAGGGATGAAATTTTGAATATCAAACCTCAGTGGCAATAAGAACAAGCCTATTAAACCTCATTAACAATAAATACACACAAAGATGAAGATGAAAAAAATGATATAAACTGATTTATATTCCTTGGCTTAAGATGAATCCACTTTATCTTATACATATACATCATTGCAGCTAACCAAAAATACCAGTATTTCAATAAGGAATCGAGACTGTTATATTTAAATCAACAAACGCATTCAACTTGAGCAGCTAACCCTTGGCTGAATACTCCTCGAATGTAACTTGTGAAAAGAGCAGGAGCATTTAACTTGCGCAGGAGCTTCTTGTGGTGGATACCTTCATCACTATCAACACGAGAGTCAACAACCAAATAAATAAACTAGGCGGGAATCGGGATTATGAGGCGGGACTAAACCCGACGATGCAAAAAGCAAATACTAATGGCTACGAGAACGGGAACGGGAACGGGAACGGCCAGTACAAAAATGAAAAGCTAAAATGTTACGGTAATGAGAAAGGTATGATTTGATGAAGACGTGGGTTCAATCACTTAAGTCAAAGCTTAGAGTGTGTCGGTTAAGTTTGGACTTAATTTAAAGTTTAGAGTTTGTCGGTTAAGTCTAGACTTTGACTTACGTGGGGCCCACAACAACCTTCTCTTTCTTTTTATGCATTTGCATTAACCATTCTTGTTCTCTTTTCCGTTTCATCCACGATTACTCCTGCCCAAGGTACAATATTTTGAAACTGTTTCTCCCTCCTAAGGTACATTTTTTTTTCTTTCTTTCCAAAGGACTCAAGTAGTGAAGGGGGTAATTTGTTTCCACAAATCATGTATAATGTTATGCAAGAAAGGAGATTAGAATAACAACTGATGAATTTATTTAGAGAATTAGAAAAAAACCAGTAGTAATTGATAGATTGAAAAAATGAGACTTAACGTGTCTTGAGTAAGAGAAATGAAGGATTAGATGATCAATGTCTTCTTTAGAAGAGTAGCATAAACTACACCAATTTGTGAATTGGAAACATCTTTTTTGCAAGTTGTCTATTGTTAAGATCTTATTATGAGCCATGATCCACTAGAAGCAATTGATCTTAGGGATCAAACGGGGGTTCAAAATTTAGTTCTAGTTAAATTTTGGGATTTCATTGTACCTCCATTGTAAGGAATAGGAAAATTTCACTAAGTTTCTAGAAAGGATAGGAGTATAGATACATTCAGCCATCCTTGAAGGAAAACAAAAAATAATGTCACCTGTTGTGTTATTTAGGAGCTCAATATTTTTAAATAGGATTTGTTGTCTATCGTTCCTTGGAACTAAATCTCCCATTATTTGCTCCCCAAAATTCTTCCATTTAGGTCTTTAATCCTCCTAGAGTGAATATAATCATGAAAGAATCTTCAATTTAGCCTACAAAGAATCTCTTTAAGTTGACTAAAATTTTGGTTTGAAGCTAGGGGGACTTTCCATGTAAGTGTCATTCCAAAAATCAATTATATTTTCATCTCATATCCTCCATTTGACTCCTTTTCTAAAAATGTTTATAGACTTGAGTATGATGCTAAGGAGACTAATTTTTTTTATATAATTGGATACATTGGAATCAACAAAAAAGGAACTTAAAAGGGGGACGGGATATAATAACATATATGGAATAAACCATCTAGATAAATTTTCAAGAACAAATCCATCTCATAAAGTTCATTAATTTAGATTTTAAAAAATATATATTTTTTCCTTGCCTACATTATATAGAAACATATATGGTTATGATGAAATTTCATTTTAAAATAATTTTCTTGAACACATAAGTCTTTGGACATGATTAAATGAATCTCTCCCTATAAAATTTATAAATGAATCAAGTACAAGAACTCAATCATGCTTATTTTCCTCCTACCCACCATAACAATGAGGTATTAAATTTCATATGGGTGTTGTTCAGGTGTGTGGTCATTCAAAAGTTTTCAACCCATTTAATTGGTGCAAGGCTTCTACCATGTATAAACTTTTGTAGCTAATTTTTAGAACTAATATGAGGAAACCATGTAATCCAATACATAGCTAATCTAGGAAAATTATGGCATCCACCACACTGCTAACAAAGAACTCAATATCACTAGATTGATCAATTGACACATGCACAAACATGGACACAAATAGACTCACACAATTATCTAAACATTTGAGTCATAATTATTCAACATAGTTTAGGGGGCTAGAGCCACTTCAATGAGCCCTAGCACATGCGAACAAAGAAAATACCATGATCACAATGTAGCACCTTGCTATACCAAGCAACTGTGCATATAATATCCAGTCTTGCCACATATTTATACTATCTAATGTAAATAAAAAAATTACCAAATGTTGATGAAAAAGGACCAATACTTGAACATAAGAGAACCCATAAATGTTATATAAAAAAGACATAAATACATTAATTAACAAGTGAAATAGATCATTTTTTGTTTCAAATAAAATATCATAGCTATCCACTTTAAGTGTGTCACATATAAAATAAGATACTCACTTAAACAAGTATTGTTATCATAGTGTAAAAATATTATTCTTATGTGTACAGCTATTGGGGTAGCAATGTATATGCAATGGAGTATTTCGTATTAGTAATTTGTCCTATCACAAATATAAAAGGTGAGCACAATAAATACCTTGTTTTTCTCCATGAAATGTGAGGGATTGTCCAAAGATACGAATCATACTAAGAATGTCTTGATAATCAAGGTAACACCTCATTATGGCAAGACACAGTTATTCAACTTCTAATTGATATAGAAAATAACCTATGTATACAAGGATGACCATCATTTAGACATTTGATTCACCAAAATATCCAACTTTAAACCAAGATACAAATCATACTAAGAATGCCTTGAAAATCAAGGTAACACCTCATTATGGCAAGACACGATTATTCAGCTTCTAATTGATATAGAAAATAACCTATTTATACAAGGATGACCATCATTTAGACATTTGATTCACCAAAATAACCACTATGTTACTTTATTCATGAATGACAATGGAGCTAGTCTCTTCGTTAAATGACAAGCATGTAAACCAATTGAGTCTTCAAGGATGATGAACAATTTAGTCCATAGAGTCTTCCTTGTCACTGGATTGCATGCATATTGTGCTACAATAGATCAAGCTCATAGACAAGAATCCCAACTTATCCATACGAAACACTATTGTATTCTCTATAGACTATTAAATATAATCTAAAATAGATTTAAATATGAAAAAATATCTAACAAGAACTCATTTTCTATATTACATAGATATCTCATAGACTATCCTAAATATCACATGTGTTGCAATAAGAAAGGTAAATTTATGAAACTATATATTTAAGATCCATATTTGATATAACACATTACAATTTAATTACCCTAATATAATTATTCTAAAAATATTTGTTGCCTAAACATTCATAAAGTACAAATAAAATTTAGGTCATTATAACTTCTTTTCTTACCAACTCTTTTATACCTTTCATTAGATAGTTTGATAATGGTAATCTTGACTTAAACACCATGTTTTTCTAATGCTCTTAATAGCAATATACAAAAAAAAATGAAATAATAAATATTTACCTTTTAACATGCTACTTTTATAATACCTATAAATACTTAAATTATACCATAGAATAATTATTAGTTATTTAAAAAGTATTTTAATACATTTCTATATCCCCTAGTACGTATTAATAGCTTGTAATTCAATATAAAATAGCACATATCTTAAAAACAATTGATTATAACTATTTGTCATACACACTACCTACAAACTTAAATTAATGTCTAATTAATTTACGATTACATTTATGAAAAATAAATTTAAGATTACATTCATGGAAGTCAAAATTTTCCTATAGATTGCCTAGTCAATCATGTCTTTTTCTTGTAAATTTTTAAGAGAACAAAATCTAACCTACCATCTAAGTGAAACTATACCAATGTAAGTTAAGACAACATTTTAATCTTACACTATTATGTTTTTTAATTGATAAAAAAAATTATATTAATATTAAAATAAGAAATGGTGAACAAAAGAAATACAAATAATTTTTATAAAGATAAAAAATATTAATATTGAAACACAAAATAAATAAATATATAGAAAGAAGGTTCAACACCAAAAAAATAAAAAATATATTGCTCTATTGTTAGAGCAAAGATAACAATCAGAAAATAAATTAAATTGCAAAACAATTTCATTATTGTATATTTTATATAACTATACTACCCATCTAAAATAAAATAATAAAAAATCATGTCACTCATTCTTCCTGAGATCCATTTCACAGCTTGGGAAGGTCTGTTATGCATATAATTGTAACTTAGTTCTTACAAGGTTCTAAAGCCTTTTCAACAAACACCTTTTATTAATATCTTGCGATTAGAGTGTTCTAGAAGAAATGTACGCTTTGAGGCATATGCTTCTGCATTTCACATAAATCCTATAATCAGGGCAACTCTATTATTGTTTGTTGGCTCTATCAAGCAGATCCCATGGCTTGTTTATGCTTACAAATTTTGCATACAAGTTTGCCAGTGCAGTTGCAGCTACAACATCTGCTAAAACATTCATGGTGAGATGTATGTATGTACCTTGTTCGAAAGCTCCCATTTTCTCTTAAGCAATGAGTATGCTGGCAGGGCTAGCCTTAAACAACACACACTAAGCGGCAACGACAATTTGAATTTGGATTGGATTATGCGCAGGAATTGTGGTGGGTGACAGTTGTTTGTTACAGTTAATGGGACTCTTTTGGGAAATGAAAATGGCAGTCGAAGACATAAACAACAGTCATTCAAAGCATCGGATTCAATGGGTCCCACACTAGCCACACTAAGCGGTCAACGCTTAGTGTGTGCTATTAAGCCATCCCTGCTGGCAGAGGTTGCAAACTCTGGCTTTACAGCTACTAATTGCATCTAGTTGAAAGTCTTTGAATCCGTTTCAACAAAAGCATTTTGTGCATATACTACTTTTACAACATTCAATGAGACCACATTTATTTGATGTATCTGATCGAAACACTACTGAGGTATCTGATCAAAAAGTTTGTGTGCCTTGTCTATGCTCTTCACATTTTTGCATCCATTCTTGTCAGGGCATTTCCAACTGTGATGTCTGATGATAATTACTCTCCATTGCACTTCGATGGATGTCCATACCCTGTTCCAGTGCTCCCATTTTGGCACAGGCTGGGAGCGTATGTGCAAATGCAAGCTACTTGCATGGGAAACCTATAGGGATCCCAAGGGCAGGAGAGACAGAGGGATCCCAAGGGCAGGAGTAATCATGGACGAAATGGTAAAGGGAACAATAACGGTTAACACAAATACATAAACGGAAAGGGAAGGTTGTTGTGGGCCCGACCACCTAATTCAAAGCTTAGAGTGTGTTGATTAAGCCCGGTCCATCAGCACTAGAATTGCTCCATGACTAAAGCAACTCCTAATTATTCTTGCTCCTCCAACACAAAATGCATCGACTCCCATTCTGGGCAAGGGAATGTATGCCAATGTCTCTCTAGATATGAGGGAAATGGTTACTTCAAGGGCACTGATTGCACAGGTTTGACCTCTACATTTTTCTTAATTATAAAAATGTATTATAAAAAGGGCACTGATGAGCTTTATTTTGATTATATTAGTTAACTCTTTGGGTTACAGAAGAGATTATAAAAAGGTTTATAGGACAACAATGAATTTAAGACTTTAAGCTTAAGAACTCTTTCCAGTCCTAGAGAAGCAACGAAGGACATTGTGCCTTTACAAACACTTTGCTTCTTTTCTTATCTATATTATATTGTTTTTGCTTTCCAAGTTAATTTGTAACAAATAAATTGAAAGAATTATTGTTGCTCTATGTTGTAAATTGTTTCCTACAAAAAGAGGAAAAGAATAACATTTGTCTTGAAAAAAGAAAATAAGATAATGTGTCGCCCATGTTAGAATAGGAGTTAAAAACTTGTGTCTTATTTTAGTAGAATAGAGTAGTGAATCATAGGGGGAGCCTTCCCTTAATAATCAGGAGAGATTTAATCTCATGTTGTTGTGGTTAAAACCATAATTTTGTAAACTCTTCTTGAGTTGACAAAATTTTCAACCAACACATCCAACATTAGAGCTTATGTTACTTCCATTGTTAAATTAATTTCACTTTGTATTATTTCTTTAATACCGATGTTTTGTATAATATTGCAATGTTGGTGTCTTTGAGAGCACAAGTGGTTGGAGCTATGTATTAGGGAGCATGGATATTAGAATCAAAGGATTGCTTGATAGCATTTTTGTATTTGTACATGTGGACATTGATTTGGTTGGATTGTTGATAGCATTGATATATGTGTACATGATGAAATTGATGTAGTTGTATTGATGATATATGATGTATTTGTACATGAGAACATGGGTAAGCATAAGGACATGAGTTGATTTGTTCCTATTTAGAGTCCAAATATTGTACATGTAAATTAAATTTTGTGATGATTTTTTTGTGAAAAATGTGTATGATTATGCTTGTTCATGATGGTCACCTCTATGTGTAATGATTATGATTATGTTAGACATAATATAGTTGTGGTTATAGATAATATAGACATGTTAGACTACAAACCTACCTAACTGGACATGTTGGCACTGATGATTTGCACCCACAGTGAACAAAAAGAGAATTAGGCTCCATTGCAACTTTTCATTAAATGCCTTTGATGGTTTTTGTGTTGACAAAAAAAATTGTTGCTTTAGAAAAACCGCTCCAAAAATTGAAAATTTGAGATAGGTTATTGTAGAGGGGCCTCATGTGACCCTTTAAGTTCAGACGGATCATTCACAAGTGCCATAGATTCTAGGAAACAACCTATCAAATTTTGATAATTATTTGCACTCAGGGCACTTAAGGGACAACGCTACTAGGGTATATGGCACTGAGCATTCGAGCAAGTTGGGATGCAAAACAAGAGTATCCCTAGGGTAAAACTATCTAACCAGACGTGTTGGCACCAATGGTTCACACCCATGACAAGAAAAATGATAATTAGGCTTCATTGCAACTTTTCATTGAATGCCTTTGACGATTTTTGCATCAACAAAAAAATCGTTGCCCTAGGAAAGCTGCTCCAAGTCTTGAAAATATAATATAGGTTATTTGAGAGGGGCCTCACATGACCATGTAGGTTCAAACAGATCATTATCAAGTGCCACAAATTCCAAGAAACAACTTGTCAAAGTTTGACATTTTTTTTCACTTAAGGGACAGTGCTACTAGGGTATGGCACTGAGTGTTCGGGCAAGTTGAGATGCAAAACAGGATCATGCCTAGGGTAAACCTACCTAATCATTAATGTTGGCACTAACACTTTGTTCCCATGACGAACAAAACGAGAGTTAGGCTCCATTGCAACTTTTCATTAAATGCCTTTGATGGTTTTTACATCAACAAAAAAATGTTGTCCTAGGAAAATCACTCCTAATTTTAAAAATATGAGACAAGTTATTGCAGAGGTGCCTCACATGACCCTATAGATTTAGATAAATCATTCTCAAGTGCCACAGATTCAAAGAAATAGCCTGTCAAGTATTAATGTTTTTTGCACTAAGGGCATTTAAGGGACAATGCTACTAGGGTACATGGCACAGAGCATTCGAGCGAGTTGGAAGGCAAAATAGGAGTATCGCTAGGGTAAAACTGCCTAACTAGAAGTGTTTTCTCTCACGCTGAATAAAATGAGAATTAGGCTCTATTGCAACTTTTCATTGAATGTCTTTAATGATTTTTGTGTCAATAGAAAAATCGCTACCCTAAGAAAACCACTCCAAATCTTGGAAATATGAGACATATTATTATAGAGGGGTCTCATGTGACCCTATAGGTTCAAAAAACTCATTCGCAAGTGCCATGAATTCCGAGAAGTGACCTATCAAAATTTGACTTTTTTTTCTACTTAGGGCACTTAAGGGACAACGTTGCTAGGGTATGGCACTAAGCATTCAAGCGAGTTGGGAAGCAAAACAAGTGCATCCCTAAGGTAAAACCACCTAACTAGACATGTTGGCATCGATGGTTTACACCCACAATGACTTTTGAAATTTTGCAATGACTTTTCCTTCATCATTACTAAGCGTAATTAACCATACTTATTACATCCACATAAACAGAGATTTTTTTTGCTCAAATATGTCAAAGTGCATAGGAGGTAGAACATGAAATCAAATCCACTTTTGTTTTCTTGTCATTTTTCATTACTAAGCATCCATGTTATGATTAATAACAATACCAATATGGTCATTTAATTTGGTGAAGTTTCCCAAGGCAACCAAATTTAACACTTAAGATGTAGATAGAACACATTATGTTGAATCTCAAGATTAAATAATATAACATGCTATTGTTCATTATTACATTTAGGATTAAAGTTTCAAAGAATGAAGACATGCACATGAGGAACAAATTATATCAAACCTCAACTTCTATATATCAAATTGTTGAATAATTGTGTATGTCCATATACACAAATGGCATAAATGACAACTCAAAAAAAGTTTTTACAAATTGTGGCATATGGCATCTTGAAATATATACAAAATATACATGTCAAATATCCATGTATGAATCCCAAAATATCTCTATCACATCCTAAACTACTAATGGATCATCAAAATTGATCCTCTTCGAAGCACTTTTTGGCTTTGAAGGTTCCCGCACAAGAAAAATCCAAATCACAATTGAAATTAGTTATATTATATAATTTACAATAAAAAAAATTAACATCAAAATCAATATACATTGAACTCTAAAATTGAATTCTTGATTACCTCAAGTACGTCTTCTCCTAGGATAGTCAATAGTCCTAGTATATGTCTGTGGCAAAGAGGGGATGTCACTAAAATTTTCAAAGACAACCTATATATGGTCACAAATATAAAATTGATACAAGTTAGCATATAATTGTCAATGGTATGAGCATATTTACTAAACACAAAATAAAATAAACACGTACTTGAGGCATCTCTCTTCTGCTACTTCTTCAGGTATTGTGGAAGCAGTCAACAAGGATTTGAAACCAACAATTCCATGTACATAAAAACAACAAGTATGTGAAACTATTGATCTATGTAGGCATGTATAATCATTAAAAGTTCTTTAAACTCTTAATTCAATCAAAATTGTGTTCAATTATCTTTCCCTTGTCTGTCATTGTTCTTTCAGAGTCTGGATACCACTGCACCTCACTCGCACTAGGTGTGTCCTACAAGAGTAAAATAAGATAAACATGTAAGTTAATATATAATTAAATTAATACCAATTTAAATGATAAGCATGTATACAATAAAAAAATGTAAACGACTAAGTAAAAAAAATATACCATGTAGTTGTGAAGGCCAAATGAAATGATCGAGAAGGTGGTGTCATGGACCTATGTCATGTTCTCCTTAGACATCAACTGTAAAATAGGCCATGTATATAAACATTATAACTTAATACTATATCTTATAAATATTCATTTAAAATAAGATGAACTATGAAATTACAAGTTAATTATTACCACTATATTATCAGTGTATGATCCATGAACCTCCTCATCTCTAGCATATGAGGACTCCCTAGGTTATGCTCCATTCCTTGTCATCTCATCTAGTGCACTGGTCATATCATGGACCTCGTAATCAAATGTGTCAATGGGATGAGATCAACAGGTTGTCCAAGAGGACCTAAGCATATGTGCTTGCACATAGTGCAAGTATGTAGCACACAAATATGTGGACCCCAAAAGGATGTGTTAGTGCCACCTGATCCATCACCAACATCAAGGTCATGTAGTTGAGCTAGTGTCGTAGACTAAGAAACCAAAAGGCCATTGAAAGAGTGAATAACCAATATAGTATGTGATGTTTCCTCTAGAATAATATCTGAAGGTTGTACTAGAGGTGGGAAAGCAATGCGAGGAGGGGGAACATATGGGCCTTATACTACTCAAATTGCCCCAATTCTATCTTGGGGCATACCTCCACCCACGCCTTGAAAATGTTTCCATTCAAATTAGTTGACATGCTTACCTAACATAAAGTCGACGTATAATTTATTAATGAAATAAAATGGTACATCGAGATTGTTATTGGGTGGTCTATCAAAAACCATCCACCAACAATCCTAGAAGTTATCATAGATAATATCATTCGCACACCATTTTATGGAAAGGTTCAGTTTCTTAACATCAACAAGCTATTTAGTGTGGGGATTATGAAATAGGGTGGCTATTTCGGCTTTTAATATTTTGAGGTTCTTCACCTCATCATAGGACAACCCATCTATATATTGTTCCCTCATGGCATCTTGCCATGACAGACTGGCATTGTTCTCGGTGGTGAGGGTTTCTACATTAGAGATTATTAATCATTATGTGGCTATCATCAAGGATAAACAAGGGATCCTACTATATACCTTATAAATACTCCTTAATTGATCCAAATTTTGAACAATTAAATCATGAATTGAGGGGGGGTTTGATGGCAGAGAGTTTGGTAGTTGTGGGTTTTCATTGTTGTCAACCATATTACCTGATTGAAGTTGAAATTTTATATAATTAACAAATTTCAAACAACAAAGTGTATTTCAAATACAAAACCTAATTTATAATTAAAAAATGGAAAAACAAATAAAAAATACAAATGAATGATAAAAAATGAAGGACCACGAAAAAATTCACACTTGATGCTAGTAAATGATGAAAATTTGTTGTAGCAATCAGGTATCTAATTTTTTTGGATATCGGATTGCTAGAATACTCCAAACCCATGCTCGTCGTGTGAAAATGACCCACAACAGGCACAGTTCGAGTTTAAAATACCCACAAGTATCGGATATCTAATACCTTTTCTATGTTTTTGTCTTATTATATATTAATAATATATATTATTAATATATAATAATATTTATATTAATGTATTATAATATTAATTTATAACATATATTATTATATATTAATATTATAATATATTATATATATTATTATATATTAATATTATAATATAATATATATATTATTATATATTATAAAATAATATATCATATATTATACAATATATGATTATAAATATGGATATGCGATAGTATCAAATATCCAATATTATCGGATATCAATTTTATTTTTTTTATTTGTTATGCTTTGGCTTTTGTCATGGCTACATGTACTGACATCCAAGCCAACCAAAAAGTCAACACAGATTTTTCGTGTTTTTTGACAAATGGAAAAGGCATTTTTTTTCATATCGCCACTTTTTGGCCCCTCGTGATCTTGCACATACCCCCCAAAACCTTAAGATCAACTGACATTTTGTCAAAAATTGTGTAGTTAAAACTTTGGGCCAATTTGAAGTGAAATGAAGGTCACCAACATGCTTAGGAGGCCCAAAACCTTATAAACACCTATCAATTCATCAAAATCTAAGCTAGACAAAATCAACATAAATTTTTTGAGGGACACATTGTTTGAGGTCAAATTATGTACAACTATATAGATCTATCGATCATACTTTCAACATACATCATGGGAGACCATCATAACAGTTAGCTTCAATAAAAAATTATGCGATATAAAATAAATTGAAGGGCTTAATACATTTTTCATAAGTTTTAAAAAAAAATTGACATGAGGTACTTCTCTTTGGCAACTAGTTACACAAGAGTCCTTTTGATAGGCTAGGGTGACATCATCAGCTACGACTGCGATTTTTGACATATTCCATATATATTTAGCATACTTACAAATTTAGCTAAGCTCTCTAAATTTGGTGATAAGCAAAATATTTTGATCAAAGGTAGCATATTCTTACAAAATTCAAAATATTTTTGGCATATTTTTGGATCTTTAGTTTGGATGTTGACCTAGGTTTTTTTTTTGCCTTAATTTTGTCATACAATCTCCAAATCACACAAACAAGATATCTTTGTAAAGCTAGTTCCAATGTATTGATCAAGATCTAAAGGTTGTTTTGTTAGAATCTACTCCAATTTTTTGTACTATGCCTCCAAAATTAGCCTTTAGTTTTGTGCTTCTAGGGCCATATCTTGCACATTTGTCCTCTACTTTTTGAAAACTAGACATCATTAGAAATCTCTCAGAGGCGTCTATCCAAATCTTAAGTAGTCTATGTTTCTAGATTTTGTCCTAGGAACATTTTATCTAGATTTCGACGTTTTTATTATTTGGTCAATTACTTGGGCATTTTGGCACTTGGGATGGATATATTTGTTAGAGATGGTTGTATTTGATGTTCTCCATATGCTCTGAGATTTTTGGGGTTTGTTAATTTCATTTGATGATGTATCATGGGTTTTTCTTTTCATCCTTTTATTATTAGCCTAGCAAAGGTTAATTATGAGTGTTGGCGACATGGAATTTTCACACATCTCAAGTGGCTAGATATGTTGTCTTATTTGTATGGATTCATACATAAACTAGTCACATTAGGTGGTAGATCAGTTTGGGGTAATTGCATAGACCATGTTGTAGGATTGATTTGTTCTAGTGTTGATTACGACACTATGTGTGCTATTTCAGACCTTGAGTGCACTTTGGGAGATACATGGAGATCCTTATATCTCTCCATTCCTAGATGATCTTGCATAAAATTGTCTTCTTCCCCTTGCACATGTAGATTCCATACCCTTGGATAATAATACTTTAGATGAGCTTGATATAATATCAGAGGTCTTGCATTTTTTGATAGATCAAAGGCATATCTTCATGTTCCCACTCCTCGCATTGAGATCCCATCTCAATCATCTTCATCTTTTGTTATTATTTTTATATTGGCATTGGATCATGAATTGCCCTCATTGATTCAATGCAACAGGACATTGTTCTTCCAAACATAGCTAGTTTGGATTTGTATCTTACAAACATATCATTGTTATTTTTGGAGTTTCATACTATATATTTGGAGGATAGTTTTGAGTACATTCAAATTCTCCTCTTTGTTGACAACCTTGTCAATGTTATCAGCCCATCTTCATCATACTACTATGGATAGCCCTATCATTCTAAGAAAGTTTGTGAGTCACATGGTATCATTGAAATTTATGAGGAAATTATGATAAATTTGTAAAGGCTCATAAATGAGGAGGGGAATAACATGAATAATAAAATTATAGAATTAGAAAAACTTAAGGGACTTCATTCAACAACTCTTAATGCCTTAGCTTGTGTAAACTACACAATACATTATCTTGAGGCTATTGTATAGTCATAGTCATAATAGACATAGTTACTCATATGGTCACGATAATCATGAGTGTCCTTAATATTAGAAATATTATTATTGTATATTGTGTTATATGGGTTGTCGCAAGTCAAAAGCATCATCATAACCAATAATAATCAATAAATATACAAATTATCATGGAACTATTATAATGTCTTACCTTATTAATGAAAAATTTACATCATCAATACCCATGCTAGTCACATTTGTAACCAAAACTCTAGCTAAGCCATTAGGACGATAATTGGTTGTCCAAATACTATGAAATTGGAACAAGGGAGTACCACTAAGGTAGAAGAAAGTTATTATATCTGTAGACACATAAAATTGACTAAATTAATATTTAATTAATTATGTCTTTATCACATGATTAATTTAATTAATCATATTAGCCTACCATTACCTTCTAATTAATTAAATTATATTTAATTAATATCCCCTTTTCACTTATTCCAAATATTGATTTATTTCAATAAATCAAACTCACCTTTATGGAATATTCCATTCTTGTCCCTAATCCTAATTAGCTAAATTAATCCATGATTAATTAGGCTAATTTAGTGATTCCTACAAACCTATCATCTAATCCCCTCATTATCCTAATTAATCCAAAGCCTAGCCAATGTTAGTATTTATTCAAATTAAAAATACTACACATCTACCCAAACCCACATGTGACTCCACATGTGAATCACAAGTCACTTCACATGTCCACGTCACCTTTGACCAAGGGGTTCTCACACATGTGTGAGGATGCTCTTCCCCATAGAGCCACCATACTCTTTCCACTTTTGGCTCGTGTGTCATAAACTCTCTTCCACTAGCCCTTACACCTTTCCACTAGTGTTTCCACTTGTCACCTCTTGGACTTCCCAAGATTTGCTCACACATGTGTGAGCACATTTACCCTTGCACCTACTTGTCTTTGTGACAGTTGTCATGAGGTTAAGCCTTTCAACCTAGGACCAAATTCCCTTTTAATCTAAGCCCTTGATCCCCCTTTTAATCTTGACCGTCCATTTCTAGGCTCCTAACTCTATAAATTGAAGCATCTATCCATCAATCAAAAAAAAAATCAGAACTTTTATGCATCCTCATGCTGCCCTTTGATCAACTTTTTATCATATCATTATGCTGCCCTTTTAGTTGCATCCACTTTTCATCATAGCACAATCATAATGCCCGTTTTGATTTACATCCAATCATCCACACTTAGTTTGTTATGCTAGTTGGGAGCAATCCACACTTAACTCCACTCAATCTCCCAATCTTCATTTGACAACCTCAAAGCAATGCGGTTCGTGGAGACAAGGAGGACAAGGAAGAGCTAATGGCGTAGGGAGCATCATGAATGAAGTCTTAATGTTTATTCATTTTTATCTCTCATATGCTTCTATGCTTAATCTTTCTTGATAATGCTTTTTAATGGTTTAGTTTTATGTTGATTTGACTAACACCCGAATTAACCGTTTTATGGTGTTACAATATCAATTAAATATCACTCACATTCAAAGATTGTCCACACAATATATCTTACCATAATATATAAAAGGGTGATTTGGTACAAGGTTGTCAATTTTGATGTTATTCTAGAAAACTACAAAAATAACCATACACCCTTTAGACTCTATCATGTATGATTACATGCCCATAATAAGTGAGTCAATCAATTAAGTTCCCATGTCTTATGCACTTCATTATCCCTTAAATTGATTGATGATGTCCCATTCTGAAAATTTATCCAAACAAAAGAACTATACAAATTGAATAGAAAGAAAGAAAGAAAGAATTTTAACGTCCACGAGGCTAAGAATAGCCTATGGGACAATCTGATCAAGCTGAATCAGTTTTTTAAGGTCTGATCTCTGCTTATTCAGGCTGATGATGAGAGCACTCATCTTCACGATATGCTCCTCGATGAACAGGTTATACCATGTGCTGGCAGTTAGGAAATTGGCAAACTTCTCCCAGCTGACTTTAAGTGCTTCACACTCCAAGATAAAATGTTTTTTAGTTTCCACATTCCTGCTGACGCAAAACGGGCCAACTCTTTCTTCCCAAATCTCTTTTGGCCTTTTCCACTGCCCGGTCTCACACCGAAGTTGGTGAGAGTTGGTTCTAAGCTGTGCAATTAATATAGTATTAGCCCCTATATAGACTTTTTGAAGATGATCATAATTTAGACTTTTTAGCCTTCCATGATATATTAGCCCCTATATAGACTTTTTGAAGATGATCATAATTGGGGTTGAACTCATTAATATAGTATTGTTTCTTCCTTCCTAACCCAATACTCCAATTTTTCTTGTAAAACTTTTCCATAACGAAGACCTTTATCTCCTTGTTGTTTGTAGGTTATGAGTTCAAATAAATATCCCATTTTTTCAACCATTTGATGTTTTGTTTCATCCACGTCTTCTTCCTTTTGCACAAAGTGTCGTTGACAACAACCTTAGGCCATCTATCTTCTCCCATTTGCTCGGTTCTTTTTAAATAGCTAATGAGATGCGCCATAGCAGCTGCCTCAATAGGGGCAGCACCTGTTTCACTTAACATGATATCATATGGGACCGTGCTTTTAATTTTGAACTTGCTTGTGATCAAACGTTTTTGAATTCTCTCAATTTGCTTCCATTGAGAATCTAAGGTACTGCTGGCCCAAACTTTACAACCATATAGAATAACCGGCAACACCAAAAACCTAAAAAGTGTTTGGATGGTTTTCCAATCCCAAAGCTCAGCCTCTCTGCATCTATTTTGAAGTGCATAGAGTGCCTTCCAGCCGCCTAGAGTTCTCTTCTTCGTGCAACCTTCCCAACTAAGACTCTTGTTGAAATCAATTCCAAGGTATTTGTAATCTGCAACTTCTTCAAGAATGCTACCTTCAAAGTAAAACTTATGTTGCTCTTGTTTCCTTCTACTTGAGAAAACCATGATTTTCGTCTTGTTGATATTAACTTGCATTCCCACAATATTGCAAAAGCGCTCAAGGGCAAATAAGTGCTCTTGCAAACCAAGGGCAAAATTAGCAAGAAAAATGAGGTCATCAGCATAAAGGAGCAGCCTTATCACAAATTCACCCAATTGAATACCATCACCATTCTGCATGTTTAACCATTCTTCAGGTTTGTCAATGTATAAGCCAAACATGGTAGGGGAAAGAGGACACCCTTGTTTGACACCAATATCACTCCTAAAACTAGTTGAAATGCCATCAGGGGTTCTGATTTTCACTTTAACCTCCTCATAAAGCCTATGAACAGCAGCCCTAAGATGAGCCGGGATACCAAGCTCTTCCATTCTGTGCCACAGTTTGTCACGTGGGACTGTGTCAAAAGCTTTTTTGAAATCAACAAAGCAACAGAAGACATCTTCCTTTTTCTCCCAGGTTTTTTCGATGATGTGTCTCAAAGTAATACCATTGTGGAATGTTTAGGTTTGAAACCAGCTTGGCCTTTTGCACGTTTATGATTTTCTTCTACCCATTTGCTGATTCTATTTTCTATCATGCTACCAAATAACTTAGCAAACAAAGGATTGATCATTATAGTCCTATAGTTGGAGGGGTTATTGACATCTCCACTTTTGAAAAGAGGTATAGCAAGACTTGTAGTCCAATCTTTAGGAAACCCATGAGGAATGATGTTATTGAATATTTTTGCAATATGAGGGGCAAGGACTTTCATGCCCCACTTGAGAAACTCTGCTTGAAGTTCACCTAAGTCTTTAGCTTTACCAACACCCAATTTCTTAATACCCAATTCAATTTCTTGCACGGTGAAAAGATTAGTAGAAATGTTGACCAAGGGTGGGGGAGCCACCTCCAAATCATGTTCATAAAGTTGCCTAGCATAATCAAACCTTTGAGTGCCTGTGATACTATTGTCAATCTGTTTCTTTTTTGATTGCAGCTCTTTCCAAAAAAGTTTGGGATTATATTTGCTAAGAAAAATTAACTCTTCCCTCCTAGTACACATAAAATCAGCTTTCTTTTTCTTTAAAATATGTTTGTAAGCTTTGATGTGAGTCTCTTTATTATTTGACTTTCTTAAACCTCTTCTAGCCATTTTGCATTCCTCATCAAACCAAGCATTCACCGGGAAACAATTTGTCTCAGATTTTTTGTTTTTTGTTCTTTTGCATTTTGAGAGGGCCACATGGATCAAATTTGTTAACTTATGACTGTTGAGATCATGAAATGTCTTTTTCTCCCATTTAAGAAGTCTCTCCAAAGCAGCCTCGAAGATACAAGCATTTTCTTGCATCAAAAGAATTTTGCCCTTTGAATGTTGTTGTAGGGAATGTTGATTTTTTTCCACATAATACCTCTTTTCTGCCCAAACAATACTTAAATAAATCGGTTTGTAATCTGATTTGAGGTCCCATAAATGTTCACCAATCACCATATCTTCGATTTTTTCACATAGGCTATGCGAACAAACAACGTAGTCAACCACACTCACCCCATTGTAAGTGTTGCAAGTGAATTGCTGGAATTTGTCCATCTAATCAAACCATTACAGATAATTAAGTCAAACATGCCACAGAGAGTAAGCAACTCTTCCCCAAATTGGTTGCAATCATTGGTGTCTTCTGACACTCTCTCCCATTGATGATTTTCTTCTTCTAGGAGCCAAATAGGATTACAATCATCTTTACAGCTAAAGATGCAAGCCTGTTCACTTGCAGTTCTAGCATTGAAATCCCCCACAAGGAGGACCTCGCCAAACTGAGAGAACACATCAATATCTTTTTTTAGGGCAGCAAAGGGGTCTTTGCTGTCAAGACCACATTTCTTGTAAGTTTTGGAGACCTGCGGATGATATGAAAAGTTGTGTAGAAGTTGAATATGCAGATTTTATATGTTACTACCCTTTAGTGAGCTCCCATTTGGCACAGGCTGGGAGGATGCTGGCAAAAGTTGTAGAGTCGGGCTTTATAATTTCCCATTGTATTTGGAAGTTTCTAAAGCCTCTTCAACAGACTCATTTGTTAATATCCTCCAGTCAGGGATTCTGTCAAACAGTTCAGATGCCTTGTCTATGCTTCCACATTTTGCATATCCCTCGATAATGGCATTGTAAACAACTGTTGGAGACATTCTGTCAAACAGATGGCGTGCCTTGTCTATGCTTCGACATTTTGGATACATATCTACCAGAGCAGTTGTATCTACATCTGACAAAAAACCTCCATCGTTGCTGGCAAAGACTGCGGTCTGGCTTTTCACCTGCCAATAGCGTTTGGGTGAAAGTCTCTAAATCCTTTGTAAGAAACACATTTTGTGTATAGCCGGAAATTATAGCGTTCGATGAAACCACTTTTCTTTGAGACTTTCTGTCAAACGGTTCTCGTGCCTTGTCTATGCTTCCAAATTTTGGAGCATGTCTACCAGATAATTTCCAACTGTAAAATCTAACAATAATCGGCCTTCCGTCATGCTGAACGATGGACATCCATACCCTGTTTCACAGCTCCCATTTTGGCGCAGGGTGGGAGTACGCTGGTAAACGAAGGCTGATTGGGTTGGAAACTATTTGTTGCATATTTTTCGGTGGTAGAGACGGTTTTCAAAAATTAGACTTGGCGTGATTAACCGCAAACGGAAACGGGAACGGAAAAGAGAAAGTGGGATGGGTTAAGAGGGCTCCAGCCCAGTCCAGCTTCGGTGATTGAGTGGTTTATTATAGGTATCTTCAAATTTGGTAAGTAATGGTGAAAAGAATTCAGTCGGATCTTCAAAGAATATACAAGAATCGAGTTTGGAGATTGAATCCAATTTTTATCCCAGAAAATTCAGAAGCGCAGAAGGGCATGAAAGTAGCAATATATTTGAGATCAAGTTTTGGGAGAAAAAAAGTACTATGCTACCTTTGGTGACATTTGTTAGGACTCCGTATATGGCTATGATCAATAATGGATTATGGTGTTCAAGAAATGATTTTTGAAAAATTCATCCATAACTAGGTAATAACACTTAGAAACCAATTTATATTTCATGCGTTACAATTTTAGAGTGTTGACAGGTTTTAAAAGTTACAGGTGTAGAAGGTGAAGATAAAAGGTTGAATTAGCTCACTGCCGAGCCAGAGGCTAATTTAAGCACACAAGAGGACTTATTTTCAGGGTTCTTTAATATACTTCAAATTTTGTAAACCGGGATTTTCTCATTATCATCAGGTAAAGACAAATGTGTATGGATCGATCAGCTTTCTGATCAATATTTTCTTATAGATTATGAGATTCAAATTTGACGAATTGACATTGAGGTACTTTTTTAAAATTTTATGGTGGATTTGTTTTTATATGCATATTATGTGGTATTCTTAACTCTGTTCCTGTTTTTGGCCATAAAAGAATATATTTATGATTTGCATACTGTTTTTAATAAATAAATAAATAATCAATCTTTTCCCCTAAAAAATAAAATTTATAATATTGACATTACGCAGACTGGTAATTTAAGAAATTTTCAATTAATCAAAGATATAATTAGAAAATTAAAAAGCATTGAAAAATTCATAAAAACATATAAACTCCTATTTATTTGCAAATATCTTGTTTCCAGTTTTTCTCTACCTGAGTTTTTCCCACTGAATTCAAAGCATGCCCAGGTTGACACAGAGAGGTATTTATATCACTGATTCGATCCAAAGTCCTGATAACTCTAGATTTATCTCGAGTTTCTCCGAAATTTTTCTATATTGAATTATGTTCCACGTAATTTTCTAAGCTTTTTCATTAGCATTCATTTTGTAAAGGTTTTTATTAGTCATGCACGGAGTTTGGTTGCTATCTAGTATTTTTCAGCTTTTTAGTCACAGGATTATCTGTATTTCCAGGATAAAATAGCACTGCTTCTGTGTGATTATCAAGAATTACTTGGGTGTCAAAAACTAATAGCATGGTAAGCTTCAAAGAAATAAACTCTTGAGCTGAACATTACATGCCATTTTATTTTTATTTTAATTATGCACACACTGAGTTTGCCAAGTTCATGTTGTCTAAGGTGAGACGATAGTGTGCATCTGTCAGCAGAAGTTCAACTCCATATTTTGCCGCAAGTACTTCATTTCTACCTTAACATATATCAGTCAAAGGGAGCACTCACAATGACAAAATCTTTAACATTTTGTCCTGCCTTTTGCTGGCTTCTTAGTTTCTATTGTTCAATCATGTGATTGATTTTGAATCTATCACATAGTAATCTTTGGTAAAATCTACCAACAGTTCAGTACAATGCCTGATGCAGGATATGATGAATACAGTAGTTCTAACTTCATTAAAGAATATGTATTCCTGGGAGGATGCCTGCCTTCGTTGAGCAGAGTTACCTCAGCCATGGTAGCTGCATCTAGACTACGGTATTAAAACTCACTAAAAGTCTCTGTTTTAAATCAGTTTAATTGTTTGCTACCCAGAAAAACAAAAGGGCTCTACATGAAACATCCATTTCACTTTCAATCAAGTCCTATTTGGGTCAGGAATGAAGGGAGCATACTCTCTATTGGCAGAGTCCTTTTAGATTCCATGCTGATTTGCAGTTGTCTTGGTGGAATCAGCTTGGAGCGTGTGGAAAATATAGGCAAACATTACTATCATACTCTGCTACTCTGGAGGAAAAGCTTTCAGGTGCATCACAGGCAGGCTACCTGCCCCTCCCAATTCAATAATTCAGAGAGAATAATAAGAAATGAATATGCTATCATCTGGATTTTGGATTATATTTACAAATACATTCCTTGTTTGTACAGCGAGATTTTAAAGGTAGGCTTCAACGAACACTTGGTAAGGACATGGGAGCTGCTGAAGAGAAAAAGTGAGTGCCAACTAAACCTAAAATTTGTTTGACAAATAATCAAAGGCGTACATGGTATCCATTATCCCTCATTGTGAAATTTAACTTTTCTGGAGTTACATCCATGTGTCTTTTATGAGCATTGCCATATGCAATATCTATCATTCCAGTACTATTGCATTCCCGATTTGTGACAACTGTCACAATTTCTTTAACCTGTCCAAAGATAGAAAACCATCGTGGAATTAACAGACATTTGGGGAGTGAAATTGTTTGTCAAACAAATGCATGAACTCTTATAAATTATCTGCTATGACTTCATCAGCTGTTGGAATTTGTTAATTGTGAATCTAAGAGTCTCCTATGGTAGGAGGAATATTAAGATTCAGAAGATTTATTCAATTTTCAGAAAGAATTTTATGTCTCTAAAGTAGACATGACTGTTTATGTGGCAGGTAGGCATTTCTACAGCGGATATCGAGTTTATGTTAGAAGGCCAAGGTCTGTAGAGTATTTTTTCAGGCTTCGACATTATTTTCACACAAGGCAGGTGAGGGTCTAGAATATTATTAAATATTTAAGAATGGATTCATGATACTTGGACAAAGACATTTAATTTGCAAGATTTTCAAATATCAATAGCAGCATCTTTATCTAAATTAATTTGTACTTGATTAGCTACATTTATTTAATTAATTTAAAATAAATTAAGGCATGATAAAAACTCTTATTAACAAGTTGGAATACATAGATGTCGCCATTTATGTCTTTATATAGCGGATTGCAACAATTTGAGTAAGCATATATATAAAACACAAGTTGCCTTAGGCTAAGCAGCCACATGCAGGGGGACCTGACCCGAACATGCCTTTGGGGGTTTGAACCTTGGTGGATGACTTTTTACTAAGTTGCCGGTTCGGATTCTGGTTCAGATTCGGGTTCGAGATTCGGATTCGCAAATTCGTTCATTTTTTGGGGGGGGTGGGTTTGGGTTCGCTTTGGGTTCGTCCGTACAAAAACATATAGAAATAAAATATATATATATATATATATATATATATATATATATGCAGCAGCAAATAAATAGCAAAATACACCACCATATATATTAATGTCGTAGACTTTTATTCCAAATGGCAAATAACATAGCAGAATGCCAAAATACACCACCATATCAATGTTTATGTTCAAAAATAATAATGTCAACATTAACAATCAGCCATCACTGAACAAATGAGATAAGTTTTACCTATTTAACCTTTTTAGTGGTCTAATTTAGGGTGGAAGGTCGAATAGACTAAATTAGGCAAAAATAAACTTTAAAAAAGTTTTTAAAAATGTCTTTTTCACCCAGATTCGTCCCGGGTTCTGCCGCTGGCACTGAAATTCGTCCAAAATCTGTCAAAATTCAGCCAGGGTTCCTCTGAGAGAATTTCCTGGGCCAAAATCGAACCCTGACAGAATTTGGGGAGAATTTGTAACGGATCAGTATTTGTTGCGAACCGAACCAGGACCCGTGGGATTTTTTGCAGAATCTGGCAACTTATACTTTTTATATCACATACCATCATCCTCACCAGTGGAGCTCAACCAATTAAACTACAACCCTTTGATAATTTATAATAAATTCAAAATGATAATCAACATAAATTTGCAATATAACCACTAAGATCCTTCAACCACAAACTCTACCTTTTATTTGGTAAGCATCCTCGATAATTATCCTTGTATTTGGATTTCCCATTAAAACCAGTTGAGCTTATCTGTAAGCTCATTCAATTTTCATTGATTCTCACTTAATGTTGTAAGCTCATTCAATTTTCATTGATTCTCACTTAATGTTGAAGCATTTAATGGTTTCTCTAAGATCGGAGATAAAGCCTATTTAGGAAACTAGTCCTCAACTATCATTAAAATGACATGAATTTAATTATTAATATAAACATGGGTTTTTACAAGCTAACCAAACTCTCCAAACAATGTTTCACTACCTTCCTTCAAATATTGTGATCTTTTTTCCAACAAGTACCTATCTAAACTGAAAAAAGAATATTTGTTTGAAATTCAATAATTTTATGCTTTCTTGCTTTACTACTTTTCACATGAGAGAGCATCCTTTGAACACTAACTTCGAATACTAATTTGGTTATAGCCAACTAGATTGCTACTTTTGGTTACGACTTCTGCCACACATTAATAATTTTGTTAGCAAAAGGCCCCAACGATATACCATTTGTATTCCTATTAAAGTCTCTTGCCCTTGCAATGCCCAGGTTGCCATTAAATAATCCATCAGTTCAGTTTAAATTCATCTTGATAAACCTCTTTATTGTTGAGTTTACTCTCGGGCTGAAAGCTTTTTTCATTATTGTATAAAATTCACTTTAAATAAGTAGTGTAAAAATAGATTTCTTTGCTCCTTAATAAAATGATATATAGACGATTCTCGTTAAACATGAGAGTTTATAGTAAATTTTAGATGATAATGAATATAAATTTGCATCATACCCACTAATATGAATGCATCCTTCAACATGATATCTACCAGTTATCTGCCAATCATCCTTCATAACTATTCTTATATTTTGATTTCTCATCTTAAGATTCGTTGAGCTTGTCTTTCAGGTCATTCGATTTCCATCCATGCTTGCTTAATCTCAAAGCATATGAAGGGATCAGAGATATGCCTCTCTAGGAAACCAAGACCTGAGAAACTACCTTGAAAATGAAGTAAATTTAGTGACTGTTAGAAATAAATCTCTCTAGGAATCCAAGGGCTGTGAAACTATCTTGAAAATGGGATAAATCTAATAATATACACATGGGTTGTTGAAAACTAATCAAACTCTCCAAACAACGTTTCCCCATTGGGATCATATTTTCAACCATGTATCCAAAGTCCGGACTGATCAAGGACTGATCAAAGATAGATTTCTGCTCTGTAACTATCTCTTTCATCCTGATGATGGATCATGTAGTATGATCCAAAACGTTGATGATGAAAAATATCACACAATGCAAACCAGAAAAGGAAAATACAAAGACAAATTTGCTTAAAATTCAATAGTTGAATGGTTTATTAATTTAACTTCTTCACAAGCCCAAGTTCAGTAGTCAACAATTGATTGCAAATGAAACTTTTATTCAACTTTTTCAGGTTTATGCCTTAAGAATGCCCCTGCTTCTCACAAAGACCTATTGATCATAGCAATTACATTGACCTGATGGAAACCCGGCCACCCAAATGGAGTTTATTAATATTCAATAGAATATCTTTATCTAATTAAAAGTGAATATCTCTTCACAGTTCAACTTCAAACTCTGATTTTAAACATTTTGAGATGCTTTCTTAAAAATCTGTATAAAAGTTTGTGGATCTTGGGCACCTGACAAATCATACTTTCCATTGATCTGCAAAAACAACCATATCAAAATTAAACACTTGATCAAATAAACCCAATTTTTGGAAAGAAAAAAAAAGAGTCTTTTAGGAATTAAATAAATAAATTGATCTTACTCGGGGGCTAATCTAAGTGGTGTACTTATCACAGTGATGACAAGATTCAAAATCTGCCAGGCATTAGCACCCCTGGTTTCCGTGTTGGTAGATGTAGTGTAGAAATTGGGTTTCAATGAAAATAAAAAATGCAATGGCGGTATAAGGAAGGGGTTGGATTTTCAGCTAAAGAGATGCATTGTTCTGTGATAAATATTCTTCAAGGTAAAGTATTAAAGAATAGGAGTTATTTTTAGATGGCATCCTGGCCAGTACATTGAAAGTAAGAAATCCCCATGGAAAAACAAAAGGATTTTATCACTTTACCTTATATTGCTTAAATTTTGGAGGGAAGACAACTCAAAAAGAATCAAAGGAAATGTTACCCAATCAAAGAAAAGGACATGGATTTTGCTCACCTTGTAGTTCGGCACACCAGATATATTGTGAGCATATGTTGCCATCTTGGTCTGTATCTGAAATCCAGTGAGCAAAAACAACCTTCAAGACCTAGTTTGAGCTTAATAAATATAACTTTTTCTAACCAAAATAAAACATAATACATATATGAATTTTAGGATGAAATCTTTTTAATTACCTCTTTCAAACCAGCATTGGGATCATCAATCCATTCTTTAGCACCCTCAATACCAGCGCTCTCTGCAGCACTCAAAAGCACTTGTCTGCAGACATGAAAGAAAGAGAAGAAGATATTGGTTTTCAATTTATTTTTGCAATGTTCTATATACTATGGACTGAGTATATAAAATGGACGCACGGGATACTTTCAACAAGAACTCAAGATCTCTACACTAACCACATCTGCAATTCATAGTCTTTGATCTTCTTTGGTTTTTCTCTTTATGTATAATTAGATGATTGAACCATGTACAACGTATCACATACAAGAATTAATATCAATATATGAGAGGTTTAGTCTTTTTCAAATATTAGCATTATCAGATCAAAAATTAGAATTTTTCATTCATCCAATTTGAGTTTGTGGAAGGAGGCTACTCAAAAATGCATTCCCCTATTCCACACCAAAATTTGTCCAGTTTAATTTGGTAGAGGAGTTAAAATTTTACATTGACTGTGTAATAGACAACCTACTGGATAAGGGTAGTCACATTGAATTAGATTTTTAGTAGATTTGGATTTGAGAAGTGATAAGAAGTTCCTTTTCTATTCTATTGGAAGAAACAGAGGAAAGCTCACTTAGTCAGGTTCATGAGAACTTATTGTGCTTTGAAAAGCCTTAATAAATTAAGTAATTAATTATGTAGTAGAATGACTGTATCAATTGTTTGAGGCTTTGATTGTCATTGTCTATGGGAGAAAAAGTTCTGTTTGCCCCATATTTGAGATCTTCAGCTTGTATAGATAGAAATGACATTAAGGGTTATGTAGATAAAAAAGACTGATGAATATTATAGAGATCTGAAAGCTATTTCACACAACAAGAAACTCCAAGGCCAGATAGGGTTTTGTTGCTGCCAAGATCACCTTATGGAAAGTATATCACAAGAAAGAGGGACTCAATTACAGTAATAGCATTTTGAATAGCTTATGCAATGGTTTCACAGGGATTTTTCCTAAAACTTATCCCAAATCATGTAATAGAATGTTTTTGGACAACCTACCCAATTTCAATGTAAGCAGATTAAAATTTATGTTACAACACTCCCCAGATTTTCCTAACCACGTGTTTCACAATGTTAGCTTTGATGTCATACTCTAAACATGTGATGTAATTGGTGTCTTCTTTTAAAAGGTGGGAGATCAGACTGTTCCCTACATAGTTCCTATGGGAATGCATTCTACTTTCAAGCTAAGCTAGGAGGTTGAGATTTTGCCTGATGATGTGCACACAAGAAATGCGGTTGGGGAAGTGTAAATAAGAAATGTTCTTGCAACAACTGTGCAAAGACGTGTGATCTAAATTCGAATTTTCAGCAACAACTACAGCAGCTTGCTTAGTTTTACAAGGCACAAAAGACAAGCGTTAGATAAAGAAGCAAGCTTGATCAAGCATGCATGCCTTGGGGAGTGATAGATTTGTGCATAAACTTGAAAAATAGGATCTGAGAGTTTGTGCATTTATGATGGCAGAGACGGATGGAATCATTAATTGACACAAGTACAGATGAAATGCTACAAGGGAGGTAGCTTGAAACATCTCACTAAGGATTGTTCTGCATTTTAAGTTTATATGCTCTCTCTGCGTTAATGCACTTTGGGTTAAGGGAATCAATTCATTGAATATCCTATAAGTCATATTGCAAGAAAAGATCTTGATCATCTCCATATTGTGTCTCACAAATAGCCAAATTGAAAGCATTATTGTAACATCTTTCCACTTCTGTTTGCAAACTAGCATGAGGTGCCGATCTTTGAGAAATAGCTAAAATCACAGCATATTTTGTTTTCTCGTGTCAATTTGAAGAGAACATGATGCCATCAGAGGAAGTTAATCCTTAAATGATCAAGGACAATTGAAAATTTTCTGTGAGCTATTCTTGTGCAATGACTAAAATATAAGAAGAACAAGGTTGCTGCAGGGATTTGTAATCATATGGAAGAGCCATTTGATTGTCCAGAAACAAGAACTTGTATCTTCTTGAAGAAGACTATGAATTATTGGAAGTCATGTGAAAGAATGTCCAATAATTTTTTTTCCTTGTATTAAAAATTTAGAAACTATTGCTTAATAAAAAATAAAAATTATAGAAATGAAACAGTCTTGTACATTAAGTGGAACGAATATTCCTTATCGATTACAGAAATAGCATATGCAAACTATTTATGAGATTGAATTAGCTTCTCCACCGAGATCTCTTCTCAATTCATTCTGTGAAACACCTACCTGCTGGAAACTTACAAAACTTTGTTTGGAAGGGGCTTTCTGACCTCCGAATGAGTTTTAGTCATCTTTTCATTAGAAGTGGAAACGTGGGCATTGCTTATCACTTAAACAGTTAAAATAAAATTCTCATTCAATTAGAATTTTTGAGCTGTAGCCTTTCCTAAACATCCTGGCATAGCTCGGAATTCAATCTCAAATTATATTCTCATAAAAGCAAACATGCAAACACATTTTGATAGATCCCGCTGAGCACATTGGCCTAAAAGGATGTTAAAAGTTGTCATCTATTCATTCAAATCTCTATGTACAGAATGTTTTGATGAATCGGATAATTTAAACCAAGAAAAGAAAAGGAAATAACATGTTAGAAGCAATTTAGTTGTAGAAGTCAGATAATTCACACCAAGATTTGAAACTGTATATTTCAACTGATTCAATAACAATTTATTTGTAATTACCTGTGACTAACACACTCGTCTTGTGTCAGTGCTTTAATCATAAGGGTTTCCACGAGTATATTCTGCTTATCAAGGCCTTGACGACCTGCTAGTTCAATCAATCTGTGACCATCCTGTGTACTCCCTCTGCAACAATACAAACAACCAAACTGCAAGGTAATAACATGAACCGTGAAGGCAACACTTCAGTAAAGATCTGGCTTCTCTAGAAAATCAAAGATTGCTTGGAACAAATGAGAACTAAAATAATATGCAAAAAACTATGCAATAAACAAGTAGGATTAAAAAGGTTGAGAGAAAAACATTTAGTGTGAAAAAAGTTGTATCATCGAGTGTGTGCCAATCATGTTCCCACTTTTTATCGAATCGATTGAGCCTCTGATATAGAAGGTAGATTTTTCAGCATGTGGAGGATTTCATTCCTTTGAAGAGTAGAATGTGACAAAGGCATGTGAGAAAGCTAGCACCAAGCCTAATTATCCCATTTTATAAGTTCATTGCATGATAGTCTGGTTATTGAAGCATTTTGCACAATGGGCATTCTTCTTTGACACGGCAACGTATACGCGAAGGCGTGTGACTTCACTGCATCGACTATTCTATTGAATTAGATGAAGATCAAGCAACCATGTGATAAGAAAAGGAGAACATCTCAATATTGTGTGTGCAAATTTAGCCAAGGAGTGAAGCTGCAAAGGTCATAGCATTTTCAAAATCTTTTTGTGTGCTCTTTACAAGGCATACTTCATCTGAGAAGGAAATAGGCAGACCGCTCCCGACTGTCTAGGCATGTTTGATTTACCAATAGTTGTCAAGCAGGTTGATCCCCCAAGAGGTGGTAGTGCTTTCAAGCTAGGCAGATTCCAAGCTGGTGGCACTTTTGGCAAGAGACTATAGTCTCAATCTTTCCATGGTTTGTAGTTGCTATTTAGATATATTAGAAGTTTTGTTTGGCTGATTGGTATATAGTGGTTTTCATAGTTATATTTCTTTTGTTGTTTACCCCCTGCAATTAGAGTCTATGTTTATAGATTGAGTTTCGGAAAGAAAAAAAAAAAGCATTAGTTCTTATAGAAATATTTATGCATTCGGTTAAAAGTCATCGTATAGGGTCTGTTTTTAACTTTTTACAAGTCATCAATGATCCTGTTATAAAAAGTGCCAAAGATTTCATTGCTTCATAGGCCTAATGTTTTCCTTTCCTATCATAGTTAAATCTGTAGGAAAACTCCATTAATTGCAACTATTGGAATTGTGAAACTCATAATGGCAGCAAACATTCAAATTCTGCTACTACCCAAGTCATAAAAATTGACTCGCACCAACTATAGTGTTTGGAGTCATAAAATCCTAAGGATTTGTGAGTACAGGAACCTTGCAAAGATTCTACTCAAAAAGGAGGATAGACGAAAGACCAATGTTATTATGATAGGCGTCATAATGAAGCCTTGTTGATACTGAAGTTATCTGTTAGAGATGACTTGATTCCTGATGTTTGCAATGAAGAATCTGTTGCAGATTTGTTGATACTGAAGTTGTCTGTTGAAGATGACTTGATTACTCTTTCACATTACTATTCTAAAGAAGTTTTTAATTCTAAATCCTCAACTCCCACAACAGAAAATAATTAATCTAGGTTGATTCATGTTTATGTGCATATGGATATATTTCTTTGAGACAATTTGCCAAACAATTAAGTACCACATACATTCTTCCATATTTCCTAGGGCATTTTGTTCAGTTGTTGGCGTGCTTGTGCCTGTCTTTTCATTATTAGGTTGATTCATTTTTATGTGCATGTGGGTATATTTCTTTCAGACATTTTGCCAAACAATTAAGTACCACATACATTTTTCCATATTTTCTAGGGCATTTTATTGAGTTATTTGCATGCTTGTGCATGTTTTTTCATTGGCTCAAGTTCAGTTTGAGTTTTGAGCCATGTTAAAAACAAACTGAATGTTGAAAAAATAACACATATAGGGATGTAAATATTTTGAAAGAAATCATAAACCCCAGGTACAACTCATTGATCAATCTGGAGTAGTTGCAATTAACTGGAACTCCAATAAGATCAGTCGTTACATTATAGAGAAGAGAAATTGGATTGCAGCAGTGTCCTTGTTGATAAACGTCCTTTGACTATGCTGAATAGTTTTATTACTGTTTAGTATCTATGATACCAAGGTATATATTAATAATTAGACAGTGATGTCAGGTTGAACTGGAGTTTTGACTTTGGAATTATGTATAGATCCTTAGATATTTAAGGTGAAATCTAATGGACTGTGATAAGACTTCATTAACCACAGAATAAAAGGATTGAAGATGAGTACCTTCCTTATGGGTTGTGTCCTTGTAAAATACAGTGGAATTGGTATAAAATCACTTAGACATTAGCTTTGCAATAATTATGAGAAGAAAAGAATAATTTCACCATCACAATATTCTGTGTATTAATTTTATGGATTTTGGTTTAAGAATAAACTAGATGACTCTAACTATCTACTGAAATAGTGGTAAGTGGTTTCTGATTATATCATGTGCTTTAAACGCTAAAGGATCATTGTTATGATCAGGGTCATGGTTGTGAAAGTTGGTTTTACTTTTTTCTGAAAATGATTGTTTATATCATTAATAGCAAATTGTTGGGCATGACAGAGATATAGGAATCTCTGAGTGCCAAGTTGTGATGTACAAATGTTGATAGGGTAACCTAGTTGTTGCAATTTAAGAAATCTCATGATGGATTTAACTCAATGTGAATTATTGATTGATTTGAAGGTTATGCCCCTCGTATCTCTATCCTACTAAAATGCTTTAACCAAGAAATGTTCGTATCATATTGGGTACTAAAGTGTGAGGATTGTTCATTGAGTTTAAAGACCTCGCTTGTATATTGATTGTTGTGTTTGGTTGCTTGTTGGTGGCATGATGTTTGTTATTGAAAGATGTGATGTAAGTTTGTTAGGTTTTTGCATCTTAGGATCACTGGAAATCTGAGTATGAGTGTTGATTTGCAAACATATTGCAACTATATGGAATCACGTACTGCTAATCGTTAAGGTAACAAGTAGTATAAAACTATAAATTGCAAGTTCAAACGTTATCTAGTATGTGAACTGGACTATTATATGAATGTGGGATCGCACCAAGCAGCTTAAGAATATATCATTACTAATATTATTGAATGTATGTCTTTATATGATGTTTTGATGGATATAGTGTTGTCCACTATTTTGGGTATAACTTGGGTATTGATCATGCTTAAAGCAAGTTTATAGCTATTATTGTAATTTTTTCAAAGTTATATTTAGTTTTTATGTGATCATGTTGATGCACTTTGTGTTCTGACTAGCAAGAATGTCATTGAATCATATTATAGTAGGACATCACTTGGAGCCATATTAGGACTTCATATTCACATTGTGAAGAGATTTCGATTGCTGCTACCTTATGCTATGATATTATTGGATTTATATTATATTGACTATGCTGTTATGCATAATTTTTGTGTATGGATTTGATTTGGACAATTTGTCCCTATAAGACACTGCAATCTAACATATGTCATTTAAGATGGGCAAATTTTCTATTGCTCAACTAGTCTAAAGATGGTTGATAATTAGGACAATTATGTGTAGAGGTATTTTAAGAACCTTGTTCTTAGTAATGTGCCATCATAACATATTGAATTAAATCATTAGAATGAAATTATGCATATTGGTGATTTGTTTTGTTTACGTGACCTTCCTTCGTTATGTTTGACCTTGGTTTCTCAAGGGAACGTTCTATCAAGGCTTGAGAGTTATACATTGCTAATGTATGTGACAAAAATGGTTGTCTAGTATTTATATAGGTTATCTTAATCTGGGAAAGTGCAAATTCTCATCCTATTAATTGAAATCTTAGGAGAACTATATGGGACTTCAATTTCATTTGGAAGTGAGTATGTAGGCAGTCCTTGGGTGAAGGATGCTCATCTGACCCAAGTTTGTAAGTTTGGGGTTGTTCTTAAACTTGATCATCTCTCCTCTGTAGTATGGATTAGCTTGAGGCTGTAATTTGTATCAAATGGTTGTAAAGTCATCCTTCCAATTAATGTATCCCCATTACATAGGTATGAGCCTATAAAAAGGTAATCTACTCTCATAGAGCTTATCTACTGGAAGGTTTTGTGGTGTTTGGCTTTCCAAAATTCTACTCCAAATCTTGGATGAACTTTAATAACTATTGTCATCACTATTTGTCTCTAATGTGAGTGTCTAAGGATGCCTCAAGACTTGTCAGGACTAGAATAATTAGATTTTTGCATGTTGAACACTATGACAATGTCTAGGCTTAGTGATAAGTATAGGAAGGTATAGGTTAGCTTCAATGCTAGAGAGGTCTAATTTTCCAGGAAATAGAAGCACAATGAACTTGGCAATGACATGGCTATGAATGAGTTATATAGACCTACTACTATGCATTTATAATGATGTTGAATTAAACTATTGTGATTTAATGGTGTGAACAACTCTTAACATGTGTGGATGATCTACTCTCTATATATGTGTGCCTATATGTGAATGAATTGAATTGGAAGCATAAATTGTGATTTAAAAGTGAGATCGAAATCTCTAATCAAAAGAGAGCATGAAGCCTCTCTATTATTGGTGTACAAATTATAGAGCATCTAATTCCCAAAAAGGGATATGTAGGCAAGGACATTATGAATGAACCCTTGAGGTTTAGATTTATGTCTAGAGATGACGTTGAGATTGGGAGCTTACCAAAATGCTTGGTGCGAATATTTAAGATTGCTGCATAGAGTTTTTCATGACTATGATCGGTAAGATTATGACGGTAACACTTCCATCCTACATAGAGGTTGCTTGGCCGATTAAGATAGTACTTGAGGTGCTATGATATTAAAATAATAGGATGGCTATTTCATTGGAAAATTAAATGAAAAATATTTTGGGCCAAAAAATTAGTGGAATTCTTTTCTAAGAAGCATTCATCCCAAATCTGTATTATTTCCAAGCAAGAGAAAGTACAAGTCTCTCACCATTTGCCAAATCAGCCTGCATAGCGGTTGTGCTGTGTGTACAAGTGAAAAATTTACATAGAAATAGAAATATGAACAGTCATACGAATAATTTCTAGGCCAGATCCACTTCAACAAACAACACAAATAAGCCACATCAAACCAAATTCTGGTATTCATACAGAGATTAAAGAAGAAAATACTCACATCAGACCACCAGTACCGAAGCGGTAACCTACAGTTTGGAAAGCCTGTCGTGCAGTTTTCTCAATGAGACACATCTTGATGACAGGAGTTAACATTATCTTAAAAAAAAGCATTGTTTTCAGGACTACCTGGTTTATGGTCTCTACAATAGCTTCATAACGCACGCCAAAACTCTCTCTGTATAATTGATTTTTGTCTTTTCCTTCCTTGGGAAGACTGGGATTTAACATGTAAGGATGCCACTTCACCTGCCACATGGCACCGACACAACCACCCTCATCTTCTTTAAGAAGAAGCAAAAAGAAACCTCAAAAAATAAAATCATTTTGATTAGGAAGCCCAGTAATCAAAGAGAATCAGCTCTATACAATGACATTTCACCATTATTATTACTATTAACAACAAACAGTAAAATAAACTTGTAAGATCATGGGGGATGAAAGAGAAGGTTAAATGAAGAAAATTACAGACAGTTCGCTTCATTCTGTAGAGTGTGAACCTTATACCAATGTCCATGGCTACATCTTAGAAGAAAAACTTCCAAGCTTTGATTTCTTCTAAAAATGATAGAAATTTAAAAGCGATGGCAAAATATAAAATCAACTTCATCGGGAAGCCTGGTAATCAATAATCAGCATTCCTAAAGGACTATAATTAACCTCCATCACGATACGAAACTGTAGTGTAATAGGCTGAGCTCAAGTGATAAAATTATTGAGGTTTTCATTGCAAGCCCAAGTTCAAAACTCAGTGAGACAAGATAAATTGTTGAAATTGAGTCAAATACAACATCATTCTCTAGAGTGAGAACCTTATACCAATGTTCATGCCTACATCTTAGAAGAAGAACTTCCAAGCTTTGATTTTTTCTAAAATCGAGAGAAATTTAAAAGCTATGGCAAAAGATAAAATCATTTCATCAGGAAGCCTGTTTAATCAAAGATCAAGCATTCTTAAAGAAAGATGCTTAATCTTCATCACGATAAGAAACTGCAGTGAAATAGAGTGAGCTCAAGTGGTAAATGTATTGAGGTTTTCATTGCAAGCCCAAGTTCAAAACTCAATGAGACGTAATAAACCACTGAATTTGAGTCAAATACAACATCCAACTTGCTGGGTGTGGCTACCCCAATAAATGCAAGCCCAGAACCAAAGGGATATGCCTCAATTGTAGAATATCAAGGAAAATTCGCCAAATTGCAGAAAAGAATAGAGTAAGAAAATGCAAAACGAACTCGTACGCTAGGTAGTTGAGGAAGATGACATCAATAAGAGTATATATACAGCTCATTCTGTATTGTTTTGGGTACAGCTTACAGGAATGTCCATGTCTATGCCTTAAAGGAGAAAATTAAAACTTTTTTTGTTTGGACTATTATACTCTTTTCTTCAATCTAAGAACAACAAAAAAGATGTTGCAACAAAAGAAATCAATTTCATCCTAATAATCCAAGAACAAATCTACTCAAAAATATGAGTGACCTTTATTAAAATAACAAATTAACTAAAAAAGTCATATCCTTCAATTAGATGAAAAAGATCGTTTGAATAATATTATATATTATATATACATTTCTGTTCTGTTCCGTTTGGTTTTTATAAGACTGTTTATGATTATATCTTATAAGAGAAAATTCAGGTTTTGGTTTCTTCAATCTTGAACCCTAATATTCCTTCCCTCAATCTCGGAGAAACTGAAAATATGTCCGAACAAAAAAAATCAATTTAATCGGGAAGCCTGACAAGGAAAGAACAACCCTGCTAAAGAAAGCTGGTTGGCCTTATATAAGACCATTATGCACTAAAGACTATGGAGGAGGTAAAATGAGTAAAGTTGCATTTAAAGATCTGTTCTAGTTCTATATAAAGTTGAAGCTGTTTTTAGAGGGCAGCTTGGCCCATAAACCCTAGAAGCCCACAAGAGGATTTCCTTCCCTTTATATATAGATTGTTCAAACTTTGTATCCTTGGTTTTTAACCGTACCTGGAAAACTCATCGAATTGCAAGTCATCTGGTAAAACAGCTGATTTTCTGCCAAGTAATCACCGATTCTTGGTAGTCTAATAAAAAACTTGGCAAAGTCTTATAAAGAAGGAATAATTTATTGGTTTAAGGGTCATAAGACATCTGCAATCTTTGAATTGTGATTAATCAATGATGAATAAATTTATATGTTTTTTAAAATGATTAATTTTTTATACTGAATAAATTTGTAAGTTTTTTAAAATGATTAATTTTTTATTTTTTATATAATTATATTTTTCACAAATCAAATTGTGGATTCTCCAATGTGTGTCAAGCATAGTTCCACGATGATTGGGGACACAGAGAGGGGTTTCAGGGATAGGGGATTAAGGGCTTAAATGAGGAGTATGCGAATTAAAGTGAATTAAAATCTTCAAGACACAATCTGTTATATAATATCTCTACAAATGTCTTAAAAAAGGTAAATTAGTTTTCACAAAGTTAAAAGTTACAATTGACATATGTCATAAAACAAGTGACCCAGGGACATCCTTAATGGAAGTGGCAAAGGTGGTAGTATAATAGAAAGATGTTTCCCAAAATTTCTGTCTCAGAAACATCCCCATACAAAAGACTTCGATTTTTATTTTTTTTGAACGTATCCCATACTGTCGAGTCTGATTTTTCTAACTTTAATTTCAAATTTGGTGACGAGGCACAAAGTAAATTAATTTTTTCCCATGAATCAAAGGCCTTGTAATTCTGCTGTATATCATTTATTTAAATCCTGTTTTCAAGTCTGCCGATCTGTGGTCTAGCTGTAAGACAGACCACTTTTTATGTCAATAATTAAAACTCAAAGCTCAAAACATGTTCTCCACTATGTATTAATGTGGCTTGCTTGGTGTAGTGAGAGAGTTTGATTTAATGGGGTTATCATAAGGTGGCTTGATTGAGGTGGTAGAGGAGATGGTTTCTAATGAACCAATGATTTGATGACGCCATGATAGCTCTATTCAAATATAAAACGGTTCAATGTCAAATAATCATTGGTAATTTTGAAAGTAGTATATCAGGTCAAGTTAGGATTTCTGAACAATTGCAGTGGTTGAGGGAAGGATGTTGAAAAATGAGTCTATCTGAATTTAAGATAAACTGAACAGAAAGGAAGCTCACCCAACAACAATGAGAAATTTGATTCCTAACGAATTCACAAAAAATTTAACATAAATATAATGAAAAAAACGACTTTCAATAAATCCTTGATGCCATACAACAAAATATCAAAAATAAACCTCTTAATTTCAAAAAGAAACCAGGCCATTCATATATTAAAACATCTATATTGATGCGATACAACAAAATATCAAAAATAAACCTCTTAATTTCAAAAAGAAACCAAGCCATTCATATATTAAAACATCTATCTCTCTTACTTCCTAGCTCTGGAATTTTTATAGGTTAAGAGGTTCTTTACATCTGAGGAAATACTTGGAAACAATTCTATATACTGATGCTTTCTATTCTTTAAAATTCGAATTTATTCAATCTTTTTATCATATTTCAATTTTCAGACACATGGCTGCTATGAATGGCATTATGACCAGGTCGGTGCTTGAAATTTTTTGAAATTAAGGAGGAGACAGCCATACCTCAAAAATGTAGAGATGCTTGGTCTCCTCCATTGCTTTCTCCAACCTTTTCTTCCCAACAAAGCACCATGGACAGATGAGATCCGAAACCACATCAATCTTGATCATCTTTTTCAGTCCGGTTGAAGAACTCATTGTCCTGCAAATAATCTTAAACATGCACATTATCACACATCAAGGTAATTATAAAAAAGTATAATTGTATGTAAAAAAAATAATATCTTTTGTTTTTAAAGTTTGTGAAAAAAAACACAAATGTCTCTTAACAAAATTCTTGTAAATTTTGAATTTATTTGAAAGGATTACAAATTTAAAATCTGTTATACAAGAAAGCTTATATCTCAATCTTGACGAAAGATCACACAGAATGTAATCCAAAACGTTATTCAAAAAATATTACACAATCAAACTTATATCTACAATTTTATTAAAAAAAAACAAAAAAAAATTACTTAAACTAAATCAAAATTATATCTACAATTTTCTTAAGAAAATCAAGAAAATTTTACTTAAACTAATGCCTCACCTGCAATCTAAAGAACCCACTTGATGATGAAAAAATACGACACGAGAGCTTAAATCCAACTGAACATACACCTAATTGAACGATTTACAGCACCAACTAAATACTTTCTTTTGCTTTTGTCAGAAAATTCCTGGAAAAATAAGAGGAGAAAGACATCTAGAACTTTGACTAATGCACATCAAGATGACTAATTCTTATATTTATTTGAACCGGTAATGATTCCTCTTGTCTTGTTTTCATGTGATTTGACCAGCAGTATATAATATCTATGGTGTGAATTCAAGTCGTTATAAAGTCAGTGCTTCCACACAGTAGATTGAAATATTTCGGTTGAAATTTTCTCTATCACAGACTTCCAGAGAAAGTAATTAATAAAATATGTTTAACAGATATATATAAATAATTGTTTTACCATTATGATAATAAATTTTGACAGAAATCTATGTAAAAGTCACAATACTCTATTGTATGCATAGAAAAATCTCTTAAAAAGGGTTTAGTTTATTTAAATAAATACATAGAACTATGCATAAAATAAATTAGTTTATATGAATTTTAGAGTTGGCTAATTTTTAACAAAATGAATATTTGAAATTAAGCTGAACTGATAAAGTGAACTAATAGAGTGTTTTATTTTATAGTTTGAATGGAATAATAGTGCTATTGTCATATTAAATTGATGTGTAGAAATAAAATGTTCTTGAGAGCTTGATAGATCAGACTTGTGATGTTTCGACAATCTACCATTTTTTTGAAAATCATTTATTTGGATTAAAAAAATGTGTAGATTTATTTTTAATATCAATTTTTGTGATCATGTGTCACAGACTAAAATAAAACGTATTAAAAATTGATAAATGTAACAACTTCAAGATAGTTTCAAAATTTTGTGCAAGTTCAATACAAATTAAAGTTGTGATGTTTATAAAATCTATCATTTTTTTAAGATAATTTTTTTTGGATTAAAAAAAGTGTAGATTTATTTTTAATATCATTTTTTTAGATCATATGGCATGATTCTTAATCCTAATGAGAACAAAATATATTAAAATTTAATGTAACAACTTCAATATAGTTTCAAAAATTTGTTCAACTTCAATATAGATTAGAGTCGTGATGTTTCTAATATCTATCACTGTTTGTAGATAACTTTTCTTGGATTAAAAAATGTGTCGATTTATTTTTAATGTCAACTTTTTTTATTATTTTTCATGATCCTTAATCAAGATGAGAACAAAATGTATTAAAATTTGATAGATGTAACAATTTTAGTACAATTTCAATTTTTTGTGCAAATTGGAAAGGGAAAGGCAAAAAGATTTTTGCATACACATTTTGTTAGTTCATGATCATACATCCAAGGTCAAATCCTCAAATCAAATCAAATACAAGCACCTTGTGTTTGAACTTGAGCATTGTGGCCTTATGATCATATTGAACCTAGTAGAGCAAGCATGAACTAAAAGAATGGGTAGGCCCAAACAAATATTTGTCTTCACACTTCTAGTAGCTAAAAATATCAAGGTTGTGTTTACAAACACCTACGAAGGGATCACCAACTCCTAAGTGATTGTGTTCTCTAAGGTCAACCCTTTTAGTTGGTTTGATAAAGTGTTCTCTAAGGTGATTGTGTTCCTTTTAACATATTTTTTCCTATTTATAAATTTATATTTAGTTTTAAAACCCAAGACACTAAATTAGAATATGTTCATAAAAATTATTAAAATAAAAATACCTTTAAATTGTAATCTATAAACTCTAAATGTAGGATTTAGGGTTTATATCTTAGAAGTTAATTTAATTTATGATACAATAAAAATCTTAGAAATATCAATTGTATTGGAAAAGCTAAGGTTTACATATTTTAATGAAACACTTAGTTTTATTTTTTAATTAATAATTAGTAGGGAGTTGATTCTTGTAAAGTAGTTTAAAAATTGTTGAGGGAAGTTACAAAATGAAATGCTTAATAAACATTTACTTATGTATTGTGAAACCCTAAAACATTAATATTATAATTACGTATTGATATTTTGTATAAGAATGTTTGATTTAGTTTTTACAAAACTTGTAGAAACTAGAAGCTTTTTGTTTTCTATTATGTCTACAATAATTTTTTGGTTGCCTCTGCAATGAAGCCATGAACTTTCTCGAAGATGAAAATAATTAAGGAAGGAAAATTTTCAATTAATTTTTTAAGGCATTGAAAACCCAAAATGAGGATATTTTGAAGTGTGTAATGTAGACAATTAAATTTGACTAATCAATTTAATCAAATTTGAATCCCTTGGTCACTTATGTTTATTAAATAACTCGTGTCATTTAATTAAATATAATTTCTTATCCTCTTTGGCCAAATTGATTCAATTAATAAGACCTTCTCCAATTAATTAATTAAATATCTTAATTAATTAACCCTCGGCCCTTTCCTCCTAATCCTTGAATTAATTAATTCCCCATTTTCAATCCCCTTATTTGAATTTAATTAAATTCAAATATTCCATTTAAGTCACATGCCTCCTAACTTTAACTACCCCTCTAACCTAACCTATGGGTTCTAACCAATCCTAGATCCTCTCAGCCAACCTTATCCTATCCTATCCTAACCTTACCTCACATGTGTTTGCACATTCATGATTCCACAATTTCTTTAATATTAGGAAATTGAAACCTATTTTGGGTGTCCTTCTCCCAAAATGGACATGTTTCTTTCAAAGGACACATGTTTAGCCCCTTATTGACATTGGTCCCTCTAAGGGACACATGGCCTTCCTTGTTGAGCCAAAGGACAAGTGTGGAATCCCATTCCACATGGCACCCTTTGGATTGCCACTTGTCCTCCTTGAGGATAAGTGTTGCATTTTCGCAATCCCCTCCTCTCCTTTCAATTTCTATTTAAACCCTCCCTTTTCTAAGCCATTCATCCACTTTCCATACAATCACAACGTTATAGCGCAACATTTCATCCACTCTTAGCATATCCATATCGTCATAATGCAAAATTCCATCCTCATATCCCATCATCTCATACTCACATCTTGTATCTGATAAGCCTAATCCTGCATCATGGACCACAATCGAGCATACGCTACGTCATCGAGCACACAGCCAACCGAAAAACAATCAAATTAAAGGACATTGGTTTGCTTTTAACTGTTGATTAGTCGATGCTTTTTTATTTCCTTTTAATATCGTTCTCAATCTTGAAGTGTTTGAGCTAATTGTGTTTGCTCGATTGTTATCGTAGGTATTTCAATCTTTCATATTTGCGCACAATCTCCTTCACACATTGATGTAGTACAGGGACTAGGATTACAATGACACATTCAACATATAGGGTTTCTATCTTACAAGATTCAAAACAAAATCCCTTTAAGCATATTGACTAAACCCCAACATTGGTCTCCACAAGTCTTAAGCCTTTACACATATAGGCTTGCACTTACATAAGGACATTGTTCAATAGAAAAAGATAGTGTGTGTATACTGTTTAGGGGCTTGAACCATTACAACATCATTCCATACTCATCACTTGGGTCACAATTTAGGATAATTTAACAATTAGGATTGTCTTTAAAGCAACCAAAAGGGTCCTAATCCAAGTACCTACCGTTGGTAACCTTCACAACCTATTTAGGGGGACCTTACACAACAAACAAGAATTCCATCTAAAAATGACAACAGTTAAATACTCTCTTTGTATTTATTTTGCAACATATGGGTGACTGGTAAGTTGGGATTGAGAACATTGTCCTAGTTATGACAATCCACAATCATTGGCCAAGGGCCACATTGATATCATTGAGATACCAAGTCTGTGTTTACTGATGAGCGGGATTTATTTTAAGGTTTTCCAATCCACAATTAAGCATTCCTCATTCAGGTTTCCAAATAAAACTTCAAGTGAAGAACACTAGCTTTGGTATCCTTTATGATTGTGACTATCAATGCCTCTAGGACAGTCATCTTCACATTGATTATTTCCTTTAGTTATGACTTCAAAACAACTCTAATGGATGTATGGGATCCTCACACCCCTCTCTCTAACCTCAACCACTCAAAGGACCACCCACTTGGTCTTTCAAACAATTTCTTCACCCTCGATGCCAAACAAAGGTCTGATATGCACAAAAAATCAAATCAACCTGATCATCATTTGCACTTGCTACCTTCATGGTGGAGACCTGCAAAACCAAAACATGAAAATACATATATACATGGGTCATCCCACTCATTTGTGTGAGTTTTTAACATGGGAGTGAACCTAAATACATTCTTTTATTGTCGTTGGTTACCCTCAACTAGGATTTTGATAGTTTTTACAAAAATGATTGTATCTCAGTCAAATCTCAATGTATTTTGATGAAATAAAAGGCAAAATAAATTAGAATCATTTTTATTTCATTCCTAATGGAATTGACTTAATAATTTAAATATGAAAGTTTTCAATGAGAACAAAAGTAAAAGACAGTATGCAACATATTGGAATACACGGAAAACTCCAACTTTATTAGCAAAAAGCTTCAAAAATCTACCAACCGACCCCATGGTCGATGAATAGGGGATATTTATATGTATTATAAACCATCCAACATCCATAACTGGTATTTGAACATTAACTAACCCAAACTTAACAATTTTGCTCAATATGATAGTTTTGTAAGAAAGTTGCAATGACAACTTTTGACAAGACTTGTTAAATGACCCTAAAAGGAACTCATATGACTCTAAACCATTACAACCAATATTAAAGAGGTCAAATAAACCTTATTAAATTATTAAGAGTTGATAAAAATAATATTGACAACTTTTGGCATCAACATGACAATATGCCAATTTTACATCTTGACCTACTTCCTAATGCACTAATGTGACTCAAACCATTACCAAATGGTCCAAAGGACCTTATGCAATGACATTGACATTAACCAAAACATGAAAGACTCAAATTTTGCCTCATGGAAGTATTAAGGCATTGGGTGCCCCTGCACCACACATGTAAAAATACATTTGACAAAAAATATTCAAAGAGAAATATTTGGGTGTCATTAAAATTGTGAGAAGACCTTTTAATTATCGAGCATGGAGAATACATGTCAATACCATTTATTTGACAAGGTGCCTATAAGGAATGTATAAAAATGGTAACGGTATGTTAAATGTTTGATCAAATATGCTTAGTGTTTCAAAGGGAAATAATAAAATATATCAAGTGCATTTCATTATGATTATATTTGTTTATTTTCAGTTAGTTGACTTTGTTATTTGGAAATTTGATTGATAGTATTTACCTTAGGCAATATAATTGCAATCATTGAGGCCTATTTAGTTGTTAATAAATGAAATGTTGGGTAAATAAAAGTACACTAGCCTAAACATGTAAAGTAGGAACTATTTCCAATTCTTATCTTCATTGGAGAACAACTAATTAGGCCCAATTTTAGTCCCTTAGGAGAGATGGGCATTGGTGGTTGATTGTTCTCTTTTTTATTGATATGATTGGATATGAAATGATACAATAACTAGGTGAAATATTGGGAAAATGACAAGATTTGACATAACTAGAAAGATAGAAAATAGAAATCCAACTCAGAAGCACAAATCTGGAAATGAGATATAGAGAGGAACCTGACATTGAAGTATGGAGCTTAAAGTGTCAGTCGAGTGTACTAGGCAACCTAGACCTAAAGGTATTTCCATTAGTTAAAATTTTGGATTCTGAATCAAGATGCCCTATGGATCACTCCCTCCAAAGTTTATCCAAAACGTGTTGTTCACATGTGTAAATTGGGGTTTTTTCATGTTTAAAGTCTAGAAATGTAGGTCTCAATCTGCGCTACAACTTTGTAACTCTCAACTATCGGATTTGTAACTTGCACATAGAAAAAAGGGGAAAAGTATTATGTTGTATAGGAGTTTTCCTAAGTTAAACTCCAAGTAGGAATTAGCCTCCACTAAAACAATGATATGAAATACTGAAATGAAACAATATTTTCTTAATCTTGACGATGATGGTGATGCAATAACATGACATGAGAAGACAAGATCGATCATGAAAACACACTTGCATGTAGGTTGTTGTAGCTTGCCACTCCATAATACTCAAATCTACAAACATTTTCTTAATAATGCTTGCACAAGGAACTTGCTTAGAATGTGGGGATCAAAATGAATTAGAGAGGATGCTTTTATATAGGGACTACAAGGTATTTCCTATTTAAGGTCGAATTCCAATAGTCATACTAAACTATTGGGATCAGATAACAAATGGTGAGAATTGATGCTTTGACACATTTGATTTTGGGTTTGTTTTAGAGAGAATATGGTGCTAGGAGCCCTAGTCCACCTAGAAAATAGAAAACTAAGGGTAGATGCATAGTGCGTAGGCCTAGGACATAGGATCTAGTCACCAAATAAGCATATGAGTGACAAGGCCAAAAATAGGCTAAAAATAAGCTATGAGAGGGCACACTAAAGCAAGGACCCACAAAGGAGAGTGAAATTGTAAAGGTTAAAATTTACAACACTACATTTAGCCTCCATTTTAGTAGGAGTGTGAACTTATTATCATACTCACGGTAAAGTAGAGAGAGAGTGTGTGATTGGGAGGGAGGCTAGCAAGAGATAAGATGTGGCTAAGTTTGAGGGAACAAGCCCCCAAGATTAGGATCTTAACTCACACAACAATATCCAAGGTTGGAGACAAAATACAAGATAAAGCAAAACAAACCTAAAGGACAAAAAGGCAAACAAAAACACACACAAAGAGGTTAATACTAAAAACAAAGGCTCCAAGTCAACTAGTTGAAGATACCTCATAATCAAAATATCTTTAATCACTAATAGCATTCTTGCAATGTTATTGCAAGAGCACAAGAGTTCTTATAGAAAGATAAAGAGTATACACCAATCGTGAGACAAGAAGCCATGATACAAAAACAAGCAAGATTTGTTATGCTATGGGTCCATGAAAAAATTTGAACCATGAATACTATTGGCAAAAAAGGAGCATTATGTTGGGTGATTCATGATTGAGTCATGGATTCTAATAGTTAGCAAGTTGTGTTATGCTAGTTGATTCATGAAAAAGAGAGGAGATGCATAGATTCTACTAGACAACAAGGTGTGTTATGTTGTGTGATCCATGTTAGGCCAAGGAGAGTCAAATAGGTCTAGCAAGGTACATTATTCTAGTTGACTCACACTAAGAAAGATTACAAAGAAAGATCTTTGTTTGCTACATAATTTGAATATACAACTACAAAGTGAGTGGTGCAATGTGCACTAAGCACAAATATTACAAAATAAAATATCTAATTACTAGGTAATAAAAAAATATGATTGCAAAATGGGAGTTGTAGTGTGCACCAAGAAATAATTTGATATGAGACTACAAAATGAGTGTTGTAGTGACACAAAGCATAAGCAATAGGGAGGCCTTATATATGCCCTTAATATTTCAACATATTTCCATGTTGATATATTTAGGAAGATACATTGCAAATATGATTTATTGTTCCCATTGATGTATAACTTGTTGTCATTAATGTCAAACAAGGTCTGAAAGTGTGTGATTAGTGGTGTTCTATATGAAGTTTTCTCATGTGTTCACATTTATGTGTGGAGATCTATGGTAATGATTGTAGATGGTATATCTAGTTGACTTATGGTTATTCCAGAGCATTCAAGATGTATTCGGATGTTTGCAAAAGATTTTGGATAAGTGTGATTGTTCCAATGAACATTCTAATAGACGAGGTTCAATATTCTAGTCCACATTGTGTCACATTGATTCATCTTTGTTTGCAATTATAGTATGATGTTGGTGGATGTAAAAGAATGTTATAAGTAAGTTTCCATGTTCCTATTTGTTCCATATTTGATTTGGTGTCTATTTGAGTGTCGATCATGCAGTGACAATGTACCTATTTGTAGGATTGTTTTTCATTTCTTTGCCTTCTTATGATTTTGGTGTTGTGGTTCTCTAATATAGTATTATTAGTGTCAAGTGATGTTATTTTGTGCATTTGTAGGTGTTGTGGAGGTTCACATCATATTTTAAGTATGTTTGACTAGGTTCCATTATTAGTTCTATCTTTTGAAACCAACTTGAGTGTTCTTGGTCCATGCAGTAGTGTGCAGAGTTGAAGGCTATAATTTGGGATTGATTAGAAGGTGTGTTGACATGGTGTGATGTTTCATACATCTTATTTCCTTCCGCATTAGTTTTGAGAGAGTATTTGGGGCCTATTGTTTATACTCTACATGTTACATCAAATTAGGTCGACCTAATTGGCATATCATCTTTGTGTGGATGATATATAAGGGAATGAGATCTTTTGGAGGACCATAGGAGTTGTATGAGAAGTAGTGACTGATGTGTGGTGTAAAAGTGAAGATACACAATTGTAGACAAATAATAATGAATCCAGTTTAGAACAGTGAATTGTAATCAGCATTTATGAGGATGTGTATCACTTTAGTTTAACAATAATTATTCATTGTAATCAAATCTATTGTATCTTTCCCTAAAGAAGTGGAATTCAATGTTTTGTAAGTCCACTATATCTTTTCCTAAGATTGTGCACCTTAGCCTACAAGTCCAAATCAGTAGTGAGCTTCCTTGGACAAGAGCCTAAAAATTTGTATTCAAATTTCATATAGGGGTAAGTGCACCAAGATGGTGAACAAAAAAGTGGCCACACACGCAAAAAACTAAAAAATGCAGGTAATGCATTCGAGTTATTTTCAATGATGAATTAAAAAATAAAGAAATAAGGAAAGAACAAATATGTTATATTTTCAATGATCCCTGAACCTAGGAGACCCTACCTCTTAATTCAAAGAGGTTTCCTATACATTGGTGTAATCACGTGGCAATGAAAATATTTTTTGGGGATAGGTGGTGAATAGTCTTTAACCAACCTTCTTGCAATAATTTTGAGGTGCCTTTATATTTTTTGAGAAAACCAATTTTGATTTCATTCCTAATTAGGTACTGAATTATTTTGATATGAGGGAGTTTCAGGGTAGATATAAAGGCTCTACCTATGATAGACTAGGGGCTCGACAATTACAAATTGAGTACCAGTAGCTGTGAAACCCATTGTTCATATGGCAATCCCTATAGCCTTGAAGGAGTCTATGGAGATGGAGACTCTTCAGGTAGCTATCGCACTGACTCATACCATCATCCATCATGGTACACAGTTATCCCAACCTCTTGGCCCAAATGATGGTGCAATAGTGAACGATGGTGCAACAACTAGACCATCTACTTTCATCATGCCTAGCTCTCACCAGAGCACCACTTGTTACAATGTGTGCTTTAGGATAGATACCATTACACATGCAGATGGTTCAAGCTCTTTATTAGTGTACATATTGCAGGGCTATTTGTCAAGTTGGCACACAAGATGATGTGGTGCTCACAGATGGTCTGATGGAGCAAGTCTTTGTTACTCAGGTATGTTGATTTGAATTTATGACATTTTATTTATTAAACACTTTAAATTTTAAAATGTAAATAAATTTTTAATTATAGGTTGAATTAAACCAATGCAAACATTATGCATTTCAGGATGTAGCAGTAGATTTGGTACATCATCGACCATTCCTGCCACAACTCATACATCTCTATCTTCATCAAAGGCTAAAAAAAAAAAAAAATAGTTCATGTCAAAATAATATAAGACCTTGAATTCAAATTAATGTTTAATAAGATATATTAACTTTTTAATTTATATTTGTGTTGAGTTTGACAGGTGTTGACAATGGGTCGGATTTCATAAGTTCATGATGCCACCATTACGGTCATTTCATTTGGCCTAGAAAGCTATACGGTATTCTTTTTTGCACACACCTTGTTTACAGTTTGTATTGAATATGCATATCATTTGAATTGTGATTAGTTAACTTATATGCTAATATTACATGTTGATATACGTTAATTATGTTACTCTTTTAGAGTATGACGCATCCAGTTGAGAGTTTTCCTTTGCAAAGGTCATTCTCAAGGGCACCTTATCAGAAAAAGATAATTGATTATAGTTTTAAACAAGATATAATAGTTTCATGAGCTTACATGAGTTATTCTAGTATGATTTAGATTTTATTTTTTCAAAAATATTATGACTATACACATACATCTAGATTGATCCAATCTAACATTTTTTTTCTTGTACATGTACAATGACAGCTAGGATCTTTTATTGCAATGATGAATGCACTTGACAATGCATTGGAAGAAGAGATGCAAGAGGTATATGTTTTTTTTCCTCTTAGTTTCATGATTTTATGCACATGTACATTCATTGTATTACAATATTATCATTTTACATACATGAAACATTGATACATGTTTCATCACCAATGACCCCTCCAGGACAAGAGAACCATTAGAGCCTCTGGTACATATTTATCCTATATTGTAAATATACTTTTAGATGGAAGTAGATATATTGATAGTTTTTGTTTCTTTGTCAACTATATTTATATATTAACTTGTATCAATTACATTTTAATTGGTACATACCCTTCATGATATGAGCATAACTCTAATCCTCTAGCTTACCAATTTGTTAGTACTCCTAATTGTCAAACGGGACCATTATTTTTAGAAGGTATTTCAACAAGAAAACCACAACATGGGGTAATCAACAATTCATTTGTAGAGAAATTATAGCACAATATAATTATTGATGTTAATTAATAATTCTAAATTATTATTAACATAAGTAATATAATTTGTTGCTTGAATTGTTGTTGTTCGGGAATCTATAGAGACACTTAGTACTTCAAAGAGGCTCGATTTCAATGATCCACCACGACTATAAGATTTGCTAGAGTAATATAGTGTTAGTTGTGGTCATTGGAAAGACTAATACATGTAGCCAGTTGACATTTTATTGTATATCGATCTTGAGATGGCATATGCTACAGTTTTGTAAAACCTATATTGAGTTGGCACATATGCCATTTTTGTACATTTTATTGAGTTGCCACATATGCCACATTTTTGTAAAACTTTTATTCTACATTTGGATATATTTAAAAGGTGATATTTGATCTAATTTATTTGTTGTGTGCATACCTTCCTACTTTGAAACTTAAAATTTAAATGTATATTCAGCTAATAAAGGTTAAGTTATAAACAATTAAGTATGTTATGGATTAATGATATTTCAATTCAATTAAACTTATGAATTACAATTGGTATTATCTAAATTCTAAGTGTTAAATTTTGTTGCCTTGGGCAACTTCACCAAATTTTCATGAACATTTTTGTATTGTTATTAATCATAACATAGATGCTTAGAAATGAGGGTTGAAAACTATGATCGCAACAAGGATTAATATAGACTTTTGTTTCCACTCCCTCTACCAAAATTTTCAAACCACTGCCTTCGGCATCTTATGTCACCTATCGGCCCCTTAATCCCTATTGGAAATAAGTCTAGTTACTTCCATCTTTCCTTAGAGCATCATTTTTTTCTTGAGTTGTCTCGTCCATGCACTAGCTCAAGTGACGGTCAGCGAACCTTAGTGGTTTGGAACTATCTTTAAGGTTTCTAAGCTCTAAAAAGACCCAACTTTGTGATCCTTATGATGACTACCAGTATTGATCGGTTGACTCATGAACTTTGACATCACTTCCATTGATGATCAAGTGCCTAACCATTCCAAGTGACCGATCTCTTTTGAAAGTGAGGGCTCATACTAAGTGATGGAGGAGTCAAAACGACATCAGTATATCAAACGATATGAGAACTTATGCAATCATGTGTTGAGATATTTAACTTGTCGATCACCTTACATTTCACACTTTCCCAAACCTAATCCTATGAGGATTTGCATGTACAACTCTGTAATAGCTAATTAAACGGTGAAAGACATGTAAAGGTGGTGGCATGAGTTATGGCATTTAATATGTTTACACTTTCTCATTATGACCTTCAAAGTTGGTCAAACTAACATATCAGCGTGAATTATTCTCCTCAGAATGGTTCTACCCCATAATGATCAGTTTCCAGTAGTTAACCCTAATTTGAATTGGCTAGAGAAGAAACAAGAAGACATTATCCTTGGCTTATATGCTCTTGCATGGATACAACAAACTTATTTTGTAGGGTATATAGAGATGGTGACGTTGTTGGGAAAGATAGAAAGGCAAGTTGATAATCATAATCACCAATTACAAGAGGAAATTATTGCACACAGAAATCTAGGTAATTAGTCCAACAATTAAGTGTTAAAAATAGTACTTCAAGGAGACGGTCTTGCACCCATAATGTAGCCAGATACAGAATTCACTAAAAATTCATAGGAAGACATACTTATATGGTTAAAAAACTTGGCTTAGCAATGCAAGCGCAACTACGTTGAATACATGCGGGTGATTTTTGTGCTTGAAGAAGAAGAGGAAAAGGTTGAAAGACATGAGAGGGAGCTTGACATGCAAAGAAATCTTGCTTCACTTTTCGTTGTAGTATTGATTAGAATAGTGAAGAATAAGTTTATATTCTTGGCTTTGAATTGTGAAAGATAGAAAGGCAAGATAATAATCATAATCGCCAATTATAAGAGGAAATTGTTGCAGCCAGAAATCCAGGTAATTAGTCCAACAATTAAGTGTTAAAAATGGTACTTCAAGAAGACGATCTCAAACCCATAATGTAGCCTAATTTAGAACTCACCAAAAATATGTAGGGAGACATACTTAAATTGGGTTAACAAACTTGGCTTGTCAATGCAAGCCCAACTACGCTAAATACATGCAGGTGATTTTTGTGCTTGAAGAAGAAGATGAAAAGGTCAAAAGACATGATCTAGGGAGCTTGACATGCAAAGAAATCCTGCTCCGCCTACCGTTTGAGTATCAATTAGAATAGTGAAGAACAAATTTTTATTTTTGGCTTCAAAGTTGGCTGAAGTAATGTATCAACATGAATTATTCCCCTCATAATGGTTCTACCCCATAATGATCACTTTCCTGTATTTAACCCTAATTTGAACTGGCCAGAGAACGAACAGGAAGACATTATCCTTGGCTTATATATGCTCTCGCATGGAAACAACAAACTTGTTTTGCAAGGTATAGAGAGATGGTGATGTTGTTGGGAAAAATAGAAAGGCAAGCTGATAATCTTAATCACCAATTACAAGAGGAAATTGTTGCAACCAGAAATTCAGGTAATTAGTCCAAAAATTAAGTGTTAAAAATGATACATCAAGGAGACAGTCTCACGCCCATAATGTAGTCGGATACAAAATTCACTAAAAATCCACAGGAAGACATACTTATTGGGTTAACAAACTTGGATTGGCAATGCAAGTGCAGCTATGTTGAATACATGCGGGTGATTTTTGTGCTTGAAGAAGAAGAGGAAAAAGCCGAAAGACATGAGAGGGAGCTTGACATGCAAAGAAATCCTGCTCCGCCTACCATTGAGTATCAGTTAGGATAGTGAAGAATAAGTTTCTATTTTTGGCTTTGAATTGTGAAACTTATGTAATGACATTTGTGCCTTAAGGTAGCTTTCATTTTTTCTTTAGTAAAAATTGTTTTGTTCAATAAATTGTTATATTTAGGAAGTTATTTTCTTTTGTATATATAGACATAGATAGTGAGAAAGAGGATGACTAACCCCCCTTGCAGTTTGATGCACAAGTGAGAATCGATCAGTTGGCAATTTTATATTAAGTTTTGCGTTTGACAGTATGTTTTCCTTTTTAGAAACATAATTTCATATGCAAAAATGGAGACTTTGTGCTTTTGAATATCAATCTAAGGATGAGAGTTTGTTTGAGGCTTCATATTCATGCTTGTTCTTCTGATTGGCATTTTCTTTGAGATTTGCAATCAATTCCTTAAATTCACTGCATATTATGTTATGGATGTATATGTTTACAGAACTTTGAGTCATAATGCATTTACATTATCTCTGAGGAATATTTGTTAGTTTTCCATAGTTGTTTATCATTTGTAACAAATGGGTGGACTTTGAGTCATCTGTTTGTCTTCTTTTCAAGTCTTGCTCCTTTCTTTGTTTTGCTTGTGTTTGTCTTTCATGTTTTCTGGTTAAAAGCATACCCTATAAAAATTTAAATTATATCATAAGGGTAAGTGCACAAAGATGGTGGTCAGAAAAGTGGACACCACCCAAAAAAAATATGGAAAAACAAGCAGCGCGTACGCGGTTTTAAAATTTAAAATTCTCGCGTACGTGCTTAGGTTTGTTCTTCTCAAGCCTAGAAAAGATAGCACGTACGCGCTGCTTTTAGGAAAATGAGCGCGCGCTACGCCTAGGAAAATGAGAGTGTGTGCGCTAATAATCCAAATATAACCGCGTACGTTGTGCTTGGTAAAAAGAGTTTTAAAAAAAAAAACTGGGTCTCATTTACCCATGAATATCGCGTTTTATACTTCATTTTTTACCCATTTCTTCTCCTAAACCGCGAACGGGGTGCTATATTTGTCCTCCAAGCTATGGATCAAGGTTAGTTTTTGTTTATTTTTGTCTTTCTTTCCCGTTTGTTCAATTTGTTTTACATTTTGAATTTAATTTCATTAATTTTGATTAGGTTTTTTTTTTTTGTTTCAAAAACCAGATTCTTCTAATCCAAAATAAGAACAACCAAATGCACCTCCTGAAAACCCACAAGAACAACCAAATGCACCTCCTGAAAACACACAAGAACAACCCCCAATTCCTCCTTTTGACCACACACCCGAAACACAGGAGCAATTAATTAATCAGCTAGGACAAAATACGTCTAAAATCAATAGATTGATTGTTAAATTGAAAACTTTTGAAGTTGAGCATCATCAATCCCTCACCACTAGCCTAGAAACATTAGCTAGTGGTGCCATAGTTGTTTCCACACAAATTACCAAATGGAGAAGCTTTGGGGATAGGTGTCGTCAATTCTATGCTGATGGGCTATCAAACGATGGAGTAAAAAACAAAAATATTAGTAAACAACAAATATGTGCCCTTTTCGTTGATCCCAAAACTAATCAGTCATTACCTCCTAATGCAAAGAGGTTTCTCATACATTGGTGTACCAATGTGCAGATGAAGAATCTTTTTTGGCAGAGGTGGTGGATGGTCTTTGATGATCCACCTTGTAATAATTATGAGGTGCCATTATATTTTTTGAGAAAAGTATATTGTGAGTTTGTGCTCAATGTGTGCCCAAACTATTTTGACATGAGAGAGTTCCATGGTAGAGGTGGTGGCTCTGCCCAAGATAGACCTGGAGCCCGTAGGTGATTACCCGCGGAGAGTCACCACCCCCTAGCACCCAAACTCAAGGTGCATCAAGCTGTCCCAGTAGAGCTGAAAGAGTCGATGGAGCTACAGACTCTTCAGATGGCCACAACATTGACTGGTGCCGTCATCCAACATGGGACATCATTAGCACACCCTATTGTATTGGATGATGAGCCATTAGGTGGTGACAGAGAGCCCATCCAACATATGTGTGTCAGTTGCTCAGGGGTAGATGATGCAGCCGGTGCACATGGATCCTCATCTCATATGTGCACAATTTTTGGGAGTAGATGTCAGGCCCACACGGTTGAGGATTTAGCATTGGCAGATGAGTTGATGGACATGGTGTTTGCTCATGAGCCACAGACACAAGTGTGTTGATTTGAATTCATAGCATTTTATTTATCAGTCACTTTAAATTTGTAATTAAATCAATAAATATTTATTTATACATCAATTTAAATTGATACAAATAATATACATTTTAGGATGCAGCAGCGGTATCCCATACTCCTCCCATAGTTACTACAGCTGCAACTTCGATGCCTGAGGTATAAATTTTGTAACATGTTAAAATATAATAGTACACTTTTAATTTAAAAAAATACAATATATACTAACTATCTTTAATGCTTGGTCCAATTTATGGTTCGTAGGTGTTGACAGGGGACGAAATGTCCCAGATTGATGACATCACGCTCGCAGCGATCGATTTTGGCCTGCAAGGCTATAAGGTATCATATTTTGTACAACCCTTTTTATGTATTGTTTTGATGGAATATGCAAGTCATTTCATTTTAGATTTTTAAAATTATGTTTAATTTATTATCTGTACTAATATCTAATGTTAATTTTGTTTTTTAGGGTACCCCCTCCGCATCTAGGGCTCCTAAGAAAAAGGATTCCTCAAAGATGCCAAAATGTAGGAAGAAGGTAATTGAACACATTTTTAGTTGTACAGATGTTTGAAAATTTTGAAATCAAGTATTAGTTGGGGTTTGTAGATTGATTAGTGTTTTTTATCTATTTTACATGTACAGTGGCCATTGAGCTATGTGGATTTGTTGAATGCACCTGATTCACCCATGGATCAAGAGAGGGCGGAGGTATGTATCTCTACTTTATTTTCTTGATTTCATGATTATATGCATGCATACATGTGAACTTGTGATATATTATAATCTTATATTTTTTTCATACAAGAAATATCCATACCTATTTCATCAATGGCGAACCCTCTTCCTTGCACTAGAGAAGCATCTCAAGATCCGGTACAGTTTTGTTTGATATGTAAAATTAATTGTTTTTAACCTTCAATACTTATCATTATATTAATTGTATTTAATCTTTGAACATTTTTTGTATAGGTAATAGCAATAGTTTCTACATCGATGGTGAGCCATCCTCAGTCCATTGGAGAAGCATCTCAGGCATAGGTATGTCATTGTTCTCTATATTAGGGTAAGTGCACCAAGATGGTGAATAGAAAAGTGGCCACATGCCAAAAAAAAATAAAAATTCATAACCCGTACAGGTTCTAAAATTTCATAACCCGTACGGGTTCTAAAATTTCAAAAACATGCTAGGCTTGGTAACACCAAGCCTAGAGAAAAAACAATTAAAAAAACCAAAAGTTCCTCAAAACCCGTACGGGTTTTGAGGAACATTTTTTTTAAATAAAAAAATTTAAAGTTTCTCAAAACTCATACGGGTTTTGAGAAACATATTTCTTTTGTTTAGGCCATGGGTTTTGGCCATTTTCAACGCCAAAACCCGTGGAACAACAGCAAGGAGAAGCCAAAAAAAGCATTGAACCCGCACGGGTTTGCAACAATTTTTTATTTTCCCATCATCAAAAGCAATTTTCAACAATGGCACCTCGTCGAACAGGTAAGATTTGATTTTTTTTAATTATTTTTCTTTGCATTTTAATTAAATTAGTGTTTTTTAATTGATTTAAGTTTTGTTTTTATTAATTTGATGTTAGATTCTTCAAGCAATCCCCAAAAATGAAATAGACAACAAAGACCTCCTCCTGCATAAGAAAACCCTACTAACATTGCACAAGAGCAACAAGAAAACCCTCAAAATCCTGAAAATGCTACTCCTCAACAACCACCACCACCCTGAAACCCTCCACGTCCTCCATTAGATCATGTAGATGCCACACAAGAGGATCTCATCAATCGCCTTACACAAAATAGTGCCCAAATTTCTATATTGGTGAATAGGTTGAGGACCTCTAAGCTTGAGCACCACTCAACCCTTTCCAGAACACTAGAAACAATGGCTAATAGTGCAAATGAGGTATCTAGGGAGGTTACGAAATGGGGTTCATGGAGGGATAGATGTCGAACATTTTATGCGGATGGGTTGTCATATGATCAAGTGAAGAAAAAGGCATAGTTAAAGCTGACATATGTGCTCTTTTCACCGATCCTGTTACCACTAACAACCTAGAACTAAATACGACTCGGTTTCCTATACATTGGTGTGTTCATGCTAGGTTGAAAGATGCTTTTTGGGATAGGTGGTATATGGTCTTTGACCAACCACCTTGTAATAATTGGGAGGTGCCTCTATATTTTTTGAGAAAGTTGTATTGTGAGTTTATCCTCGGCAAGAAGTCGAATTACTTTGACATCCGACAATTTCAGGGTAGAGGGAGAGGCTCTGCGTAGGATAGACCTGGGGCTCATAGGGTGGTAGATCCACAACATAGGAGGTGTACAGCTCCTAAACCCATGGTTCATGTCACTGTCCCTGTATCCTTGAAGGAGTCTATGGAATTACAGACTCTTCAGGCAGCTGCATCATTGACTGATGTCATTGTTCAGCATGGGACACAATTGGTCAGAGCAGAGGATGTACCAGTACCTCCATCAGTGACACCTCCTTCATCAGCAGCACCTCCTTCCTCAGTGGCACCTACTTCATCAACAACACCTCATGCATCATTTGGCACGAGCCAGCCCATTCAGCATATGTGCCCCACCTGCCAGGGTGTATGTTCTGGTGTAGACACTGACATGGATGAGGATGGTGGGACATCTCATTCGTGTAAGTGTTGCGGGAGTAGATGCCATGCTTCCACTCCAGAGGATGTGGCCCTCATCGACGAACTGCTCAATATGTTGTACCCTCTCTATCAGACACAGGTGCGTTTAATTCTGTTTATGACATGTTATCAATTAAGTGACTAAATCTTATAAAAAGAAATGAATTTTTATTTTTAGAACAATTTAAAGTGACATATAAATAAAATGCATTATAGGGTGCAACAGGTGGTGGGAGTACACCACATATTGTTCAATTGACTCCATGGTCACGAGTAGTTTCGCCACCAGAGGTAAAGATTTGTAAATTTGTTAAAAATATAATAATACATTGGATTCAAAATATATTTTGTTAATTATATGTATCATTACTTGATATTTTGTAGGGCTTATCAGTGGTTGAGATGTCCCAACTTGATGATATCACGCTTTCAGCCATTGACTTTGGCCAAGATAGCTATGTGGTACCATTTAGATTTATATATTTTTTACTTAAGTGATATGTTAAATACATGCTCTTTTCCCTTATGTTAATTTTTTTCCATTAGTTTACCCCACCTGCCTCAAGGACATCTCCTATGAGAAAGCCATCCTCTAGCACTCCGAGGCAGAAAAAGATATCCTCTCAGACACCCAAACGATAGAAGGTAATTCGCTACAATTTAAATTCAATTGTTGAAATGTATTATGATTAAACATGTATATGTAGATATTGATAAATGCACTTAATTTATTTGTTCTATATACAGAAACATATGGGGTTTACAGAATTAATGAATGCACCTGATGTCGATGAGGTTCAGCAAAGGGAAGAGGTGATATCTTCATATTCACTTTGGATTGCATTCTTGCTTGTTCAAAATAACTAAATCCTTTTATGTCTATATCATATGTTATCATTTTTCATACAGGAAATGGTAATAGCTGCATCAGATTCGACAAGGCCTCCTAAGGTTACAGGAGAACTATACGAGGCTTCGGTGTGCATTTTTTCTACATATGTTAAAAATATTTGTTTTATCTAGTGTGTCAACAACTTTGGGTTATTAACTTGTATGATTGTCTTTAAACTATTACAGGCCCCTTGCAAACTTCCTACTGTTATTCTACCATTCCACAGTAGAAGTCCTACACGTATATTATGGGATCCAACACGACCAAGGCAAAAGGTATGTCTGTCTTAGATCAACTCCTTTTCACTAAGTGCACAATGGAGTTGAAACCGTCTAGTTAAGGCCTTTTGGATCACTTACCATGGATATAGGAAATGGTCATAACTGATTCATCTATGACTTTGCCTTCTACGACCACAACACATCCATCTGAGGCTCCGGTATGCTTTAATTTTTTAGTCTATTCATTTTTAGTTATTATGTGTTATTTGACATATATGTCATTAACATGTATTAATGTTGTTTTACCAGTTACAACCTCCTGCAGGACATCCCACGGATCCTCAGCCTCACCGAATTGTAGAAGACGAAGAGGTAATCAACATTTCAACTTCAAACAATTTAGAGTTCAGTATTTAGTTATTTTGATGTTATATTGAGAAAATATATCTGATTAGACATTTGAATTGTCCTTTTGCAGCCACGTACTGCTTCAAAGAGGCTCGATTTTGATGATCCACCACAGTCATAGATACGGATAGAGACATATAGTTATAGTTGTGGTCATTGAAAGGCCAATTTTTTTTATATTCGACATTTGTATATGCATATATCGACATTGACAGACATGGCACATGCCACATTTTTGTAACTATTATTGATTTAGCATCTATGCCATTTTTTGATATATTTACATGATTATTGTTCATTTTGATATATATGAAACTTGATATTCGATCCAATTTGTTCATTGATATATATGAAACATGATATTCCTGAAACTTAGTTATTTGCTATTGAAATGTGATCAAATTTGTTAGTTGTGTATATGTCTTGAAATGTGATCCAATTTGTTCATTACTTGTAACTCATATGGCGTATACTTTTAAACTATCTATTGCTCATATTGTGTATACCCAAGTACTGATACCGGTAATGTTGATATTCTATATTTTGATTGAGTGAATTTGCTTTGAGTCCTTCATGCATGAAGAGATTGGAGTGAAGTTATTATTTCATAAACTCGTGCTTATGGAGTGAAGTTCATCATTTCAAGAACCAATTAAGACATTTCATGCTTATGGAGTGAAGTTCATCATTTCATCACCTATAAAAGAAGAGTTGAAGCACTTATGGTCAATTTTTTTGAACCTATGGGGTCATGTTGTCTCGCTCCCCAAGGCATCCTATCGTTACGAGCCAACTCGTAGCGACGTTTTCCCTTGAGCGCTCAAAGTGGAAAAAATGGTCAAACTTTGACGTAGCCTAACTCGGAGACCGTGGCACTTATGGACAATCCATTTGAACCTATGGGGTCGTGTTATCACTACCTACAAAGTCCTATCTCGGTTTTAGGCAACTCGATTCCATTTTCTTATGGTGAGATTTTTTTTGTTGCATCAAAAACCGTCAAAAGTTGTTAGTGAGAGGTGGCAAAATAGTGCATCTTTCATTCTGCTTGTCGTGGGAACAAACCGTCAGTGCGAGCACGTTTGGGTGGTTGGGTTTACGCTAGGTGTACCCTTGTCTCACTCCCCAAGGTGTTTGATCGTTACGAGCCACCTCATAGCGACGTTTTCCCTTGAGCGCTCAAAGCAGAAAAAATGGTCAAACTTTGACGTAGCGTAACTCAGAGACCGTGGCACTTATGGATGATCCGTTTGAACCTATGGGGTCATGTTATCACTTCTTACAAAATCCTATCTCATATTCAGGCAACTCGATTCCATTTTCTTATGGTGAGATTTTTTATGTCGCATCAAAAACTATCAATGAGAGGTGGCAAAATAGTGCATCTTTCATTATGCTTGTCGTGGGAACGAACCATCAGTGCAAGAACATCTAGGTGGCTGGGTTTACACTAGGTTTTCCCTTGTCTCACTCCCCAAGGCCTCTGATCATTATGAGCCAACTCGTGGCGACGTTTTCCCTTGAGCGCTCAAAGCGGAAAAAATGGTCAAACTTTGACTTAGCGTAACTCAAAGACCGTGGAACTTATGGATGATCCATTTGAACCTATGGGGTCATGTTATCTTTTCCTAAAAAATCCTATCTTGGTTTTGGGCAACTCGATTCTGTTTTCTTGTGGTGATATTTTTTCTGTTGCATCAAAAATTGTCAGTGGGAGGTGGCAAAATAGTGCATCTTTCATTTTGCTTGTCATGGGAATGAACCGTCAGCATGAGCGCATTCGAGTGGCTGGGTTTATGCTAGGTGTGCCCTTGTCTTTCTCCCCAAGGCATCTGATCGTTACGAGCCACCTCGTAGCGACATTTTCCCTTGAGCGCTCAAAGTGGAAAAAATGGTCAAACTTTGACGTAGCCTAACTCGGAGACCGTGGCACTTATGGATGATTTGTTTGAACCTATGGGGTCATGTTATCACTTCCTACAAAATCCTATCTCGGTTTTGGGCAACTCCATTTCGTTTTCTTGTGGTGATATTTTTTCTGTCGCATCAAAAACCGTCAGTCAGAGGTGGCAAAATAGTGCATCTTTCGTTATGCTTGTCGTGGGAACGAACCGTCAGTGTGAGTGCGTCTAGGTGGCTGGGTTTATGCTCGGTGTGCCCTTTTCTTTCTCCCTAAGGCATCTAATTGTTACAAGCCACCTCGTAGCGACGTTTTCCCTTGAGCGCTCAAAGTGAAAAAAATGGTCAAACTTTGACATAGCCTAACTTGGAGACCGTGGCACTTATGGATGATCCGTTTGAACCTATGGGGTCATGTTATTGCTGCCTACAAAATACTATCTCGGTTTCAGGCAACTCCATTTCATTTTCTTGTGGTGACATTTTTTCTGTCGCATCAAAAACCGTCAGTGAGAGGTGGCAAAATAGTGCATCTTTCGTTCTGCTTGTCGTGGGAATGAACCGTCAGGGTGAGCGCATCTAGGTGGCCTTGTTTATGCTAGGTGTGCCCTTGTCTCCCTCCCCAAGACATCTAATCGATACGAGCCACCTTGTAGCGACGTTTTCCCTTGAGCGCTCAAAGCGAAAAAAAGGTCAAACTTTGACGTAGCGTAACTCAGAGACCGTGGCACTTATGGACAATCCGTTTGAACCTATGGGGTCGTGTTGTCGCTGCCTACCAAAATCCTATCTCAGATTTGGACTATTCGTACTAGCCCTTTAAATTGGGTAATTCAATAATAACTCAAAACTTTCCCAAAACACTTGGAAAAAAAAATTGCATATTCATATTGAAAATTTGCAAATCAGCCCCATGGACACTTTCATATATAAAATTTGGCATCTTATATAAACTATCAAGCTCATTACTATTTATATTTACAAAATTTTGCATCTAAATATGCAAATTACATCTTGTTGTTGTTTTTTTATACAAAACTTAGCATCTAGATATGCACATTACAACTCATTGTTTTTTTATACAAAATTTAGCATCTAGATATGCACATTACAACTCATTGATGTTTTTATATACAAAATTTGGCATCTACATATGCACATTATAGCTCATATACATATTACAGCTCATATGCATGTAAAGCACATCCAAAAAAGCGAAGTTACAACGTTTCACAAAAGATATATACAAAATTGTCAAAAGTATTCTACCATATTGTAGAATTATTCTTCTAGATGGCCCAAAATCAATCAAGTGAACCTTCTGGATCAACTCTAACCCTTAGTGTCTCAAGTATTACTTCATGGTCTGATTCACAAACTTTCCACAAATCCTTGTTAAGAGGTCTAGCACGATATTTAATCAAATGAATATTTGTTGCAACAAGAAGTTCTGAGTAATGAAGAATATGTCTATGTGTCTCAAAGTCCTCAAACAACCAGGCATTAGAATTTTTGATAGGGTACCTACATTTTATAGAATAATAATGCCAAAATCAATACAACGACTGCTAAATAAATGAGTTTAAGAGGTCTCAATACAACTCGACACAACAACGTGGTACCTTCTAAGCCATGTCCCTGTCACAACAACGGATCCTATTGGGTACTCAATACCCTCTCCATCAACCACTGTAGAAGTCAATTTCTTTTTGGCCTCAATACAACGACACAAAAAGTAATATGTTCCTTCTTCGTTGTTCTCATCCGCAATAACTATAAATTTTGATACTAAATGTAAAGTACTAATGCCAATAGCTAACAAGATGAGAGGGGAGGGGGGGGTGAAGCATACAAACTTAATCTTCCATGAAATCAATAGATTCAACCTCGGTAACTTATACTTCAGCAATATAACCAAAAACTGCTAAACATGCAAACTCATAAACACATAATCATCATAACACATATAACACCAGATTTAATGTGGAAACCCAAATAGGGAAAAACCACTGTGGGATTTCGGACCCACTAAGAAATATACTCGGTTAAAAGCAAATCCTGTTAAAGATTACAAACACATTGCTAGATGTGACCCGGTTAAGGGATTTCCCTTTGATCTGTTAGGATCTTCACTTTGTTAGAAGTGACCTTGTCAAAGGATTTCAAACACTCATTTAGAATGTTACCTTGCTAGAGGGTTTACAAATAAGACTGTTAAGTCCACTTGGTTAAGAGATTTCCTATCACTTACAAAATAATAGTAATAAAAATATATCTGCAACTTCACATCTAAAATGTTAAAGCAGATTCTTATTTGCTCAAAACAATCTTGTCATAGGACTTATCTTGTCCCTCTGCTGGGCTCCTTACTATGTTATTCAAACAGGTCTTCAAGCATCTATGCTCGGTAATCACTATGTAGCATCTCTGTGCTTACACTTGCCCGCATACATTGTTTATCAACAATTCCTTATTTATAAACAATTGCTAACCGCTTTAATCTCCTTGATCACTTTTCCCATGACCAATCTTAGCCATCAGATCTTCAATCTTTACTAGGTTCAATGTATCCTTTCGATCTGAAAATGTTTTACCTTGCCTTGGGACTTGCATTCCTTTCTAGGAACTTGCACCGTGTTATTGTGGTTCCATCTGCGCTGTAGATCTTCTTGTTGATCTCCCATTGCCATAGATCCTTAACAAACTTCATGCACAGCATACCAATCATTTATATATCTCTAGCTAATCATTGTCCTTCATTAAATAATGCTTTTACCCATCCAATGCGCTCTATCATAATTCAGTTGCAACTCGATAAATACTAAACTTTACTCAGTAGACATTCCACCTTCATTAACCGATATCGATAACCTTAGGGTTTACCGACTAATTTCTTTGCTCGGTGATATAGTATAGTATTAACCTTACAATCAACAACATATGTAGGATATCAAAATAATCTAAACATCATGATCTCATCATTGTCTAACTCGGTAATAGTTGCCCATTGAATATCATATTTCTCCCCTTATTCATCACATTCTTTCTGTGTCTTTAAACGACATCATAATTCTCTTCAAATCAATCTTCTCAAGATATGGCAACATCATATTGAATCAGAAAATCAATTTCTTGACATCAATGACAAAATAATGTTATAAAGATAGTTATCATCCTTTTTCAGTTATATCAAATAATCTCCAACAACCTTCTCAAAATCCTTAATGAATATCAACAATCTCCTTCTATTGAAATGCCAACAATCTCCCCCTTTGGCATTGATGGCAAAACCAACTTTTAAATGGTAATACCAACAAGATATTCAAATTGATTCGGATTCAAATTGCTGTTAGACTTCTCCTATTATTCTTGAGCTGTTAAAATCTTCTGAAGTCTTCTCCCTTTTGTAGTCTTCTCCCCCTGTCATTAGTCTTCTTTTATTTTCATTATTTAGGGCTTTACCATTCAGTCAACCATTTAGTCTTCTCCCCCTTTGACAACAATTCCAAAAAGTAAAAGAACTAAATTATGATTTCTTCCCTTGTGAAGTGATTTTCCTTGCTATGTATCATCTCAGTCTCCGTCAAAGCAACTTGTCTCTATTCACTATTTCCTGCACACTTTTAGAAAACCTTCTAAAGTGTGTAAATCGGCATCAATCCACACATAACATTTTGTAGATTCATCGAATTCATGCTTTCACCGAACTTTGTCAGTGAGTAGAAGATAGGGGTAGGACCCCTAACTTGCTTCTGAGATACTCAAAAGTGTCCCTTGGTAGTGGCTTTGTGAAGATGTCTACTAATTGCTCCTTTGAACTGATATATTCCAGCACAACTTTCTTTTCTTGAACTTCTTCTCTGAGATAATGATACTTTATAGAGATATGCTTTGTCTTAGAATGCATTACTGAATTCTTTGAAATGTTAATGGCACTAGTATTATCACAGAATATAATTATTGGCTTGGTAACTTTCTCATTTATACCTTCCAACAGTTGTTTCATCCATGCTATATTTGTGCAATTCAATGTTGCAGCAACATATTCAGCTTCTGTTGTTGACTGTGAGATACATCCTTGTTTCTTGCTAAGCCAACTCACTAGTCTTTCTCGTAAAAAGAAAGCTCCACCACTTGTGCTTTTCCTGTCATCTATGTTGCCTGCCCAATCAGCATCAGTATAAACTTTTAAATCAAAATCATTCTTCTTTTCATATACTAAGCCATAATCTTCAGTGCCTCTCAGGTATCTAAAAATTCTCTTGATTGCTATCATGTGGGTTTCCTTGGGATCTACAGAAAATCTTGCAACAATACCTATTGCATGTGCTATATCCGGTCTACTATGCACAACATATTGCAACTTCCCAATCATAGATCGATAAAGTGTCTCATCAACAGATGCAGATTCATCATTCTTTGATAGTTTACAGTTAGTAGTCATAGGAGTACTTACTGGTTTAGAATCATCCATTCCAAATTTCTTCAAGATTTCCTTTATGTAATTGGATTGAGTAATGAAAATCTCATCTTTCATTTGCAGTATCTGTAAACCTATAAAATACTTTATCTCACCGATTAGTGACATCTCAAATTCTTTGCACATTTCATTTCCAAAATTCTTGCATAAGGAGTCATTACCACTAAAAATAATATCATCAACAAATATGGCTGAGATCAGTATTTCATTGTTCTCATCATTCTTCATGTACATATTGTTGTTTTCACTTGTCCTTATAAAACCAATCTTGATTAAGTAAGAGTGCAGTCTCTCATACCATGCTCTAGGTGCTTGTTTCAGACCATATAAAGCTTTTTTTAGTTTGCATACCTGATCTTTACTCTTGTCTTCAACAAATCCTTCAGGTTGTTCTATATAAACTTCTTCTTCTAGTATACCATTCAAAAATGTAGATTTAACATCCATTTGATATACCTTGAAATTTTTGAAAGCAGCATATGCCAACAATGTTCTTACTCCCTTAAGTCTAGCCACTGGTGCAAAAGTCTCACCATAATCTATTCCTTCTTCTTGAGCATAACCTTTGCAAACTAGTCTTGCTTTGTTTCGAATGACCTCACCTTTTTCATTTAGCTTGTTTCTGAAAATCCACTTAGTACCAGTTACGTTTTTGTCCTTCGGTCTTGGGATCAATGTCCATGTGTCATTCTTCTTGATTTGATCAATCTCTTCTATCATAGCATTTACCCAATCTTCACTGTTAAATGCCTCTTTTACTATTCTCGGTTCAAATTCAGATATCAGACATGTGTTATGTCTCAGTTTGTTCCTTGTCATCACTGGATCATCCTTATCTCCTATAATTTGACTTGATGCATGATGTCTTCTGACATATTTGGCTAATATAGGCTCAGTAGGCTCTGTATGATCTTCTTCATCACTCGGTAACTGGACCTTATCTTCATTTTCTTTAGCAGCTTTCTCGATAGGACTTCTCGGTTGAACATAAACAAATTCTTCATAATCTTCTGGTTCTTTGGAATTTCCTTCATCATTTCTTTCTGCAAATTCATCAATTTTCACATTTGCACTTTCTACTATTTTGTTAGATGATTCGATCAGACATTTAAATGCTTTACTTCTAGAAGAATAACCAAGAAATGTTCCTTCTTCACTTTTCTGATCAAACATTCCATTTCTGTCATCTTTGTGAACATAGCATCTACTTCCAAAGATTTTAAAATAACTTACAGTAGGTTTCTTGTCATACCAGATCTCATATGGTGTCTTCATAGTTCCTTTCTTCAGTTGAACTTGGTTCAAGGTGTAAACTGTAGTGTTGATTGCTTCTCTCCAAAATGTTTGAAGTGCCCTCTTTTCTATCATCAGGGTTCTGGCACAATCTACAATTCATCTGTTTCTTCTCTTGGCTATCCCATTTTGTTGTGGTGTTCTTGGTGCAGACACTTGCCTTTTTATACCATGATCATTGCAGAATAAGTTAAATTCATTAGAAGTGAACTCTCCTCCTCTATCAGATCTAAGACATTTTAGTTGTCTTCTTGTTTCATTTTCAACTCTTGCCTTGTAGCATTTGAACATTTGAAAAGATTCTAATTTTTCTTTTAAAAACATAACTGACATCATCCTTGAGTAATCATCCACAAATAATATGAAATATTTATCACCATAATAACTTTGAACTTTCATGGGACCACAAAGATCAGTGTGAACTAGATCTAAAATTCCTTTATAAGTGTAGGACTTACTTGTAAAGCTTGATCTTGTCATCTTACCCATCTGGCATCCTCGGCACATAGCATTCTCATGTTTTTCCAGACTCGGTAGACCTCTTACTCGGTGCTTCTTACTTATTTTGATCAGATTATCAAAATTTACATGACAAAACCTTTTATGCCATAACCAGGTATCATATATCTTAGCATAAAGACACTTGTTCCGAGTTGAGTCAAGATGAAATGTATTACCTTTTGTTTGTGTCCCGGTAGCAGCCAACTTCCCATGCTTGTCATGAACTTTGACAATTCCTTTCTGAAATTATATTCGGTATCATGTATTGTTTAGTTGTGCTACACTCAACAAATTGTATTTCAAACCTTCAACCTAGTATACATCATCACATTTAGCATTGTCAAGAAGTGTTATAGATCCTTTACCTTTCACCGGACATGGTGCATCATTACCAAATCTTACATAGCCTCCATCATAGTCTTCTAATTTAACAAACTTGTGTTTATCACCTGTCATGTGATGTGAGCATCCACTGTCTATGATCCAAGAATCATTATTATTTATGTGGGATATTAGGGCTTTTTCTTCATACCTTTCTTCATCAGATCCATCTTTAATAGCCACATAAACAACTTCCTCTGTATCAATTTCATCAGATTTATCATCGTTGGATTCCTCATCAGCTACTAGGCATGTCTTTCTGTCTCTCCTTCTGAAGTCTCGATGTCCTTTGTATTGGTTGTCTTTATGCCTGTTATCTCGGTATTCTCTCTTTTCACTAAATTCTTTGTCAAGACAGTTAGAAGCCATATGTCCTATTTTATCACAATTGAAACATTTTAGAGGTAGCTTTCCTTTATACTTACCTTTTCCTCTTAGTAACCTTCTAGCTAATAATGCTTCAAACTCTTCTTGCTTCTTGATTTCCTCATACAGTTTGTGCACTTCTTCCATGTTCTTACGAAATCTTTCACTTGCTCCACTGTGATTCCCTTCAAAGTACTTACTCATTCTATCATTGTAATCATCAGATTCACCAATATGAAAAGAACTGAATGCAGATTCAACTTTATTTATCGAAGACCCACTGTTATCAAAATTACTTAACTCAAATGCATGTAGCTTACCAATAGTAGCATCCAAAGAAACTGGAATGTTAGGTACAGACCTCAATTCATTGATTGTAGAGACTCTAATAGCATAAGCAGGTAGAAGGGATCTCAACAACTTACTTGTTACATCCTTTTCTTCAATAGTTCCTCCTACTCCTTTAATTTGATTGACAGTCTCCTTTAACCTTGTATTGTATTGGGTTATGTTATCACCTTCATTCATTCTCATGGATTCAAGTTGTCCTCTTAGACTATCTACTTTTTCTCTTTGGACATGTTCATCACCGCCATACACAGATATGAGCTTAGTCCACATTGCTTTTGCATCATTACAGCCTTCTAGATCATTAAACTCTGAGTTGGTCAATGCTGATGTTATTTCAATCATAGCTTGAATATGTTCTTGCTTTGCCTTTATCTCTTCCAAGGTCATTGGGTTGGTGCTTGGTGGTATGTAATCATTCTCCAAATAATATGTTGCATATTCTCCAATTCCTGATAAATGTAGCTTCATCCTTTTCTGCCATGTGGAGAAACTTGACTTGTTCAGCTTTGGTGCATCCCTTTTATACATCTTCGGATCTTTGCCTCAAGTACCTTTAAACTTTTTTTCTTCCGGAGTCCAAAGCTTTGATACCAATTGTAAGTTCTGATACTAAATGTAAAGTACTGATGCCAATAGCTAACAAGATGAGAGGGGGGGTGAATCATACAAACTTAATCTTCCATGAAATCAACAAATTCAACCTCGGTAACTTATAATTCAGCAATATAACCAAAAACTGCTAAACATGCAAACTCATAAACACATAATCATCATAACACATATAACACCAGATTTAACGTGGAAACCCAAATAGGGAAAAACCACTATGGGATTTCGGACCCACTAAGAAATATACTCTTCTAGAGTATGCTCGGTTAAAAGCAAATCCTGTTAAAGATTACAAACACATTGCTAGATGTGACCCGGTTAAGGGATTTCCCTCAGATCTGTTAGGATCTTCACTTTGTTAGAAGTGACCTTGTCAAAGGATTTCAAACACTCATTTAGAATGTTACCTTGCTAGAGGGTTTACAAATAAGACTGTTAAGTCCACTCGGTTAAGAGATTTCCTGTCACTTACAAAATAACAGTAATAAAAATATATCTGCAACTTCACATCTAAAATGCTAAAGTAGATTCTTATTTGCTCAAAACAATCTTGTCATAGGACTTATCTTGTCCCTATGTTGGGCTCCTTACTCTATTATTCAAATAGGTCTTCAAGCTTCTATGCTCGGTAATCACTATGTAGCATCTTTGTTCTTACACTTCCCCGCATACATTGTTTATCAACAATTCCTTATTTATAAACAATTGCTAACCACTTTAATCTCCTTGATCACTTTTCCCATGATCAATCTTAGCCATTAGATCTTCAATCTTGACTAGGTTCAATGTATCCTTCTAATCTGAAAATGTTTTACCTCACCTTGGGACTTGCATTCCTTTCTAGGAACTTGCACCAGGTTATTGTGATTCAATCTGCGCTGTAGATCTTCCTGGATCCTTAACAAACTTCATGCATGGCATACCAATCATTTATACATCTCCAGCTAATCATTATCCTTCATTAAATAATGCTTTTATCCATCCAATGCCCTCTGTCATAACTCGGTTGCAACTCGGTAAATACTAAACTTTACTTGGTAGACATTTCGCCTTCATTAACCGATATCGATAACCTTAGGGTTTACCGACTAGGTTCTTTAGGGTTTACCAACTAAGTTCTTTGCTCGATGACATAGTATAGTATTAACCTTACAATCAACAACATATGTAGGATATCAAAACAATCTAAACATCATGATCTCATCATTGTCTAACTCGGTAATAGTTGCCCATTGAATATCATATTTCTCCCCTTATTCATCACATTCTTTCTGTGTCTTTTACCGACATCATAATTCTCTTCAAATCAATCTTCTCAAGATATGGCAACATCATACTGAATCAGAAAATCAATTTCTTGACATCAATGACAAAATAATGTTATAAAGATAGTTATCATCCTTTTTCAGTTATATCAAATAATCTCCAACAACCTTCTCAATATCCTTAATGAATATCAACAATCTCCTTCTATTGAAATGCCAACAATAACTGTATATACATGACCTGCATTTAATAGAAGGATATAAGTTAATACCAAAATCAGCATAAGTTAATACTAATAAATTAAGCTTAAAATTGTAGCACATTGCAACCTAAGTTACTTGGTTCATCTATGTCTGATACATGGTCAAAATCCACTGATGCTTCATTCCAATTCATTTGTAGTGCTCTAGGAAGTTGATATGTATCTAGGGTTTTCAAAGGTCTACAAGACCATTGGTCAACCCACTCTTTTGATTCACATTCATCCCATAAAAAATGCATACACGAAGAGCAAAAGCATGCAATATGTCTAGTATAAATAACTAGTGATGTTGCATTTGAACTTCTAAATGAATGCATGTCACTTGATCCCGTAAGTGTACAACAATCTAGATAGTTTTCAATGTTAGATTCACTTATTAACCAAAAATATCTAGAAACTATAGACTTATCTGCATTACCTGGTCCCATCGTAGAGCTACACCATTGCACAATTGTTTTTGTATCTATTAACATTGCACCACCTTCGTACTTTAATTCCTCTCTAGTAAGAGCTCTTTTCACACATGCTCCCGCACCATCGTGCTCTCCCTTTCCATGCCCTACCTCAATGAAATTCCAAAAATGTTGCACACCACTTGTCACATGCATCCTAGTCAACCAATAGAACATCCTTGCATTCTTGAATTGTGTGGTGCAATTGTCCGACCATATTAAGTGTTGGTTGTATCTTATATCTCTTTCCCTTAAACTATCATAGAAGACTGTAAAGCATCCTTGCACAAACTCTGAGGAATGTGTACGATCATTGCTGATATAGAAGTGATATTCTCTTATAACCTTTCTGTCCTCCTCGGTGCTATCATGTGCATGCATGAATGCTATGTGTACAAAAATTGTAACTTGTGTAGAGTGGTAATACATAGATTGTACTTCATTTTACGGCTTTAGTGTATAATTCTCAGCAAAATCAATGACAGAGACAATAGTGCCGAGGGGGAAAGTGTCCTTACACAACTTGAATTGCTCATCTAACCATCTAGCTCTATGTGTGTGACCTATGTACTCATATACTAGTTTCTCTTGAAACATCTTCATAAAATCAGCTACGCATATATCCCTTTTCACTAACTCACACCTCTTTAATTCTTTTCCATCTTTAACACCATATGTTACTGACTTATATTTTCCAATAGAAACTAGTTCCTTACCAATTTCATGTGTGCTATCCAGATGTAGGCATCTATGCAACTAATGCAAACCACCACATGTAGGACAAAAACCTCTCAAACACATCATCTTATAATAAATGCACCCATCATCTCGTCTACATAGCACACTTGAAATAAATTCTCTCGGTGACTTAGGAGGTGCTTGTAGACCACATTCCTGCAAAACATCGTTAGTGTGCAAAGTACAACAGATATAGCGATAAATATCATAATGCATGGAAAATTCAACATGGACCCTACAACAACATGTAGTATGTGCATCATTAATCTTAACATAAAATGGTTTTCTCATCTCAAAAAATCTTTGACTAATTTTAATCTGAGGAAAGCTTTGAAGAAACCTTTCATAAAATTGTGTTTGAGTTGTATCTAAATAGTGTTTTGGATGTGGCTCACGATTACTAATTCCAATTTTCCTTCTAACAACATCTCTTTGGTTGGGTGAAACCCTTGTGTTGTCATGCCAAAATCTCTCAATTAACGTTCTTAGTGCATCAACAACAACCTTGTCCTTGCATGGGAGTCTACCGGAGAATGCCCAAAGAGAATTATTGTTAAGATCCTCAATTTTCTCTCGCCTCTCTAAGGTATAGTGTAATGTGGTTCTACTTATCCTTAATGACTTGCTTATTTTGCTTATTAAACGAGATTTTTTCATTTCCTTTCCCATTATGGTTGATGTGAGGACACGACGAGTAACATTAGCATCTTTAGTGCATGATTTTGAACCAATGGCTTGGTATGCATCAAAAATATTTCTCACAATGGTTCTTTCATTATTATTTTCGGATGTTCTTAACCCTAAAATTTTCATTGTCTCTCTAAATTTCAGATTTTTAATCATTTCAACAACTAATTGGCATCTTCCACTTTGATTTAAGTTTTCAAAATAGTTATTCCAAATTCTTCTAACCGTTCTTCTACAAGTTCTTTCAGAAATTTTATCATGCATTGGCTTCACAATATTTTCATCAATATCTATTAGGAACTTTGGTTTTCTACAAATTATTCTAAGAGGTGTTAAGATTGGTGCATGCTCTTCATTTTCATTAGGTGTATTATGTGCATTGATCACATCAAATTCAAATGGTAAATCTTCTTCAATTTCATTAACATGTGCATTCACCGAATCATTTTCAAATGGTCTATGTTCATTGCATTCATTAGGTGCATTCATCATATGTATTTGAATTGGTGTATGTTGATCATTTTGATTTGGTGCATTAATCATATCAATTTTAATTGTTGAATGTTCATCACTTTAATTAGGTGCATTAGATGATGTACCTTCATGTAATCTCTTCATACGCTCCCTTTGTCTTTCCTTTGCTGCCTCTCTTTGTTCATTTGTTCCTCTCTTATTCTTTCCCATTGTCCTACACATAACATCATGATGACAATCCACAATCAAATAGCAAAAAAACAACAAATGATCATCATTTTGTTATAATCTAAAGTAACAATAATAAAATAACTTCAAAAAAAACCAAAATACAAGACAAATAAATCATAATCAAAGCAAAAAAACAACAAATGATCATGATTTTGTTATTATCTAAAGTAACAATTATAAAATAACTTAAAAATCAATCATTCCAAAGCAAAAGTGACAAAAGAATATGAAAACCTGACTGTTAGTGTCCCAAAAAATCATGTGCAAAAGCAGTGGGGCCTTCAAACAACTTGCAATGTTATTTTTTAGGCCGTTGGGACTAAAATATATAAAGATTTTCCCATAACCCGTACGGGTTATGGAAACCCTATATGTCAATGTTCACAATTTCTCATAACCCGTACGGGTTATGTAGAACTAGAAGTTTTGGCCTTAGTTCTACCCGTACGAGCTATGTAGAACTAGGAAAAGGAGAGGGGGAGAGGGAGAGAGGGAGAGAGGGAGGGAGAGGGAGATAGGGAGAGAAGGAGAGAAGGAGAGGGGGAGGGAGAGAGAGGGAGATTGGGGAAAGCAGAGGGGGAGAGGGAGAGAGAGGGAGATTGGGAAAAGGGAGATTGGGGAAAGGAGAGGGGGAGAAGGAGGGAGAGGGAGATTAGGAAAAGGAGAGGGGGAGAGGGAGAGAGAGGGAGATTGGGAAAAGGAGAGGGGAGAGGAGAGAGGGAGAGAAGGAGAGGGTGAGGGAGAGAGGGAGAGGGAGAGAGAGAGAGGGAAAAGGAGAGGGGGAGGGGGAGAGGGAGAGAGGGAGATTAGGGAAAGGAGAGGGGGAGAGGGAGAGAAAGTGAGATTGGGAAAAGGAGAGGGGGAGATGAAGAGAGGGAGGGAGAGGGAGGGAAAAGGAGAGGAGATGGGGAGAGAGGAAGGGAGAGGGAGAGGGAGAGAGAGGGAGATTGGGAAAAGGATAGGGAGAGAGGGAGAGAAGGAGAGGGGGAGGGAGAGAGGGAGATTGGGGAAAGGAGAGGGGGAGAGGGAGAGATAGGGAGATTGGGAAAAGGAGAGATTGGGGAAAGGAGAGGGGGAGAGGGGGAGAGGGAAAGAAGGAGAGGGGGAGGAGAGAGGGAGATTGGGGAAAGGAGAGGGGGGAGGGAGAGAGGGAGAGGGAGAGAGTGAGATTGGGAAAAGGAGAGGGGGAGAGGGAGAGGGAGAGAGAGGGAGATTGGGGAAAGGAGAGGGGGAGAGGGAGAGAAAGCAAGATTGGGAAAAGGAGAGGGGGAGATGAAGAGAGGGAGGGAGAGGGAGGGAGAGAAGGAGAGGGGGAGGGAGAGGGGAAGGGAGAGGGAGAGGGAGAGAGAGGGAGATTGGTAAAAGGAGAGGGAGAGAGGGAGAGAAGGAGAGGGGGAGGGAGAAAGGGAGATTGGGGAAAGGAGAGGGGGAGAGGGAGAGAGAGGGAGATTGGGAAAAGGGAGATTGGGGAAAGGAGAGGGGGATAGGGAGAGGGAGGGAGATTGGGAAAAGGAGATGGGGAGAGGGAGAGAGGGAGAGAAGGAGAGGGGGAGGGAGAGAGAGATTGGGAAAAGGAGAGGGGAGGGAGAGGGGGAGAGAGAGAGATTGGGAAAATGAGAGATTGGGGAAAGGAGAGGGGGAGAGGGGGAGAGGGAGAGAAGGAGAGGGGGAGGGAGAGAGGGAGATTGGGGAAAGGAGAGGGGGAGAGGGAGAGAGGGAGATTGGGAAAAGGAGAGGGGGTGAGGGAGAGGGAGAGAGAGGGATATTGGGGAAAGGAGAGGGGGAGAGGGAGAGAAAGCGAGATTGGGAAAAGGAGAGGGGGAGATGAAGAGAGGGAAGGAGAGGAAGGGAGAGAAGGAGAGGGGGAGGGAGAGAGGAAGGGAGAGGGAGAGGGAGAGAGAGGGAGATTGGAAAAGGAGAGGGAGAGAGGGAGAGAAGGAGAGGGGGAGGGAGAGAGGGAGATTGGGGAAAGGAGAGGGGGAGAGGGAGAGATGGGGAAAAGGAGAGGGGGGGGGAGAGAGGGAGATTGGGGAAAGGAGAGGGGGAGAGGGAGAGAAAGCGAGATTGGGAAAAGGAGAGGGGGAGATGAAGAGAGGGAGGGAGAGGGAGGGAGAGAAGGAGAGGGGGAGGGAGAGAGGAAGGAGAGGGAGAGGGAGAGAGAGAGGGAGATTTGGAAATGGAGAGTGAGAGAGGGAGACTAGGGAAAGGAGAGGGGGAGAGGGAAAGAGAGGGAGATTGGGAAAAGGGAGATTGGGGAAAGGAGAGGTGGATAGGGAGAGAGAGGGAGATGGGGAAAAGGAGATGGGGAGAGGGAGAGAGGGAGAGAAGGAGAGGGGGAGGGAGAGAGGGAGAGGGAGAGAGAGATTGGGAAAGGAGAGGGGAAGGGAGAGGGAGAGAGAGGGAGATTGGGAAAATAAGAGATTGGGGAAAGGAGAGGGGGAGGGGGAGAGGGAGAGAAGGAGAGGGGGAGGGAGAGAGGGAGAGAGGGAGATTGGGAAAGGAGAGGGGAGAGGAGAGAGCGAGAGGGAGAGAGGGAGAGAGCGAGATTGGGAAAAGGAGAGGGGGTGAGGAGAGGGAGAGAGAGGGAGATTGGGAAAGGAGAGGGGGAGAG